>NC_045951.1:3125000-3750000 GCF_004382195.2 Drosophila sechellia | reverse complement strand
TTTCGAACTTGTTCGAAAATTCATATCTCAAAAACTGGACGTGGGCAAAAAAAACTAATTGGTGGGCAAACATGGGCAAAAAATGGGCAAACGATTCCAGCTTTTAAATTTCAAAAATTCGATTTTTCCGAACCCAGCTTCATTGAGCTATATAATTTATATACCTTTGACTTTGTTAGGTGTCTAAAATCCCCGGCTTAAGTTTATTTCTCAGCTCTTCTTCTTTGTGTTATTTTAACAAATTGTTGAGCACATCACGTTGTGCAAATAAATTCCCCCATGTTATTGTTAGCTGTCCGTTTTTTATGCTCTTATATTTATTCTTCGTGTTTGCGGTGTAGTTATCAGCGACGATTTTTGTTTATTTATAAGCGAGTAGTGCGCTTTAAAGTGGAACACGCCAATTGACATTTTACGTAGAACAGAATTCGTACACCTTCAATAGATCGTCAAAGGTTACAAACAGATGTACCATACATGAAACTTAAGAAATTAACAAGTTTAATGTATAAAAAAACCAAAGCTTCTTAAAGCTGCAAATTCAAGCGAAACTTTATACGTTTTGAATCCTTTGCATATAAATCCAGCTTAAACATTCATAATTTGTGTGCTCGTAATAATTTATCCGCATATCGAATGGATGTTTTCATACTTTTACTCCTTGACTCTCATCTGGTTGCCAGTTTATGGCTTGTTTTTTACCCAAGTACTGTGTTTTCCCTATCCCCTTTGAGGTTCCACCCATCCATGCATCGTGCAACATACCTACAACAATGAGAAGAAAACATTTTTCCAGCAAGAGTCAGCCATATTTCTTGGGTTTTCTCTCTGACTCTTTAACTGTCTCGCTTTTGGCCTCAAGCGAATCTGGCGGGCGCCCCGAAAAATTTGAGACCCACGACAGTGGTTACTCTTAAAGTGGATACTTTATAAAATACATAGAATAAATATCTAAATAGTCCTAATATATTATAGGTTCATAAACACAAACATTAGTTATTCATATTAAATAGTCAGATTTATTCATCTGTGAATAATTCTTTTTATCAATGCCTTACTGTAGTGGTAACAAAAAACTGCCGCTCATGCGAGAATAGCAGCGAAAACAATAACAGCAACAACAAGCGAACAATGACAACAACTTTCGCGAAAACCCGTTTTCCACGCGTTCGCATAGCAATACTTTTTTGATTTTGTTGCTGTTTTTTATGATATTGTTGCTGTTGCTTTTGCCGCGCCCTTCACTGGCTTTTGTTGTACTTGTATCTGTACTTGTTGTTGTTGTACTCGTTGACGCTTTTTTTCGAAGCCAAAATCTTGGAAGCTGCTGCATTCATTCAAACGTCCAACGAAGCTCCCCAAAACCGGTTCCCGCCACAGAAAATCGTGTAAAGAAAATGAAATAAAAATATTATAATGACGACAACGTCGACTGCGTTGTTTATTTTCATGTGTTTTGCATATAGCGCACATTATTTGCCCTATTTTGTATTTGGTTTTCCCTTTGGGCCATAAAAAAAAGAACGGGGAAACAGCCGCGGAAATTGGGGAAGACGCGTCCGAAATTGCCATTTCGTCTTAACATTTTCTGGTCTCGTGCTGAGATTCTGATGATGTGTAATCTGTTTACCAGCCGGGTTGGGTATGCCGATTTTATGGTCTTTTGGACTGGGAAACAAATTAGTTTGAAATTAATTAACTGCTCGGTGTGAGAAGATGCAGGGGGCTCTTTATTCCCAGCCATATGAATAAGTGAATTAAAACAAACATCGTGAAAAGCAGTGGTATAAATTAAGTCATTTTCCTTTGCATGTGAATTAAACCAATTATAAGTTAATTATTTTAGAACTTAAAGGTTGAAGTGATTTTAAAGATGAGCTGGAAAAAAGTACTCAATGAATATTGTTAAAATATAAACAAATATCTTCATATGTGCACAGTTTTTATATTCAACTATCTGAATAGTGACTCTTAGAATTTCTTTCCAACTAAACATTTTCACCAAGTGAATTTGTCACCCAATTTTCCGGGTATTTTCCGCATTTCCCCCCTCCGCTGCGCGATTCTCTTTGTTGGCGCCATTCGAGTCGAAGATTTTCCTAGCTGTTATTCTTTGTGGGGCGTCTGCTGTTGGCCAAAGTAATTCCCTCAAAGTGGCACACATTTGCGAGATACACAAAACGAAACCAGAAGCAACTTAAAGATGCTGGACTCACTTCTTGTGTCCCCCCTACCGCCCAGTTTCTATTATGTAACTGGCTGCTGCTGCTGTTGACCACCAATTGACCACAATTGGAGCAGTCGCTGCGAGAGAAGCCCAGTTATGGTAAGAAGATCAGGAAGCCAAATAGTTGTTAGCCCATTTGCAGTAGTTTTACAGTTGGTTCCCCTTTATTTTTCTACCGCAAAGTCCTCAGCCCTCCTCGCATTTTTCTCCTATGCCCAGGTAGCCTAATTTCAACGCTTCAATGCAGGCAGCACTTCAAAGTTTTTCACCATGTGGGTGTAGTCTTTTTTATGCCAGAGCTTATCTGAAAAAGCAGCATCAACAGCAGGGAAAAGTGGGCGGAATTGGTCGGTCCAACTTCGGCATGAGTCGACATATCTAGTGCTGTTTTTGTTGACTTTTCTTTGCCTTATCTTCATCCTTTTGCTTGTGTACTGGTATGTATTTCTTCCATTTCCTCGGCATCAATTGTTTGGCTAAGAGATTTCCCAATGCAAACGGACATGGAGCCTCAAATAGCAGAGTAGGAATTTAAATATTTGTCCAGTTGAAGGAATAAATACACAGATTCCTCTGGGAAACTTCATTCGCTTGAGTGAATATATTTATAAGCCTTTTACGTTCAATTTAAAGTTTATCTTTTTCGTTTGATCAAAGGGAAAAGGCATTGATGGGTTGTTCAAATTTGGAATACATATTTAAAATTGGAAAGTACATTTAATTTCGCTTAATTTAAAGTGAAATTTGCCGTTCATTTTTGTACAATAATTTGTTTAAAAATCCTCCCTTTTAATGACCTGAGTAATAGGATTTTACGCACCGTTGGCAGTGCATTTTGTATTTCTTTGTTGTGAATAAATCCATTACTAAATTCCTAGCTTGCAAAGCATTTCGCTAATGATTGCACAATCGTATGAAATTGCAGTTTGCACACATATTTCAGGAAAAGCAAAAAAAAAACAAAAAACAAAAAACTACATTCCGCCACAGTAGCGGTAAAAGTGGGCGTGGAATGCGTCCATTTAATAACCGGTGGCCCAAAATGGGGGAACGCCCGCTTCCGTTTCCGGCAGAGCGTTTTCATTGAAATGTTTGCCATGTATGCTAATTACTAACTGTGCCCCTCTTCGTTTTCGTTTTCGATTGCAGCTAAGAAACAGAATGGAGCTGCCATACGCACAAATAGCCTGGGTTCCGGCACTAGGACGCCACCTTTGGAAAGGAAGAGCAAACTCAGTGCATTGGGCAGATTCTTCAAGCCCTGGAAATGGCGACGGAAAAAGAAGAGCGAGAAGTTCGAGGCGGCCTCCAAATGTAAGTTAACCAGATGCCTTAAAATATAGTATTCCTAATATCAATTAATATGATTTTCTTTAGCCCTGGAGCGTAAGATTTCTGTGCGTGCCAATCGTGATGAGCTAGTGCAAAAGGGGATTCTAATGCCTGAGAGTCCCCTGGGCAATATTCCAGAACCAGGTGAGTTTTCAAAAGTATTATAACTCAAAGGTTACAGGGTCGTTTAAAATAGTCGTTACCCCAATTTTATTAAGAATATATTGAAAATATCATACGAGTGAATTCTTACGCAGTATTTACATAAAATCCATTATGTATAAAAGTAAAATCACATAAAACTCGAGCTGAAATATACATTTGCTATATCTCTTAATGCGTGCCAATCGCACAAATTAACTTGCTGATTATTCCCACAACTTTTGGAGACCCCTCCATTTCTTTTGTTTTATTTGTTTTCCCCTCTTTAGTTTTTTATGTTTTATTTGCCATGTCCAACAAAACTTTTTGTTAGCTGCCAATTGCTGGCAAGTTTTGCTTACGGCTTAGCCAGAAGAGCAGCAAAAGCAAAGCGCAAGCATAACGGAAATTGGTCATAAGCCACGCACGATATAGCCAAGGCTTATAGTGTGATATCCCCCCGTCGAAGCCACCTCCCCCATCTGCCCGATCTGCGTAACTAGACAGGTTAGCACTCTGCTAAATTGTTTGCTTGCCAGAGAAGAAGCGTCTTCCTTCCGCTTGAGTTGCGTAGTTGAGCTGTGACAGGCAGCTCGTCAATTGGCCGTGTTGTGGTGAAAGACGAAAACTAATGGGGCTGTACAGAGAGAGAAAATTGCAGAAGCTTATCCTAAGATGCTTAAGAATTCCCGTTTGAACGTATAAAGATGCTGAAGAATTCGCGTATTAACTAATATTTCGCTGAGTGTAAAGGAGGCGAAGGAGCCACATAAGGCGGCAATGGGGGCGTGGACCTCAAGGAGGCGCCTTGTCAGCGGACTTTACGAGTTGCTGTCTCGTCGCCAAGTCGCGACTTTTCCGCTAAATGTCAATTAATCAGTGGCGGCTAATTGTCCATGCCCATGGCCAGTTGAGGCATCCAAGGGGAAACAAGACAAGAACCAGCCGTCCACAATAAAACGCGAAATGCATTCAAATGAGATTGTGGAGGAAAAGGAAAGGGGCGGTGGGCTGTGCTGCAAGAATCCCGAACCTACCTCAACTTTGAGCTGCTTGCGGCAGGCAAAGCAAGCAGTTTTATGCCGCCACTCGACCACAGATGGCGCCACTCAGAGAAAGGCTTTCGCCAAGAGAAAGCTGTCGCTATATACACCTAAAATAGAGCTTTTATGAATGGGTAGTTATCTAAAGCGGTGTTCTGATAGGTATTGCTAAGATTTAATCAACGTTAATAACGTTTAAAATTTTTGATGCTGTTTGTTTTTTGTTTAACCATAGCTTATTTTTCAAAAGCCTTTTTAAAATCATATAATGTATATATTTTAGTCCCTCCTCACTCTTGGTTTCTCTTCCTTCTTACTTTGCGAAAGTAAAGAAAGAAAGGAACGTCTAGACATTTGTATATTCCGTATAAAAAGTAGAGAATAGTCTATCTGCTATTTCTAAAGACTCAATTACAACAGGACATTGATTATCTGTGCTTTTTCGAATTGCAGGCGAGGAGTCGTATTACAACAACAGCAATAGTGGAGCTACCGCGAATGGATCCCTGCTCAACTCAGCCGTCCACAATAATTCCATGAGCCAGGCCAACAATTCCATAAATGCCACCACCGGCAATCCGCTCATCTCCGCCGCCCAACAGCAGCTGAACCAGGGACTTCCCAACTCGATCTCCGTGCAGCAGTTCAACGGTCAGAACCAGAATCCACAGAATTCCATGGCCAATGGCCTTGTGGGTGGTGGCGGCGGCGGAGGAGACGGTTCCTCGGACACATCTTCCCTCAGCGGCGGCGTTCCGCACTCGCAGTCGGCGCCCCAGCAACTGGGTGTGGGGCAACCACCACCACCCCTAACGCCACTGGCTCAGCACCACCAGGCGCTGGCACAGCAGCTGCAGCAGCGATTCGCCATCAGCAACAATAACGGTGAGTGTCGAAAAAGAAATGTATTTAAATATGAATGCATGGAGCTATGAGAATTTTTAGGAGCACTAGAAAAAATTATGCAAATTTATAATTATTTTGTAAAGATTACTTGATTAGAAAACTTGAAAAGTAATTTAATTATTGCGGAAATGGTTGTATTTAACAAACCATATCTGCAATGATTTTATTTTACACGCCATCTACATGATGTCTACATGCAGCCGGCAAGTATGCAACACAATCTATGTTATCATTTTCAAGCAGTTTATAAATTCAAAGCGAGCAGTTGCTTGAAAAGAGGAATTCAAAAAAATGAGTTCTCAAATTTAAAATTTTATGAAAGGAAAATATGTCAGTTTAAATAATTTAAAAGGGGTGTTCTTTAAACGTTTTATAGGCACTGCAATATGGGTATTAACCATTACGTTTAAGTGATCATTGCGCTTGTCTCTTCCACTAGTTTTCGTCATCAACATAAGCCATAAATTAGAGACACTTAAAGCCCATTTAAGCTCAGTTAACGCCTAGTTAAGGGTCACCCACGCACACCCATTTATATACATACATATAAACACGCATATGCAAATGTATCCATGTTTGCTTTTTCACTTTTCAAATCTTTTCGGAGCACTTGCGGCACTTTACTAAAAGTTTATCGCAAGTAACTGAATGAGATTCTCAGACAGTTACAGTGAAACTTCGATATTACACTTCTATAGCTTTAAAAACTTCATAATGTAAGATATACTTACTTCTACGGAGGTAAATGTTTCAAGCGACTTAATCCAAAATTTTATTTAAAAAAAGTGTTCTTTTAATTTGGTTCGGTTTTAGGAAGGGCAGACTGTGGCTGAAATATGCCTGAGATGCCTGAGAGACTTGCCATGACACTTAAATGGGCATAAAGCACTGCTACTGTGGAATCTCCAGAGCATTCGGCTACCTTCTTCCATCTCAATCTTGATATTCTTCTGATAATTAGCACAGCCTCATACATTTATCGTCCAGTTTGTTTTCTTTTTTGATGACTATTAAATTTTCATGGCGCTGCCTTGTTGACTTAACTTTGAAGCTTTTTATTGTCGTTTGCATCTGGATGTTGCGCTCTCTTTCTGGCCGGTTCTACCTCTTTCATTCGTTCGCACGGGAGGCTGCAACCGGCATACGGTTACATCTCTAGCGCCCTCTCTTTCGCACAGTCTGCGCACGTTTTGCGCTTTTGTTTATTTTATATTTCGATTTCGCAAAGAGCGGGGGAGCTTACTCTTTTATCGCCGCTTCCTCCATTCCCGCTCTTCGTCGCTCTCTTCCTCTCTCGCGTTTTTTTCGATGGGGCATTTTTATAGGAAACCCGATTCCATTCGATTCAGTTCTCATACAGTTCAGTTAACATTATAACGCGTTCTCGTCGCGTCCGTCGAAAACAAAAAAGAAAATATATAGAAAATAATAAAGCAAAATACAGCCGAAAATCTAATGAAAACGGTATAGGAAATCGTAGATATTACTGCAGAATTATGCGAGTAAAGTGCTTTATAACTAATACGTAATTAACTTATTTACGTCATATAATGCATAATAATAGTTTAGTGGCCAATAACGATACGCAAAAGTAATTGCACCTAACTACCTCGACCTCCTGTTTACCTTTCGCTTTTTGTGCTTTTATTTTCGAAGTCACATGGGCTATACGCCGGTCTCCCAGTTCTCTGAATTCCGCCCCTTCGAGGGTAAACAAACGCCGACGAGGAAGTTATCGTAAACTACTACCGCCCATAAACTACTGACTGCACCCATCAATCAGCCGCGAATATTGGATTGTCTAGAATTTTGTGAAGGAATTTTGTTTACCAATGCACTTGCCACAATGTTGGAAAAGGTGGAAAAGATAATGAATGTGACCGTGGGAAGTGGATAATGTTGTCCAACCCTAACAACTATACACTGTATACTTAAAAGAAATTGTGAATCAATATTAAAAATTGAATACTATATATCTTTGTTAAAACAATGTCATATTGGCAAAACCTTGATGTTGATTGATGATTTGTAATGTCTTCAAAGTTGTTTGTTCCCGTGCTTACGACATATGAGATTTCCTCGGTCAAAAGTACTTTACTAGAACAGACCTTTGGCTAGACCTCAGACCAGTTCATATCACAATTTCCATATTTTCGCAGTTAAATACGAGGAGAAAAAAAAAAGTAAAAGTACTTGCTGCTTATTTAGGCTTGTAGAAATATGTTATTTAATCGCAAATATTATATCACCCAATTAGTCACATGCTATTGTCATCAAACAGTTTCTGCAGCCCGTTTCTTATCTTGTTAAATATAACAAAAGGAAATGGACGTGCAGAACAGCTGATTCATACCCGCAATTGAATTTGTAAGCAACATTTTGGTTTCTGGGATTTTTAGTTTGTTTCCCGACCTCGTAAAACTTACTTTGTGGTAGCCACCTGCAAACTTTTTCCATTTCCTTAATGAAACCACTGCTTATAGTTTTTTGCTCACTAATTGCATTCTTTTGCAAACCGCCAGCACTGTCAGCGAAATTTGAATAAATGCAATTTAAATTGACTGAACAAAACAACGAAAATAAAAGGAAATTCGGGTAAGGGGAGAACGCTGCTTCATCAGTGCCGCCCACAAAATCATAAAACAAACCACAAACCAAATGAACCAGCAAAAGGAAAAAAAAAACAACAAAAGAATGCCGAAAAAAGAAAACATTCGCCTCTTGTATTCTCCTTCAATTCGCCGACGAACAAAGCCGACAAAAGCGAAACCAAAATATTTTCGTTCCAAAAAGGAAAAACACAAAAAGGAAATTTTTGTGCAAATGCAACATGCGAGTATGCGAGTGCATTAGGGCTAAAAAGAGAGGAAAAGTGTAAGAAGGCAAATTAAACACGGTTGAACTTTTCCCGCCCACTTTTCCCTGACCAAACATGCAGTTTAATTTATGCATGTCTGTGGAAACAGGGTGATTCCTTCAGTTTTTCTAGTTTTTATTAAAGGATATGCAAACGAGAATAAAATATGACAGCCATTACTAATACGCAGTGTTGCTTAAAATTTGGAAACTGCAAGTGTTGGTAAATTATTAAATAAACTTTTTTGTATGAAGCTTTAATCAAAATAGTGTCTAAAAAGAGAATATTTTCTAAGGAATTCCCAAAACTAAGAAGTAGACATTCTGAATATGTGTATTTTACACGAACAACAGTCTAGCCTAGAAAAGGATACGCCAGTGTCCGTCTGCAGGGTGTTGCCGTATTGTACGGCCCCCTTTGGGGAGGCGCCACTGCTCCATTTCCACCCCCTTTTGCGAGCAATACGCATTGCCACGCCATAAATTGCGCTCGCCTGCACGTCAGGAAGTCGTTGGAGCTGTCGAAAAAAAAAACAGAGAGGCACACGGGGGGCTGTGGGAATTCTAAAAAAAAAAATATATAAAAGGGGGCGGACGGGGGCGTGCAGTAAACTTTAATTTTCCGCCATTCCACTTTCTGTTGACTGTTCGCTCACATTACGCATACGCAGCGTGGACTGCTGCGAAAAGTGTTGCCTGCCATTGGGCGGCTCTCTTTCCCTTTCGCCGTTTCTTTGCAATTCTCTCGTTCTCCTCTTCATTGCTCTCCCTTTGTTTTCCTTTCTCACCGCTCTCGAGGTATATCCTTCTACCATTTTCTCTCCCAGTTCATGCGGCATGCATTGTTTTTAAAATTCTTGCCTTTCTAAAGGTTTAACAATTTCGGCATTTAATTGCAAACCAAACAAGATGCCTATAAGTATTAATTAGGCAAGTTATATGCAGATTATTAATATTTTTTGAATCCAGTTTCGTGTTTCTTGGCCTTATAGCTTGTGCAACCATTTTTCTGCGACGAGGTCGATTACCTTTTCCTGTTTGTTTTCCCATTGTATCCAGCCGTGCATCAGTGTGTGTCTGTGTGAAGAGTCTGTTTGCCATTGTGTGTGTGATGATTTCAAAATCATTTGACTAACAAATGGCTATGCTTTATTTTTACCGATATTTGTGCTTATCCAGCGATGAATCATTTTGTGCTCAAGTTCTTCGACTTTGTGTAATAGTGTCAAGCTCACAACTGATAGCAATTCCCGCTGAGCAGATGACTTTTCAGTTATTGTTGGGCTAGGTCACGCACTTTGTAATGAGAGTGCGCCGTACAGTGAACACTCATCCCGCGCCAACGGGGCGTCCGATGATTCCTGTTGCTCAATTTTCCATTTCCCGCTGGGAGCTTACCTAAGTGAGTTATGGCCATTAGTTTCAGTTTTATGGCCAAGTACTTAGAGTTAATGACCACTGAAGGAAAAATGAAAGTTTACTGATAAAGATAAGGGTATATTGAACTGCCAGCGAATAGATATTGAGTCATCAAAGGAAGTTGTACATATCCACATGTATTTTTATAAATATGTTATTTGCGATGGGAGGATTTGTGATTCACTTGACGATTTATGTACACTAACGATGTAATAATGTTACGATTTCGTAACTCATAAAATTAGTAAAGTCTTTCTCATTTCCTCATGAGTTCAAGTGTCTTCTATTTGGTTTAGGTACTAAGCATATTTATAAAAGAAAACTGATAGATTATCAGGTTATATATTTGCTATTAGCAAGCAAATGTAAGTGAAATCGCATGGGAAAGAAAGAGACACAAGTTATGATACAATGTTTGTTAAGTAAACCAGATATACAATTTATGATAAAATATTTGCTTAGCGAGTGCTATATAATTTATTATATAATATTTGCTTTTGCCATTCCCACCCATCACCGCATTTTAATCTAATAAAGATCTCATTCTTGGTTCCCCAAATTGAAATCTCATTAAAGCCGCATAGGGCAAGATAAGGAATGTATATGTATTTGTATATATCATCTAAATTGAGTCAGCCAGATAATGCAATTAGTTGGGGCCAATGGCAATGGTGTGGAGTTTTCCACTGTCTTGCCTCAGAAACCGACTACATTCTTTATCTCAGCAGGTCATTTATATTATTCTCGTTTCATTTCTCGCAGATTGCACCAACTTACTCATCAAGGGTGTTTGAAGAATGGTGCGGTTGTGATAAGCCGTAGATTCTTGAAAACGGTTTGAAGGCAATCAGAAAGAGCTTGATTAGTTGTTTGTAAGCAATCACCTACTTTACAATTCGTTGAACTTAATGTTCATAACTAAGCATAAATATAGGTTGAGTATTGGATTTTACTGCACAATTGAGTTAAAATTTTCCAGGCTTTCCACCTGTATCTTTCTTGCCTTATTTGCTTTGGCATACCGGCTCATTAGTTGAGGTCACCTGATGAATGAATTCATTTCAATTTGTTTACCCTCCCAGCGGACCGGCAACATCTCTCCATTATAATGTAAATTAATGTGGAAAGTAGCCAGCGCTTAATCGATTTTCATTCACAGCTGTGTTTTGTTTGTATGCGAATTTAATTTGGCTAATTAAAATCCAGAACAAACAGCAGGGTGCAAAGTCAATAGCCCAATCGGGATGACCAAATAGAGACGTGCTACGTCTAACCACCACTCCCATTTTTATACATGTGTATATTCTTTTTTTTTTTGGTTGCATGTCCGACGCTCGTAATTCCGGCATGTGGATATCCGGTTCCTGTTCACCAGACAACCAACACATGCAAATGACTCAACAGGGTTCGCCTTTCCATTTTCCGTTTTCACGGCATTATTTTAGAGGTTTTCCTGCGTTGAATTTTACTTCTCCAGCGGCAGGGTGGTCGATCTACTTGGGCCTCGGCTAATTTGTTGTTCAAACTTATATTTCTCGGGATATATACACAAGTATTTCCAACGCCTCGACCCTCGAGCTCATTAATTAGGAAATTCTTTTCGCCGTTTTCCCGATTTATTGTTTTCGCATTCCCCAGTGTAAACATATTGCCAAAGGCAGAGCCAAAGAGCAAATGGGCGAAAAACAAACCGAGCAGCACACAAAAATCTTTCAGTTTTTCATTTTTCATTTCACGTTCATACACTACCATTTTTTGAAGGGTCCTGCAACTTTCACGAGTAACAGGTTCAGCTTTTAAGAACTTCAGATGCAAAGAAAAATCCTACAAAAATCTTGTATGCTTTAAAGTAGATAAGACTGATATTTCTTCCCCCTTAAATTGCAAGGGCATTTAAAATTCGTTATCCCACCTCTGATATCACTTCCTCCACTTGCTACTCATCTCGCCATCTTCGCTCCAGCGATGGCAACAATTTCGAGATACATTTTTAAAGGCGCCATAAAAGTCGAATGATGACAATGTCAATGTCTTGCCCCGTCCCCCTCGAAATTGTTCACCTCTGGAAGCGCGGGGCATGTGCTACTGACCTCCAGCCGGGGCCATAAAATCCACACTGCGACAGCTGCGGGAGATGGGGAGCGATATGGATATGGAAGAGATATTGGTACCGAATGTGGGCGCCATCAATTATAATTCTCGCGCGCAAAAAATTCACTTTTATGGTGGCGTATACTTGATGTGATGTTCGTCTGTTGATTTCCCATGTTTGTTTCGCTTTGCTGCTGGTCTGTGTGTGTTTGTTTAAATTATGAACAATTGGCTAGCGAGAAATTTGTCTCACTGCAACTTCCGGTATTGTATTTCTGCCTTTTCGCGGTTCTTATTTGTTCTCAGAATCCCATTGAATAAGGTCCCATTACTCTCAGCTTGAATTCAATTAAAATTGGAATTTTTGCTGGTGGATTTTTGATCAATGCAGTCAGAGTTTTTCTTGTATATAAATGTATATGTACGTATGTATTTGTTTTTATTTTTTTCTTTCATTTCTGGCATCGTGGCCCGTGCCTGTCGCATTGGCTTTCGGATAATCTTTATCAATTTGGGCCACTGACAGTTTTCTCAGCTAGTGTTTTTGTTTGTGTCTGCCGCTTATTTATGGACAATGGGCTGCTTGTTTAAGCAAATATGGCCGCAATTCGGGCCAGTAGCTTTCGAGTGGGTAGCATTGCCCATTTGAAGTTCCAATGAAACTTAAACCATGTGTAAAATTGGTTGTGGGCGTTTTTGAGTGGCGCAAGTTGGTTGCGTAAAGTGTTTTCTTTTGGCATTTTTCAAATCGATTAAAATGTGTTTTTATTCGTGTTGTGATAATATGGGAAAGATTGCAGACAAATTAGCACAATTTATGCATTCAACAATACAAATTCAACTTAAGAAGATTTATGGATTGGATTACGGACTTGCCATATTATAAAGATAGAGTGATTAGAGTTGAATTCGTGATTAATGCTTAAGAATTCGCGTTTTGTGTTTAAGAAATGCAATATAAACTAATAAAGTTATATGAATGAATATACAAATGAATGGACTGAAATCATTGACATTGAATTTGCTGGGAATTTAATAACCAATTTTTTGCCGGCACTTTGACGCATTTTGTTTGATCTCCCTGCTAAAAATACATTTCCCGAGTAAATGCCCTCTTCCATGCGTCGCTTTCATCATACAGTCATTCAATTTATCAACCCTGAAAAATGTTCCCCAAACCGAAAACCGAAATACAAGCACAAAAAGCATTTACAGCTTCCTTAAATGTTTATGATTAATTTCGCATAATTATTAATAACAATTTTAATTGGTTCCTGCTGGCCTGTCAGAGATTCTCTTTTGTGATACTATAAATTAAAATACAACAAACACCAAACCACAACAACTGCACAATCACGTAAAATAAAGTATAAAATGCAAACGCACAACTGAACTGAAATTAAAAAAAAGAGCAACCAAAAGACGGGGAGGTATTAAGCAGCAACGAGTGAAATCATCGAAAATGAGTACATTTTCCACAATCATCGCACAAAGATAATTCCGAGAGCAGAGCACCAAATAAGGAAAAGCAATCAGAGAGGCAAGACAAAAAGCAAGCAACATAAGAAACCCAAACCAATTCTAAGTGATAATCAATATAAAAAGCGAAAACGTCAAGCGAAATCAAATCGAAAGGCTTTATTAGCTATAGACAACAACACCAATCAACTACAAAACACCAATCAACAACTAGCATATGTGATAAAGTCAAGTGTAAATCAAAGTTATTGTGTGCGTGCGTTAATAATGATGTACGGTGTGCAATAATAAATAAAAGTTTCATGGGGCTTATTGCATAAATTCCCGTTAACCGTTAAGAGTGATAAGGCCCGACGCTAAGGTCCCATAAACCCAGATTGCGTACTAAATAATACATGGCCGAGAAAACAGAGAGCGGCGAAAGATTAAGTGTATTCCCATAACTGCCATTTTCAACAACACACTTTTCCCGATGTCGTTCACCTTCCCAAGATCCGAACCTCAACAACACCAACCGAATCACCAATAACAACTACTCCAACAATCTTAAAAAATCGAAGGATTAGAAGTTAATTGAGAGGCAAGCGAATCAGCTTGAAGGGCGACATCAAAGCCACGCTGATGATGGGCTACATCATGGGTTGTGCTTGTTTCAAAGGTATGAAAATAATAGTATTGATACTTGTAAATAAGTCATTTGGAAATTTTTTATGTTCAACAGTTAATGTTGAACTTTATGTAAAACGAAAGAGTTTCTCCTCAATTAACTCTGTCATCTTTGTAAGTTTTTTGAAGTTTAGTTGAAAAGAAGATGAGTTATGAAAAGTTCTAGACTAATTTTAGGAAAAGTTTTTTAAAAGTTTTGTGCTAACTGTCAGATGCGCTTTCCACTAAATTCTGCTCAACCGTCAATCGTCAACCTGTCGCCGCCCACAATTTTCCTTCCGCTCATTAGGCGGCTCCCAAAGGAAAAGAAAAATCCCAGGCGGAAAGAAAGAATCGCAGGCTTGAGGCTTTTTCTATTTTGTCACGCTTTTCGGTTTTTCTCGCATCCTGCTGCACACGCAGTTTCGCATTTTTCTATGCAACGTCACCGACGACGTCACTAAAGCGGAAATGAGAGCCTGCGCTCTGCATCCTGCGCGCTCTTTATCCATTTTGACCTCTCTCTCTCTCTCTGTTAAGTTTTTCGTTCTTAACATTCACTTAACACCATTTTTATAGCAGCCCGATTATTTTGTTCTTTTTTTTTAATTTCGCATGGCCTTTTTTTCAGTGTATTTTTTTTTTGATTTTTTCTTACAGCTTTTTATGGTTTTTCAGCGGGTTTTGCTACTTTTTTGTTGTTGGTCTTTGTGTGTAAATTACTCGATAGCCTTTTTGAGTGCAACGTGATTTTGATGTTTCCTTTTGCAGTTTCCTTGTTGTTTTCACTTCTTGGTGCATGTTTGAAGACTTTTTGGGTCCTTGAGTTTGTTTATCTGGTTAGATTGGGATATGAAAGGTGTGTTAGGTAAACGAGGCGGTGGCTTCATTTGTTTAGGGGTTAAGTGCATTCTTTTGTTTACCTCTGTGGTTATTGCATTAGTCCTGATTGTCAGTCAAGCCCTCCATTAACCTTAATTTTGACGAACCTTGCAGTTATTTAAAGGTATCAATTATCTTAATAGAAATATGTCTATTTGAAACAATTAAAACATTTTTAATACCTTTTGTCTTTATCAAAAGGTCATAAATACCTGCCACTCACTTATGCGTGCCGAAATATTTAGTGTATTTCAACTTTATTTTTAACACCTGGAATTTGAGATTCCTTGTGCATGGTTAGCATTCTAGAACCATCTCGATTCGGGCATTTCCTGCGACCTGCGAGGGCAGCGAATGTCTTTGGGCACTTGGCAGGCTCCTTTGGCTCCTAGTGTTCCCCTTTTAGCCACTACTTTCTCCACCTTTATCCCTGTGGATTTTACCCTTAAGCTGTTCCTTGCTTTTGCATTCCATAAACCACAAAGT
Source organism: Drosophila sechellia (assembly GCF_004382195.2). NCBI lineage: Eukaryota > Metazoa > Arthropoda > Insecta > Diptera > Drosophilidae > Drosophila > Drosophila sechellia. Next base: position 3,734,493 of record NC_045951.1, on the reverse strand, counting down.
ATGAGTAAGCACTTAACCCTTTCTTTGCACGCCGCTTTCTCTTACCCCTTTCTCCGCTCTCTCCCTCTCTCTATTTTGCTCTCTTGCATTCCTGACACGCATTGCAAGTCTAACCTTTCACATTTATGCGGTGCACACGCCCAGTTGCCGCCCCTTTTTCTGTTCCAGTTAGTTTTATTCAATTTTTGCGCTATTTTTACAGATGCAATTTTACAGCGGAAGCGAGGAAATCGAGACAACCATGGAGAAAGTTGGAGAGAGGGGTGGGGAATTCGAAAGAGGGGGCTCGAAGGGGTGAAGTGTGTGTGTGTGTGTGCGGAGAAAGGAGGCTGCCTAAGTGCTTCGCCCATTAAAGTATGCAATCATTTTGCGGTTAGTTGCCCTTGTCTTCCTGCCACTTGAATCACCCCTTCAACGCCACTCCTATCTTTTCCATTTTCCACTTTCCCTACACCCTTTTCCCTTTAGCAATTTTCGTGCCTTCGCAGCTGCATAAATTTCGCCGCTGGCATTTGCTTTTAACCAATTTGCTAATCCGTTCGCCACTTTCTTGACAGCATTAACAATTTTCACGGTTTGTTCACGGTTATTAACAACTTTATTATATATGGTAGCTAAATCTGCAATGCTTTCCACTTATTTAAAGACTCATGGACATGATTTCGTTTGGTTAAAATCATCTTAATTCATTGAACTTTTCAAAAAACATTTCGACAAAAAACTCATTTGATTTCTGACATTTGTGCCATATTTTTTGTTTTGCCTTTTTCTCTGGGCCAAGTTCATTCATAAACAAATTAGTGAAATTTCGTCTAGCTCTTTTTCTTCTTTTTCTAAGTCTACGCCCCCACAATTAAATCGAAAACACAACGTTCCCACCTTCCACAGTTCTACTCCTCCGATCTTAGAAAGAAAACCCGTAGAAGCTACGTATAAATAAATAAATAAACAAGCGTTTAATTGAACCGGAAATTATTGTGTGTGGGTTGTATGATTGCTTGTGTGTGTGTGAGTGTGGTTCTTATTGGAATTTGTTGTTCACTTTTATTTAGTTTTATCCCACAGATTTTGTTGTTTGTTCGCATTGCGTTTTAGTTCTCCAACTTGTTTGCCCAGTTGGTTTATCGTGGCTGGAAAGAGAGGGGTGTACTAGTTGTGAAAGAGAAGGAGACATGTGTGCCAGAGAAGATTTCTTGCTTTCGGGCAACAAAAACATATACACTCTTTTGATTAGTTCTATTCTTAGTTATGGTAACAAGTGCCACAGATTTAAGCTGACACAGGATTATGCAGTTAGGTTTTTGGAATATTTATCGTTTGACTTACGCTATAATCTTGTATTAGAATTTATACAATCAGTTTCTATGCTGTTATTTTAAGCTGATGATTAGGCTACCTACTATTCACTTAAAATAAACATGTCAAGAGCTTTACAGAGAATTCGGCAATCATCGTTTACATTAGAAATTGGGACTTCCCATCTGAATTCCATTAATATGCAACCCTTCACATTAGCGTGATGTTTTGAATTTCCTTTTATGGGTGTGTATCTGTTCTTGCACGTATCTGTGTGTCTGCTTAGTGTATCTTGCAGCACATTGTAGTAAATTATACTTGACAGTCGTTGCATGTTCGACTTGCGATACTCGACAGTTTCCACTTCCATTAATGGCTACTCAGCCACGCCTCCCACTTGTTGAATTAAATATAATTCGATGTTATTTATTTGACTTGAGAAATTCGAGTAGCTATCTTCGCTGGATAATCTGGTATCTCAACATCGTAATTACTCACTGAGAAGCTATAAAATATCCTGTGGACATCGAAATACAATTCAGTACCGCCAAAATGTCTCGCATTGTGACAGCTTTCAATAAAACGGTTGTCGAATATTTTCGAAAAACAAGTCTCAACGGCTTCGGCCTGCTGTATTTTATAAGAAAACGCAGAATTCAAAGAATATTCTGGTTTTTGTTTATTAGCTTTGGCATACTTTTCGCTAGTTATGCAGTGTTCTCAATGATTCTGGAATTCCTCAGCTACTCAACAATTGCAGATCTCTCGGAATTAAAAGTTTTGGAAGATGAAACACATTTTCCAGAGCTAAAAATATGTAGTGGTTATAAGTTTAGTCACAAGAATATGTTAGCTTCTGCTCATGACTTAGTTAATTCTCCAAAAAAATCGCTTGATTTCTGGCTACAAAAACTAGCATTGCTCTCTGGATACTTTGATCCTTTTTCTGTGAAAGAAGAGGATGTTGATGATATTAATTTTTTACTTGATATAAAGAATATTTCTTCCTTTTTACTTGGCTTAACACCAGCATGTGAATCTTTGATACTCAGGTGTAAGGTGAATAATATTCCTGCCAATTGCTCGAAGTTATTTACATTAAAAGCTTATAATGATGGAATTTGTTGTGCCTTAGGGAGAGGTAATCTAACTGGAGAACTCACCCTTTTTATGGATTCATCTCATATAGATGAATATCCTTTAAATGGAAATTTTCCTGGCTTTAGTTTACATGTTCCAAGTTGGCAGGGTAGAGTTAGTATCAACCCTGGCGAAATAGCAGCTGTGGAAATAGAAGTTATGGAACTTCAGGGAAATTCTCAATTAAACGAGTATGCCATAGAAAAGCGAGCTTGTTATTTTTCTCAAGAGGGTGAAAGTAGGGAAAAGTGCCTTCATGAGTGTAGAATAAAAGCCACGTTAATTAATTGCCAGTGTGTGCCGTATCCATTCGAGTTTAGAACGCAAAAGTTTGGGCATTGCACTTTGGAGAATATAACATGTCTGCAGTTGGTAGAAAGTGAGTTTCGAATTTCCTATAATTCCTCAAAGGTAATTAATTCTTATTAAAATAATCCAGGAAACTGGTCACCAGCTCAATGTCCGCAATGTTTGCCGCTCTGCAATCAACTGTTTTACAGATTGCACAAACAAATCCTTGGGCATTTGCATCCTTGGAGAAGTGAGTTGAATTTTAAATTTAAAACGCCACATCGACAGCTGTACAAAACAAATATACTCTATCATTGGTATCAAATGCTGTGTAAGTTTGTTTAACGTTTAACATAGATACACATGCCGAAATTACGTACATACATATTTATTTAACCAAAAGCAAACGTTGGCGGCGTTCTGGGCATTTGCATTGGCTGCTCCTTCATCAGTGGCTTCGAGCTGATTTACTTTCTGGTCTTTCGCCTGTGGTCCAACTATCTTCGACAGCCCGAGACTTAATTAAGTAAAATGTTGCGCATACGCCATGTGGGCAAATTTGTTGTGATTTATCTCGTTGACAACGTGCCAGCGACAGGGTCGCATTAATCTTGATGACTTGAATTGTAACTGAGGCGAAATAAACGAGTGAAAAAGAATGGGGAAACGAAAGGGTGGCACTTGGGAGCCGGATTGTGGGTGGGGCTTAGCTGGAGTGTGCCGATCATCAAGGTTAAGTGGTCTGCTGAGCCCCTTTTCATCGTCTCAGCTTGTTCGCCATTCGTCGCCTGGGGGGCCACTTGATGACTACTGAACGGCAACAAAAAGATTCACAAATATGTCTCTTCTTGTGTATATAAACTGGAAAAAATATGAAAACATTGAAATGCTCTCTAAAAAGAAAATCTTATGAAACACATCTATGGCAAGCCAAATGAATATAAAAAGCTGAGGAAGGTGCTAAATAGTGTGCATATTTAAATTTTAAATAAATTATCATTTCCACTTAATTTCTCTCAGTGATATTGTGCGAGTGTGAATACCTTTCTTAAGTGCACTTCAGCGTGCGTTTTACTGTATTGATTTTTTCCCAGCCAACTTGTCAACTTTTGAATAATAAAATTCTTGTTTCTTTCATTGCAGGTGAGTTTTCCCAAGAAAATTGTGCCCAGGTTTTCAATAGCGTAAGTTTTATAACGCTTAAGATTTGAATTTTCAAAAACATAGTTAACAGCACATGTTAATAAGCTGCTGAGTAACAGGTAAAAGCTTCGAAAGCTTCATAGAGTAGGAAAATCAGCTAAGAGCCGTTGCATTGCAAAAGCTTGATGGAAAGCTTTTACTTTGGGGTCGTCGGCTGTGTTTAATAAAGTGTATTTTTTATGGCGCTCTGCCGGTTATCACAAATCATGTTCAATCAATTGAAATGGTTAAATGGTTAAAAATTCAGGCCATGAATTATCAAAAATCTGACGCTGAAAAATGCAATCTAAGCATTGCAGTAAAATCTAGAAGCCGCACACACCCATTTAATGGCCTTCTGGGGGCAAAAAACCGTGAGCAAGGCGAACGTCTCCATTAATTTTAAAACCGCCAACTTATCAGGGCAGCGTCATGGTCCTAAGTGATTTCCCCGGCTCCGTTGATTTACGGGGGAAAAGTAGCAACGGATATCTGCTCTATATTACACACATAGAGCCACTAAACGCAAGGACATGCGATGCCGTGTCCTTCACCTTCCCATCGCCTCCGAAAAAAGAAAGGAAAAAATTTATACATAAATATCTCCGAGCGAAGGAACCTTCGGAATTCCTTTTAAAGTATTCCGTATGCGGCGGTGGCTTGTCCTGACATTATTATTTTTTATTTTCATTTTTTTTTACCAGCTGATGAGTTGTTGATCAAAGACATTCCAGGCTGGCTTTTCCGGCTAACGGTTTCGGGGAAAATTCAATTCGTGTCGCTTAATGTGTCACACTACAGTCACTTCGAGTAGTTTGAAGTAACAGGAACTAATTTGGGATATGGGTTATAAAGGGGATGTTCTAAAACTAGATATATTGGTTTCTAAAGAGGAATCGAATTATTGATGTTGGTATTAGTTGTCAAGATTTGACTTAAAGCATTAGGGTAATAGAAGCGTTTTCAAACACTTTCCCTATCTATCGTACAGTAACTGACCTTCATTCGAGTTAGCCAAAAAGATAACTTGAATAAAGAACTGAGCTTAAAATTAAAAATTTACGGTGTGCAAAACTTGTTTAATTTCTTGAGAAGTGGCCATTGTTACCATTAGCAGCATGTGCAAGCGAATTTCCAAAGGTCTGTGTGTTTGGGCAGACGAACAAAAGTTTTCGTTGCAAACTTGAAATGAAATTGGTTCAAATTAAACATTTCAAACAGCTTAAACTTGTCCCTCAAATTGCCTGCCATTGTTCGACGCCCGACAAACTCCGATCGGATGTGGGCCCAAGGACATTTAGGCATACCTAAACACAGTCGTCTTCCTTCCCCTTTTTTCTCAGCACAATCTGAATCCTGCATCGACGTGGACTCTGCCTTATTTGCATAATTCTAATATGGAACATTTTTGGCCATCAGCTCCCTCAACTGTCCACCTACACACACACACATGCACACGCATCCTGTGCTGGGAGATTTGCATAAATAAAAGCGTAGTTGTGCCTCCATGTCGTCCTTGTCAACGTAAATTACGGCCATTTGATTTCGGCAATTACAACGCATTTTTGTGCAACAATTTTCAGTAGACCACCTTGTTTCCCCCTTCCCCGCATGATTTATATGTCCTTTTTTGTGTCTGGAAGGACTGGACAATTTCAATTTAAGCTGCTCTCACTCAGCTTCGACATGTTGTGTGTTTTCCAAGTTAATTATGGGCTTATCCTTGGACTTGTCTGCAGTCGAGTATATTTATTGTCGCTGTCGTCTGTCTGCAGGATTTCCTCTGTGATTTTTTCGCTTTTGTTCGCCATTGTTCGCGGATATTTTCCTGCAACCGAGTCGCAGCAATTTGGCACTCGTCCCAAAAACAAAAAAGGTAGACAACCTTGGCCATGAGCAGGACTTTCTATTTATCTATTTAGCCAAGCCAAGTTGCCGACTTGTTTTTCGGTCTATTTGCATTTTGCGGGCGGAAAATGAGAACGAAAATGATTATCATTTGTTTTCGTTAAGTTGGCTAAAACCAAGCTGTCCAGAGCCAACAAGTTGTGGCAGCTCATAAAAATGAATTACGTCCGCCGGCCCCAAGGATTCTGTAGTTTATCTAAGCTATTCCTCCTGCCTTTTCTAGGACTTTTCCAAGATTTCCTGGGATCAGTTTTGCGCAGGGGCGTTATTCATATGTGAGAGAGCATATGAGACAGTTTTGTTGTGGCTTTAAAGGAATGCGAATTGAATTTGCTTTTGTAAATTTATGTATGACTAAGCCCGCATAATATGCGCCTGATTTAAAAGCCACACGAAATGGGGTATGTACAGCATATGTATTTACATATTTTCCTCATCAATTTATACTGTTGCGGAAGTTAAAACATGGTCAAACTATAAATATTAATAACAAATACCAAATTTAATTACAAGCGGGAACATTTTAGAAACATTTTTTCATCCTGCCTAATACACTCTCATTATTTTTCAAATGAAATATTCCAAGTAGCTTGCAAATTTCAAATGCTCCTTGGGCTAACGACTATAATCGCTTCGTTCGATTACGAAAAATAATTCAAAATAATTTGTATTGATTTTGCTGGAGAGTCCTTCCCGATTTGTTCCCTAACGACTATTTTGCCTGCATAAATGCGTCCTTTGCGATTTACATGATTTGCTCTGCCGACTTTCCAATCCGCTTTTCCGGCTTTCCCTCATTGTGTAAGTCCCGCAGTCTTATGCAAATGCTTCTGGGTGGGAGGACGAGTCCCCTCAATCGAGGAGTAGGCGGCATCCCTGTCGTCCTGGCCGTTCAATCAAAGTTGACATTGCCTGGCGGGAACATCCTGGATCCAGGACTCGGGATTCATCCCTGTCATTGTCATTCGTTGTGTCGAGTGTGGGCGCTTTAAAGCGATTTTATTTATGCAACGGCATGTGCTCACTGAGCTCAGTTCTTAACCGAGTTTGGCATGCAAATTTTGCACGTGCCCTCGTCTCTGTGTGCATTTAATTATTAAAATTTAATTTGGCCAATTCTCTGGCTGCTTCTGCCGCTTCTTTCCAACCCAAAAATCAAGCTGTGGAAACCACTCTAAAATTGGGGACACCGTTCCAGTTCCTTTGCCTACGGAGCAAACAACCTGTTTGCATCCTCGAAAGGAAAAAAGAAATATAAATTATGGCCCGGAATAGTTTTTTTTTAGAGCAGAATGGCACATCATTGTTATTCCTGTTGCTCTTCTCTTTTTGCTGATAAATTTTTGATAACTTGCGTCACTCGCATTTTTAATGCAAAAGGGAGCATTTTCATTGTCGAAAGAGAGCACGGGAAAATTTTAAGAGAGCCAAAAGCTTTTCGATTTTCCCAGCACGTGCCGTTTTGTCGGCAAAAAGCGAATTCAAGTTCAAGTCACACAACATTGAAAGCCAAGTTCACAGGCTCCAAGGCTCCCTCGCCCTCTCTCTTTCTATTCGTGTTGTGCTCTCTCTTTCCCTGACGCTGACTATGTATTTTTGTGATTATGTAAGCAATTTCTGTGTAGCGTTCTGCTATTTGTCCTTTATTGTTTTTTTTGCCTAAATAACTGCAGCGTTCCATTTAAAAATTTGTATAAATATTTCAAAAATCTAACTTTCTAACGAGGGGTCATTAAAAAATTAAAAAAAAGTTTTCCTTGCATTCCAATTTTGCATATGCCATCTGTTGAATAGTTTAAAGAGTTTATTAAATCAAGAATTTAAAAAAAAAAAAACAATAGCAAAGGTGTTTTCCAATATTTTAAAGCCGACCCAAACTACAATTTTTTTTAGCCAACAGTTGTTTATCTTCGTTGTCCTTATTTTTTTTTGCGGCCCAAAAATTTCAATTGCATTTTCTGCTATTTATTTTTCATTTTCCTTGGCATTTTGCTCGATGCTGGCAGCCGTCCTTTTTGTGATTCCTCACCAGATATCTGTTGTTTGTTGTGTTTTTCCTTTTGGCCTTCTTTTGGCCGCTTTTCCCCTTTACCCCTCTTGTCAATGAGCCCAACAAAGCGGAAGGACTCCCGCCGCCATAGTTTCCCCGTCTCTTTCTTTGTTCCAGCTGGCTGTCTCTTTCGGCCCACCTCTACCCGTCCCTTTCCCCGTTCTTGGCATTCATTGCGTGGCTGTCTCACATATCTCAGCTTCTAAAGCATAGATTGCCTGGCTGTAGCAGCCATAAACTCGTGTAAACTTGTGTTTTCTATACTAACTAGTTGACATTGGTTTGATTTGCCCATATTTTTGCGAATTGTGGCGCAGTCTTTTCCTTGTTGCGCATTCGAGATGAAGTCGGATTTTCCCCTCTGGGGACCTTCGACGTGGTCCTGGCCTTGATTAGCTTTCGGTTTCGCCCTGGAGATTCTGGGAATTTCAATTCAAATCACTTTGGCACTGGTTTATATTTAGACCCAATCTTTAACCTTGTGGGCACGGGCGCAGGCACACTTCCTTTTCCGCGTGTCACTATTGTGGATTGTGGGTTTTTGCCCCTCATAGCCAGATGACAATGATGGAGCCTGGCATTGATGGTGAAAGAACCAAAGGGACAGGGACGAGCAGAAGGACACTGCCAAGGACGCACCAGGAAACGAGTAAGGCGACGCTCATTGGCATCCAGTTATTACTTTGAAGTGTTTGCTCATCAACGCGAAAGTTATCTCTGCGTCACTTTTCCGCAACTTCCCTGTTTCCTGTTGAATCAAACTACGACTCAAATGCACCTGATAGCAAATTTTATATAAAATTGGAGCTATCTGATATCTCATAGTATACATTTAAAAAAGTAATGGAAAAATATCGATCATATGCATATGGTACATTATTTATTAAGATTATTAAGCACGATGATGATATATTTGGAAATATTAAATTCAACTTTAGTGTTTAATTCTTAATTGATGGACATGCCCTACAGTTAAGTCTATTTCGTTGCCTGTTAATGACTTGGACTTGGGCTCTTTTAATTTGCTGCTTGTCTACCGCATGCCATTCGGCATTAATTTGCTACAGCCTCCTTTTTTCCCGTACTTTTCACTTTCCGGCTCATTTTTGCCCTCTTTTACTTAATTACAATAATTCATCAACTTGTTTTCGTTCTATGGAAATCCAGCCACGCTTCATGTTGATTAAATTCATGGTCCCATTGTTTGCGCCTTTTTAAGAGATGGGGGGAAACTGGGGATACTAAATGCTGAAATTCTGTTACATTATTTGGTTTGGTTTATGGTTTTCCTTCGGTTGCATGTGCAACAGGCAAAGAGCAGCATAAGTATATGGCCCTGACCATGGCAACTGCAGCATTGACGCACACGAAAACCCCCTCGTTCTGCATTTTCCATTTTCCTTGCTGGCTAGCCGCAAAACTCCTGCCTGATGATTTCAATCAGACTGTGGGCGTGCATTAATGAAGGGGAAAATGGAAAAGGCAGCAAGGAAAATGGGGTGTGGGCAGGACAACAGGCTTCGAGCCGGGGCAACAAACATGGCATAAACAAAACACACGCACACACTGCCAGAATAATAGCCAATGAGAGCGGGAAAGAGAAAATGCAGCGCGCGTAGGAAAAGAGCTTTTCCTGGCCAAGAGAAAATGGCACAGCTTTTCCTGCTCTTGGCAGTGATGCTTACGTACATCTTCTCTAGCCTTTAAATTAAGGAGTAAGACTGTTATTATAAAATATTTTATTCTATTTCTTTAAAAATGTTTAACAAACTAATAGATAGATTAGACAAAATAAAAACTAAATATAATAGTTATATAATATTCTTTTCGTAGATATGAAATACATATTCCAATATTTAAATCCAACTAATTCTGATAAATTGCAACCATGATTTTCTGAATTTTTAAAGTGCCTTAAAAAGTTTGCTGTAGTTAGGTAACAGCTAAAATGATATATGGCTGCCAGGAAAGTTGGCCAACTTGCTTATTCCATAACTTTTGCATTGAAGTCAAGCTAAGTTTGAAACAATGGATTATGCAAACACCCATCTAAAACTGCAGTTTTATAACGAAACTTTGTCGCATCGGTTAAATTATGCAGTGGAAAAAGGATTGCAAGGAGGTGTCATTAATAATTGCTTTATGCAGCCATAATGTAGCTAATTGTCAGAGAGTGGCGGCTCTTTTGGCCAACTAAGAGAGTCCTGGATGATGGGCATTTCTGGTGGGTTCAACCACCAGGAAAGCTCTCTCTGCGCCGCTTATCAGTGGGTGATGCTGCTGCTCTGGTGGCTCGAATCTCCATGCTCGATTCTCGAAATTCTTGGGTGGTTGGACGACGACTTGTGTGGTTTTGGTCGCTGCTCGTCGCTCGTCGCTTTTCGCGCGGCGCTGCGATGTCATGAAAAACATTTGAACGGCTTCCGTGGGCCATCAGTTTGTTGGCAATTCTCGAGCCCGTCGGAACACAAAGAAAACACAACGATTTTCAGAAATATTTTCCGAAATTAGAAATCAATTCAAGAGCAAAAACCTCAACACAAAATCTCCTTCGACACTCAAGAATATAAAAGAGACACACAACAAATGTTTATCGGTCCAAAAGCCAAATAAATTGTGATGTGATACGAGGCGGATAATTAGCGCGTCTTTTGAGTTTTTCCCTAATTTTCTTGATATACCACCTTTCTGTTGTTATTGGGTAATCTTTTTATGTTCATGCGTTTTCCAATTTTTTATGAGCTGCTAAGCGTATTTATTGCCGAGTGTTTTGGGGTGTTTTGTGCGCGAAGTCAATTTAAAATTTTTATGCTTTCGCCATTTATGCGCGCCGTTTTTATGTGCTAAGAGAAATCAACAACAAAAGCATAAATAAATATTTTTGGCCGCGAATGAAATTGAAAATCGTGCACATACGGACAGTCGCGAAAATACATATTCACATTTGCCAACTAAGTGGATCCATTCATTTTGAAATTAAACAAATAGTGCATTGACATTGGCGCGCTGGCCCACAAAACACAAAGTCAAGGTGTTCTCTTGTTAACTCTTGTTATTGTTGACACTAAATGTTTATGTGCATTTAAATGTGCGTGTGGAAAATGCATTTTATTTGACGAATTTAAACGGAAATATTGCTGTTATTGTGTGTGCTTGCATAAAATGTACTATTGTAAGATTAAATTGAGTGAAAATAGTTGAAAGAGCTGATTCTTTTTTAATGCTCAATATAAAAAGCAAGTTATTAATTTGAATACAAGCAGCAGTGATGTTTTTGACCATCATTAGCGATTGAATTTACAGTAAATTAGACATGGATTAAATATGTTGTTCAGTAAATTAAAAAAGTATACGATAACCACAGCTTTTGTGATTTTATTTTAAAGAAAAGTAGAGATAAGAAGAGATAAATAAATTAATCTAGTAGATAGCCAATTAAGCCTATTTCACAGCTTACTATATCACTGGAATCTTAATTAATTGGTTGAATTACTGCAAATTGCAGTTTCTATTGCGCCTCCACTGTCTATTTTAATCCCATCAGCAGAAATTATTCAAACAATTGTAAGCAATTTGCCATATACAAAAGCAATGTTTCAGCCAAAGACGTATCAAACTTGAGCAAATATTTGAGAATCAGCTTCACACAAAACACACACCCAACCCGCCACGCCCATTGAAATAGCTATTATAAGTTTGATTTGCAACTAAGAAAGTAAATTGCCGAAATTTTCAATTCGATTGACGCCAAAGTAAACAAAACACAAACCACTCATTCAATTCACATGAGGATTTCCATAGATGGGAAAAGTTTGGCAATTAGAATGAGTAGGAGCTAAGCAGATTGGTAGATAAGGAGACAGAAGGCCAAGAGTAAATTGAAGTGGAAAATGTTTATACACCAACTTTGTCATTATCCATCCAGCAGCCGACCACTCAAATTATAATTTGCTGGCCTTAAGCCCAACTTTGGAGACTTTTAGCTCGTTATGTTGTGCCGTGCACAGGAAAAATAAATAGCTAAGTAAAAATATATTGAATATTGTTTTAAACAATATTAGCATTTATAAAATTTATTTTATAAATTCTGGCAGCCTTTCCAAATACCAAAATCAAATCAGTTTGAGATCAACATAATTTTCATTTTAGGTATTAATTATTAGGGCAGTGTATATTTTTGTATATTTTTAGTAAACAAAAAATACGCACCTGAGAGCGAAATTTGACCCGTGTATCTGCGGGATACATAAATAATAATACCCCGGGTTGGCGAAGACGGACCAGCTGGGTTAACTGAAGCAAACGGCCATCGATATGGATGCCATTTGCTGAAGTATCCTTGAGGGACGAGAACCAAAAGGAAGAAAATGTGGAGGGGCTAGCTAAGCAGGCTTATTTGCTGGGCTGCCCCTTCGAGTTTTCCACCACCCACGCCCATCGGGCTTACGTGACTTTTGTGCCATGTGCGAGTGGTCCTACCATAATTCTTCCATTTTCTGTGGATCTCAGGGTGCAAGTGAAATTAATGAAGCAGTTCATCCGACACTGAATTGATTGGCTTATTACGCTGGCAACTTGAGTTGAAATAGGAATTGGAATTTCACTTTCGCTTTCATTTATTCCCTGTCTTTTTGCAGACAACGACGATTTTTTTTCTATCCATAGGGATAAGTGAGGCGATGACAGGACATTTCTTTCGGCTTGCATGGCCCATTTGTCTCGCTGTTTCCCGCATTTTCCCCCATTTCTCCCAGGAGGCAAACATATGGAGAGCTTCTCATAATTGAATCCCCATCAAACCGCAAATAACATCAAAATTGCATTATTTGCTCTCGCCATTTGCCCACTCCTTTTTGTTTTCCGGTTCCCGACTCTTAATTGCGAAACATTTCCGATATTTCAGTCACGTTCGAGTGCTGCCAATATGCCAAGTCAATGCCACAATGCCACAATGGCTAAATACTCAATACCCGATACTCGGCATCAATGGCAACTTTTTGCCATCAGCCTGCCCCAACATTTCGGCTGCCATGCCATTAATTTTTGGCTTTCCTTTTTTTTTCAAATACACATTTACATAATACCACAAAGTTTGTGGTGGTGGATAAACCTCCCAAGTCATTTGTTTGATTAGCAATTTCAATGGGCGTGACAGAAACACTCAGAAGTCAAGCAGACGGAAAGAAGAAAAGCTCATAAAGAAGTTTCCGCTTGACGCGTAAAAAAGATTTCCCATCATTTACAATTAAAATATTTTACAGAAAAGCAAAAAATCGAAACTGAAACGGCAGTTACTAAGGCCAAAAAAAGATTTTGTTTCCTGCATCAAACTCTAACTACAAAAAAAAGATACTGCGATTTTAAAAATCTCTATAATTACACGGTTAACAAAAGCATGAAATTAAAGTCAACTACGCGGGTCGGTTGTTGTTTACAAAGGAATAAACCATAAACTATATACGTGACAAATATATATATTAACATCTGTATACAGACACTAAAAAGACAAGCGTTAAAGAGGCTTTCAAAACTACATTTAATGTGAACTTATTTTAAAACCATAAACCAATAAGCAACGTAAATATATACAAAGGCTTCAAGATTAAATCAAATGTGACAAAAGCGAATTAACAATTAGCCAACTGCTCAACCAAGTCAACTAAATAAATATTTGTTAATTAAATAAGCCAAAACCAACAAAAACAGCAACACTATACAAATAAAAGCAAACAAAGTTACAAAACGCCGCAATTGAAAGCTTCCATTTTGAACAGAGAAATATATATATATATATATAAAACACACATATAGCTAATATTTATGCAGCATATATGAAACTATAAAACGTATATATAAAAGTTACTATTTTCTATAAATTTAATATAATTAATATACAAAGCTTATTCTGTACGTGTTGGAGACAAAAACAATATTTTAACTATTAAACAAAAGCAGAGCAAATTTCAATATAACCACCAAACATTCGACACTCAAGTACAGTATTTATTGGAGACAAAACAATATTTTAAACTCAATTGAATTGACAACTCACAAATGCTGCAATAAGAACTACACAACACTACAATAAAATATAAGCAAGTGACTGAGCAAATCTAGAGAAAATCACTCCACTTTGGTCACACAAATGCTGCAGTACCAGCAACCGCAACAGCAACAACAACAACAGCAACAGCTACTGCAACAGGAGCAGCACCAGCAACTGCAACAGCAACAGCAGCAGCATCAGCAGCTACTGCAGCAACAGCTGCCACAGCAGCGACGGCAAACGTACAAGGAATACTTGCAGCAGCATCAGCAGCAAAAGCAACAGCAACAGCTGCAGCAACAACAACAGAACAACCAGCCTGTGCGGATATTCCGCGTCCACTACATCCGCCTGAATTCAAAGGACGGCGTACCGTCCCTTAACCAGCAGGTCAATGGTTACCCCAATGGATCCCCGAATGGCTCCAAAATGAAGACCATAGCACCGAATATCCGCCGACGCCGGCGGTGCGATAAGCACCATTTGGAGCTCTACTGCAATGAGACCACCACGCCGCCCACAAATGTGCCCACAAATACCAGTGGCAACAGTAGCGGCAGCAGCAGTAATCAGTTGAAGCCCGGCGGCCTGAGGATTCGGGAATGCATTACTGCACCCAGTACGGCGGCCAGTTCGCCGGTGGACGAGCACATGTGCATCCCGGCACCACCCATCACACCGCCGCCGGCCTTCCTCACCGAGGGCTACAAACGGTCGAGCACTTCGGTCTCCACTTCGGCTTTGCCCAGTGCCACCAGCAGCCAGGAGACCCAGACGCAGAGCCAGAGCCAGAGCAGTACCCAAACCCGGACCCACAACCAGAATCACATGCAGTGTATGAAACCGAACTTGATACGCCAGCAGAAGCCATTTCCCGTAGTTGCCAAGCCACTGGGTCCGCAGAAGCCCAGGACGACGGCCACCATTGCGGTCACGTTGAACAGCGGCTCCAACAAGCCACGTGCCACGGTCAAGAGGAGTTTAGGTGAGCCTCCTACACTGGCAGAAACTGGGCTAGTAATAAGATGGGAAATTCATTTGGAGGGAGCTACCGTGCTTTGCTAATAAACTTGTTTAAAGGTGTGTCTGTACATCTTATATCAGTTCTGATCAGATAGATTCTTATATCCCCCAAGATACTGGTTTGGGGTCATTTTAATATCAACATTTCTTCCTCTGCTGACGTTGGTCAGGAGCAGGGATCGTCTTGAATTCCCAAACACAAACCCACTCAATGCCTGCGATGAAACATTGCCCTAGACATTGCAGCGTTTTATGGCGATGGTCATAAAGTGTGTTATATGTGAAAGTGGGCGGCTGGCTGGACGTGTGAGTGGGTTCGAGAATGATGGGCGTGGTCAGCCATAAAGAGGAGTCACGAAATTGCAGCTGCGTCCAGCTGGCGAAATGAATTCCCGACGACGAATGGGTGGTTGGGTTCGTTTGGCTGGGGGGCGATTAGGCTTAAGCCTGCAACTTTATTGAAAACTTTTATGGCCAACAGAAGCTGTGCGCTTTTTATATCTATTTTAACGGAGAGACAAAAAGCTTAAAGTGTCGATCAGGAGCGCTGCATTTGATAGTTTGTGGAGGGTCCTAAAAAGTGGCTTTAAAACTTTAGCTGGGAATATAGAGTGTGCTTCAATTCAAATGCAGCTTGAATACAATTTTGTAATGAAATAAGTTGTGCTTAATACATGTCGTTCATGTGGAACATTTTATGCAATCAACTTTATGAATTCATTTCAAGTTAATTAAATGCAATTAAACTGGAAATGCACTCATTTTATTCACGCAGAAATCTCTTATTGCCAATCAACGTTTTGCCGTGGCAAATATTAACAGCCACTTGTGTCCGTCGCACATATATTTGCCCGATTCTGCGTGTAACGAACCCCCTTATTGCCAGACTGACTGATTTATTCAAGTGTGTTTGTGGGTCTGCGGCTCCCTTTTGCGAATGATACTCAATGAGGCCATTGAGGTCGATATGCAAATGTTGAACTTCTGCGAGGAAGCAGGCACGGGCGGGGTCCTTCTGGCCGTAAGAAAGTGTCAATAAAAATAAGTTTCAATGCAATTGCCGCCTGTGAGGAGGGATATATTCCGATCCTTCGGCTTGGGTCCAAGCTACCATCATACCTACCTCCCTCCATTTTGATTGCATTTGCTGGCAGCCAAGAATTGCATATTGAGCCGGGCAAAGTTGCCCTGCAGGCAGATGAAAACGAGAATTGCATATTGTGTAGGTGCAATGGGGGGTTTTGGGAAATGCCATCCGGCTTTTGCCAAGAATTGTCGCTACGAGTTTGATCGATTTGTGTGCACAATTTGCTCATAATAAAAATTGTATGCTTCGTGTGTGTTCCTGAAAATTATATTCCCTGCACTGAAAGAAAATATTTCAATTAAAGAAGCTTACATTTTGATTCAACAAACCAAAAACCTATTCGACTATAAATTGGTTTACTACTCGTTAGCACCCATTTTGCTCAAGTGTTCTCACATCTCAACCGTTCGAGTTTCGACCACGAGTTAGATCATTTGTTTGCTCTATGAATTGCATAAGGCCATTTGGAAATTGAGCTCCGCAGAGTCTTGTGCCAAAACGTGTGTGTTGGCAATTACCAGACTTTGGCATGAGTTGGCCAGATTTTCGTGCTTTTGTGCTTGTAAGATGCTGCCACAGAATCTAATTCCGCAGAGCAGGGCTTTCATAATGGATGGGGGTACGTACAGAATGGGAAATGGAAAATGGTGAGCGGAAAATCTATGCCACAGGCGGTGAGCGAAAGCAGCTCTACTCTCTTCGCAACCTGCATGTTATGAAATATGCAATCAAAATAAACAATTTTCCAGCCATAAATCCGACTAGCAGTCAAGGTTTCTTGCCGTGCCTTCAGTCAGTCATTCAATTCAGTTCATACCTGAGACACTCATTACATTATTAAAATATTTCGATTTTGTATTCAGCTTACAAACTCCTTGCACCGTGGCCATTTAAACTCTAGTTGCTTTTCCAATGACAGGAGGTCAGAAAAGTCCGGGAAGCAAGTTGGTTGCATGGGCGGAAACTTTTGCAATTTTCTGGCATCTAAAAGATGGAGCATGATTTAAATGAAAAGGAGGTGAAAAGTGGGCGGAAAATAAAGGTCGAAAATTTAGAAGCTTAAAGAAAATGCAGTTCAAATTTTGAGCTATAATAAGAAGTAACACAAAAAGAATTTAAATCAATTTAGATTCTTTTTTCCAATGAAAATCATTTCCCTAGTTCCCTTTTCAAGTGCCGAAACTTTTTGCCAACTTTAAAGTGCCGCAGCAATTTGGATCATTTTGTTGCCTTTTGAATGCGTACAAAAAGCCATTTTAAATTTCCCATCACTACAAGTATCGACCCTCAAAACATTCTATTTAATGAATTTTCACACCATTAATAAACTTTTCGTCTAGAATGGAGTGACATTCAAGTTCGCTAGTCGAAATTAATTGCCAATTAAATGAAAAATGTCCAAGTTTTGGGAACTTTGCAAGAACGTAATTTGGCCCACATGTTGTAATGCTGAAGAAAGCGAAACCCGAACAGCTCAAGGTCTTTTTTCCATCGAAGGAGAAATTGCAGCCTGCAAAAGTCCTGGAGGCAATTGCTAATGTGGCCTGCAACTTTTGGCCCAAGTGGGGAAAACTTTCGCATTATTCCGCGAGCATTACGTAAGAGGGAGCGAGTTAATAATTAAATGCATAAATGCGAGCTGTTTTTTTTTATATATATATCTTGGGCGCGTTATAATCCGCAAACATTAACACTGAGTCATCATCAGGAGTGGGCTGCTGAAAGTGTGGGAAAATACGAGGAAAACTCTGCTTAACTGGGAGGCAAGCAGAAGCTTTTAATTGAATGCGTGACTTGTTGAAACTTTTTGTGATTTAGCCCGAAATGAGGTGACGATTTGTGGGTGGTAAGCTGCTTTGTTGACAGTTTTTGGCCTGATTTGGGTGGCCTCGATATAAACCGATTAAATGAGGCATCAAATGTGCTTTGTGGCCAAAAGGAGACGAGCTTTTAATGAAAATAAGCTGATGCAGTAGCGCTTGCCGCGATTAAATAATTGCTTAAATTGTCTCAATTAAAAGTTAATTGTATGATTTCAAGCCAGGATAATTTCAGGTCTAAACACAATTAAATTCGCTTTACTAACTGTTATCTACTCTTGTTTATTTCCAGGTGAGTTTCGAGTGCGAGCGAAAAACATTGAAAATCTGTGGGTAAACTTAAAAAGTTCTACTTCATCCATATATTTTTTACGCTTCCTATAAATACTTATAATCAATCCAAAAGTGTCGCAAACTTGCTGCTATCAATTCGAAATGCGGCAGCGTAATCAATTATCTGTCACGACAAAGAGAGGACAACTATCGAAAGAAGTTTTCCGCTTAACGAGAAAATGAAAAAGTGCCATCGCACTGAGATAAACAAGAAAATGCTGAAAATGTCGAGCGAAGTAATCTAATAAAATTGTTTGGGGTTGGCAGCGAAGTGAGCTTATTTATGATCTGCTGAATTTCGCAGTACGAGCAGCTATTTCATGTGGAATATCTGCAGCAAACAATGCAACTATTTGCTTAGCAATTTCAATGAAAATTGCTTTCTGGCCGGGGTGGCATTGTAGCATACTTTTTTGGGCCAGCACTGTTATTGAACATTTTTGGGTTTCGTTGTTTTGCAATGCTATAATGCTATATAAAACATTACAAATTAAATACATTAGGGAAATGAAAAGCATTTAGTTTTGAATTCAGCATGGATTTTTTTCTGCATTAGTGTTGTTAATAATATGCATGCATATTGCAATATTGTATTATTTATTTTTTGTTGTGTGCATGCGAATGATTTGCATAACAAGTTGTGGGTTGGCTTTGCGCCAAAAAACTACAGCAGCGAACAAAAAATTGAATGCAAATTCGGTTGGTTTGCTGCATTCCACAAAATATGTAATTAAAAATCATTTTGGAGTACGCCAGTGAAATGGGGCAACTTTCACGCACTTTCCAATGCGGCACGTGGGCGCAGTGAGGCGTGTACGTGTGTGTTTATCTGGTCCTGCCGCGTCCTTGCACACCGCAAAAAAAAAGGAGAAAACCCAAAAGGGCGAAAGAAAACGGGGCGACAGAGATAAACGGGGAAATGAATGCGGGGAAAAATCAACTTCCGGCGCAGGAAAACTGAGCCAGCAGCAGCAGCAAGTGGCAAGTGCAAGGTCAACTTTGTTGAAGGACAACCGCCTGCCATCATCAGCAATCCACGCCCCGTTTTCCTCTCTTTTCTCGCCCCACTCCTTGTTTTTCCGACCCCTTTTTCCGCAAACACAAAGCGCAATTGTCGCGTTCTGGTTTCGTGAATTTGCCGTATTCGCTGTTTGTATTGTTGTTTGCCTTTCCATGTGTGCACACTCTGGTGTGTTAGTGTGTGTGCGGGGAATATGTGTGTGTATGGGGAAAAAGTGGGTGTGTTTGGCATGTGCCACTGTGGTTGTGTTTACTATTCTCTTGGCTGTGACGTTTCATTTCGTTCGTTTAACGTTGTGCGGTTTTTTAGCGCACACTTTGCGCTTAATTGCTGTTGGCCAATCCAAGGATGGTTTTTATTAGCAATTTTTATAGTAAATAGAAAAAAGATTTTCCGTTTTGACAATCCATTATTACAAATGAAATGTAGTTTAGATTTGTGTATTTAAGGAGGTCAGTTCCTTTTAAAGTGTACTTTCTGTAATCTTTTTTTTCTTCTATGAACTCATTGCCATTGTTTGTTTACGCAAACAACTTCCCCGCCATTTCACAAATTGCTATTTTTCCTTGCCCCCACCCACATTTCGCAAACTTGGCTTTACATAATTTTTTTTATTATTAAGAAGTGGGAACAAAGGATCCAAAGGCGGCAACAAGTGAGTAAACAATCAGGCAAACGAACCGCACTGACGACCCTGCTACGAACCACTAATTTTCCTCGCATTTATCAATGTTGGAGCCTGAAGTCCTGCCTTCTTCACCATTCTCCATTTTCCACTTTGCCATTCGAATAATTTTCTATGGTACATAATTCAAATTTTTTGTTCCTGCTGCTGCCAGGATTGTTAAATAATTCAATGCTAATCTTTAAATTAAAATCAACTTCCGACCATTACGAACAGACGAGCTGAAATGCGTTTGCTCTTGCCAGCCACCCAAAAATAAGAGGAAAATTCTACTACATAAATAAAATGAAATAGAATTCTTCTATTAGCTGCGCGTGTGTTGTTCCTTTTGTTGCACATGCCAGTGAAAATTTTATTTACTAACGCTTTACGCTGAACGAAGGTTTTCCACGCTCCGCTGCAATTTTGTTGGTGTCTGTGTTTTTCGCTTTTGCATACAATTTTCACCAGCTCGCGCTGAAAAACAAAATGCGGGAGGAAAATTCATTAGGCGTGGTTGGCTGGTTGGTTGGACCTTTTCCACCAAACACCACAGCTTTCCCTTGATTTTTTTTCTCTATTTTTGCTGGCATGCCTTCACCAATTTTCGTTCGAAATTTGCAAAATGTTTGCCTTGTGTGTTATGTAATGGTGGGTAAAGTTTGCACTCACTTAAATAGATGCCAGAGAATCATATCCTGGCTGCGAATAGTGTGCAGGATCCCCGGTGTCAAAATAATGCCCAAAGTGTCACACAATGTGGGCGTGGCGAAATTAAAAATTCAAATGGAAATGTGCTGTGGAGGAGAAGAATGGGAAGAGCGGGGGAAAGGAAGCGCCGCTGAAGTGGGTGGAAGTAAACAAATTAAGGACTTCCTTGCAGAAGAATTTCCTTCTTCGCTTCTGATGACTTGGCACTACACAGTACATCCTCTTTCTCGTCCTTCTTTCTGTAATTTATTTTAATGCAAACGCCTTTGCTGGACTTTGTATGGGTTAGCAGTAGAGATGTGAATGAGTTGCGGATCGTGTCACTGAATTACTTTGGTATAAACATCACAATGACATTTATAATAGATCACTGTTATTATTCTCTAAGTATTCTCCAACATATGTTAAGAGATTAAGATTAATGACAGCGTACTTTTCCATTACTTACTGTTTCAACTTTATAGGATTGGTGCTAAATTTTTGATTTTTGAGCAAAATAGACTATGTATATTTAAATTTCCTAAAAACTTGCTCACGGCAACAGCTCTAGTTTAAATTGTAATTTCCGGCTTCTCAATTTCTACTTCCTTTGGACTTTCTCTAGGTTCTCCTCTTCCAGTTCGTTTTGTACGCCCAGCAACTTCAAGCTGGGTCTACTTTACTATTGTCCTTTTTTCATTTGCTTTTCTAGAGCCACTTCAAAGTTGTCAAAAGGGTTTTGCACACAAAGCCGCTTAAAGAAGAACAACAAGTAAAATAAATATTGGTAAATAACAAAGTGAATATATTGGAAAATACACTTATTCAAGTGAAACTAGCTGAAGCCGATTTTCAGCTTTGTACTTAGAGCAAGGAAAAATCTGGGAAAATCAGAGAGTGGGCCAGAAGAGCATGACAGGCAGACAGGGGAAGCCATAAAATTTATTGCTCACCTTGGACGTGGGCGTAACTCAAGTTTAATTAACCCTTTTGCACAGGTATCCGCTTGCCTTCTCCGTCCACCCAAACAAAGTAGAGATACAAAAGGAAGCCCCAGGATAGGCTTTTAAATAAAAATATACAATAAAAAGCTTAGCGCAGGAAAGCCTTTTACAGAATTCGTTTATCTTTTTTTTTTTTAAGGTTTTCAAGAGTTTTTTAGTCGTGGTTCTGCGGCTCTATTCTCTTGTTGCATAACGTTCACGTTCTTTGTGTGCTTATACACTGTAAGAAAAAGTTAATCAAATGCAGCATTAATGTTTATCATGTTTAATATTATCAAAAAATTGTATGAGTATTTTTTGCATGTCAATATTTTAAAATTGAAGCCTTAAAATTCTATGATTTTAAGAATTTTGATATAAGTGAATCTATAAGATGAAAAGCTTTTGTCTCGTTTTAAGGACGATCCTTGTTCGTTGTCAAGGATAAATTTTGCCGCAATAAAATGCAGTTGCCTCGCTTGTTCGCTTTTTGCGGCTTTGATTTTGGCCAGTCCTTGATCTTGATGGGAGGTCACGGCAAAACGAGGACCCTGACTATCTGGCTTTTCACATTTTTTGTGCCGCCGCTGTGTTGGCTGTCATCATTATCATCCGGACCCACATCAGGACAGGCCACATATCTGTCCCGCCTGTTCGCCTTTATATGACTAATGACTGTCAAGCGTTGACTTTTGGCCGGAAAGTTGCTCCTGCTCGGTGGTTAACTAACCACTCATCATCGTACTCAACTGACTTCCCATTTTTTTGCATGCCATATTTCCTTTTGATTTATGGTAATTTATCTACGCATGTGCTGCCATCGGTGGAAAGTATCTCGAACAAAGTAATTACATAAATCCACAGGACCAGCATGTCCGTGTCCTCAGGTTATCAAGTAATTAAGCTGTTATCAAAGTCGTTCCTGGCAAAGTTCTCGGAATTCAATTAGGAAACCAAGGAACAGAGAGCGCCGAGTTGAGTTAGTCAGGTATTATTTTATTTCCCCATTTGCTTTGATTGATTGTGTCTTGATTGCACTTTGCTTAACTGTGCAAAGGTTTTCCATCACATCACTGTAATTTACTCCGAGTGGCGATAAGAACACATTAGCCTGGCAGATTATGTTGTGATTGCGTGATCAAGGTGGATTGTATTTGGCCAGGAAAATTGCTTTATTTCTTGAATGAATGGGAAATGCGTGCGTAGGACTTGGCTGCGATTATTCCAGAAAAAAAAGTACATTCGGTTGCTGTGGAAATACATTTTTAATGAAATATTTTTCCGAAAAAAAATGGTATGCCGTGTTAATTCAGCTTAATACATTTTAGCTGTAACTGAATATTTCATACACATTTTTCACTTGGTAAATAAATTTACGTTGTCAATTTGCCATTACCAAATACAATGTAGTCGCCATTTCCTGTAGTTTCCCAACAGCCACTTAAACAAAGATTTATTTATCTGTCGAAATTCCAATCGAATTAATTTTCCTCCATTTATTCGCCAATCAAAATTTACTTTGGCTCGGCGCAGATAAATCTCAAATCCCAAATGCTGTCTGTGCGACGCATTTCCGCACATTTGCAGCGTCAGGCTAACAAAATACAGATTAGGTCAAAATCTGGTCGAGATTGTGGGTGTGAAGAATCAGGGGAAATGCTGGACTGGACGTCATCAACTGGGATGACGCCCCGCCATCAGTTGTCCAAGAAAAACAAACAAATCGAGCGGGACAAACAAATTTCCAGCCGTTGTCCGCACATGCTAAGTCCAATGCTAAAGCTAATGATGATGATGATGGTGATGGTGATGATGATGATGATGGCGGTTCTGATGAAGATAAAGATCATGATGTGGATGCCACAAAAATGTCCAACAAAAATATAGGGAGGGGAAAAAAAAGATACAAACTATTTCTCAGACGACCTTCACCCAATCGCCTGTGCTGAGATTTTTCGTCATTTTTTGTTTTATTCTTTTTAAGTGACGCGGAATTTTAATGAACTTCACCTTCGGCAAGGCGAAATGTGTTGGTAATTTGCTGCAATCTTTACATGTTAATGAACTGTATACGGGTTTTTTTTCCTCTCTATACAGAGAGAGATATGTATCTTTGCTATTTTTGGCGCCAGAACAACAGTCTCTTATTTATTTATAACGTGTTGATTCTGTTGCGAGCTTAATGAATATTATAATTGTGGCGACTGCATGTGACACATTGACTCATTGAGCGGGAATTTATACTCTTAGTTCAACTGGCTCTTCTGCGCTGTGAAGTGATTCATTTCGGTGAAAATTCTCAGCCGAAAATTCTTTGACGCCATTGAAAGAAAATGTTGTCTCTTTGCTCGCGGATATTCTGTCTTTTTATATTTTTCAATGTTGTTTCTTTAATGTGCGGACATAATTCATATGTTTTATTTCGCGGACTTAAATTCCGAGCAGCCAGTATAAATATTTTTGTTGCTATTTTCCTACGCTTAACGACTTTAAATAAATAGGCAAAGGCGGAATATGTACAACAAAATGAATTCTATAAATACATATTTACATTCTCCCAGATTCTTGAAACAACCGGTTTAAGTTTTTTAGGTCAATTCATAAACTTAGTAGTAGTTTGTTTCTGTCTAAAAGCGAATAGGAAAATTTGTATTAAGCTTCACTCATATCCTTTTAAATCGCTTCCCCATGATGTGGAGGGAAAATAATAAACATAATGAGCTCCGGCGATCAACAATTGTCTCTCCAAACCCATAACAATCAATCATATTTCGTGGGGCTTCATTAATTTCTCGATGGCATCAGCTGATGACAATTCGGATGCCAAATACTCCTTGAGTTTACATAAGACAAAGCCTTTGCGTTCCACTTTCTGCCATCAATCATGGTAGTCAGCAGCTTGCCCTGGAGAATTGGAAATCCTTGGTCTGCCCGAGGCCTTAATTTATGTTTATTACTTTCACTTTGCTAAAGCGCCAGCAGAGGAAATGGCAGTAAATTATTTCTTTTTAATTATGTCGTTTTGGCCGAAAATGCCGCTCAAGTTCTTGTCAACAGATTTCTTTTTAGCCGCGTCCAAACAAGCAAATAAAAGAGAACAAAACAAACAAGAAATCACCGCCATAGTGACGACCTTGTAGGCATCCGCTGCTGTTTTTGGCCAAAAGTGGCTAATTTATTGCAAGGCTCTAACGCCTGCCGCTAAAATGTTTTATTCGGGGCACTTCCGCTGTCAAGTAAAGCAATTCACTGCCCAAGATGCCACGGTATATATGTATCTATGTAAAGTCTGCAGGGCAGAACGATCCTATGCATAATTCAAGCGGTAAATGCTGAAACTAATTGCTCTGCGACAGGCGCAACACATGGCGTATGATTAATGTGCCCAACAGGGCGCTTATCATTTTTTTCGTGTGATGTTCTTGCTCTACAATAAATAAAAAGGGAAAAACTGAGCGTGAGCTCCTCGTGTGACCTTCAGCTATTGATTGAAGCCAACGCCCTTAACCATATTTAGAGCTCCTAGGTGGAGGGACAATAGACGAAAAGAAATCGTTCCATAAGAGGAATTCCTCGTAAAACTTGTTACCTTGGAACGGAAAACTGTGAAATTTAATGAAATAAGCTAACTAAATCGTTGAAATGCGTAGAAACAAGGCTCATTGTCTTGGGAAACTTGTCGAAAGCAAGCAATTTGTCTGCTCAATTTCGATAAGGACTGTGATAAATACAGTTGAGACAGGCTAAATCGAGTTTTTAGCTTTTTAAACATGCTTAATTGATTTCATTATATTGACTGAAATTTGTATTATTAGAGCTTGATTTTTCAAGTAACTGCCGAACTTCTCAAACTGACAATTTGTACAATTTTCGGTGATCCTATTCATAGAATCTCGACTGTAGGTGATAGTTGCTAACACACGAGTTTGTCTTTCCGAGCGGAGAATGTAATCATAATTCGGAGTATGCGTTAAACATAACAAAAAATAGCTCAGAGCACGTACGAAACACAAACACACACTGGGAAAACTCATATGGGTGAGTTTTCCGAAAGGGAAAGTGGGGGAAATCAGGCAAAAAGGAGACATACACAGCATTTTCATTGTGTGCTGGACGCTTTTCCTGGCCGGGCTAAGAGTTTTTCCTGCAGCAGCTGAGCCTGTGTGTTATTTTGTTGTTCCAGCAATTGGGTGTGAAAAGCTTTTGGGGGCTGTTTGCCTGCGAGTGTGGGCTCGAGTTTTGGTCCGCAAATATGGCCCTGGGCCAGGGAAACTCGTTTGGCAGCGTTAAAGTGACGCTTACTGTTACTCAACTCGCACCACGTGCGCACCGTGCAGCCCAGAAACCTCTATCCGAAAACCAGCAAAACCTCTTGCCAAAAAGAGTGCAAAAGACCTAGAACAGGCATTTAAGCCCTTGGGCTCCTTCCTTTGCCAGCTAGCTCGTTAATGTGCCCAGCTGAGTGCCGTTGTCTTGTTTTCAGCCCGTCTTAGCCCTTAGCCGTTTAGGGGCTTTCATTAAATTTAAACCGTAGTCTAAGCATTCGAGAAATCGGCTAAAATGAGTGGCAGACACCCGTGGATTGGTTGCCCCAGACAACAAATCCAATTTGATGAGTTTCCCCTTTTTACATGGGCCATATTTTTTTTCTCATCTTTGCGGACTTGTTAGGACGATTTGGCTCGTGTCTAGAAGTTTTCTTTGATGGAGGTGGTCGACCTATGACAGGTGATTGTGTCGAGTTGAGTGTGTAATCCCGGTTATTTGCTAGGTAAATCTGGGAAAACCTCTTAGGGTTCGGTTCAAGCAGCTGTGCTTGATTAATGAGTTAACTTTAAATGGTGTCACTTTGACAAGTGACAAGTTGATTTTGTATTTGTGAGGTGAGGAAACCTTCTTTCCGGCACTTTCGAGCATTCTATATCTATAGCTAAAAAATGTATATTTATTATTTGCTTAGTAACTTTTTTTTTTGGTTCTTGAAATATATGAAATAATTTATCAAAGAAAATCTTTTAATTGAGTTTGGCCCACGCCTGACAAGCAAGTGTCAAATGTTCTTCGGCTGAGACGCAAATGATGATGATGGTTATACATTAAGACTTAATGACAGTTGACGCTCGCTGCAGTTTCTATATCCTATTTTCTTTGATTTGGCCGAGAGAACTTGTCGGCGGTGTTTTGTTTAATGGTGCCCAGAAATTAATGTCGCATTGTCGCTTTTAAATTCCTATACATTTTTATTTTCAATCCGAACGGAATATATAAGCATGTAGACTATATAACGCAACAGATTTATGAGGCGGCAGCAACAAAATTTCAGCTGATACTTTCTTAATTCGATAGATGAAATCAGCACACAGTTATGCAGGGGGAGAAAATAAAAATAAATGTCGTGTATAAAAATGAAAACAAATGAGCAGCGAAGAGCCTAGTGAGTATTAAATAAATTCATTTAAAAGGTCGGACACTAGAAGGTGCGTAAATCTCTCTCTCTTTGCCTGATTTATGGCGGCTCGAGGAAGAAATTGTTGCATATCGTAAAAAACGAGGCTGGTAACAGAACGAGAAAGCATAAATAACATTTAATTTTTCCTGAACTCGAAAACGACCCCGACAACTGAGGCGCAGGGATAGGCCGTGGAAAAGCATGGAAAATCCACCCGAAAGTTGATGGAAAACCGTTTCGACAGCACAGCCCGCATAAGGAATTGGTTGAGGGAACAAAATAATGCCATAAAAATAAAAATCAACAACGTGGCGAGTCAGAAACGAGTCGGAAAAAAGTTATGCCAAAGTTGGTGAACCAAGTTCGAAACTGCAAATGGGGAAAGGTCGGCGGTTCAACTTGAACTGCGGTTTTCCAACATAATCAAAGACTACAACAAGTGCGGGGAAAAACCGGAAACTTTACGAGCCGCACACTCGACACATGGACAGCAGTTTCTGCTCCCACATTGCCACGCCCACTTTTCCAGCCCACACACACGCGCGCCACTGCGGTGTAAATTTTATAGATGCGCCCAGAAAAGTAGGCAACGCCAAATGGCATAAAGCGGCGGAGAAAGCGGAGAAATTGTGGGTGAGAAAACACAGAATTCCAATTAGAGATTGGACTGGGCACAAAAGTCCTCATCGAGAAACGGGTATTCCCGTTTAATTGGAATATACCACTGACTTTGGTTTTCATTTGCACAAAATTTAACTTTTAATTGGAAATTTTATAAATGCTTAAATGGGTGAAAGTTGTGCCGACAGATATATCAGATTTTTAAAATCATAAAAAATTACGTAATAAAATAAAATAAAAAAGGCCAATAATAGTATTTTTCAACAGCATCCGCCACTCGCAAGAATGCAAATAAACAGTTCTATATATAAACGAATTTATTTAATGAAAATAAATAGATTTGTCTGTTTTCTAAGCATCCGCTAAAGCCGATAGCATTTTGTCGGATTCCACCCACTTGAATTGACCATCAATCGTCACCGCCGAGTTTTATTTTATTATTTTCATTGCGATGACAAATCTTTGGCAAAGAAATTTCGTTGATGGGGAAGCGAACAAAAAGTAAAGAAATGCTTCTCATGGGCCAAAAATTTGGGATGGACTGATGGTTATGCCTTTGCGGCATTCGACCTTCACCTTTGTGTACATTTCGATGGGAGGTGAGGAATTTCCTGCGGGGGTGTGGTTGTTGTGCTGGTGCAAAAGTGAAATACGCAAACATTATTCAACTTAAATGTTACATCTCGTCCCGCTGCGTTTGCCATTTGGCTTATAACAATCGCCCGGGTAAACTTAATTTATTTTTAATCGCCTTTTAATTTGGCGCTGCTGCATTGCTTTGTTTACTTTGGATCGTAAAACTTTTAATTGTTCGCTCAGGTATTTGAGCTGCTCCGTGCCTTTCAGCCTGCTGTTTGATGTGTTTATTTTTGCATTAACCTGTTAAATGCCAAACGCATTTCAATCTCGGCCAACGAATTGTGGGCCAATGTGTCGTCGGCGACCGCAGGGTGCAAATGCTTTGGTATTTCTTTATTTTTTTAAGTCCTCCACGCGTCGTGAGTAGAATATTGAAAGTAAACAGCGAAGAAAAGGGCAAAGTTCAGCTACTTTTGGGTAAAATGTGGCCTAAGTGCCTCGAATTTATGCGCCAGCTAATGGAAGGTATGTGTGTATATATATATATGTACTTAGCTGCGAAGCAACAGCTTAGCAGAGGTGAAAGGGCATAAATAAAATCAAACGGGCTATTCAACCCCAATTTGATATAGTTTATTTGCTCAACTTCACAATTTTTCTTAGAGTTATCCCGGGCAAACCCTTTTTCGCAGACTGCGCTGCTTTACATTCAATAAAATTTGCCATTGTCAAGTGCACTTGTTCGAGTGGAAAATGTTTTTCGCTTCGACAAACACGAAAAAACTGTGAAAAGACGAATGGCAAATAGAAAATGGTGAATTGCAACGATTTAACAGGCAAAAGGGTACTCGCAAAAGAGCTTTACATGTCAAAAACACAGAATGAAAGGAGAATTTTTCTACGACAAGGTGAAAATTCGTGTAATATCGCAAACTCGACGCACGAATAGATAGACATTGCATTTAAAGTCTTCAATTAACCTCAAAGAGTGTAACTTTAAATGCTTTTTCTTGGTTGATACTTCTGTGGATATGACCATATGAATACAAATCATATATATTTAAATACAAATCACTCTTTCTTTTCGCTGATTCTCATTGAACTAACGAGAGCGAGGTGGGTGCATTAATTAAATTTAATGAATTGTGACAGAGTGTTGATTTAATGCCTGCACAGCCGCTGCAAATGGGCGGGGGTGTGAGATTCTGTGACTTGTAATTGCCAAGTTGTTTGCCGTGCAGCACGGGGCGTATACGTGATGCAGTTTTGTAATTCTACCAGTTTTGGAGGCCAAGATTCCGTTTTTAGAGTGGCGCATATAAATTTTCTCCCAGGGCTGAGTCAAATGCACGTGTTGTTGCCTGATATTCCCCCATTTCTAACCCCCAACAGCTGCTCTTTCTGCTGCTGCTGCTGCTGCTGCTCATGGGCACATGGCGTATGAGTAATGTAATTTCGTTGTGACGTCAAGCTTTCCCTGAGCCTGTCAATCTCCAAAGGATGCCCACATATCTGCGTCCCTCATCATCCGATCGTTCCCCGACTAACATGTTCTCGTATATTTCCCAATTGTCCTCAAAATCAGTACTCTGCATACATGCAAAAACTGAAAAAGAGCTATGAAAATTTGCTGAGTGTGGCTTTTTTTTTTGCAGCATTCCCAGGGCTACTTCCCCACTTTTCTCCACTTGCCACCGCAAATACACAACGCTCATTGCTTATTTATCAAATATCCACACATTGCCTGCAGTCACAGTGGACCCTCGACTGCCATACCCAACTTTTGCCCCTCTTCGCGATGATTTGTTGAGTGGGAGCCAAAAAAAAGCACTCTTTAAACCGGTCATCATCAAAAGTTAAAGCAATGAAGTTAAAATAAGTTTAAATTTGGGAAAGCATTTAAGGAAATGGATGTAGCATTTATGGATATATACTTACGTAATTTTTTAATTAATTTTGAAGTGTTTAAACTACATAATTTCTCCCTGTGTATCTGCTCTTATGCGATTGTATGGGTGGCCGCGCAATTAGTTGCTGCATAACGAATGCTTCACTGTCTGTGTTTTTTCCGTCGATTTTCACGTAGGGAATTATAAATAAATCTCGGCATTACGTTTAACATGAATCCAAATCCCGCGTGACGTCACTGTGTCGCCCACACAAACATAAACTTTGTTTGCTGCGTGCGACTTTAATTAACTTTAATTAACTTGCCCTTTGAAATGTTTTCGAGAATCGCATTTGACATGATTTTTAAATAATTAACAACGTGAGGAATAATGTAAGCGAAATGTTAACTTGTCTGATATTAAGGCAACACTTTATGCATTAATTACCAAAAAGCTGTGTGCGGTGTCCTCATCCCCGTATTTCGCTCATTTATAATTGTAGGGCGACTTCTTGGGGTAATTGATTAGAGTTTTGTTTTAAGTGTTGGGAAGTTGGAGGCGGGGATCTGGCGATAATGATTTTGGCCATGTTTGCGTTTGGCCGCATCGTGTTCGTCTGTTTGTTTGTGTGTGTGTTTGCTAATTAGAGGCCAAACTTTCTGCTTAATTAATGTCATTAGTGTGCACATTGTTCCTCAGACAGGGAGCACAAGAGATGTTCTGATATGGAGAAAGCATTTGGATGGAAATGGAACCTAGAGAACGAGCGAAAAGCGGGGGAAAACTTTACTTGGTGACTTTTCCCGAATGATTACAAAGGACAGCCGGGCATTCAAAGGTCCATGCACTACGCAAATAAATGTTATGTCTTATTTGTTCAGGATTTTATATAATTATATTCCAATCGAGTCGAATATCTTCAAGATTCCCATTTCTTTCTGTGTATGAATGAGGTGTGTGGGTGTGCTTTCATCAGATATAAATCCAAAAGATATCCACCTAATTTAAGACCCTCACATTGTGTTTGAATTTCAGGCTGTCAGCTCTAATTGATAAATGACCGAGAGCCAGAACATTTTATCTCAATTTGCATAATTGATACTGAATTTTAATTGGTTTCATTTTGCTTATATTAGTTTCGAATTTGTATACATTACCGCTTTATTTAGTGTGCAATATACAGCATATTCACCTATGTCAAAGTCAAGGCTATTTCATCAGCAGTCTTCCATTTGACAGGCCTCAAATTCCTTTGCTCAATAATAAGATTTGCAATTAGATAATTCATCGTTTAGCGACTTTTTCACCTATGTCAAAGTCAAGGAATTTTCTTTGGCGGTTTTCTTTTAGACAGCCATCAGATTTATACTTTTCATTTTTCTCTGGCTGTTTTGAACTTGATGCGAAAAATAATTTCATTACTTCAGCGCGTCAAACAAAAAACGAAACGAGAAAAATACTCTTTGTTTAAAAACATATTTAGGCAAACACGTCAAGTCTTTCGGAGGCTGGCAATCTGCCAGTGGAATTCGTATCTGTTTCGAATAGTTTGCCGAGGTGCTGACGATTGCCACGCCTCCTGGGTTGACCATATAGTATTTCCGCCCCGGGCAATTTGTGCTGTGTATTTACAGCCGCTTTGATATTTATTTGCGTGCGATTAACCCAGCTGGTATGCAATCCGAATTTTTCTTTGCACATTTGCATTTAATATTGAATGGATAATTCACTGCCGCGGTTTGTTTATGCCACGCAACTTGTTGAAAAATTGAAATTAATTTGCTAGTCTGAACCGTCAATTAATCGTGAGATGGCCGTGTGAGCGATATTTTCATCACTGTTTAGACCATCAATATATATTTTTGTGTGGGAATTGCGCAGGTTTTTCGACGGCTCTTCTTTGGCTGTCTGTCAACCGATCAGCGGAACGTATTTGGAATTTCTCCTTAATTGCTTCTGTAAGCGATCTTCTTTGGGTGTCTATTAAGGTTGGAATTTTAATTGCGTGATCTTTGCGCTAATAGTACGAAAATAAGATATTTTCCTCGCTTCTTGTGGTGGGATAATTTCTAAAAATAAAGTGGTACGAGAAACTTGGGACTCGGGCAATTTCCGGTCGGTTTGAGGCTTGTTTCGCCCACATATATCACTTTCTCTTTACCTTTCACTTAAATTTAACGAGGAAATAATGCGCATCCGCCATGTCAGCCCGGGACAGGACCAAAGTCCTTGCCACAATTTGACCCGGCAGAGTTGGCAGCGCTTAAGCCTTTAACAACAATTAAAAATATTACACTCCAGCACGGAGAAAGTGAACAGAAGCGGGAGAAAAAGAGTGCAGGGACATGTGTGCACTGGGAGAAAAGAGGGCATTTTGCAATATTAACAAAGGAAGAAAAGTGCAAACTAGTTTTAAATGAGAAAGTTAATGTTGCACTTCTTCTCTCGGTGCATGAGAGAGCTTTGTGGCCAGTGAAGTGGTTGCACGGGCAGGACTCACCGCCAAGCGGCGACCCACGGACCAAAAGCCTCTGACCAGCACACACGACAATTAAAGTAAAAGCTTGTCAAGTGCACATACATGCATACGTATATCAGCTGCCAAGTGGATTGTGTGGGCTACTTTAAACCATAAATTAGTGCGCTCCCCCCACTCATTTGGCCCTTTCTCTTATCTTGTATTTTTGCAGAACCAAGAAAAGACAAGACTGATGCACAACAACAACACGGAGGCAATGGCACAATATCCACGCCCAACATCGAGCAGCCCACCTGCCAGGGCTCGATGCTGCCGCCCCCCGGAGGCGGTGGCCATCACCAGGTGGACGGGAGTGGCAAGATGGAGCGGCCCAACACGCTCGCCGGCGCCAATAAGCTGACCCGTCGCGGGGTCAACATCTGCTACCACAATGAGCACATGTGTAAGTGCATCAGAAGCATCCTTGATAACCGCTTTTCCAGTCATTAGATAATAAGGCATCGGGCGCAAAAGGGCTAAGGAATTTGAAAAACGAAATTACATAATGATTCAGTACATAATGTGCTAAAGTATTATTATTTTATATACAAATCATATTAGCTTAGGTTTCAATATTTATCGCTAGTTACTTTCTAAGCTTGCTTCTCTGACCTAAATGGCTTATGAAACAGATTTCCTTTGCCCTATCGCCCACTTCACTCACACTTAGCCACCACGCACACACCTAAACAGTCACTCACCCACGCACACATGCACACGTTCACAGACACATTGGCTAGACTCGAGGAAGAGCTGTTCACTCACTTTCTTATCTGACTTTCTTTCTATATCTATCCATCTTTTCTATCTACTCTACTTCCTCTCCTCTCTCCACTGAACTGCAAAAACAATTCCAAATTTCGAATGCGATTGCGAACCAATGTTTTAATTGATCTTAATCAGATGGCGAAGATGGAAAAATGGTGGGTGGTCCGCCGGGCAGCACTCCGCCACCCTATCCGGGTGGCAAACTACCGCCGGGCGTAATGCTCAGCGAACTGCCGGAGCCGCCGATTCCGCTGTCGGAGATCGGACCGATCCCACCGCCCCCGATGTTCTCCACTCCGAGTCCCACGCTCATCGCAGGACGACCGCACGGGCCAGGGGCCGTCAACGATCAGGATTATCAGCAGGACTACGACTACGATGGTAATTCCCGCCCCACCCGAACCGAACCCCACCCAAAAATCCCCCGCCCGGGAACCCGACCCCCTTTCTAGATTAGCCAACCCTCAGCTCATTAACAAAATCGCGCACTTCATAATGTATGCTAGTTGGGGAGGTTGAAATTAAGTTGATTTGACAAAGGTCATTCTAAATGTGATATGTTTTGCTTTCCGAGTATTAAACTGGCTTACCAGCAAATTGATATCAACAGCCCAATAGCTAGCCCCTTCCAACTTTCCCCACCCCAACCCAATTCCATTAAATTTCACATGTGTAGCCCTTAGTAATTTCACACTTTTTCCTCGCTCAGATAACGATCCCGATCAGGATGAGCTTGACTCGGACGATGAGTACGCCCCGTATGGTGGCAACCATGTGCGCATGATGGACACGCAGCGCGTCGAGGAAATTCCAGCCAAAGAGCCCAAACCAAATGCAGTTCCTCTCAAGTCGGCGCTGAAGAAGAAGGGCGGTATGCAGCCCGCTTCCGCCTCCACGCCGGTCACGCCCACCCAGGAACATGGAGCGGGAAGCGCGGCAACGGCGGCGGCCATGGCAAACAGCAATGGCGGTATTGGCTCGATGGCGGCAGCTGCCGCAGCAGCGGCCCAACAATCCGCCAACCAACGACCACTGGTCGTTCGCCAGGATGCGGCGGGCAACAACTATTCGCTCAAGTGAGTACTAAATGTTATTACCAAATAAAGCAGGGAAAATGCTATTTATGCTTTGGACCAAGAACATATCCCTTGGGAAAGCATAAGCAGCGTAATTGCCCTTATAAGTAGAATAATTTTAAACAATTTTACTTAACTCCCCGTTGACCTGTTACGACCCTAATCGCCCTCAAGTTCCCCACGTTTTTTGGTAGTTTTTTATTCAAACACCCAAATAAAATTTGTTCAACTTCCCACGGAGAGTTTCGTTTGTCTCTCTAGTATAATCACAACTTTTTGCCTACTGTTAACTATGAAGAAAAGCTCACCAAAAGATAGTATCCCCCAAACCTTTTGTACTTGTTATGTTTTTATTGTTACGCAAACTATTTTCTATAACAAAACAATTTGTTCTCTTCTCCTTCCCCCGACTGCCCCCCGAAAACCTATGTTTGTTCTATTTCATATACAATTTCGATTCGATTCGTTTGTGTGTGCGTGTCGATCAACAACAAACCCCATCCACTTCTATATCTACTACTACTACTATCTCGACTAAAACAACAAAATATGTAACGAAATATCAGGCCAATACTACGACCACGGATTAGACTATGGTAAACAATTTTTAGCTAATTTATTTGTAATGTGAAAATCATGAAATCCCAAACAAAAAATGCTTTTAGTGCACCCCCACATATGGCATACATTTCTCTATCTCTCTCTCTTTCTAAATGTTTTAAATGTCGTTATATAACACCTTACTCCCACACTCTGGTATATAACACTCTCCACAAGCCCTTTCAAAATAATTCCCCAACAAGAACAAAAACAAAAAACTGCTCTCATTGTGTCCTTGCACTTTGCTGCACTCTAACACTTAGCTCCCCATATTTTTGAACAAGTTTTTGTTTTATTTTTGGGTAAATTAAAAGTGAAAGTTTTACAACTTTACAACACTGGTAGTTCTCTTGCAAACACACAAACTCGAACAGTCACCCACACACATTTGTACTCTTATTAAATTACTAACTTTTTGCTGCGATTTTCGTTGTTTGCCTCTTATGAGTTTTTCTTTTATTTTTTCGCCACAACAACACCAACACTCGAGTCCTCTCCATTTCCCCTGTATCTGTGTGTGTCTGCGTGTATGTGTGTGTGTTCTTCTTTCGTAAAAACTTGCTTTCCCGTTCCTTTTTGGCACTGTTGTCTGTATTTTCCTCTGAGTCCTGCATGTTTCATTTCAAGCAGGAATTTGTTTCAAATTACAATTTGCCCTCCCAGTTTTAATTTGATATTTCCCACATTCGAAATATGCAAAGCAGGAAATGCTGAGGGAGAGGGTCGCCTAAGAAGGAAATGAGTTTTCCGGCGCTGTGTAGGTCAAGTTTTTTTTCATTAGGCAAACTTTGCCTTTAAGTTTTCAAGCGGCGAAATAAAAACTACAAGTGTGTTGAAGGACTGACTGTGTAGTAAGCAGTGCTTCGAAATTGAAATTCAAATTGAGTGCAGGACAGAGACAGGCCTCACTCAAATGCTCCCATCGTTTCACATGACGGATATGGCCAACGATTTCTGCACTCTATAACGCGCAATATGAAATAAAAAGGAAAATATCTGAAAAATAGAAAACTGCACAGTGCGGGGAAACGAAACTGAGGCTCGGCGAAACGTGCCTGGTAAAAAGCGTTTTCTTGTTGTGAGCCCTCCAATATCTAACCATCTGTACATCTATCTTTCTATTGGAAAATGTGAGAGCGAGTTGAATTTATGGCTATGTGGCACTATGAATCCATTTTGATGGAGGTTGAATCGCTTGAAATGTGACGGAGATATGTCAGGAAAGAAATGTGACTTTGTAGAGGTTATTTAAAGGAATAAACTATAAAACATATAAAAGAACTTAGAGAAAAAATAAAATTAAATGGTTACTCTAAAGTATCCGTTACGAAAGTGTACCATACCTCCTTCATTCATGTAAAAAGTTATAATCTTCACAAGAGATAGACGCTTCCTGTGTGGCACTTTCAGTCGACTTCCTCGCAGACAGTTGCTAGGAAACTATGTACAATGTGGTGCTTCGTGCCCCAAGGTACCCATCCTGCGTCACTCATACGGCGCGTGGACAGCACAGAGTGTACCACGAAAGACCTGGCTTTGTTCAGTTTTTATCCAATCGTGTTTTGCATTAACGCCCCAAAAGCGCGGCGGAAGCAGCCAACAGGATATGGCATTCGAGGCGGGTTTTCCAAACCTTCGAAAACCCCGACAGCTTTAAGTACAAAGTCAAACACATGAGCGTCGTACGTATATGCATGTGTTTTGCATATTATTTTCGTGGGTGGGGGTTGCCAGATGTGCACTCCACGTGCCGTTTGCAAAAAAAAGAAATGGATATAAAAGAAATGAAACTGCCGCAGCAGCAATGGAAAATAAAGAGGTGGAAAAACATTTTCCCTTTTTTTCTCGGCTGGGTGACAAAACTTAAAGGATACTTTATACACTTGTGCTTACAATAATAGGAAAGGAATTTAATCTCGTGGATGTGAGTGGAAAAAGATAATGGGTTTTATATTCAAATTACTTAAATTATAATTTAAAATAGTAAAATAATAAATGCAATTTTTATTATATGCAGAAAAGCGCGTCAATTAAGTGCGATTAAATATGCATAACAGGCATTAAAAGTCTTTATATTACGCGCTACTATTTCGCGTGCCACTGTAGCCAGTGGATGATAGAGAAATAACTGGTGCTGTGTGCACGTGGATGAATAAATTTAACACATGCAGGGATATTTATGCACATGTGAGTGCCAGAAGCTGGCTAAATCTGGCAGATTGCCTGGCCAAGATTGCGGCAAAGGAGGGAGGAAGCGGACTCAGAGGAGAAAGGACTGAAATGCATGGGCTGTTTTGTAGTTGTCAGTAGTTACTGTTTGTGGCTGTGTTGTGAGCGATGCGATGCGATGTCTGTTTGTAGTGTTTAATGCGACTGCCAATGACATAATGCTAATGTGCCCTAATGTGACGCCTCCTTTGACGCTTAACCCACAGCAGGCAGCAAATGTTCAACATCCAATTGCCGTGCACCGTGGAGAACAAGGAGAACGCCCGGCCATTTGTGATACGCGAAAGCAGCAGCGATAGTGACGACAGCGATGGCCATATCGTCTACAGGGACGAGGACAACGACAACACCCGGCTGGCCAAACTGGCCCGCAAGGAGTCGCTGTCCCTGAAGCTGCAGCTCCGACCGGACAAGCAGGACCTGATCAACCGCAACATCCTGCACCAGGTCAACGACAACGAGCTCAAGGAGTCCAAGGAGGCGATTGGGGCACGCCTCATCCGCCGGCTGTCCATGCGACCCACGGCCGAGGAGCTGGTCGAGCGCAACATCTTGAAAAGTGAGTAGATAATGGGAGCTGAATGCCGAACTAAATTCAAGAATTTCCGAACCATTTAATCATCAATTCGATTTGACATACTACTACTTGATTTTAGTAGGCATTCAGCTTCCTGGAGTATATTTATTTGATTTTACCTAATGTTCCTCGCTTTTTGCCGTGCAGCTCAATCACCCGCCGAGGAGAAGAAGCAGAAGGAGGAGAAGAAGTCGTATCTGTTGCGCAAACTCAGCTTTCGGCCGACCGTCGAGGAGCTGAAGGAGAAGAAGATCATCCGGTTCAACGACTACATCGAGGTCACGCAGGCCCACGACTACGATCGACGGGCGGACAAGCCGTGGACAAGACTGACGCCAAAGGACAAGGCCGCCATTCGCAAGGAGCTGAACGAGTTCAAGTCCTCCGAAATGGCCGTCCACGAGGGCAGTCGGCATTTGACGAGGTATGCAACTGCAATCCGGCTAGAATTTTGGGAGAGTAAATATGGTAGCTTTTAGGGAAAATAGTTCTATGGCTAGAACCAACTAGTTGCTTTTGAAGATATATTTCTTTTCCAAATTTAAAAAAATGTTCATATTAGTTTAGTAGATTTTCGAAAAAATTAGGCAGCCTGATGTAGAGTAATTGACTTTGCCAGGGTATTTCGCGCATCGGTGGCCAAGGACAAGCTCTGTGTGTAACTGGTTTTGCAAATTGCTCCCGTGGGTGGGTGGTTGAGGTCGTCTGTGGCTGGTTGGACGGCTAAGTTCCGGGGCCAAAGCAATCTCGCAATTGAGACATAGCAGTGTACAGGCCCCTGAATTATGTAGCGGGCGTGTCCTTGCGGCCAAATCGAATGGCCAAAAAGTGAGCCAAGCAAAAAATTGCCAATGCCAATGGCCAGTAAAGTGTCACGTGCAGTTTCGGCCACCAGTCACCGAGTCGAGTCCCTTACAAATGTGTTTTGGCGATATGCAGTCACAAAGGATTCGGTGGCGGCAACGTTTTTCCATTTATATTTCCATTGCAGTTTTTGCAGGTTCTCTTTTTCTACTTTGTGCTTTGTTCTGGGGGAAAGTGTGTAATGGCTTTTGGATTTTGTGCGCTGCCAATGGCCAGTTGCACTTTATGCTTAAAGAGCTAAGCGACCTGCCACACGCCATTTAAACTTCAGTCGCATTTAATTCTATTTCCAGGACTGGGCTAAAAACAAAAACTAATCAAAACTTTCTCTTGCAGATTCCATAGGCCATGACGATTGCAATGGCAGCAACTTTCCAGCAAATTACAACAGCAACCGAAGCAGCAATTGTATTTCATGCAGCATAAAATTGTCAACAAATGTTTAAAAGCAAAAAATTAAGCCAGCAAACTAAAAACGAAGGAAACTTTCAACGCAAACAAAAGCAAGCATAGAAATGCAAAAAATTAAAAAATTAAAAAAATCACAAAAAAAGAGGAAGGAAACACGAGAAAGCGAAAATGAAGATGGAAGGGCCACATTCAAGAACATAATTGATAATTTAAGATTTCTGTTGATCATAGCGAGAGTGCCGCTCGGTTTTCTAATTTTAAGTTCTTTGTTTCACCTTCTTTATTTGTTAATTGTGTGTAAATAAATTCCTTTCGATATTCATGCCAATTTCACAACGCAAATCAAAATATCAATTCGTCTTTTGTAGAAATGTTAAGTCGCTTTTTGAGTCAAGGCAATTATGTATTATATTATATAAAATTAAACAATTAAATAACAAGGAGAAACACTAAATGATATTCGATTAAATATTTACATTAAAGAAAAATGGCTGAGAAAAATTCATTAAAGCTTAGGCATTAATTTACACTTACTGTTGCTTTCCATAAATTTTTAATTTTTGAATTAAGCCAACTAAACAATACAAAACAAAAAAATACCACAAAACAAACAATTCAAAACGAAAAATTATGTTTTACAATTAAAATACCTATATTATTGTAAAAAGCTTAAACGTAAACAAAAAACAACACATTAAACTTAGAACTACCACATATGCGAGATAATACGGAAAAATAAATTCTAATTTTTCGAAAGACATGTTTACGAAAGATAATTTTGTTGTTTTCATTTTTTTCCAGTCTGAGTTTTCCTAAGTTTCAATCTCGATTGTCTTCAAACATGTACATACATATCGCCAAAGAAAATTTGCAAATCTAAAACTTATCGTGGAGAGATAGGAAGGAAACCCAAAATGCAGAAAAAAGAATGCTCAAGCTGAAACAGAATGGTACGGGTAGTAAAAAATACCCAAACGTATATAAAACTCTAATAATAAATGGCAACAAAATATCAGGAAAAATAAACTGAAGCAAGTTGGACCCAGAACGAAGTTTTTTAGTGAGGAGAACAAGTAGCAGAAAAATTTCAACTTAAGACGAAAGTCACGTAACCTAAAACTTTTTAGAGACAGAGTACAGAGTTCGGAACCAGATGGAACAACATCATGAAGAATATTTATTTTGTAAAAGCAGGGAAAAGCGAAACTGAAACTTTTACTCAAGCATTCCACATAGTAAACTTAATCGATACGAAAATATGGAAAATTTCCAAAACAAAAAGAAGAAAAAAACAAAACAAAAGCAAAAGCAAAAAATTGTACATTTTGAGGCAAATGCAAATTGAAATGCTCGCGCGTGCTCGTGAATATCTAAACTTAAAAGACGTAAAGTAAATGTAAAAGTAAACTAAAGTTAAACTAAAACGTAACGTAACGTAATGAACTCCGTTTCAAAGGACACTTAGTAAGATACAGATAGAGATACAGACACAGCATATAAATTAAACAAGCAACTTATTTCGAATACACCCGATTAAGGGATAAGCCCGTGGACATTAGTTTATTGATAAAGTGGCGCTTCCTTTGCAAGTTTCACACTTCTAAGCCGAACAGCAGGAGACTTGTAATGTTTTCGGTTTTGGATAATCCACGGAATCGAAACTATAGCAGTCCTTCGTTTCAATCCGAATCTGAATCTGAATCTCTCTCTATGTCTGCCTCTTGCTTCAAAGCGTTGCATTGTCAAAGTTAAGCAATATAAATTGCATATATACATATAAACAAATATATATAAAACGGAATAAATAAATTATACATATTTAATGACTATACAAAGGCCGAATATATATGTATATATTCATTTATGTATACACCTATTTATATGAGAGGAAGCAGCCGAAGCTGAAGCTATACAACTCTATCAATATGGGATAGCATAGTTTACACTTTTTCTATGGAGCGATTTATAGTGTACGATACACAAGAATTAGAGCAGAAGAGCCAGAGGCGTCGTCGGTTTCGACCCCTCCGAACTCCCCGAGCAATATGCATGCGATATAGGCGGTATGCCATAGTCGAGCTATCTAGAACCGACTTTCGTATTACAGCAGGGCCTTTCCTCCTCGATCCCCACCAGTTTTCGTTCTTCTGCCATTGGTTCTTCCTACTCCCTATTTTTCGACACATCTTTGCCAAGTTCTGCAGTTGCAGAAACAAAAGTAAATACGAATAAAACCAAAAGATCTATAGCAATAACTAAGAACACCATGAGCGATTGGAGAGTTTTTGGGCCCAGGCCGAAGTAAGAAAAAAACCACAGAAAAGTTGTGA
Source organism: Drosophila sechellia (assembly GCF_004382195.2). Classification (NCBI taxonomy): domain Eukaryota; kingdom Metazoa; phylum Arthropoda; class Insecta; order Diptera; family Drosophilidae; genus Drosophila; species Drosophila sechellia. Next base: position 3,693,048 of record NC_045951.1, on the reverse strand, counting down.
AAATTTGAAAATGCGAAAAGTAAAGAAGTTAAGTACAGTAGAGGAATAAGTGTAGCGAGAGTTTTGGCAAATAAAATGCAGAGAACACAAGCAACAGAAAAACAAAAAAATAATGAATAATAATCACCGACAAATTGAGATTTAATAAAGATTTAATTAATTACAAAACTTTTAAAGTGGTTTTGTTTACAGTTAATGAACGCACATTCGTTTGATTGAAACATATTATTTTTATTTCAGCAAACGAAGTAAATTTGTACATTAAGTCATCATTTACGCCAGGATGGAATGCATAAAATTTATAAATAATCTTCTAAGTTACTTACAAGCAAAAGAACATAATAATTTGTTACACCATTTACACATTTCTGAATGCGATTTCCTTAATTTAGCTAAATGTGTTTTAGTCATCGATGATTTTAAACTTAATTCCGAAGAAACTTCTTACGTATCTCCTCGACACATTTACATTCATTTAAAGCTTCCGCCAGGAGATTTGTGGTGATCAGCAACAAATTCTCCATCTGCAGATAGTTGGCGGCAAGGATGATTTGCAATAGAAACTGATGGTTGGCATTTTCCTCCGTTAGCAACTGTATAAGTTTTCCTTTGCCCATCCTGGGAAGATTTTCCTCTAGGTCCTGCACAGATGTCCACCATTTGATTATAAATCTAAGGTTTTTGGCATCGACTCGCGGTAGAGGGATAACATCATCGGTGTACAAATTTTTCTGTCTCTCCTGCATTATTATATTGCGCACGGGGCATATCTGTAGAGCAAAGCGAATGTCCACTGTATGAATGACGCCATCGTTGGTCTGAAGTTGAATTGCTTCTGAAGAAGAGGTCGCCATTTTGATAAGTGCTAAAAAATGAGTTTGAAAAATAATTTCTTATGCTTGCTGATATTGATAAATTACTAACCTTTGACAAGTAATAATTGCCAACTAAGTTTAAGAAAAAACATTTCAGAGGCATATATAAGAGAATCTTTAATTTATTTAACATCTTATTCCCTTTCTTTGGTGACCGCCTAAAAATATGCCTCACGAGCCGCTTAGGTCCATACATAAACCGCTTGTCTACTTTTGTGGATCGATGTACTTTCCCATTTCCCAAAGATTTTCCGGGAAATCCGCTTCAGCTCTTGTGCGAATTTCCCCCGTTTCATTCATATTCCGTTTAGTCAAAACAGATGGCATTCATTCATGAATTCCATTGCGTTTTCCTCGCCCGTTCTGCACATATTTCACATGCCACGTACCTCCGGTGGTTTTGTGTATCTCAGTATCTTTGCATCTCGAGGCATCTGCGTACGTGCCAGACCAGAAAAAACACCAAGTAAGCCACCAGGTGAGAAGCAGGGCGAGGAGGTGAAGGGCCTCAGGTGAGGCGACACCAATCACAATCATCATAAGACCATCATGCCATTGCCATCCCGGTTGATTATGGTGAGCTCTGGAGATTTTTCGAGTCGAGTGCCTGCGCCTTTTTCAACCGAGGCTCTTTGCTCGCGAAAGTTTTATCGCCGCGGCGAGATTCTAACATTTTTGTGTGCATTCCACTTTGGTGCGTTGCGGTTCCTCCGATTTCTCAAGAGTTTTTCTCTCATAAAACGTACTCGAACTCATTAAAACGCGCACTCTGATAACTGAGATGGCCAAAAAAGCAAATTGGACTCCGTCAACTGGTGCCGGCATACGGCGATGGAATATGGCTACACTGTGGACTTTTCGTTTTACTTTCAAGTTTATTGGTCTGGGATTTGATTTTCCTTTTATGGATGTTTTACCTACTAGTCATTATACTTTAACGAATTTTAAAACATTTTTAGGTATGTTAAATATATTTTAATTTATTTAATTTGTTCTACATTTTGTTCACTTCAAACATTTATTTATTTTTCATAACTAGTTTTTCGCCAGGTGTAAAAGCCGACGTGTTTGCATGTGCGTCTTGCTGCTGATTTATTTGATGGGCAGTTGGAGGTGATGTTCTTGCTGTTGGGGGAGCACGTTGCAGGTTCTTAAAATGGGGCAGACGGCGGAAAGACTCAGCCAGCTTTCCAACTGCCAATTAGCCAGGTTCACGTGTGTGTGGGAAAACCAGGAAAAGTCCGAGAGCCTGGAGGAAATAATCCCATAAACACCTGGCGATCGAAGGGTAATGAAGAGATCCATTCCTTTCGGAAATATCAGCAGGCCTATCAGTTGTCCTGGAGCAGTTTTGCGAGCACTATCAATCCTCGCGTATCTGGACAATCGGTTAACACTTCAGCATCGATGTGCCTTACAGTGCAGTCCATTGTTTTGGGTCAGCCTGCCTGCATTTCGGCTTTTTTTTTTGTTTTTCGTTGTTTTTTTCTTTTGGGAGACGTAGGAAATTTGCATTTGGCCTGTTGGCCAGGTTCGCGACTCCGTGGAAGTCGCCCGTTTGTCCCTGGGCTTTCTTTATGACCCGACTTGCAGTTTGCAGTTTACAGCTTGCCGTTTTTCTTTTCTTTTAGTTTTGCATCTTTTGTTTTTTTTTTTTATTTATATGGATACATTTTTCACTGTGGCCGGCCCGGCAGAGAAAAGTTTATTTGATTCTATTTTCATTTTATTTGAATTGTGTTGTGGCTTTTATGGCTCGACTTTGCGCCGAGATTTGTTTGTGAAAGTTGGCCAATATCGATGAGGAGGCTCCTCTTGTCTTGTCCCCTTTGTTGGCGCTTGGTGGCTTGGTGGTGATTGTAAAACAATAAAAGCAACACCTGACTGCCGTTTGCCAACAATGGCGACGACTTTGTTGGTGGCCGGGCGGCCAACAAATGCCGGATAGATTTTATCTGGCTCTATGCTCCTGGCCGCAAACTCCATGCTCTGGCCATTTTTGGCCAAAAACTAAACATGCTTATTGTTTGTAGATTTCCCGCAGTGTTACCCCAAACATTTCAATTGCGTTTGGATGCGTTTTTTGTCTTAAATCTAAATGGGAAGCTACTAAAGACATAACATGTGAAAAATCGTAGCAGCTTATAAATTATTTATATGCCATTCACATATTTTCGTTTAATGGCCAATTTTAATGGCATTTTTCCTGGCGAACAAATTACTGGAAAGAGAGATGGCATCGGGCTGAGCCGAAATTAAATCTAAATCTAAATAAATAAAAATCGTGCACTGTTAAGTGAAAGGCATCGACGACGATCTGTGTGCAGTTGCAAATTTAATCAATTGATGAGGCAGTTGCAACTAGCAACTTGCAGGTTGCAGGTTGCTGGTCCGTTGCTTTTGTTTGCTGTTTGTCGATGGCTGCCAAGCAATTTGGATTTTGTGGCACCAACTGTAGCGGCCGCAAAATAACAACGATCCTGACCAGAAAGACATTTACATTCTACTGTTTTGGCTGATTGTTGTTGTTGCTGCTGCTGCTGCTGCAGTTGCCACCGCTGCAAGTGTCGCTGGCACATGCAACAACAGCGACGGCAGTGCCGCACCAGCATCAGTGCAACTGCAACAGCAACATCAGCACACTTTACACGCTGGAAACCGTGACTTTAATTTTCTTTTTACTCCCTCTCAACGTTTCAGTTTTCGATTTGTTTTCCCCCTTGTTTTCTAATTTTTTGCCATTTTATATAATTTCAAAATTCATTTCCCAATGGCCGCGCTTTTCATTAAATCGCCTCGCAATGTCGCCAATAGTCTTTTGGCCGTTTTTGCGCCGCTGCAACATGGTTTTTTGTTCCAGCGACTTGGCCATTTGGCTGCCAATGCTTTTAATTTGTAATTACATTGCACACTTTACTTTCGTTTGTCCGGCGTTGATTTATGGCCCACAGAAATAAAAGTCCAAATTGCTAAATGGCAGGCATTGGCCAAATGGAATCGTGAGTGAAGTCACAAAGCGATTGTCAATTTAAGTCAGGCAGCAGCGATAGTAAATGGAAGATTCAGAATAAACCAAGAGATGGGTCAGCTGGTCTTTCTCTTATTTTATATACTTTATACATTTTCTTTTTGGGCTGGGAAAACACAATGGGAGAAAATGTAATACAAACTCCTCTTTAGTGGAAGGCAGAAGCCCAGGAAAGTATTGTGTTTTGTAATAGCTTTATTGCTATATATATCAGCTTAGTTTTATCTTAGAATTGTAACTTACTTTTAAATCCTCTTTAATAAACATGTCATATATTGTTGTACCTGCTGTGCTGTCTTTGCCATCAATAAATAAGCTCATTAATTGGTAAAATGTTGCTGTAGCCGTTGTCTTTCACTTGACACTTTGTGTTGCTGCACTGCGGCAGCAACACGCAATTGCAGCAACTCAACAGCAACACCCACTCGTTTTCGGAGTAGCAGCCAAGCGACACACACACATACGGCAAAAGTGCAACAGTTTCAAATCGCTTCTATTGACAACTGCAACAAGCAATGCAGTTGCATTGCAGTTACGGCCGCAACATGTTGCTGCAGCATCGCGCAGACCCATTGATTAGGTGACCCTTGCAGTGGTCGCAGCTTGTCTTCCCGCTGTCTCGTGTCTTGGCCCCAATTGTCAATGACTTTAGCTGGTTGCCAGTGGCATGTTACATGTAGCTGTAGCTCTTGTCTTGCCATTGATTGAATTACATACAAGCTCTCCCTTGGAGACCTTTAACCACCAACGCAAAAGGCGAAGAGTCAGGCCGGTAAGCCATTTAATTAGCAGCTAGTTCAGCAGGCTGTCCTTGTGCCAAATGTGAGTGGGTTGCACATGATGTGGGATCAGAAACTAGCCAAGAAAATCCAATCAAAGCCGGCTCAAGGATGTTTATATCTTCGCCACTCAAGATTGTATCTTTATCTCAACTTTTATATATATTTCAGTGAGCATTGTGCACATAATCCTGTCTTTTAGATAACTTTCAGCAACCGTTTCCAATTCGCAATCCTTTAAGCCGCTTTCAATGCGAATGGACAGCAGATACTAGATCACCATTAGCATTGCCTGCGCCCCAATCACTCACTGTCCAATTACGTAAGGCATCAACCTCAGGTAGCCTGCTATTTTCCCGCTTTTCCTCCTGTTTTCTGCACCCCCTAGAAAACCGCATTCGACAACGAACTTGTCCTTAAAATGTCAGCCAAAGTGTTCATTAATCTGTGCCCCTCTCGCTCGCACATTGTCTATCTCCCTCGTGCTCCATTTTGTTTACGATAGTGGCGCGTGTGTGCGTGTTTGTATCTGTGTCTAGTCATTGATCATGAATTCCATGAGCTTGGCACTCGCTGCATGCGTCATTCAAAACGGCTACCCCGCCTGCCTGTGTTGCACTGAAGAAAAAAGAATGCAACAATTGCCAAATATTAACTACTTCCTATGTGCATCATTCCCCCACCATATTATTCGTGTGCAATATATATGCCACTTTCATTCGTTATTTCTAAGGATTATTATTCAGTTGCGTACTAGTCAATTGAAGTTTAGTGTACTTCATTTTTCTTACTGTATCCATATGCATGTGCCACCACCAATTGGCGACACAATTTTTGCTGTCTTTGGCCTGTGCCACCCCCTCCCCCTGTGGTGACCAAAAAAAAAAACAAAAAATAAAGAACCGCAGCGCAACCTACGCAAGAAAAATAATCTCTTGCCTGTTGCCAGTAGTTTGTAATTTTCATGTAGAAGTCGCGCCAAATGCAAAATGGCCCTGCGAACAGCGGCAACAACAACAACGAGAGCATTGGCTGACTGACGGGCTGGCACGCCCCCTCAGGGTCCGACGCCCCCTTGCCTATATGAATAAGCCAACCATCAATCTCAATTGCTTCGCGTTCTCATATGCGACTCTTCGATCATTTTGCTGGCTGACAGGCAACAGGAACCCAACAAAAGGCAACAACGGTAATAAAAATTGCAGATTTGTCACAGCAATTGTTGTTGTAGCAGTTCGGCCGATATTCTGGTTTATTTGTTCTTTTTTGTGATTTTTTGCCAACATCGTGTGGCTGTAATTACTTTTTATGGTGGGTATTTTTATTTATTTCTTGAAGTTTTCGTACTTGGCCTGCCTTTTATTTTCTGTTCCGTTCTGAAGTTATCTCGTCCAAATGTCTACGCGTGATTAAACGCTTAAATTGCCAGATATGATATATCCCAATCCCGGAGAGCCTGTCGCCGTCTGTTCTCCTCCGATCTGACATATTTGTAGATATAGGACCAGATAGCCGGGGATTGTCTTCTGGTTTTCGAAAGTCTGCGACAGTGGCTGCCTGTCGATGTTTGTTGTCTGTTTCTTGTCCCCTGTAAACAATTTATTCAACTAGAGCTATAAACCTTAAATAAATTGTAATAAAATCGACGGGAGTTATGTTTAATAAGAGTAATTGTAACTAGACTAGCATTTAATGCAATATTTTACATTTTTATAATCTATGGAATATATCTTTAAAATATTTAAGAACATCACTTGACTTTATCAATCATTATTCCTCAACAAGTTGCTAATCACGCCTTTCGATCATGTTAAAACAACTTTAGGGTATTATTCAAATGAGGAAATGTTCACACGCTCACCTCTCGAACTTCAACTGAAAATGGGGACTTTTAAGCATAGTTTAAGGCTTTATTTAGCGCCCACATCTGACACCCTGTAAAGTCGTCACTTCACGCTTAATTAGGCGCATTGTACAAATAGCTTTATCGATGGGGCTTAAATAGGCTTAAACTAAAGACATAAAACGTGCTCTGGTGGGAGAGATGTGGCTATGAGCCAACCAAAAATGGTCAAAACATGAAATCCTATTAGACAAATTGAAATTACAAATGAGACAACAACGAAATTAATTTATTAATTAGTCACACTCCATTATGGTCAGACAAAGGTGGTGATTGGAGGGAAAGGAGGGAAAAGACAGTAGCCAACGACATCAAATGCTGCCCACATGCGTTTGTGTTTCGGAAAATACTAGACAGATGGAGTTGATGGTGCACTTGAAAAAATTAACTATAATGATGGTCTGGTAAAAATTCAGAAACACTTCAAAAACTAAGAGTCTTTAGATACTTTAACCACAGTATTAATACAGTTGGTTTTTCCTAGTGCAAGCTTCAAGTCGGAGTTGTCGTAACCATTCCTGGTGTGAAAATTCCAGAGATCCAATTCAAGGCACGCAATTCAACCTGCGAGTGCGGAAAACTTTCTGTGTGGGTTGCTGTTCTCTCCAGCGGACTGACATAATCGACGATAAGCGATCGCTAATTAAAATTATTAAAACCAGAAATGAGCGGCGGACAATGAAAATGAAATTTGTGCCATTCTGGAGTCGCCTATCCGGGTATCTCACTGCGATCTGGGTTCCATTTTGGCCCGTTCTCGGACAGGTTGTTGGCAAGACAATTGCCGGGTCCCATTGCCAAAGGAGTTATCATGGGAAACCCACGGCGAACCAGCATTTGGTTCATTTCTATTCCAGCCTTCATCATTATCAAGTCGGCTCACAGAGATAGCCAAACTTGGGCGAAGTGAATGCTCGCCGCTCCAAGGAGGCAATTTGGCCAAAACGAGTGGGCCAAAACGCTAATTAAGACTTTTTCTGGGTGTCAGGCTCTATACCTGCCGAGCATAATTCATATCTGGAAATCTGGGCCTCCTCATATTTCGCCTCAGTTCAGTTCGGTTCGCTACGGAGTTATACAACCATCGCATTTTGGGGAGAAAGTTTTTTGTGGGGTCTCGCAGCATTTTGTATTTTTAGCGCCATAAATAAGCGTTTTTATTAATGGCAGCCCATTAACCCCGACTAATTAATTAACAAATCCCAAAATACATATCCACCGGCAAAACAAATAAGCCTGCTGCGGTCAAAAAAGTAACATTTAAACTGACTGAAGACTGTCCGATCGCAAGATGTTGTTCCCATCCAAAGTCACCCGCTGGTGATGAGTTTTCAAATGATGCGTATCAATTTTATTTGAATTTTTTTCATATCAAATATTTATGAGCGCTCGTTAGATCATTCATAGCCGAAAACTACACAGAGTTTGGCTTTGAAATTCAGTTGGCTGGCTTCGTAGGCAAAGCTACCATCTTCACTTCGGCTATCAATGATCGGAGCTTGAAGATCCCATCCCAACCTTTGTACCACTTTTTTCTGGCAGCATCTTTTCAACATAAATCTGTAGAACGCCCACGTTCGTCTGAGCTCGATTTCCAAAGTTGCTTTTTGTTTTGTCTCAGATCGACTAATTTGCGGTGCGTGGAATTTTCGGTTTTCTTTCATTGTCAAAGTGTCTTCTCGATTTGTGAAAAGCGTTTAATAAATGCGGTAATAAATATTTTCGACTGCGGCTGGCGTAGACAATGGGCCACATTTCACTTCGATGGGCCCGATGAAAAAGGCCTGTGGATTATTCAGAGTGCGGTGGCTTATAAAAAATTCATTGAGGCAATTGTCTGCGTTGGAGATTATCTGCAATAAGTTCGCTCCCACAGGTCAAGCGTGCACATCAATTACATTGGCACAGGCCCAAAAGATTTTATGCCCGGGAATCTAGACAGGAAACGCACACAGATACTGCTTGTACAGATACCGGCACACAGATACACACAGTCACACACCATCCAGCACTTTGTTGACCTCTCAATTTAACGCTTATAATGCCAGGAAATGCCAACTTTAAGCAAGACACCAAACAGAAGAGGATGAGCATGAGGCTGCGGAGACTGCAAGTACACTGGCAAAATGTTGATAGTAAAGCGGAGAACAAGAAATACAATTAAAATATACAATTTAACATGAACATATAATAGTTCAAAAAAACATAAGCGACCATTAAACACGGTTTAAACTATTCTGTGAATTTAATTCAATACCTCTTTAATAAAGTTCCAATATCGACCAGATTTTTTTGCCCAGTGCTGACTATCCGCTGAGCTTGTCTGTTGTCTATGGAGAGTCACTTGATTTCGGTGTTGATTGTGCGTTGATTGTTTTATTATGAAGATGTTGATGGAGACCCCATAGTTATGGCTGTATTATTAAGCTTATCAAATGCAACCCACTCGCAAATCTCCAATGAGTTGTCAATAGTTTGGCGAAAGCTTATGAAACCGCCTGACCTGTCAACTTTTGACGGAATCGCTGGGATGCTCACATTCCACTGACTCGTTTTCATTTCTATCCTGCCTGCTGGTTACCATACCTAATTAGCCAATCCATTAACTTTGCCTAGGCCATGTTGACACCAAAGCGCCAACAAACGGCCATTAGGCGACTGTCAATGCTTTTATAATATAACTTTTTATAATTCTCGTTGCATTTTTCCACCGCTGCAACATTTCATTAATCGAGTCACGACATTAGACATTTAACAGGCCCGAATGCAGGCAGCTGGAGCACTATGGCGTATGGCACTATGTAGCTGAAAATTTTACCCAGCCAGCCAAAAATTGCTTTGACAACTTTATCGCTGCACAGCATCGACAACAGGCGACGTCAAAAAAGCATTTGTTGACAGTGGAAGGGGAAAATCAGGGAGGAAAATGCTGGAAAATCCAAAAGGGGAATACTTCCCAGCCCGGCAGCGACTGATAAACTGTCAACTGTGTGGCCCACAGCCCAAAAGGGAATCTAAATTAAATCAAATAATCGACCCCAGTGATTTTTCTGATTCACCAAACAAAAGACTCAGGCAACGAACTTGCCAGACATCTAGCCAAAAATGAAAAAAGGCCCCACACATGCATTTTGCTTTGGTAATAGCCGGGCTAATGGATATATATCTGCTATATCCGCATATATGTATTAATTCATGTATATATACTGCTTATTAATTGCAATATCAATGCCTGACTACCGTGGCCAATTGTTGTTGTTTGCTTATGACTTGGTTACTTGTTGTTGCTGCCTCGTTAGCGCTCAACTTTTAGTTCGAATGGGTTGAAAATGCTGTGTCTTTGGGTCTAAAGGAGCAACAAAAACATGAATACTCTACTAAAATTGGTAATGGGTCAAGAAAATCGTTGGCAATACAGAGCTCCCTTGGCCAAGTTTTCGTGGAAATGGCAAATAAACATTTTTAGGGCATATTTCGTTCTAGAATAAATGTAAAAAACAAATAAATGTTCGAAAAGCTTATTATTTTAGATACTTCCAGCAATTTTTTATTTATATATTTGTTTTTTTATATCTTTTTCATCCTTTTTAGACCTTGCAGCGCAGTCAATGAACCCGTTTGTAGTTCACAACAATAGAATTGAAATGCGGCGACTCCAATGTGGGGGCGTTGCAAATGAACTTTCCCACACACTCCACCGCACATTGATTCAATTACGTGTCGGTTTTCTATATTTATATATACCAGTAATATCTGTGAGTTTCTGTGTGAGCCAGCCAGCCATTGCATGTTAGTTAGCATTTAGTTGGTACAACGCTCGGCTTCCTGTTCGCCGCATAATGAGAGCTGCTCGAGTCTCGAATGCGCTGCCCCCATATCATTATTATTATTGCAATTTTCGCACTTTAATTTATGCACCTGCAGCTGATTCGTGGATTTGTTGCTGTTGCATTTGCAGGCTGGAGTTGAAGTTTCTGTTGCTGCCATGGCCACACCCACAAAGCAACTAATCGATTTTGTCTAGCTATTTATGGCCAATAAATTTCACTTTCAGTTGGTCCCGACTTCATATTTAAATACTCGCAATAATTTATCTTATTTTTGTGGCTTTATTTAAGTAGGCTTTTTGGGGATTAAGAGGAGCTACCTGAACTAGTTTGTTTAAGGAACTGTTAATCATTTGTGGTGACATTAACTTGGTATTTCAAGTTTGTAGACATTTTTCAATGATGTGTACTTACAGATAATAAGTAAGAATTTTTATCTTTAAGCTGTAATTTTTAAGCAGAAAAATTTGGTTGCTTAACAATTAGCCTTAATTGATCTGATTACAATATTTGTGCTCAGAGTTTTTCGATCTTCGAAATTACCCCATGTGAGATCCGATCAATTCTCATAGAGGTAAGCACCTGGTCAGCGATTCTAATGCCTTGACCCAACCCATTGTGAACTTTACCAAACGGCAAATATCCGAAAATAGAGGAAAACAATTGCCATTGGCAAAATGCAAGCCCGCAGTATTATTGGTTTTTTTTTTGCGGCCTGCGTTTTCATAACATGACAGCCGGCCGAAAATGTTCTGCTGTTCATTTTTGGCTTTTCCTCCTGCTTTTTTGGCTATCAGTATCAGTGAGGCAGTAAAGCAAAGCGGCAAATCTGCAAAAGGTCATAAAATGTGTTGTTGCCCCGGTCGTGTAAATTTTTACACGCCGAATCGCAAAACTTAAACCTAAATGCGCCGCCAATTGTTCGAAAAACGGCTGACATGCAACTTCAGAGTTTTGGCTTCAGCGTTTCGGCCGTAGTTTGAGTTTGAGTTTCGGGTCTGACTGCGACGAGCATTCAACTGTCAACAGTTACTACCGAAACGACAAGAGCCGCTAAATGCCGCCAAATAAGTCAGCGCTGCTGGCGGAGCGCAGCAACTACAAATCACTTTTACTGCCTGCTAACTTGGCCCACAGTCGCTGCCAAGCGCCAGTCAGCCGAGTCCATTCGAAATGGCCAAGAGGCCTGCAAAAAGCCGAAAAAAATTATTTAAAGTATAAATAAAATTCTCTAAATATTTGCGCGTCGATTTTCCATTTAGCCGCCCCAGACAGGCATCGCCGAGCGGGCAATTAAGGTGCAATAATTTCGGATCATTAGGTTAAATTTGTCACGACCCGCTGCACGACTTCGTAGCCCCTACCCTCACTTGCCACCCCTGAACCCTCTGCTAGCTCCTGTCCCGAAAAAGAGACCCCAAGGCAGTGGCGGCCACAACAACTGTCCGACAGAATGTTAAAGCCTAAGTCTGGACAAGTCGGAGAGCTGTCCATTTGGCTAGTCGATGTCCGTGGATTGGGATTTGAATTCGGATTGGCCCCTGGCAGCCATAATTTCAGCTGCAGACAGGCCATGGGTTTTCTGAACACCACTTCGGAAAAATTAAAATAAATATCGTTTTCTATATATTCAGAAATGTTTCCAAAAGGAGCTGTAAGATCTTGTCCGAAGTTGTAAAACAAATCATTTTAAATGCAAGGATATTTGCAAATTAAACAAATTACCTTAGATATTATTTTTCGCAGTGTCTCTTACCTTTCGCAGCGCTAGGTGGCGCTTTTAACAAATTATGACACAATTTGCGGGCCAAATTTGGTAAGCAGTTGACATTTGGCCATGTTTCTTGTCGATTGTCATCGTCTATCGGACAATCGGCCATCGGCTGGCAAGTGAGCGCTATCAGCATGGCACGTTGACAACGCACGCCGGCAACATGCAACATTCAACATGTTGCATGTTCCAAAACTCTGCGCGAAAGTGACGCGTGGGCGATCCAAACGACAGTCATTTCATGTAATCTCAGCTATTAGCATGGCTATCGACTTGGGGAGGGGGTCTACCACAACCACATCCAAGTGCATCCAAGTTGCATTCCACAAATCGATTTCGCTGCGCACACGCACTGACCGCAATTTTGCGGCTTTGCTCAATGATTCATCGCCACCGGGGCAGCTAAAGATGGGAATAAATGTATAAGTTGTTGCACAGCTCAATAATTGGTAACACAGTTTCTAGAACTTCTATACGTTTCCATAAGGATTATATTTAGGAATCACATAAATATGGAAAAATGTTTTTTTGTCATGATATCTGTTAAAACCCAATATCCAGGGTGTCACCCATCTCTAGCAATTACCCGCGGCTCTTAAAGATAAAGCCCCAGCCTTCTCCCCACTGGACAACTGGACAACCCCCGGGGCCAATGTGTGTGGCATTTCTGTCACTTGACGCTGAATTATTTTCACGCCTTTTTACAAATGTTTGGCTTGAAAAGCGCATGGAAAACCATGGCGGGGGCGACAAACTGCAGTGTGTTCCACTTATGGCCAACTTGTGGCCTCAGCTCCGAGACCCATTCCCATTCCCAAATCCAAAGGCAACACCAAAACCAAAACGAAACCAACTCGGAGTCATAGTCGGACTGCAACTCAAACTCGGACTCGGTCAGCATGGAGATTTGCTCATAAATCTGACAAACTCAGCGCTAATATTTGCGGACTTCGTTAGACACACTCGAATGCATTTGATATGCCTTAAACGGGCCTGACTCTCCGTTGGAATCGGAGTTGGACCAGAGTGCTGGACCTGTAGGTGGCTCTACCAGGTCCGCCTCAATGTGCCAGTGGTTTTGGCTTGGCTTTGGATTTGCCTCTGCCAAATGACAAGTGCAAAAGCTGACAAGGCGGCGGTTACTAAAATGAAATGCAGACAACATTTTTATCTGATTAAAGAGCCGGACGAGTGACCAACTGCCAGAGTAACCCAACTGCGAAAGGAAAAGTGATTTCGCTATGAGACGGCAGGAAAACTGCGCTTTAAATCTAAATAAAAATTTGTGGTTTATCTGAATTTGGTCGTATTGATTTTAATATTTGAAATAAGCAAGTTCTATTTATTGAAGTTACTTGTATTTAGGCCATGGATTTATTTTGCGTTTTACAAACAATTGTTTCTTGGCAAGAAGCACCATAAGGTTTGAATAATTGCCAAAGCCCCACACTCCTTTCATTAGCTAAAATTATGACATCCACTGGTGGCATCATTAATCTCAAGCTCGGCCAACTGCGGTGCACCACTCACTCTGGTTGCTTTTGACCTTTTTGGCTCGCTCCGCACCACTCACTTCAACTTGTCTCACCGAGTTACTCCCTCAAACACTGGGAGCGCGGATAGTACAAGCGACTAATTTAATTTTCATTTATCACAGCGACTAATTAATTTCCCGCTGCGCTTTGACCGCGGCCAAATGGAGTTCGAACGAGCACTTTATAGGTAGGTACGAGAACTGGACGTTTTAATTATTTAAATGCATGCCGAAGGCTGGAGTTCTAGAGATGTGGTGATCAGCAGGCAGGCGCAGGCAGCAATCAAATCGGCAATCATAGCTCATAAATCCATCAAAGTGGCAATTGCGGTGGTCAGAACGTAGGAACGCTAGAACAAGGAGGCCAGAGCCGCTCGGCCAAGTGCCATGCAAATGTTGTTCGACATTAAAAGCTACAAGAAAAGAACAATTGTTTTAGTAGCAATTGTCTGTGCTCGATTCGGGCTGCCGTCCCAGCAGCTTCGAGCTTGAAATCTCGGCCAGTTTCTGGGCTGCCGTTCACGATTCGCATTGAAATGTTACTTTTCAGTTTTAGTTTTCAGTCTCCTTCGGTGCCCCGAACTGCTGCCCATTGTAAATGCCGTGACCGTGAATTGTTTAGAATAATTTGCAATTGCCATAATATTTATTATGATTTATTAAACGCATTCCCAACTCGATCGACCGCTTGATTGTCCATTTTTTGCTGGTAAGGGCCCTCCACTCTGTCTGCGCAATTAAATTGTTTACTTTGGCTGGCAATTTATTAAAAATGCATTAAGTAAATAAATCGCTTGCCCATTCAACATTTAATAATTTCAACCGCCAATCGAAAGACTTAGGCAGCGAACTCGATGGAAATGTCATCGATGCAATTTGTCGAGGGAATTATTGACCCGCCTTTGGGGTTTCTTATGTGTTGCTTAGCACATAAAATATGATACTTTTCAATTAATTTCCTTGAAAGCAATCCCCACCTTACTTTCGCACTAACCCTGATGCTGTCTTAAAAGCACTCTTTAAAAACGATGTATATAAGCCGGAAAAGAACTACTATTGCATCATCATTCGCTGTTGCAGAGCCTCCGTGAAAATGACTAATTGCCCCACTGACAGCATGAAAAAATGGGATGAAAAGCGCTCACGCGATGTTCGCCACTTGCAGGCTGTCTCTAAAAGGCCACAGAAACGACAGTTTGTTTGGCGGGGGAACTAATTAAAAAAGTGTCATCAAAGTGTGGCCACCACGAAGGAAGCCGAGGAGAAACAGTTGCGTGTCTGCAGATTTTATGGGGCAGCTTTTGGCCTTCTAATCTTTGGGAAGTAAGAGGGGTAAAAGTATCTATGCCCGCTGGGTGGCCAAAACGGCAGCCGCAATATAAACAAACACATGTTTGGACCATGGTCTATGGGGAACTATATGTTATGGCGGACTATCCATACGATCCATACTATCCAGGTATGCAAAACCATATTCCCATGAACATGGTAACCACTTGCTACAAATTGTCGAACAAGAGCAGCGCGCTTTCGTAAAAAATGGCAGCGTTTTAAACGGATGCAGATAACGATCGTCGAACACAAATGGTGCAGAAATAAACACGAGTGTAGATGCAAATGATATGATAACGAGGAGGGTTAAGACGAGAGGGGGATAGCTCCTGTGCTTAACCCATGGTTGCCCCATGTCCATCACGAGTGCAGCATAAATTGGCACTATGCAAATTAAATTATCAACTTGGCCGGCCCGAACGAAACGAGTTTTCCACTTGGGCAAATTACTGTCAGCGACAAGTCGCTTCAACTAAAATGCAATGAATGCGTCCCCTAATCGAATGGAGCTCCTTAACCCCTCCGTGGTCGCCGGTCTTTTTCCACCACTGTCAATTATGTGTAAGACGGGCAGCCTAACCAGCTGGTTAAGCACATAAACGATCCCCGGCATGCCGCATCATTATAATCACGTGTTGATTGCTTTTTAAACTCTGCCAGCCGGTTTACTTCTTATGGACCCCTTTCCATCCTGCTGCCAACTTTCTGGCTTTCTGGCGATCTGGCCTTTAATTTCCATCTCAAGAAGGCGCCATCTCTTCGCAAACAGGAGCAAAAACAAGAGCAGTCTGCATTATCGCCGCAGACGAGCAGCTTGTTAAGCAAATGCTGATAATTAGATCGGGGATTTGGGGTTGGGGAATACTGGTTCACACATAGGATAATGGGTCAGCCGACGGAGGAGCGATGGAAACGGAGCACAGGAAGCCCGGCTGACATACAAAGCAAGGAAGATAATCGGTGGGTATCACGGTATTTATAACTAAGAATATACTTAATCACTTAAGATTGCTTCATTGAAAGTATACAAGCTTGATGAAAGCATAACTAATTTTACTGCGCTATTCATTATTTTTGAACTGACTACCAATCATTTTAATTCTGTATTTTAAAAAATGAGCCGCACCATTTAATTATGTAAACTTCTGAAAAAACTTTTAAAATTATAAGATTAAATGTTTGATAGACGTACATATGTGTGAGTCATTTTTTCTCAGTGATTACAAAGCGACCCATCCCTGACCCGACCCAACTGTGGCCAATTGCCAAAATAAAATGTCTTAATCCCGGCCGGCGAAGACAAATGCCGAGCTAGCAGGGTAATCTAAAACAGAAACCGCCCCGAGTGGCGGTCCCTTCGCATTTGGGCTTAACCAATTTTCCACTTGGGCGACCCACGCTCTTTGGCCAGTGAAATTGTTTCAAGGAAAAAAAGCTTTGTACACATATCAACATATAGAAATTATAATGAAGACATCAACAACGGGCCAAAAAAACACTGGGTAAATCGCCAGCCAGCCCACTTTGATTTTTATGGCCAACAAACACACACATGGAGTTGGCATCCCAGAGGGGGTGGGATGTTTTACGGGGGGGCTAAGTGGGAGTTACGACCTCTCACCGGAGGAATGGAGAATCCAGGCATTCGAGGGGTTTTGGAGCAGGAACCGAGTAGTAGGTGGTGCCCGAAACAAATTGCAGGCAATCGGAGAGCCGTAAGTATGCTAAATTATCAGCCGTCGTCTGCGCTGATGCGGGAATACCCTATATTTGTGAAGGTATGTCTCGAAACTGAGGGTTTAATATTGGAAGATTTTTGAGGAATTCCACAAAGCATGAGAGTGTCATAAAATACAAATTTGAATCTCAAATGCGTAAATAGGAATATAAGACAACTATATAAAATATTTTTAAGAAATGTAATAAAAACTGCAATGTCCAAATGGCTTAAAAAATTGATTACACTTTTAATGTTACCATCAAATGAAGAGCATCTCAATTTCGATACCCATTCCATTGTTTGTTTAACATAAATATTTTTCGGAGTTTTCCGGGACTTTTCAATAATGGACTTCGAATGCTGGCGGCCGAATAAACAAACAAACCGCAGAAAAAGCACAGTGCGCGGATTTTTTCGGTCGATCGGTGTATTATTATGAGAAGTATTAACATTATTATTGGACGCTGGACAATTTCGGGCAATAAAAGACGCAAATTGCTGCTAATAATGATGCTGAATTGATGTCCCGCATTGGCTTAGCCCCCTACCGCTCTCCTTAATCCAGTCCTGGCCGAACTGTTAACCCACTCTTGCCCCAAAGTCTCGACTGCAAGTTCGTTGCCTAAGTCTTTTGTTTTGGGTTGTGTGTATGTGTGTGGCTTTGTTATTATTTTACATATTTTATTTAATGCTACGATAGTTTCATGCTTGTCATGTTCTGCGGCTAAGAAATTGAACTTTTTTGCCGTTTGCGGCTGCACTTTTTTGGTCGCTGTGAAACATTTGTCATTTTTACCATGACAAGCCAAGCGTGACAAGCGTTTCTCGGCCATGTTGCTGCTATGTTTGTTGGCTGCTAGTTTCACCCAGTGGCATGCAAATGCAACAAGACACCAACAATAGCCGAGTGTGTGTTTGGATTGCTTTTCGATATGCGATAAAGATCTCAAATATTGTTAAAACAAACAAGAAATTTATTGAATATGCAATGTTTACGTTTTTTGCAGCTCTCCGCTGCTTTGCATTTGTCTCTGGCCAGGTGAACACCACCACCACATCCACCAACAATAACTGTTGGTTTATTGTTTTATTTATTGTAGGTGAGAAGTCAAATATTTGTGGGTGGCACAGTCACAGTCGCAGTCACAGAAGCGATTCACAAATGGCACATCTCGCCATCATAGCAGGTTGGCTTTATTTCTTTTTATTTTCGCCTGCAGTCTCAGTTTTTGTCAGGCGGATATATGCTTGTTGGCCATATAAGTCATAGGCGTATTAACGGGTTGCCCAGGCCGTGGAAATATGACTTGGACCCGAGGTTAATTCCAGCATTAAAAGGCAAGACAAGCCTCACATTTATATTGGGCGGAATGATGCAATCTGCGATCTGAGATGAGAATGCCCAGATGGAGTCAGTGGGGTTACGCCGTTGATATATCGTGGGGGAAGTGTTTTCGTTATAGTCACAGATCATCTGGGAATAAGAGTTCATAAGTTATAACGGAGGATGTGCATGGCAGGCTTGCGATAATTTTGCATTTTCTATTTCGGTTGAGTTACTACGATATTGTTTTGGAAGAACTAATAACATCATTCCCCTTATTGAATTCTTGACTTGATATTCGCGAATTATGCACCGATTTAAAACCCTCCAAGAATCCCCACACACATTGATCTTCCGCCCACGCGAGGATATCATCCTCTTCTCGATTTCCGGCCACTTTGGGACCCCGTAGCCCCGGTTCAATATTCTGGCACTTGTCTCCATATAATTTGCTGCACTTATTTAGCGCCCACGCACCTGAAGGCTTTAAACACCAACTGACAACGGAAAACGCAGACAAATTAGCCGCGCCAGACTTTTGGCCAGAGCCTTTCACACATATATTTTTTGGCCAGCAGCAACTTGCAATGTGCAATGTGCAACTCGCAACTGGCAACAAGCAACATGCAACATACGGCAGGCAAGCAAAAAGGAGACCCCAGAGGCGAGGTCAAGCAATGGAGCATGGGAGCGGGACAGATGAGATTGCACAACCGAAACCCGATTTGCATATGGCGGTTTAGATTTAGTTTTGTCTTTGGCTTAGCTTTGTTTTTCCTTTAACCGTTTTCTCTGACTTTTTCCCAGCCGATGTCGCCAATCTACCTGTTGACTTGTAAGCAAGTTGGCATACTTTGCATATCAGAGAACTGGGCTTAATCAATGGGGATTTGAAAGAACTAAGAGCGTGAGGACTTCAAAGAAACTTAACTCTTTTTGTTTTGTTCAATTTTTGTTTGCCATGTCTGGTGGGCGTTGACTTCAGATATAAGACAACAAACACACATACATCGGCGGCCCAAGGAAGAGCTAAACAAAAAGCCAAGCGACGACGTGAGGCTCACCATTGTCTGGTGGAGATAATCTGTGATTCGGAAACTCCCACAGGTCAGGCGAGCACATCAATTACTTTGGCACAAGTCCAAGACAAGTCGACACTGGTGAAAAATAGTCAGAACAGTTCTAAAAAATAATGATATCGGTTTTGTGGCATAAATAATATTAAACATTTAAACACCTAAGGAATTTGATGTGATGCCGAATTCATTTAATTCCGTACTGTCTTCCATTCTTTACTAAGTTTATTTTCTGTACTAGAATTATAGGTTTTCCTGTTTTCTGATAGTGTGCCAGATTGCCGCTTGGGAATCTTTGGCGGCCAGGAGGAAGTCGCAGTGCAAATCTCGCATCGTGGCATCGCATCGTATCGAAGCGCCAGCGAATGGCAGAGAATGACCTCTCAATTTATTGTGCAGCCTTTATCCTTTTGGCATATGCGATTTGTATCGACTTAAGCACACACACACACACCCCCTCCGAACCCTCTCTACGATGAAACCCCCTTAAACCAGCAGAACCCTTTCTGCGAGCAGTATTCCCTCGCTACGAGTGCCGTACGTTGATTGTTTTATTATGATGATGTTAAATTATTGTAATCCAGGCGCGCAATCGCAATCGTTGTCGACATCATCATCTCGCCGGGAATCTGAAGAGAGGCCAGGGGGTTGGTCCATCCTCCCCAGAAGAATCCCCTTAGCCCTCTGGAGATCCCATCCTTTTGGTGGGCGTATCTCGGCATATCCTTTGCGTATGCGCAAAAAACAAATAAACGCTGCGGCTCCATCTCACTCTCCTCTCTCGCGCTGCGAAACACTTACAGATTACGATCGAGTCTTGGCCAAGTTAAGGCATTTGCCAAGCAAAGGCTAAAGACGGGCCCGATGCCAGGTCCGTGATAATTTCGGGTTGCACGCTTATTTAATATGCGAATTTTTACAGATAAATGGTGAGAAATAATTTGCGCTGCTCTGTCTCTTGATCTTGGCCTGCTCTTTGGTCGCGCTTTGGCTTAAGCTCTGGCCCCAAGTCGGTTTGCTATAGCTATATCTTTTTGCAGGGGGCGTGGGCGTTCTGTTTGTTCACGGGGGAAGGGGCGTGGCCTGGGCAGCCCATGTGTGCGAGTGTCTGCCACATGTGATCATTTCATTTCCGTTTGCAGTTCAGGGAACCCTTATTGACCACAGATACATTCAAGACCTACTCATTGAAAATTATATGAATACAAAATTTGTATATAATGCTTACCCATAAATGAAGCCTAGATGAGCCATCAAGCAATCATCGATCCTAATCGCACTTAACCCAAATCGCGGCTCAGTGGACATGTTCATGTTGCTTGTCCGCTGTGAACTTGTCCTTAGACTGTCGCCCCACCGAAATGGCCACCTCTGTTACCCGCTGCACGACGGTGTGCACCACCTACTCCACATTAAGCACCACTTCGATCCCAGTGACTTGTCCACCTGGATTGGCCTTTGGCTCGATTCGATACATTTTCAGCCGACTTGGTCGCAGTGGGCTACTGGTTTTCACTTGGCATTTACCAATCTGACATTTACACAAGGCGACAATCGGCGACAAAACTGCGAGCTGCTGGGCTACGCAACGCCCACGCCATAAAGCCACCGATCTGGGGAATTGAGGGAGTCTATAAGTTAGGCATTTGGCATTGACATTCCTGAACGGCGAAGAGGCGCCGGCCGAGGAATTCTCATTCGTCTCGGTGACAAGCAGGCATTTTAATTGTGAGAACTCTGCGGCAAATGGATGGGCTTGCATGCCGCTTAGGCAAATGTTGCATTGCACATAAACAAATATTTCGAGATGGCAGATATGAAACAGTTACACTCGAAGAAATGCCGTCCCGACTATCTGACAATCTGGCTGCGTTTGGCGCCAAAGAATCTCGCCACCCCACGGGCCCAAATCGATGCCAACTTCGACTGGAACTTGCGACTCGGACTGCGAATGCTAATCAAGATGCCGCTGTCGGCTGGCCAGCGTTTGAGCACTCAGAAAAATAACGAAAAATTAGAGAACTATTAGTAATTATTACAATTTCATTTTTAGTTGCATACCACAATTTTTAGACTCAAAACAAAGCTCTAAAACCTCTAATTTCATTTAAGTTTGAGTACTTACATATGAACGGATTTTTTCTCGCAGTTTCTGGCTGGATTATGCAAAGCTCGGCTCAATCGACCCTCGGTCTTCGGTCAGCTTCATGTGTGTCTCGGGATCTGCGGCCTTATTCGCTGCGGGGGCTGGCGTTTGCTTTTGTTGTGCTGTGTGATGCCCAAATAATAGCACATAAAACTATAATAGTAATTTCCAAACGGAGGAGAAAGAGCGATGCAATCGCTGGGCTTTTGGCCCCAGTTGGGGCAGTTGGCCATTTGGTTGCCAGTTAGCCAGTTTTGCCAGCTGTGCGGGCTTAGTCATAGAAAGGCTAAAAGGCTGAAAGGCTGAAACACTGAAAACTGACCACACAGCGAGCAGAGGGAATCGATGAGCTGGATGCCGAGTGCTGGACTTTATTTATGACCAGTCAATGCCACAAGCTCCAGGCCCAAGCTGCGATCTCCCAAAAAGAAACCAAAGCAAACACTTTCATTTTTCAAGCTACGTAGAAAAAAAAGCGAAAAATGTTTTAATTTTTCGAGGCGACCTCACCCCCTGATGCTAATTTATTTGCCAGAGCCCGCGAAAGGTTCAAGTTTGAAGTTTTCGGTTTTCGATTATGCGTTTTTCGGTTTTGGTTTCAGGTGTAAATTAAATACACTTCCAGGCAAACACGCGACAGATCCGACTTCATTAGAACCAGAGAGCCTTGGAATGCCGCGATCCTCGCGATCATTTAAATAGCTATAAATTAATAAGCATCCATTAATTCGGCGCGAGGGCGTTGCGCATAAATTTCGTGGTTTTGCAAATTTCGGGCTATATCCGATGACCGATCCGCAGTTGGGCGAAGCATCCTTGGCCTGGGGGGTCAAAGTCAGACAAATTATGTGGTTTGCAACACACGCGCTATAAATTTGTCACTTATGAAAGAGCCGGAGGATGGGGAGGCCCAAGAGGTTGGGCAAGATGATCAGGAACACTTTGAGCGGCTGTTCTCATGTTCAGATATATGCTTTTAATGACCCGAGGTAAGCAGGTATATGTCGTAAGAATTTTATGCTCATTAGAAGTTCTGTCAAGGGAAAATGTAATATATTACCTTATGCGAGGGAGCAGTAAGCCTGGATGTTAATATTCTGTTAGTACTTTGTTAATATTACTTTCGGAGGATTCTCTTAGAAGCAGCCAAAAGTCAATCCGACTATAATAATTACGGCTGGCAGGGAACCCCATTTAGCGTTACAATGCTGACAAATTGATCATTTCAAACTTAATTGCAGAAGTCAGGAGATGATGACACTCTGTGCACCCAAAGACAACTGGGGTTGACATTTAAGGAGTTGACAACAGCGGGAAGTCGCAGACAAAAGGCCAAACCAGGAGTGAATTATAGGCAGACTTCTTAGCCAGATAGGAAAAAGCCAACTTGGCGCCACAAAATCCAAAAGACTTAGCCCGCAGTCTTTTTTTTTTAGCTGTGCGTGTGCCGCCAAAAATAAGTTGGGAAAACTAAACTCGAGTGTAAGAAACCACATAAATGCCATTAAAGTAGCATACGCATTCATGTTGTTCCCACGAGCCACTAAAACGCAGGCCAAAATACATGTAATTAGAACAATTAAGTCGAACGTCATGGCAATTGCAATCTCATTGGGCGATAAGAGAGGAAAACTGAAACCGAGACTCCGACTACGAGACACTTTTAAAAAACCCGCCCAGAGATGCCAACGCCGTTTCGTCATTGCGATCCAAACCGATCCGAGCTGAACTTAATTTGCATAATTGCTGCGTAAATATTGATGTTTGAATTTTGATATTGACCGGACCGCTCAGATATCGCCACCGTACTATATGTATATGTATGCATGTGGTGTGTGGCGGCTATGGCTGCTAATGCCCCCCGACCAGAATATCAGTCACTGTTTGCATTGCCCAATCGACTGTCAATAATTTCACATATTAAATATTGAATAAAACGAGGCGTTTAATCAAATGGCCCAGCTGCGTGTCTGCGACACTCGATAGCGCGTCAATTCCCACGCTCCCATGTCCGAGGTGCGTGAAAAGCCCCTCACGGCACCCGAATCTCCGATATGAAGACATCACGGGGCATATAGCCGACAGATTTGAGGCAGAGCTGCTTGGTCATAATTGAATAGCATTGGCGGAGATTGTGGTAAGTAGTAGTTAGGTAGTTGCAAGGTTGAAACATTGAGAAAAATATTCTTAGGTACAAAGTGTGTTCTTTTCTTTTCTACTTTCACAGAAATTAATTAAAAATTGTCTCCGAATGCATATTGATTTCTTTCAGACATACTTCTATGTATTTTGCAGTTTCCCTCAATTAAAAATATTCATTAGAATTTCCTTTTGTTTTCCATAAGTTTCATGTTACCCCTTTCAAGTGCTCCACCAGAATTCGTTTAGTAAGAAGCTCTTAATGTTGTCCAGCTAAACAAAAAATAGTTGTTTTCGCCTGAGAGCGTTGTTGCCGCAACAGCAGCAAAGCATTTCAAGTGGCTGCTGTTGCTCCTGCTGCAGTTGCAGTTGCTGCTGCTTGTGGCAGGCACATGTCCATGTGCCTTGTTGGGGGCAACCGAAAACACAACGTGTAAATTATGCTCTAACACAATTAGCCACTTTAGAAGTGGCCTGAACATAGCTGGCCTCCTTCTTGCGGCCAGTCGCTCTTTTTCTCATTTTTTTGGGACTTTTTTTGGGGGGTGGTGGTGGGCCATTTGCCACTTACATGAGCCGCAAGACATTTTGCAACATGAAACTTGGCTAAAATTTGCTTCAGTTGCCTAATTAAAAATTGAAAAACCGCAAACCGAACAAAAAGATCGCAGCCAAAGAAGCTGAAGCTGACAAACAGGATGCAATGTGTAGGTTTTCTCGTGTGCTGCCGACTAAAATTAAATCAAGCAAATTACTTTTATCTCTGGCACGCATCTCAAAACGCAAAAGCTTAAGTCGCAAAAATCTGAACAGGAGGAGGTCGAGGGGACTTCCCCTGAAAACTCTCGAGCCCCCAAGCTCACTGCATAAATTAAAGCCAACTAAGTGGCGGGCTTTTATTATTAAGCCCGCTGAGCTGCCTCAACTGCCAACTGTGCAGCTGATCGATAGCTGTCTATCTCGAGACTCCAGCGGAGTACCACTACGACTGCGACTTGAAGTTTCCATTGTGGAGCGGAAAATGTCGGGGCAACTGGAGCTTATGGCAGGAGTCCCAGTCGCAATGGCAGCTCAAGTTGTCTTTGTCACACAACCCCAGGAATTCATCATGCGCACAGTGGTTAGAGAGTTTTAATGAAAGTGTTTCCTACGACTTATCTTCGAATTACCTAAATATACCAATTCCACTTCCACTGTTTCCTGCTCTCCTTGCCGGTATCTCAACACATGTGTGTTTGGCTATCCACGACACTTTGTGATCTGGATCCCAATGTGGATGTGGGACTGTGCTCTTGCTGAAGGAGGAGTGATGGCGATTGCTCACCGGCTGTCAAATTAGTGGCATGGCTATTGAAAAGTGAAAAGCGAGCAGCGGTGGTAATTGCAGCTCTGCTCGGCCCCGCCCTCCCACATGCCGCCCCCTTTTCCAGGGGGGCTGAATCGAGACTTCAGTACCTCCAAGATGCAAGATCCAAGATGCAAGATCCAAGATTCGTCACAGCTGTGTCGACTATTTTGATTTTGAAATTCATGCGATCGCAGACGACGACGACGTCGATCGCCGATTGTCGACGATTGGCGACGTAATCGCATGCAGCAAACGAGTTTCAAGAATTTATTTTTATAATTTTTTACCCTGCCGCGTGCAAAAGTGTTGCAGGAGCCTCAGACGCGCTCATTGAAAGCCTTTGTTTTTGCAGAGTTGTTGGTGGCTATATTTATGGCATATTGATTAAGTTATTAACATTTTATTAAGGCATTTCAGTGCGCCGACGGCTGTGGAGCAGCCAAAACCGATTTTTAATTGTGGCCCCGTGGAAAAGTCGTCGTCGTATTGAAATTGTTGAAATGATTGCGGCGACATAGTTGCCCGCTCAAATGCCAGGAATCCATTTAATTTAACTCAATTTGTTCGCCGGCTAATTGCAGCCACCGTGCAAATATATAAGTACATTATTTATATATTTCTTTATTTTATTCGCAATCATGTCGCGCGTCACTCCATTTCTTACTCTCGGCCCAGGCTCTCAGGCGCATTTTTAATTTATGTTGTGTGTAAAATGTCAGGCACACCAAAAAGTGACAACGAAAATGTCAAATTGCTGTTGACAGGCCAACTCTGGACAATGGTTTGTACGAGTATATTGTATGTGCTATATTGTTTCCACCTATACATATAGTATATGTTCTGGCATAGGGGGTCTATCGGGTGTCTGGCATCACCAGACAATGCCGCATTATATAAATCATTTCAAATGCCAGCTCTTAATAGGGCCGCGGACACGTCGACACTTCGGACATGGCCAACACGTCTCGCACTCAAACTCAGCCTCAACTTGGTCCAAACGATTGGCCAGCCAGCCAGCCAGCTGCCGCGATTACGCTCTCCCTCTCTCCCGGGGAAATATAAGTAACATATATAAAGCTGATCCGGTACTTATCGCTCCGACGTCAATCACAGTCAGCACAAGCGTTTAGCTCGTGATCAGAACTGTCGGAATTCCTCGACCATTCTCAGACCACTTTCACTGCACCTCGACGAGTATATATCGAATAAGCGCCTATGAAAATATGAATAAAAGCGCCAGTTGCCATATATTTTATATTGCTTGAAATAAGTGGCAAACAAGGGACTTTCCAATTCGGCCTTCAGCAACCCGACAAGAAGTAGTCCTACATCAGATCATCTGAAAATGTAGGAGTTGGTCTCATCGGCCTGGTCCTCGTACTGCTTCCTCACGCTGCCATCGAGCCGTATGAATTCGTCCAGGGCCAGGGCCAAGACCTCATCCTAGCGAATTGATATTTCCATTTCATGCTCCACTGCGGCGTGAATCCGAATTGCGGGAAGTTCTGGTACTTCTTAAGGGCGGATTTCAGGATTTCTTCGTTGGAACAGAACCCGGTGTGAGCCATCTTGATCGGGATCTGGAATTCGTGGATTTGGTTTCGTTAGATACGAAAGTTCTTCTTTTTTCTATTTCCCTGCGCCCAGAATGGATTAAATGACAAGTCGGGCAGAGAACTCTGGGTCAGGGCCTGTTACAACTGACATTTGTGAACCTAATTGGTTCCGAACTTCGGATTCGGATTCAGAATTGGCATCGGTATCCAAAGTGCCAAACCTAATGAAAAGCCCGCAACACTATGTAAATCGATTTGTCATACGAGCTCAGTCAGCTTCAGCCGACGACTGGCTTCTTCAAATGAAAATAAAATAAGGTAAAAATAGCAACGAGGCCCGTACTAAAATGAAAATGAAAATAAGTGTGAGGAGCAGTTGGAACACGCTTGTAGGTCGTCAAAGGTCCTGCCGTGAATTGTCATTGTCGTGAGTTGCATAATGCCGCACAAAATCGACACAACAATGCAGGCAGCTAGCAACTAGCAACCAGCAACATCAACTGGCAGCCAGCAACCTCTACTTGCAGCCACTTAATAGTAAAGGAAAATCGAAAAAAAAGAGGAGAACAAAAATCTAGTGGCCTGGGCCCAATTCTTGAGCTTGCCTCATTCCTTTCTGGCCAATTTCAAAGCAATTTCCAAGCCCATGGCTCCAAAGAGGCATCAGTCGTAAATCAAACAGCATTTCAACACCTTCGCTGGGACCTTGACTTCAGCACTATAGAAACAGAAACCGAAACCGAGACTGAAAACGAAATCCAAATCCAAATCCGAGTTCAAATCGAAATCAGTAGCAATGCAGGGAAAACAGTGAG
Source organism: Drosophila sechellia (assembly GCF_004382195.2). Classification (NCBI taxonomy): domain Eukaryota; kingdom Metazoa; phylum Arthropoda; class Insecta; order Diptera; family Drosophilidae; genus Drosophila; species Drosophila sechellia. The sequence goes on along the minus strand of NC_045951.1, from coordinate 3,665,875 downwards.
TCTGCTAATTTGGCTCATTTTGTCTTTAAGTAATTTGTGCGCTGGCCTAAAGTGCAAATTTTAAGATCCGCCGACTGGCCGTGTCTGTGCAATATAATTAAGTTTCTGGCTTAGACCTTGGCTTGTGCGATTCTGATAAAATTGGCCCAAAAAAAGTGGTAAAACAAAGCCGAAAGAGGGAACTGCAAAACATGCCATTGACTGGTAGCTGATTTTGTCTGTCAGGGCAATGCCAGCCAGCCGCGGAGCCATAGCCAAATTAAAATTCAAAACTCGTGACTTATTTAATTATAATGAGTTTAGATTAGAACGGTTTCAATCGGGAGTCGGCAAAATGGCACAAAGTAATTCGGAGTTGGGGGGTTTTCGCTTTTTGCCGAGGGTTATAGCCACAGAGTATGTGACCTGCTCTGATAGCCATCGACAATATGGTAATTAGTTTAAAAATTCGGTGAGAAACGGCAACTATCAGAGACAAAAACTTTTTGTGAAACTATGCTTGCCGCATGTATTTTCATAAAATATTAAAAGAATTTACCAGTTAGATGACAATTCTAAATTTGCGATTATTTTCCCATTTAGAGTGATCGACTTGGGAACAGATTGAAAAACTCTGGTTACATTCACACGTAAATGCTCCACTTTTGGTCGGTGGCCAAACAATTGTGCAACTGCAACTTCAACTGCCACCGCAAGCTGCAATTGTCCATGCTCGTTTCGAGGTCGCCAATTGCAACATCTTCAATCAAACAAGCAGCCACATACAACACCTACGTGCAACCGGCGACAAAAGCCATAAATCCAAATCCCATTTGTCAGCATTAGAAAATTATGCAGCCAACAAAGTACAAGCCACAAAATCAGAAAATCACAAGCACACACCGAAAAATCACAGCGGCCCAGGCTCAAATTCATAAATTAAATTACACGACAAGCACAATAATAATAAAAACGATTTGAGGCCCACACGCAACTGCAAAAACTACGAAAACTACAAAACTACGAGACTTCGAAACTACTGCGACCTGCGCAGAGATTCATTAAAGATTTGCCAGCAAAAAATGGCAAATAAATAATAACGAAAAAAATGGCAGAACGAGCAGCAGCCGTTTTATTTATTTGATTGTTTGTAATCTGCACAGCGACATGCACAAACCGCTCCACTGGCCGAAGGCAAAACATATACCATTGAAATAAAATAAATGATGATGAGGCAGCAGCAGCTTGACTTTGTTACCAAGATCTGCACGCATGCGCGGGCGCCATCATCAGCTGCCATCAAGCCGTTTTATCTGTTGCCAAATTTGGTCAGGTTTGGCCAACAGCGAGCTGCAAGCGGAAGCCGAGCTGCAGAAGTGTCATTCAGTCATTTGCAGCAAACAAAAAGCCATGGGAATCTCTGGCCAGCGAGTGGGTGCCAAAAGGCTGGCTAAGGTGTGTGACAAATGCTATCCCATGCACAAATGCACCAACTGCAGACTTGCACTCAGCGATCGTCAAGTAGCTAGTTAAAAACTTACATTTTATATGCTAATATAGGAGGAAAGGATAAATAATTCTGTGTTTTGTTCACCATAAGTCACTGAAAAGAGTGGACAGAAAATATTAAAAATATTTCCCCATTCGAAATTTATAATTTCCCATCATTATTTTCGCTCAGTGCTGCTGGCGCTGAGAACCAACTGCTGTGTGGCACTAAATCAAACAATCGGCTGACGTCAGAGTCGCGATTCTATCTGCAAATGAATCACCTTTGGAGAGACTTTAGCATCCTTGCCTTGAACCAGTTCCGCGATTGTTTCTGCTCTCGAATCGATCGAACGAATCGTTTGCAATTACCAATCAATCAGGTCAGCAATTGTACTTCCTCGCCGCATGACTTCCTAAAAAAGCCCAGACTCACTCGAAAACAAAAATCAATTATATGCAGAAGAAACAGAAATTAAAGCGCCAGACTGACGCTCGTCACTTTGGCCAAATCGATCAATGTCAGGAAACGATGGCAAGGTTATGACAATTATCAACGGATTGGCAAAAAGCGATGCTAATTATGGCCATCGTCGCAGCAAAGGCACTTGCAATTGCATTTAGTGGCTCTAATGGCGAATGGAAGTTGCCCAAGTGGTGTATTAATTATACGCCACGTTGACCCATAAAGTGCGGCACAAAAAGGCAACGACAATTGTTCGGAGCCCACCACCAGATTCTGTTTTTCATCTGGTATTTTTCCTGTGTCTGACTCACTGACCCGCATTTCCCACTCCGCCCCTCTCATCCATTGTGCGTTGCCTACTTGCAACTAAGGTGCGTTTTGTTTAGAACCCGGTTTTTAAGCCAAGCCAAGCCAAGCCATTTATTGCCTTCATGGCACTCAATTTGTTTGGCCGGCGGCTGGCGGAGTTGCCGCCTCAGCTGGCTCAATAATAAAATGTTTTTTATTATACAATTTAGTTACTTTAACTTGCGTGTAAATCGCCTTTTGCATATTGACACATAATCATTGTCTTTGCCAGCCTGTTGGCCAAAAACGGTGAGAAGAAACAATGGTACAAGTAGATTTAGGCGATTGAAAGATACTCTATCAAGTCGAATACATTAACTTCCTCAAGTGCAAAGATAATACTATTTTTCTTTAGTCTTATTTTCCACTACCAAGTTATACATAAAATGTTGGTAGCAGCATTAATTTTTTATATGGCTAATATAAACGCTTTTCTCTAGGATATATACATATGTATCCCAAATGCCCCTTATCATTTTAAGGGTATTAAATTGAGACAAAACTTATTACATGTTGCGCTGAAAACCGTTGCAAATCTAATGAACATTTTCATTTTCGAGCCTGCATTGTGTGGGTGGACTGCAGTTTTAACTTTTGGATTGGCTTGAATGTGAAAATGAGGAAAAATAGAAAAAATAGGAGAGTGTGGATGCAGCCTGCCAAAAAACAACGATTCTAATAAGCTGGTGGATGCATTCTTGGCCAATGAGGTTAAAAACGCAGCTGGGAAAAGCGAGGACATTTACATGAAAAAGATGCCAACGAGTTTGCTACTCCAAAAAGGAGGTCAAGCAATCAGCAAATAATTAGAATTTCCTGCACTTAAAAAATCTTGTAATTTAAAGTTGAATGAGCAGTTAATCCGGCAGACATTTAACCATTTAAAATTCCCAGAGGAGCTGGGATAAGATGGTTTATCCTCCATTTCTCTCTGCTTTTCCGATCGAAAGTGTCTGCTGCTTGTTGCTGGTAAAGAGCAGCTTGTTGCAAGTTACCAGTTGCAAGTTGCTGGTTGCATGTTGACCTCCCGAGGGGTGAGCAACGTGCGTCTGCTTAGATTGTGCAAGCAACTTACATGCAGCAAATGCCGCATGTTGCAGGCTCATAGCTGCATGATTGAATTACATTTTGCACAGCAGCAACATCGGAGGAGCGCAACAGCAACATGCAGCAACAGCAACAGTATGTCTGCCAAACGGTAGCAGCACTCCTGCCCCTTGCACGTGTTGCATGTTGCTGGTTGCTTGTTGTTGGTTGCTGAATGCTGGCTGCTCAGCTTGGTGCAACTAATTAGACGTCATTGTCTGGTCAGCGGATCGAGCTCGTTTGCCATTTTCCGGGCTGTCCAACAGTCCCGGCTCCATTGTTATCGCGGCCAGCGCTAAAAGGGGTCATTATGTCAAGGATTTCGTTTTGATCCGGCCTCCTTACATCAGACACACTGAAAGAAACGACTGCAATGTAATGTTAAATCTGCAAAGTTAGTTAGGGATCTTTATAAATTATTTTAATAAATTTCTTAATAATATATTCATTTTAATAATAATACATTTCCAACTGTTCTGTTGCTTTTTTGCTCAGTGCCGGCTTTTTAGCCGGATCTTGGACAGCAGTCGAGTAGCTGTTGCCGCTGATAGGTTCGCCTGCTTCCTGATAGCCACATGGCCACCAACCAGCAAGCACCAACTACCGACAGCCGTGGTGGCTCAAAACAGTGACTCATGCCAGCGTTTCAGTGTCATTGTTTGGCTTTGGCTGGCAGTTGTGGCCCATTGCCGATTGCCAGTTTTATTCGAATTGCCAACTGCAATTAAGCGGATGACAAAATGACTGACAATTCAACTGTCTGCATTGCCTCCTGCGCCTGCCATTTTGGGTAATTGCTAATCCCGCTAACGAGGCATTGAGCCACCAAAGCAGCGACCCACCGAACCACTGAGTGTCCAGAGTGGGCGTCGCATTAGTTTTCAATATCTCACAATACCAAAAAAAAAAAACCAAAACAGACAAAAGTGGCGAGTTAATGTGGTCTATGATTGCGTCTAATGATTGATTGCCTCAGATATGCGCAGATTTTCCCCCTTTTTCTTTGCTTATCCCCCGAACGATAGCGAAATTGCAAACGAAACCGAAATTGGTCCGCGACGAACCCGCTGCAACTGCAACTTGCAACTGGTTCCTGTGGATTTCTGGAGTCGCGAACGTGACGCTGCTGATCCACTGAACCCACCGAAACAGCCGGTGGGTGATGGGTGGCACACTCACACCGAAAGGAAACCAGCAAAGAGCGGTGCAAATTGCACTCAGCGGTATCGAAATATTGAAATATCGAAATGGAAAACGCTCACAACGCTCGTGCATAAAAGTTTATTGATTTTGCGCGATATTAACCCCAGAGTTGCATAATTGTTTTTAGCCTAATATCCATTTATATACATCCAGTGAAGAATGGGATCAGAGGGCAGTAATTCAGCTAATCACGAGATTTGTCAATACCAGTAACAAGTGTACTTAATTGAATAAAGTTTTAATGGGAGCTCACTTATCATAGGAAAAGCTAAAGAATAAAGTTAAGCTAAATAAAAATAGAAGTCAATATGCATACGGAAGTGCACCCCCTTAATTTGCCTCCCTTTCACCCACTTACCACATAAATTGCGCTGAGAACTTGATTGGCCGCCCGGCGACAACTTCATAAAGAGTGCAACTGGCAACGCCAACAGCTAACAGCTAACAACATATTGCAATTTGGCCAAATTGCTGCGGCTAATTGGCACGTGTTCAAAGAGCGACGGCAGCGAGTAAAAAACGGCCCAAATACAACTACAAATGAAGAGAATTCACTTAAAATGCAAATTCAGTATCGCTCCTCCGCCAAAGTTGCTGATGTGGCTGATGTTGCTGCTGCACGTGCAACATGCGACGAACAAGCGGCCATAGAAGGTGTTGTTTCTCGTAATTTGTTGCCAACATGTTTACGCAATGGGGAGGATGTGGTGCGGTGGTTCAGTGGGTGGTTGGCGGGCTGGAGGCTCCTCCACCTGGATGTAGACATAAAATCCAGGTAATTGCTGGCAGTGCGTGTTCTCCTTTTGCGGCATGTTAATGGCTTCATTTACTATTTTTGTGGGCTGATACTGAAAAATAGCAGCGAAAGCCTTTAAACCACTTTTTACTCTTTTTGTGCAGCTCCCCCGTAACTCAAGACGAATGCAATTTATGCACAATACGTGTAAATAAACCAAATTGGTCACGTTTTGGCCATTGGAATTAAATTATTCACACACAGCGAAAAACATAAATAGCAACAATTTATTTGGCAGCAAACATAAAAAACATTTTCAACTACTTCTTCATTTTCCTCTCTTTTTACTGGCGACTGCAACATGTGTTGTGGATGTTGCTTTTGGGGTCTCTGGGGGTTAGTTGCTTTAATAACTTACCGAAATTTAATATAAAACATTTTGACCGCCTGCACCTTGCCACATTCATATGGAATTATCGGAGTTGCATGCAGAATTGTATTGGTGGGAAAAATCACGCCTGAAAGAGAGTTGGAATACTATTTATATATCTCAATGATCTAGGAACGACTTTTAATGAAAATCAGTTAACCCAGAATTTATTAACAATGTTGTCGACTCGCCATTCTTTTACCATTTAAACTGGCAGCATTTTGTTTATATATTTTTTGCTTGAGTTTTTAGTTGTCACCCCGCACGACTGACAGCAACAACATTTGCTGATTAGTCGCCGACATATGCAAACCGAAAATAACATTTACCATGCTTACACAATTAGCCATTTTGTAGCCGGCAACATTTTTGTCACTCGCGAGACGCGTCGCATGTGTAGCAACAATGTTTGTCAACACAATTGTTGCAGCCTGCAGTTGGCAAGACTGCAATTCGAGTTCGGAATCGGAATTTATGCAAATGATCGTCAGGCAATATGCGTTGACAATATGTCACATGTCACTTAACAGACACACACATAAAGCAACGGCAATTCGAGTCGATCGATGGCCAGATAGATCTCTCGATTTTTTATGTGGCCAAAGCACCCGCACGTTCTGAACCCGAACTCGAACAAAAGCCAGCCAATTGAACAATTGCACAAATGAACAATTGAACAACTGAGCCGCGGAACACTGGAGCCAACGTAAAAATAGCAAAGGCAAAAATCTTGGCAAGCATTTGACCTCAAAAACGACAAGTTTGGATAGTATGGTTACCCTTTGGGCAGTGGAGTAGTTCAGATTCAGAGAACTTTGGAGTTCTTTCCTAAAGATATCACATGAATTGAATTAAAAATGTTTGAATTGGTATTGGATTAACAATAAAATACAATACATATTCCTTAAATTTAATAATGTTATTCATATTTCCTTGGAAAAACTTATCTGATATTAAAGTATTTAACGTGGCGGTTGGGCGAAGGTTAGGTATCTTTGTAGGGTATTTTTAATCCAAGTGCTTAGATTTTCCTCCTTTTTCCCTGAACTCAATAGCTGACTAATGCCCGATTGTGGCTGCTGTTGTGGCAATTGATTAATTGTCAAATTGCTGAAATGAGTGCAAAGACTTGTTCGCCTGTCGCACAGCGTAAATCATTTTAGCTCGCGAATTTTCCGCCAGCTTTTCCTCGAAGCTCTAATGAAGTTGTACGCCGTTCGTCCCACTTTGCACCCACTTTGTGAACCCACTGGTTATTATCCTTAGACGCGCGTGCGTGCTGTCTTTTCGGATGATTGCAATCGGCAATCGGGTATATATAGCACACTGCAAGTACTGCGAGTATATAGAAAAGAGCAAACGCGACCTGGCTCGGAAATGATTTATGGCCAGGCGCAATCAGGCGAACGCGATATCCAGCGCCAGTGTTAGATTTTGATATATTGTATGTTTTGGGGGCACGCGCAGGATGTTGTTGCTGTCCCCAATGGTTGTTGATGTTGCTAGTTGCTGGTTGGTTGTTGCCTTGTTGTTGCTGCTGCCCCATGCCAACAATTAACGCATGCGTGCCACAAGCAGCCGATAAGCATCGACCGCATTCGAGTCAAATGGGGTTAAGAGAATGAATGAATTGAGACCCAATACTCAGACGTATTCAGTGATGGAAAGAACAATGGAATTTGCATTAAAAAGTGCGTAGTTTCATGCTTTTAATTGGCTAAATTTTATATATTTAATCTGAGAGGGGCACCCTACCAACAATGACCACGTTACGTATGAATAACTTTCATTACTCATACGCCTAGTTGGCATTGCTTTCACAAGGTATTAGCTTAGCTTGGTGGATAGCCACATACCCTTTTCCTTCAGTGAGTTACTTCTGCTGCATAAATCAAATATGTAGCCCCACAACCTCCCTCTGAACCCTCGGTGCAAACGGTTTCACCCATATCATTAGCCCCTTCGCTTGGGAGCTGCTAAATCTTGCGCCATTATAACACAAATATTTGCTAACAATAAGGCCTGCGGAACACCATTAGCTCCGCTTTTCGCTCTCCACCAGCTGAAAAGCATCAAGAGCCGAGGTCTCCTGGGCGCAGAAATTCAGAAACCCAGAGACTCAGAAAATCGAAAAACGAGCCGGTCCAGGCCGAAAAAATTGAACTCTAACCCTCATTTGCGATCAATTCGTGGCGATTTAGCCGGCGTCTGAATATTTGCGCGCGCTTTCGTGCTGCGAACGTGCAGAAATCCCAGGCCGGCGAAAATTTAGTTGCTCACTTTTATGTAATTTCCCTTTTCTTTGTGTTGCCTGTAGAAATACCGTAGAAATAGTGGAAAAAATCGAAAAGCCAGGGGCCGCCCGCTGCTCTAAACGGGCCCGAAAGTGATTGCCAATAATTGCATAATCAGCCGCAGCATTCGGGACTTAGAGAATCGGCCCAACAGGTTGCAGGTTGAAAAGTGAAACTTTGACATTGGATCGGCGGTCGAAAAAAAGTAAAAACGAGTCACCGGTGAATGGACGGGTCAACGGCCAGCGGAAAGTAAAACCAAAGTGGCAACAAAGAACTTATTGAATACTTTCGGCCCAGGGCGAAAATTCTCACACGAAAGGCAAATAAAAGCGAATTTATCACGCACCATGACTAATTCCCCCCTGCGATTTACGACACTATATTATCGGTTATACACTCCGGCACACTCATGTCCTGCGATCGTAAAAGCCAAAAACAAAACAAAGTCATTTGCACTTCCATTTTCATTTGCATTTGTCGCAATGTTTGCCCCCCTTATTTTAACCGCATTTAAATTCAATAAATATGTTTCATTTCTTTATGAGACCCACAATTTTTGCTAAATTATTGCACAAGTTCACTTCAACTGTGAGTGATGTAATCGAAGCATGCGACCGATGAACTGAATTACGCGGAAAAACAGATTGTTGGTAAATTAGGGTATAATACGATGAAACTGTTTAATACTTGCATAAAATTCTTCCATTTATTCTCGTGTTATTCCCAAAGCAATTGCCAAATACATATTTTGGCCAAAACTAATTATGTACAAGCGGAAAAACTGATTGAGAAATCCACTTTTGGCGCGGCTAACAAACATTGCCAATTGCACTGAGACACAGCCAAAGGTTCAGCAAAAAAAAATGGAAAAAGAGCAGAAAATATCTGTTCAGAAATTGAACATGATAAATTCATAATTGTCCATTCAACGAACACGAACTATAATTCATGTTAGAATAATCGAATTGGACGCCATTCAGAGGGGCAATTGAGGACGGCGTCGATGGAAACGGCGGCCAAAGCCCAACAACAACCCAACAAACTGCCGCAGCAACTGCAACAGCAGCGGCAACTGCAACAGCAGCGGCAACTGCAACAGCAGCCGCAACTGCAGCAGCAACAACATCACCAACTAGCAACACCAGAAATAGGAACAACATAGGTCAGGCGTAACGAGTCATTCATGTTGCAGATATTGTTGGTATCATTTCGGCTGCTTTTTGTGTGCTCCTTTTGGCACCCGCATAAGTCACACACACTCTGTTTTGAAAATCGAAAAAGCTGCGATTCAAAAACTGAGATTGAGAAATCGGCAAACCATTTGGGGGACTTTTGCAGCTGTCGAGCAGCATCTTTAAATCAATTGGGGTATGAAATGCTTTCGGGTAACTCTATCCACTCAAAGATGTTTTCTTCGGGGTTCGGGTCGGCAGGTGGCGCCACTCGATCGCCGTCACGTTCCACTCGATTGCAGCAGCAACAACAAGAGCTCGCTGCTGGCGATTAATACGCAAAACGCTTTGGCATCTTAAATATTGTGGCGTGAGATATATGTTGATAGAGAATCTGGGGAGGGAGTCGACCGGGGGATTCGGGAGATTAATGTGAATATTGGCAATCAGCATTTGTATTTGCGAGCTTGGCATTTGCAGCCAGAGGAGTGGAGAACGAATTCCTCATGGGGTTTTCAGATTCAAAGATACACGAGCTCCCCATCCTTTTCGGCTCATTGTGTCCTTTTCCATTCGAGATTTTCATGTATACATTTTTTATCATTGTCGGTCATGCAATTAATTCGCAAATATGTTGCTTGAGGATGGTCATAATTCTGTTAAAATAATAATATAAAACTTGATTTTCAATTGAGCACAACTTGTTTGGCTAAATTACAGTTTACGTAGTTTATTTTCTCTTTGAACTGAGTAAACACATTTAATCAATGTCTGTCTGCTTAGCAATAAAATACGATCAATAAATACACTTAAACAAAGAGATATAAGCATATAAACGTAACACGTATCAGGTACTTCTACAAGAAACCAAAAGATGATTTACGATTTTAGTTCGTTTTGTTTAGATCTGTTAGTAATTAAACAAGAAATGCAAAAGTATTATCTTGTATCGTGACGAAGGCATAAAATTTATCACCTTTTAACTATAAACTGGATTACCTTAATGGCGTCATTCGGATTAAGTCATATTAATAAAAATAAAATTGAAAGCTTTATTTATATCATTAAAATGTTTATATGTAACAAGTAACCAACTATTATTTCTTCGCATGTATCGACCAACTTTGAAATTCTGCACACGCTAATAAATTATAATTCCCGAGCAAGTAATTCAATTATTTTCCCACCAAGTTGTCTAATTAGACCCAGTCTTTGGCCCGAAGTCTTTGAAGTGCAGCTGGAGATTTCCCGGTGTCTCGTGCATATTTATGAACTCAGCGGAATAACAAATTGAAATTGCTTAGCAGATTTATTTGCCGCTATTAGCGCCCATAATTAGCGACTTTTGCCGTCGATTTGTGGTCCATAATTTGATGGTTCTCCGCGCTCTTCAACGCCAGTCAACGAGTGTCTGTGATTAGAGGCGTGTGGGTGCCGCGAAAATCCCGACTGTATGCCAAAATCTACAGTAAATCCGGGGCCAAATATGGACATCGATTAAATGATTTTCATGTGCCATAAACGACGCGCGCCTTTAATAAGCCCGATTTTAACGAGCTGCAGCTCCCAGTCTGCCGTCGTCTGAAGTCAGCAAACTAAAACCGAAATCGAAACCCGCTCTTGTCCCCTCTCTTTACTTTCCTGCCACTAAACTGTCGCAGACGTCGAGTCTACAGTCTTCAGTTTTCAGTCTTCGCTGTTGGTCTTCAGCTTTTGGTCTTCCGTCTTGGCTGTTTTTCCCAATCCTCGAATGCGACATGCTAGATATGCGTTTGAGCCGCTTAATTGCCACTTTTATGGACAGTTAGAGTTGCAGGAGGAGGGATAATAACTTTAATGCATATTTGATGGATATTGGCTGTGTGCCGGGTGTAAACAGCATCGTAAATACAGCAAAGGCCCGCCTAATGAATGAAAGTCTACCCAAATTGATGGCGAATTTGTCGCATAATGAAGCTGATCTCTGCCAAATCCTTAGGTCAAATCGGGCATAATCGCTTTGCCATCGACAGGTTGTCATTAAATAATGCCACGCAATAAAAGCCCCAAGAAACATACTCACAGCTGTGTTCAAGTTTCTAATAATGTGGTTAAAAATAGTTTACTGTAAAGGAAAATAGAAAACATATCATCATATCCGGATATATGTGTGGGGGGATATCGCCAGTTGTATACCAGTTGTATGCCTGAACGGCATTAAAATTGCTTTTCCTACATGAGAAAATATCCTTCGCTGGGTATTAAAACTTTGATTAATAGCCTCTAAAGTATGTTTTCATAGACATTATACAAGTTCCACAACTATTAATTTGAACACCATTGTACATATGAAAATGCAAAATGCTTTCAAAGCAATATTTCCACAATTTATTAAAAATTGATTGTATTGCCACGCCACAAAAATGGCAATTGCATCGGGCAAACACTTTGGGCCAGGCCAACTGCACTTGTTGAGCGGGCTAACATGGCGCGGTAAAAGAAACAAAAAAATATATGTGCCTAAAATATGGGAAAAATAAGAGAAAAACCGCAACTCGCTATGTGAAAATGGCATTTTAATAAATTCAGATCGGGCCTCTTTATCGGTGCCGCTTGTTCGTTGTTCGTGGCGTGCGATATGAGTTCCATAAATGATTTTAATGCGTGAGTGGGCCAATAAATTTGCGGCCAGGTCTTGAGATAAAGCCCCGACCCGACCCGATCCTCGGGCTTTAATTAAAACCCCTGCACTTGACCCGCTTGCGAACTTATCGGCGAGATTTATCTTTCGATTTACTGAACGTCGTCTAGTGCGGCTTGTCAAAATACAGAAATAATTTCTCACGTTGCAGCGCCGAAAATTATGACAAAATATTAATAAACATTGCTGTCTCTGGTCTCAGGTTTATTTATCTGGGCTCTATCGATTTGACCCGCTCTAGAAATGAGCTCAAATCCAAATTCAAATCCATGTCCAGTTGGCCGTTTGCATGTACGAATTTAATTAAAATCTGAGCTTGCGTGCATATTTCATAAATAATTATTATCGCCCGATTCGCTGGCTGATTTCGTTGTTTATATTATTTATGAGTCGTCGGCGGCGGACTGAATCTAAATCATGTTCGGATGCTGGCCAAAAAATAATATTAATGAGAAACCGAGAGATTAAGGTTGTTAACACGGTCGCCGATAAACTTGATTCGGGCTTTTCGGCTTGATCTATTCGAGCTGGGATCTGTGATTTAAGTCAATTATATCTGATCTGATGCAGAGTAAAAAAATCACACCGTCTTGGGTTGTAACTGCAATGTATGCGAGGCAAAAGCAATTACATTTCATCTAAATAAAGATCTAAGTTTAAATGTTCTCTCATAAACCCAAAATATACATTAATTACAATAAGACTAATCCACTTAAAGTTTTTTCTTTATGTGCTCAACTTCCAAGAACTATTTTTCAAGTTTTGCCAAGTTTTTGCAAGTGGCTTCATCGATACCTGGCAGTCATGCGATTCCAATGCATTTAATTAGCCATAAAAATGTCTTCTGGTATTTGGTAATCTTTCCGCTCGAGTTCACTCCACTCAACTCCACTTCGACTTCGAGTCGTAGTCTGCTCCGCTGGTAAACTGGCAAATAAAAATGCCTCACTTGTTCAATGCGGACGCCCGATTAATTATGAACAGCTGAAAGCGCGCCATTAACATGAAAAGTCAAATCTATCTAAATATTTGCCATGGGCAACGAGTTGGCCCGGACTGTCCGACATTTTTTCTCGAGAGTTTAGAGGCTCCCCCGAATCCGATTCCAAATCCAAATCCGCGGAGAGCTCTTGGCCAAATGTGCAAGTTGGCAAGTCATTTTTATCGCCGCTCAGTAATCTGAGCTGCACGAATGTGCCGACGTTGGGGAAAAATAAAGGAGGACGGACGGAAAATATATAACATGGCATCATTTGCTGCCAGGCGCGCGTTTGCTTGTTGTACAATAGTTGGCTAACCTCCGGCCCCAACCAACCCCTTCTTCATCACCCAACTTTGTATATACACCCCGCCCGTCCAAGCTCTTTTATCGCGCCTCCTCCGCAATGATGATGCAACTTTTTTGGACCAACAAGTGCTGCGAAGACTAGTTCCCGTTCCCCCTTTGGAAACAAGTTGGCTCGGACCTTTAACTGGGTCACTGAGCCAGCCATGATCGGTGGTAGCGGGGTGCAGGAGGTGGCTGGAATGGGAGGAGTGGAGGGAGTTGCCGAAGAAGGAGCTGCCTAATTAGCACAAAAGACTTGGGCAACGAACTTGGTTGGGCGAAAAAGTCGAAGGGAAGACTGTTGAATACACTTTTGGAAGGGGTTCAACAAATATTAAGTTATTTATTGAGCCTAATCAAATTTTATAAATTATAGCTTGCTTATTTGGTTTTATCTAACCTTATTTTGCTGATATATATTTATATATTGAAAAATCAATTATTTTTTTTCGGTAACTCATGATCAATTTAAGAATAAGTTAAGAATTTCCTGTACATGACTGGAAAGGGTATTCGGCGGATACCCACCCTGTACTTAGACGTGTTTTATGGCGGTTCACGAGCATGATTGTCAATTGGCCAGCGGCACATCCTGTCCAGATCCATGAGATTCCATGTGCCAGATCCCAGATCCAAGATCTCAGGCCTCAGCACGAAGTCGAACGGCCGACGGCCTGCAGCTTGTTGTCTTTATTAGCGTTTTGGCAATAAATCAAAGCGCCAGCTCTCAGCGACTACGACTCACCTCCACCTCACATGTGGCCCTGGTGCTCGAGCTCATACTTGGCCAGCTTGCAGTGAGTATTTGTGTCCCCTAGAGATACCTTTCTACCCCCTTCGCGCCGAGAGGTTTCGTTTACTTTACATGCGCATAAACGACGTTTGACTGCCCGGCAATATTTCAAAATTAATCCAACTGCCAGCGATGACGAAGTGTGGCTCACTTTCCAAGCGTCGCGTATTTGTCTAGTTCCCCCGATAGAAGAGAAAATAAATCAATTGTGAATTGCGGTTTGCCGGTTAGTCGGTTAGGTTATTACTCAATCTCTGCGGTTCCGTGGATTTCCGAGGGGGGATTGAAACCTCCGAGGAGGAGCATTGCTTGCCATCACAGTACCCTTTTATGGCACACGGAAAAATTAATTGCCCAACTAATGAAGCACAGCATTGATCGCACAATGCGATCTCCGATATCTGATATGGCCACAAGCTGTCGCGATGGCTGAAGTACGGAGATAAACGACAGCCAGGCCAATTGAAAGGCAGAATGACCGTCTTATCTGGCGAATTGGGGGAGTAAAGAGATTATCAGGAGCTAATCAGTTAATGTCATTCTTTAATTCGAAAAAGAGTTAATAACTAGACAAAGCCCTTGCTTTGAGTTTTTGATTTATTAGCTATAAAATTAGCAAACATTTCCTCCATATTCAGCACTGCCATTTAATTTTCCGCAAGTTACATATATAGTGGGTCATTCCTAGGCGATCCATCATGGTCCGACATCATCTATCAGCATATTTGAAATGCCCCAGCATCAAAATCAAACTAATTGCAAGACTAGCTTCAACGTCATGCCTTAGTTAACTCAACATGGAACCTTTCCACATGAGGTGCACCACGAGGAGGGGCATCTCTGGAGGGGGTTTTCCGAGGGGCACCCAACTGCGTTGGCCCATGTCAATGGGTCCGTTTGTCGTGCCTCAAGACATGAAAAGCGAATTCAAGTCAAACTAAAACCGAAACTCCGGGCTCAAATCCGAAAAGCAAACGCACGTGCCGCACAAGCGAAACAACTTCATTTTCTGATCATTTGTGGAGCTGCAGCTGAAAACCCAATCCCACACCCCCCACACTCCACTCCAGCACCCGACCCAATACCTTCGGAGTGGAGCTTGTAGAGCACTATTTTTGACATTTCTGTGGCGCCAGCTGAACAACAACGACCAAGATCCAGCTGACATGCGTCAAACAACAATCAAAATACATTCGTTGTTTGGGTTTTTTATTTCTATGTCCACTTCTCGGGGAAAATCAAAACGTGAGCTTGCTGGGCCGGCCATTCATTAGGAACTCGTTTTTATTCCATTTTCGAGGCCCGAGAATCCAAACGAATATACGAGTCGAAACTCACACTTGTGACAGAAAATCTTTGGGATGTTGTCGGCTGCCAATTAACCGAATGACCAAAACTGCGTACAGCATTGTGGACAGCCACATATGGCGCGTTGAATGTTGTGTTTTTTATTTTATCATCCGCCTTGAGATCTCACTTATGAAATCCCAGAAATCATTAGTCTCTTTATTTTACGTGACAATTTTTGGTCAAATGATAAGATCCTAAAGTTAAAAGTACATATGTTTCACTTTCAAGCTGATATCTTATTAAATTAATTTTGGAATAAACTTCATAACTCAACGATTTTGCGACTATTTAAGATAATAATTTCTGGCTGTAAGATTCAAATCAAGTCCAATTCGCAAGAGAAAAAATGCGGCTTGTGAATTATTAAGTTGTTTTCTCCGAAACCACGGGACCTAAGTTAATTAAAACATTTTTTATTTAAGTACGAGTTTCTCCCCTCGTTTTTTATGGCATTTTAGGCTTTTAGGCCTCTTGGCGCAACACTTTAGCCAAACAATTTCGGTCGAGTAATTTTCCTGAGCCGAAATCAACTGGCAAAAGGCCGCAACTCAAATGCAAAACAGGCAATTTTTCTATAAAATTGTTGGGAGGATTTCGCAGTACCCTGACGAAGAGTTAATCAAGTAACCGACGGATTTGGCGGCCTAGAGAAGTTCCTATCGTAGGAATCCCAGAGATAGAGTATCTCCAGCTGGCGGACTTGATTCACTGATTTTGTTAATAGTTTCGATTTTCCTTTTTTTTTCAGCAACCAAAGTTATTTGACTTTCAAATGAGCTGAATGCCTCCGGCAGTTTTTCAGTATCTGTTTTTTTATGAGTTTTTCCGCAACATTTCCAACTGCCGCGATTTCTGTGGCAATTTGCAATGCAAAGCTGCCGAAAACAAAGAAATGTTTTTCGGTCTGCCCAAACGGACGACAATAAAAAGCGACAGTTGACTCGTGTTGCAAGATATATTGTTGTTCCCATTGTTTGACAATGTGATGTGCAAAGAGCCACTGAAGTTAACTTGCGAATAGAGCTGCCAACCAATAGATAATGCTTTCGATTATATCGGTTATGTGGTTTTAAAGGGCCGCACAAAGGTAAAAAACTGCTAAAACTATATTTAAGATATATTTAAAGGCTCCGTGGAAATATCAATGTACTTGTTTTCTTTAGGGAAAGCGCTTTTAAAGGCTCCGTTGCAACTTGGTGTGCAATCGATGTTGCCTCAACCTAAATACCATCTCTAGCCAAAGACCTAGCCAGGAACTCAACTTTGTGGGTCAAAACGCATTTGCCCAACAAAGGCGACCACAAAAATGAATAATTACGGGCGAGCATTGCCGGATAATGGCACATATTTATGGTTCCAACGATGGAGTTGTCTCCTCGCCAAGAAGTAAGGTAGCAAACTGGCAAAGTAGCAACTGGTAGCAGAAATATGTCCTGGTAATTTACCAAACATATTATCACAACAATGTTGACGGCATTAACGGTGCTTTTCATACGTGTAAGGCCGCTGTAAAAGCCGCCTGAGAAGCGCGATCGGCTGCCAAAAAAGCAGAAACCTGGCCGAATGAAATATTTGTAACACATTAGCGCAAAGCGATTTCTAATGGCCGACACATTTGTTAGCCCGAAGTCGGGGATTTAGTCGGTGAACTGTGCAGTTTCACCGAATGCCAGCCCATAACTCATCTGTTCTCTAGTTTGGATCTCTGCAGTAATTGATAGTTGGGTATCGCCGCTGTAATGGAGATATTTTCCTGAGAAATGTGTAAATTAAATTATTGCCATTTCTGGATCACAGCTGCGGTTGTTGGGCAAGCGGTAAAGATATATAAAGATATTTGATTTCCACAAATTGATTTCGGTGAGTGTAGAAACTATGAACAACATTACAACTTACATGGATAGATACAAATCTGAAAATTATAGAAATTGTGTTTATTTATTTTTAAGGTATTTCTTGGTATCAAGAAATGCAAATTTCTATGCTTAGAGTTCTGAATAAGTAGCATTCAATAATATATACATTCTCTGAATACACCTTTGATTACAGAGTGAAAGCACAGCGTTTTCCTATGGAGTTGCGTTGCGTTTTAAGTGTCTCCAATTCGGTTGAATGCACACTGCACATTCCACATTCCACCGACCGACATCTCTGAAGCACTTCGAATGCCTTGCACTAACATGAGCATAATTAAACAAATATTTACACACTTTAGTTGCCCAGTCACTTACCGTTTGGCTTCTGCAGATGTTACTGCTGCGACATTTGTTTTCCTTTAACTGGCCAAGCTAACCAAGTTGACCAAGTTGACCAAGCTGTCCAAGTGGCTAACGAAGTCTCGATTGGAGGAGCCCTTTGGGGAAAATTTCCCTTTTACTTGGACGAAATATCAATATGCCACCGTGGAAAAGACAAACAAAATGCTTGTTTGTGGACACTGCTTAACTATGATTTTCCACTGGTTTTAATGGCCTTATGAGGGGTTTTTTTTTTAATGTTTTTTATTGGCTCAATTAAAACGAGAAAAGAAAAGATTCGTGGCTGTGCAGTGAGTGATATTCATATCCGAAATTCCAGCACGCTTTATGACGACGCCCGATTTCTGTCCAGATTATTCACGGTTCCCCGCGACACTTTTTATATGGATTTTACTTTTTATATTTTTTATGAACTTTTTCTTATTGCTCTTTTCTCTGGAAATCGGCTTTCAGTTGATTTTTCATTGTGCCCGGCTCAGAAAATATTAAAATGAATCTCGTTGACGAAATCTTTATCTCGGGTAACCCTATATGGCATATATGGAATGGTATGGTATGGTCGGTTGGCATGGGGCTACCGTTCGAAGTGCTTGACA
Source organism: Drosophila sechellia (assembly GCF_004382195.2). NCBI lineage: Eukaryota > Metazoa > Arthropoda > Insecta > Diptera > Drosophilidae > Drosophila > Drosophila sechellia. The sequence goes on along the minus strand of NC_045951.1, from coordinate 3,647,666 downwards.
TCGTTTTGGGGACCGGGTGAAATCCATCCATCCATTGTGCCCATTAATTTGTCAATGATAATTCGCCGTCTCTTTACAATTGCTGAATGATATAACTCGCCGTCACAATCGATCAATTTGGCATACATAAATTTGCTTTGTCCGCACAGATCGGAGCGAGTGAGTTATATATCCCCGTGTTTATATATCTCCTACCCGGGCACGATCTGCGATCTTAAACACGTCATGTTGCTGTTGCTGCTGCAACTTGAGTGCTGCACAAATTGCCTGTTGGTTGCTGCAGCCCGTCTTAAAGTAGCTTTAATTAAAGTGTGCGTTTTAAATGTCGACGTTTGGAATTTATTGGCTTTTTATGCTTGACTCTGGCCGGTCACTCTCTAATTTTATTTGCTTTTACGTGGCCACACAATTTGCATTGTCCGTGTTCAGTGGCCGCTGCTCCTCTCCGATCCTCTGACCGTCCGATCTGCGATCCCCGATTTTCGATCTCTGATCCACATCCCATTCCTGGGCAAACGTTCTGTTTTTATGATATACTTAATTGAACTGCGCTGCTGTCGATGTTAAATTCGTCTTTAATTGTTCAATTGCAATCGCTGGCCACTTAGCCAATTCGCGTTTCCAATTAGCCGGAATGGATGCACCCAGCTGGTGGCCCATTAGCCGCCGGCTGGCCAACTGCCGATCGCCACTTCCCAGGGGCTAGGATTACCCCAAGCCATCCAATACTCACATCCATCTAAGCTCCTCAACCAGAGTGTCAAATGCCCATATTGCGCGCACTGATTTATTGTGTGTGTAAAGTGTCACGCCGGCGACAACAGCCACCGCTGTGAATGTGACTGCGATTGTGACAGTGACTGCCAATAAATACTGCTACAAAATCTTTTTAATAGATCAGTATTTCATGTTCCTGTAAGGTAAGAAAAATACAATGGTATTAACCCTGAATTCCTGAATGACTTAGTCATGAAAGCTACCTTAGAAATTAAAAATAGTTAAAAGAAGCTTTCAGTCATTTTTTTCGGTTATTCAAACTGGAGTATAGCGAAACTGAAAGTATTCCAGCTAAGTTTTATAGTCTTTTTTTTTTAAATAAAACAGAGTATTTTCTTTGAGTGTCGCTATGACATGTCAGAGAACGAGAAATGGGAGTCAGAAACAGCGAGTCAGACTGACAACTGGAAATGTCATATTGCAATGCATATTAAACGCTGGCTAATAGGAATCCAAAGCTGTGGCAATTATGGCCATGGCAAAAGGTTGGCCCAGACAAACGATTAAAATCGCCATAGTTTCCATCTTCGGTGTTGGCGTATTTCTTCGCCAATGTGCGGGTGTGTGTCAGAGATTGCCAGCCGCATGATTTGTGGATGATTTCCCACGATTTGCGAATGCTCCTCCAAAAAATGAGTCATTTTTCAAAACAATAACTTGTAAGACCCACCGAAAAAAAGCAGCCAAAAATCTAGATGCCAAAGATTTGCGATTTGTAAACACTGGAGAGCCCGAAAATAACAACAATAACCGAAACTAAACCACAGAAATCAATAAGAGAAGCGGCCGAAAGGGAGCAACTGCAGCGCATATTGCGCAGGCGTAGTCTTTCTGGGGTTAAGGGGACCATCAGCGGGTTAAGGGGAGGGAAGTGTGACTAGCTCCACAATTGGGCAATTGAATTCGCACGCTTGCGCGCCTTTTTTTGCCAGCTCTTGCAGTTTTTGTTGCTCTTGCTGCTTCAACGGATGTCGCAGATGCATCTCGGAAGTTTGTTGTTGCAGGAAAAAGCCAAACAAAAATGAGTGCCAGCCAAGATATTACAAAAATCAATTACCAACACCTCAAAAAGCTGTTGCCATTGTAGCTCTTGCTGTTGCTGCCAGCACAGACCCAGCAGCAACATTAACAACGACGACAACACCAGAGCGGAGGTACACAGGGAGAAATAGTTGTGACTTATTAAATTCTAGTGATATTAGCGATAGTTAAAGAAACAAACTTTTAGCTAACGTTCTCATAATTTTACTATGTATCTTACCAATTTGACCTGCATAAGTTTACCTGCAGTTGTAATAGTAATAAAAATATATGTCGGGTTAAGAATATCAGGGTCCTCGCCGTCCGTCCGTCCGTCCATATCAGCGTTGCTCATAACTCTTTTCACAATATAATTTTTATGCAGCTGTGCGCAGTCAACGAGTCCACTTGCGTCTGCTTTGGCTTCTCCACGATTAATGACCTCACTCCCGTTTCGTGCAGCCTGCTTTGTCTCTTCTCAATTTTTGGCATTTCCTTTTCATTATATAGTTTTCCCTTTCTAACCAAGCAGCGCAAGTGGCCACGTTCAGCAACAGCTCTATCGCTCTCGTTTTTGCAAAGTCCTAGATAATTCATCTATTCATCCTCACACATTGACAATAAATAGGAACACGCATAATAGCAAAGGGAACATGGAGAAGAAGTAAACGGCGACTAAACGCATTCATTATTTTCGCCACGTGTTCATAAATAGGAACACGCATAATAGCAAAGGGAACTTGGAGAAGAAGTAAACAGCGACTACACGCATACTCATTATTTTCGCCACGACACGGCCATTCTGACATTTACACGTCCTCGTGTAAGCTTTTGATACCGAGATACCAAGATATCAAGATCACATACTTTCATCACAATTCAATAACATTTAATTTCATTAGTTTGACTTTCTTAGGTGTATTTCTTAAATCTTAATTCTGTGAAGAAACAAAACAGCTTTTATTTCATTGTTGCTGGGATAACTTATTCTGTTTTCATATTCAGTTCCATTGATCAGTAATAAATCAGCTTACAACTTATCTTAACATTATCATTTATCGATTTCTATAAATCGATCTTCCGCCAGTTCACACACACTTAATTATTAATTCAATCCAAACTCATCGTCTCTCCTGGACGGATAACTCGCAATTCATCGTCTCACCTGACGGATAACTCACAATTCATCGTCTCACCTGACGGATAACTCACAATTCATCGTCTCACCTAGACGGATAACTCACAATTCATCGTCTCACCTAGACGGATAACTCACAATTCATCGTCTCACCTAGACGGATAACTCACAATTCATCGTCTCACCTAGACGGATAACTCACAATTCATCGTCTCACCTAGACGGATATCTCTCGTTCACAAAAGAACTCATTGGCGGGCTTTTCTTTTCATTCAACTGTTTCTATATTTCAGCTATTGCTCTACATTCTCGTTTAACTCATTCGGGATTTCTGCATCCGGCATTTTACGTATATCTTCATGGCAATACTTGAACGATCGGTTACTCGTCAACGACTTTAGTGTATACCTGTCACCCTCTAATACTTCAGTCACCAAAAACGGTCCTCTGAATTTCGGATCTAACTTAGTTTGGTGTCTTTCTTCATTCCTCAATAGCACATAGTCACCTACGTGGTGTTTGTCAACGGCTGCCCTACTGCTATCAAATCGGGATTTGTCGTAAGACGCTAAGGAATTCATATTTTCTGTCGCATGAGCTCTAACAGTTGCCAAATCTATTTCACATTCGGTCTCACATGGGGGAACTAATCCAAGGGGTCGAGCCTGTTTACCAATTAACATTTCTAACGGACTTGCCTCAGTGGCACGAGAAATTGTACAATTCAGTGCAAGTTGGACTTCGCCAAGTGCGTCCTGCCACGACCGTTGACTTGATTCTACCACTGACAACAAATTTTTCAGTGTTTCCATCACCCGTTCCACTTGCCCATTTGCACGGCTCATTCCCGTAGCAATCAAGTGAAGTTCAACTTTCTGCGATACGCAAAACTCGGAAAACTTAGAGCTAGTAAAACATCTGCCCTGGTCGGCGATGATGCGATCTGGTACTCCAAATAAGGATATAGAAGATTTCATAGCATTAACACAGCTTTCGGCATCTATCTTTAAGGTGTGATACAGATAAACAAACTTTGTATAGGCATCGATCTGAACAATGACATACTCTTTCAAATCGCTCTTGCCGCTTAATTTACCCGTTATATCTATGTGGATGGTGTGCCACGGTATACTTGTCTTCGGAATGGAATGAAGTTCCGCCTGAACCTTCCCGGAAGATGATTTCACTGATCTACAAGTTATGCAGTTTGAAACAAATTTTCGAACATACTTGTTCATTTTAGCGAACCAATAATACTGGTAGACTTTATCAAGTGTCTTTTGCCACCCTAAATGCATTATCGACTCGTGTACCTGGTTAATTACTGACCACTTGAAAGCTCTGGGTACAACTGGTAAATAACTTGTTCTACCTCGTCTTTGGACCTTGCGATATAATACACCTTTTCGCAAATCATACGTTTTGGCCAAATTTTCAGCCAATTCATCTGACTCCAATTTGTTAACTATTTCTATTATCTCAAGGTCTAACCGTTGCTCAGCAAGAAGCCAAGTACTTGAAATTTCAGACAGATTTACTCGTTTTTCGGGAATCTTGTTTATTGACAAAATGTGTTCGGGTGATAAAGGATTTCTTGATAGGAAATCCACATGAGCCATACGCTTACCCTCTCTATATTGAATTTCGAAATTAAACGATTGTAAGTAGGCCCACCAGCGGTGAACTCTGGGTGTTAAATCTATTTTTGTGCGAGAAGCTTTTAATGAATTGCAGTCTGTATAGACAACGAACTCACGGCCAATTAGGTAATGGCGAAAATGTTTAACGGCTTTTACCACTGCCAAGGTTTCCAGCTCGTAGGAGTGATATCTAGATTCAACAGAGGTAGTTGTTTTGCTGAAGTATTCGATTACATGGGGCTTACTTTCTATACGGTGCAAAAGTATCGCTCCATATCCACAGGCACTTGCATCAGTGTGCAACTCAATAGGATATTGCGGGTCGAAGATTACCAGAACAGGTTCATTTGTGAGGATCGTCACAACTTTAAGTCTGATCTCTTCCAGCTCAGCGCTCCATGTAATCTTGCCGCTACCAGACGAAAGTGAATACAATGGTTTCATAAGTTGGGAGAATCCAGGCACGAATTTGCGAAAGTAAGAGGCCAAGCCAATGAATTGTCTAACGCCGGAGACAGTTTGAGGAGGAGGCAAGGAGCTTAATGAAGCTATCTTTCGCACATTCGGACGAATTTCTCCCGCTCGCACTTCATAGCCCAAATACTGAACCGTTGTTTTGAGAAAACTGCATTTAGCATGGTTAAAGGTAAAACCAGCCTTTGTAAGAACATTCAAAACAGTTTTTAACCTTTCCAAAGCCAATTCCTTGGTTGGCGATACTACCATTATATCGTCCATGTAAACGATTACAAAAGAGTTAGCAAGGTCACCAAGTGCATTTATGACTGCGCGCTGGAAAACAGATGGCGCATTTTTGAGGCCAAAAGGCATTGTAAGAAATTCAAATTGGCCGTCTGGGGTCACAAATGCAGTATATTCCACGGATTCAGGGTGAATCGGGATTTGGTGGAAACCACTTGCCATATCCAGGCATGTGAAATAATTTGCTCCGCGAAGTCTAGCAATTTGATCGCTGATAAGCGGCAAGGGGTATTTATCCGAAATCGTGTTCGAGTTTAGCTCTCTAAAATCAACACATAGACGGTCGGTTCCGTTCTTCTTTTTGACGAGCAACATGGGGCTAGCAAAGGGAGAGCAACTTGGGCGAACAATATTACATCTTATCAATTCGCTCACCTGCATTCGCACTACTTCTCTCTCTTCGGGGCTAAGTCTATAAGGTCGGCGCTGAACAGTTTTAGTTGGATCAATCAAACGGATTTTCATTTCGCCTGTATTTACTCGAGTATGAGGTATCCCGTTGGTAAATGAAGTCGAGTGCTTTTCAAGTAACTCAATTAATTGAGCTTTCTCATTGTCGACTAATTCGGTGTCAATATCGGACAAAGTAAACGATCGCTCAGTAACGGAACAATTATTAACAGTTTTTGATTTTACAACTTTAAAATTATCGGATGTCAAAATTACATAAAAGCCTTGTTTAAGTATTTCTCGCCCTATCAGAATATCATTCCTCATTTGCTCGTTCGGGACTACATGAAATAATATTTCCATAATATTTTCGTTTATAGTGACTTCACTCAAGATTTGCAATGTACTGCACACACTGCCACCACCAATGCCTTTTATCATTACAGTATTGTTTATACGTTTACCAGATAACTTATTGCTAATGTCGTCTTTAATAAGGGAGCACTCTGCACCGGAATCGAAACAAATTGGATAGATCTCACCTCGTTGATGCAAGCTTCCCTTTGGCTCAATCACACAACATTGGTTAACAGTCTTCTGTTGAGTCACATCTTGTTTGGCTGCACTTCCGTTTTTCGGGCATTGGTTGGAGAAATGTCCCGGTTGGCCGCACCGATAGCACGTAACATTTGATTTTTCACGCTGCGGTTTCGCCTGTCTATCTTGTCGCATTTTACTTCGGCATTCAGCAATTCGATGTCCCGGCTTTGAACAGAAGTGGCATACAACTGGCGATGCCTTACGGTTCTTCTGGTCAGGTCCAAGGTTGTCATCTCGAGCATGTCGCTTCTTGTCGAACGTAAACGCTTTTAACTCCGCCTGTAGCTTACTTCTGGTACGCACATTGGATGTGAAGAGGACGCGCTGCAAACGACTGTCAATGTTTGCCATATGCGCAAGAACAGTTGTAACGGCAATTTCTTCTATTTCCATATTCCGCCACTTTGTAGTCAGCGTCGTCACCAGCCGACTCGCATACACCGCGTAACATTCATCGGCAGTCGGGCGGCTGTTGAGTAAATTTAAAAACGTAGCGGCCGGCGTCTCTTCGGTTTCAAAGCGCTGCAGAAATAATTCCTGGAACTCTTGCCAAGTCATACCCTGGTACGAGATTTGTGTTAGCCACTGAGATGCAGTTCCTTCCATGCAGTTACTTAGTGCGATGATCAATTTACTTCCTTTAAGGGGGTGCTCAGTTAGAATTATATCGGTTGTTGAACACCACTTTGCTGCCTCTACGCATGCAGCATCAGGGTTAAATTTGGGTAGCTTAACATCATAACTAGGTTGCTGCTCACGTGCCGGCGTCACTTGCATGATTTTTACAAGTTCAGCAAAATTCCGATTTTGCATTTCCACTACTGCACGCCACTGATCCTCAGAAAATGCAGGGTGTGGCACAGATCCCACTTCTGATGTCGGGTTAAGAATATCAGGGTCCTCGCCGTCCGTCCGTCCGTCCATATCAGCGTTGCTCATAACTCTTTTCAAAATATAATTTTTATGCAGCTGTGCGCAGTCAACGAGTCCACTTGCGTCTGCTTTGGCTTCTCCACGATTAATGACCTCACTCCCGTTTCGTGCAGCCTGCTTTGTCTCTTCTCAATTTTTGGCATTTCCTTTTCATTATATAGTTTTCCCTTTCTAACCAAGCAGCGCAAGTGGCCACGTTCAGCAACAGCTCTATCGCTCTCGTTTTTGCAAAGTCCTAGATAATTCATCTATTCATCCTCACACATTGACAATAAATAGGAACACGCATAATAGCAAAGGGAACATGGAGAAGAAGTAAACGGCGACTAAACGCATTCATTATTTTCGCCACGTGTTCATAAATAGGAACACGCATAATAGCAAAGGGAACTTGGAGAAGAAGTAAACAGCGACTACACGCATACTCATTATTTTCGCCACGACATATACATTATTTACTGCATTACAACTGCAAATTATATATTCCAGTGTACAATCAGACAATCCCAAGAGCTGCAAAGGGAACCTTAAATACCCTTATAAATCTAGTTCCTTGAGCAAGGAGACCTCTTCCTTTGGCAGTTTGATCCCGCAATCCCTACCGTACCCAAGCTCCAGCCGATCAAACTCGTTTAAAAAACATCCATGCCCCGTGTCATTGGAGTTAATTCGAAAGACGGCGAAACGTGCGTGGTTGTTGGTAATAGACACAATCATAAAAATGAAATATATCTGAGAATCTGCCATGGGAGACGAGGCGAGGCGAGGCGCGTCTTGCGCAACTTTGTCTCCGCCGCTAAAAAGACTATATCAAAAATAAAAAAATCATAAAAACTTGGCTGCCTCATCAGCAGCTGGGAAAGAAGCAGAAGAAGCTGGCAGGAGTGGTAAAGACTTGCAGCTCGAGAGCGAAAATCGAAGCTGGAGGCTGCCCGCCAGCGCTCGTCGATGTCGATAGCCAAAAATGGTAAATGGGATAAGCCAGATCAGAGAGAGCCACGCGTGGGCTGTCAGAGTAGGATCCCCTCAGCCCGTCCAAAGCCACCAAACCCCCATGAACCCCCCTGGAAAAGCCATTGCATAAGCCACTCTTGGGGGTGCTCACTGTAGCCTCCCGCTGCTGCCCGCAAATATTTAAATTATTTCATCGCATAACCAAAATGGCCAAAAGGCATGGCCAAATGGTGCGGTATGAGGGAGCAGGGGGTTGGGGGATCGAAGATATATATCCTGATCTAAGCTTCCTTGCCTCGCAGACCCATAACTCATGCAAACGGCAAAAGCCTTGTGCTCCACTCGCTTCCAACTCGTTTAACAATTATTATTGGTGATTAACACGGCATGTACAAAGGCTACAGGTGTTTTCCAGGGGCTCTCCAAGGGGGAGGTGGTGAAGGTGGTGGTGCAGCGACAACCTTCGACACCTGCAGCCATGCCACCAAAAGCGGCGGCATGTGGAGCACTCGGTGGCTCCCAGTCGCGACTCACGTTCGCCTTTTAATTAAAATATTAAACGAAAATGCAACTGCAAAAATGAAATAGAAATAGAAGTACTGCAAGTGGGGCAAGAGTGTTGCACTGCCGGTGTCAGGGGGGGTTAAGGCGAGGGGGCGGTGCACTCAAGGGGCGGTGTTTGTTGTTCTCTATATTGCCAACAAATAGAGAACCACTTCGATGAGATAGAGATAATGGGTTAGCTGTGTGGGAAAAAAGTCATGAATAAATCGGTGAAGCTCAATATTGGTAGTAAGTTGTTCATTCCGTTTCGATTAACTTACATGCTAAAAGAGTAATGAATAACTTCCCAGTTTTATTAAAGGGTATCTGACTTTCCAGATATCGATTTAGTAATGCAACAAATTTACAACTGCTTCGATCAATATTTGATTTATGTTATGAGCCATCTTTCACCATGTACCTCTGCCGTTTAACACCCAGTCTTCACTAAAATTTCCCCAGTGATCTCATGGCCGAGTGTGTTAACTGATTAACCGGCGATGGCAATCAGGTTCATCGATCGCCCATAATTCTCACTATGGGCCAAACATAAGCCGACACTCTCTCTGTGGCCCCCTGATCAAACTTGGCATATCGATCTTAGATTAACATGCGACAACTCGACAACAAATTTCAGATGTCTGTGGCATGAATAATGCAGTGATCCGGCCAGATCGTGCCAGATATGCGAGGCTTTAGCCCAGGCGCACAGCACTATCTTAATTTCGATCATAATTTCGCTGACAACACTTGACTATTTCTGTTTCTATTTCTATTTCTCCTTAGGGGCGATTAGGGCCCACGCAACACCTTTTGCTTGGATACCGACTTAAGCTTCGATTCGGGTTCGGATCTGTGCCAGCATTATGCAAATCGAGGTTGAAAGAACTCGCCTCGACGACCTCTGCGCCCATCGGCTCTTCTTCGCTGCTCAGCTCTTTTTGTTCTCTCGGGGATTCAATCAATAAAAATTATGCTAATTAAATGCCATTTCATTGAGGGAACATAAAAATCCACACGCCACGCCATCCACTCAGTGAAACTCGAGTTTCGGTTTGAGTTCATTCACAAAAATATACTAGAGGGAAAAAAGCACTGACAGAAAAAATTGCTATACTTTTAGAGGGAGTAGGCTACAAAATATAAAGGTCGAAAAGACATGCACAACAATGTAAATACTTTGATTCTTCGATTCTTATGTAAGCATGTAACATTTTTTTTGAGTGTTCCAATATAATTGGTTTCTATTTGGAATGCCAGCTTCTAAACACGACCGTTAACAAATTCTTACGCAGCCACAAAACACTTTTTAAACGTGCTGGGTTGCCTCGTTTGGATTTTGGAGCGCTCGCGTTCGATCTCCAGCTGTTATTGAACTTGGCCAACTTTGCGGAGTGACTCATCGCTGAGGCAGAGTCAAGAGGTCTCCAGCTTTGGGCCTCAGTTCATCCATCCAGATGGAATGGGCTGGGGGAAAAGCAAAAGTGTGCCAAGTGGTCAGCAAGTCAGCCGGCAACGGAAGTTTACTTGCCCGCATTTTTGCCGGCCGTCGAAGGCCAAGCTTTTGCACTCTTGGCTAACTCAATCAATCAGCTGGTAATGAAGAGAGATATTTCTGCGGATGGGGGCAGTGTTTCCCAACTCAGGTACCAGAGGTTAGTCAGGGTTCGTCTGAGGAACCGGCGGAGAGACCCATCAATGCTCTCGGCTTCTATCAGTTGCAGTTCCCTGTCTCATAATGATATTGAAATATTTCTATGATTTATGTTCTCTGATCTCTGCCGCTCGCTGCAATAAATCATCCGTCGCAGAAAACTGGTAGCCAATTGGGTGAGTCGCAACCGCTGGTCTTTCGACCAGACTAAAGCACAATTTTTGGCGAAAAATTTAAAGAAAATTGTAAGTAAAGTTTTCCACGGAAACATAAGTGTGGTGTTAATAACGACCTATATCATTTGCTTCAAGTGGACAAAATTTGTTAAGATCTCTTTATCTACAAGTAAGAGATCTTGAAATACGTTAGGGAATTTACTAAGATAAAATGCAAAACTTGCAGCGAACATCTCTTTCTCGCCACTTATCTCGGAGATAGCAATCTACCGCAAAAGTAGCCTTTCCTCCGTCAGTTGGCCAATAAAATCGCTTCAAGGCTTCCACTTTTTTTGTCCCAGTCCCAGTCGCAAGTCCAGACCAAGTCGAAATCGAAATCGAGGTCCACCTTGGCCTGTCTCCAGTATTTTTGTATTTCTGCCTCGTTAATGTGTCACCTTTGAATTGTGTCTCCGCGGTGGAAAATCGGACGTGCACTAGTTTTCGCCTCGGTTTATTTTTATCTCTCCGTGTGTCAGCGACAACACAAAACGCCGACTCCTGGCGGCTCCCAGTAGTGGCCACTGTACAGTGTCCACTCGCCGCATGCACTGCCCCCGTTGATCAAACGAAAATGTCAACCCAACTGACAGCTTGACAAATATTGACGACGCTTCGCGCAAGGCGAACCTCACGACGACTGTCTGCTCCACTTTGGAGGTGCTCGAGATGGTGATGGTGGCTCCGGCTCTGGATCTGGACCTGGCCACTGTTCCCGTTCCCCACAGGGTAATTAGTAGCCCCTGGTGGACATTTTGGACCCACTTCACCGCCACTTGCCACCGATACAGGGGCTTTGATCTCCGCCGGATAGCCGACCAGTTGGTCTGCTTAAAGTCTGTTTTATTGGAGGAAAGGCCAAGGATTGCGGACTATGTGTGTTTTATTAGGTAATGCAAATGTGCTGGCAGCTCGGCCGACGAAACACTCACTTTGGAGGAAAATTCAACTGCGAGCGATACAGTAGTGAACGTACTTAAAATATTTTATTTGCTAAAGACGAAATGCATTTCGAAAGCAGTTTTGTGTTTTACAGATATGTGCTCTAAGAACAGCAGCACCCAGTTTTTTATTATTATAGATACTCTGATTGCGAACTTGTTGCTTTACAACCCAACACCGTTCGGTGATGTCTTTACAAACTGCGAGTTAGTACAGTATGTAACTGGTTCAAACTTCCGAATAGTCACTGTACTTGCTTGCCTGTTTGGCCCACTTTGCAAAGTGCGGCATTTGGCTTTCGGATTGGCGATCTGCGATTTTTATCTGCGAGATACAAACATGCTTTTAGCAGCATTATAAACATTTTGTTGCCCAACATTTTTGCTACTATTTGTCATCGCTAACGCATTCCGCGAATCAAAATTTCGAGAAGGGGCATTTTCGGGGATCTTTAATTGCTTTTGATAAATCGCCGCTTAATCCGCTTAAGTATTTCGCCGGGGCTTTATTTTCGACTAATTTTTCAGTGCACTAATTAAACAAAGGACACACATTTTAAGCCCACCATATGAATGTGTTTTTTATGCGCGGGCATCGAATAAATTGGAGTTTGTCTGATTGGATTTGGATTGGTGTGGGGACTCGTAGTCGGGGTCTGATTGGGCTATGGCTAATTAGCGTGGGGGGCAATCCATCATCAGGCAAAACACCGCATCATCACTTCCCCATAATAGACTTCACAACAAACTCCCCCATTAATTCGGCATTAAATTTCATTTTCAATTGTGGCCGCAACTGGAAACCAAGTCCAAATCGAATCGGATGAATCGATTATTGGGCAATTTCGAGTACGGGAAAAATTACAACGTGTCCATTAGATTATTAACTTGGCTCGAAAGTCAGAAAACCTGCTGAGCGGCATGTGTGCTCGGCCTTTTGGAATCGGAGTTGGCTCATTAAAGCGCTCCAAACTGAATCGGAGCCGGCCCGTCGCGCCTCCTTAGTTCAATTATAAAGCAATTGAATTAGCCTACGAGTATCCAAATGGCTCTCTGATCTCCGACCAATCCATCAATCAGATAATCCAGCGATTACGCAACTCCAGACTGCCAATTTTGGCGCGTGAGTTTCTTGGGCTAATTGAAGGCGAAGTACGCGGCGGCGTGATGTGCAAATTTCGGTATTCGACTTTGGTGTTTTTGTGTGGAAACTGGGTTACCGGCTTAGTGGGTTAAATAGGCCGCACGGGTTAAGAGGTCCCGCAACGGGGAGGCCCCCGAAATTAAATTGCGCAAGTCCCATTATTTGCCATTTTGGGAGCCACCCAATTGCAAGGTAATCAAAACACACATATATCTAAATAGCAGCCTCCTTGTTTTTCTTTTAACTATCATTTATTCATTAAAACACATAATCCACTACAGAATGTGCCGAACCTCTTAAAATCACACATGTGTTTCTTCACCTCTTGATTTCCTTCTAATTATTCAGATCTTCACAGTTTGTAAACTAGCAGAAATACGTGTATTATTTTGTATCCCTTAGTTGGAATATTGCGTGTCTCGATGGAGTTACAATTTGACCACCTTTCAAGTCCACCGGCACGTGCCTCATAAAAAAACATAAACTTCAGTGTCGACAAAATGCGGCGTAATCATTTGGCAGTGAAATCGAAGGTGGATGAGGATCCCAAGTTCCCTGTTTTTGTGTCCATCGGAAAGTCAGGCGGTCATAAAAACTACCCCAGAGGTCAAACAATTTTGTGGCACAATTTTAACACCTTTTAGACCGGGACACGAGCCAACTGTCCGAAACTGTAGCGAAGGATCCTCGAGATATTTATGGGAAATGGGTATGGTATCTACTAGGATAACAGGAAGGACACTGAGAAAAAAGTTTTTGTATACAAGTTGACTGAAACAAAATGAAATCAAGGATGCTTTAAATAACTTTGCCTCTTTAATTATATAAAACAACGAGCATTTTTTGCATTTTACTATAGCAAATAGAAAGTTTAATGATAGCTAGCATTTTTTTCGCCAGTGTATATGTGTATGCATTTTAATGTATTTTTTGAGTCATCCGAAGTTGGTCAGAAATCGTGGCAGGACACGCGACCCCGAGCGCATAATTTAATTTTCAAGGATCCCCGGGACGAACTGAGGGTTGAAAAATGCGAGGGACGTGCGTGTGACATATGGTTAATGAAAACGTTAACTGATGATAAACTGGCGAACTGGCGGACGGAGGAGTTTTCCTATAGTCCCTCTGCATATTAGTTCCTGACATTATCATTAATTAGCGACGGAAAGGGGCCGCGAAAGGGCGATAGGCGTAGTGTGATAAATGTTGGTCGCTCTTGAATTTAGCAACGTTTAGCATGCAACAGTCGCAGCCGACTTCCAAATGGGGTTCTATGTTGCACTACCATAACTGCGCCTGGCAATCCGACGACCAACGCATCTTCCACGGTGAGTCAGTTCGTGGGCTTTAATGTGGCCCCGGTTTTCTTTTTGTTTTGGCGAATGTTTTTGCCTGGCCGCCCATGTGCCATGTGTTTGGAGGTTTCTGTGACACTATATTGGTTGAGGTACTGTCACTTCTATACGTCGCATGTGTTGATCAGAGCTGCAAATAGTAATTAGACTTGCAATTGTTATAAATCAATTAGAATAAAAATATATGAAAATAAAGATATCTTGAACTATTTATTCGACAAGGTTTATTTTGGAGTTTTTTAGAGAGTGTTAACCAGCTCGACTTCTCTGGGCAAATCTTGCCTGGTTGTCTTTAAGTTTGTTTCTTCCATGTAATTGGTCTTTGTTTGCCATTTGATGTCATGTTCTCTGGGCTTTGGGTTCTTGATTCTGCGGGGCTGTGTAGGCTGCAGGTTGTCTGTCGTCTTTTTATTTTGATTTTTTTTCTTTTTTTTTTCTTTTTTAACTCACAACGATTGTGCAACACGCAATTGCGATTGCTTTCATGGGCGCTGATTTGCCGCTCGCTGGCTGCCATTTGCATGGAAATGGAAATGTTTGGCCAAATTACGCGTGCTCTTGGCTCAGTTTATGGCCAATATCCCCCTTCTTCCCCGCCCCTGGTCGCGTTTATTCGCGCTATATTGTTGTAAATTATTGCGGCTCCTTTGCCGCGCTCAAGCGGATGTGCGCAATTTAGAGAGCTGCTTGCGAGTGTTAGATTGTCACTTGAATCTGACTGAGGTGTTGGCCTTACTTTGGGCCTTACTTATGATACGACTCACATAATAAACTGAACAAATTTTTAGGTCATTCGAGCTATTCCCTATAGCATTACAGTTGCATTTTCATTTATTTGGTAAATATATGTACCTATCTGCAGAGGCAGTATAGTTTTTAACCATTTTACGATGTAACCGAACAATTATGAGACTTGCGAGAAAAGAAAGCTTTACCTACTTGGCTCAAAAAGATCGAAACGAAACTGATTTACCTTTATAAATACCATGACACCATTACATGCCTTCGAGGAATAAGAGAGGCGAGTGAATAAGGCGACTCCTCCGCGCAGTAGCTATCAGTTTAATTGAGATTGATCGTGGCCAACTTCCGTTCCAGTGCCCATTGCGAGTACATTCCCCAGAAGACCCGATACTTGCCCCCGATAAGGGACTCTGTGTGGGCACCAGTCGCCCCGTGACATCTGCGACTTCTGGGGTCGACCAAGATTTATGGCTCCTGTCAGCCGCGTCCCTTTTCGCTCCTGTACCACACTTGCTCGTCTCACACATTTGCAGTTGCATTGATTTTTGTCACTTGGGGCAGCCGATTGGCATCGCCTCGTCGCGTGCCCCACAATTAATCACGAGTATCCGCGGGCATCGAACGGCTCCTCCGACTCCGGGACAAGTATCGAGTATCTGAATCGAGCTCATAAACGACAATCGGCTTGACATATGAAGAGTGATGTACAGGTCGCCGGCTGCAGGAAGCGATTGTTCATGGTGCCACCGCACTCGAAGATATCGAAAAATATAACAATTGGTTAAACTTTCAGTTGCATTTATATTAGGGAAACACATTGGAAGAGATGTCTTCCTTCAGTTCACCCTCCAAAAATAAAAACAATAATAACAAGTAAATTTACAATTCCGATGCGTATTATTCTGTTACTATTCCGACTCAGTGGAGAAAGTAGTTTGCGATGCGTAGGATCAGGGACATGGCTTTGATGGGATCGAGGCGCATTAGTGTGTCTAATTCTGGGTTCACTATCATTGCCATCAGAATCAATCCTCCAATGTCCTCCGGCAAAACCTCGTTCCGTCCCATTCGCGTACGTATTGAAGGACTCCACTTAGGTACAGCAGTGTAGCGAACTCGACGAGGATAAGCAGGGCGAACTATTGGACTTTGCAATAGAACAGAGTAAACCCACGAGTTCTCATTGGACAGATTCAGCGGCATGAAAGGCCCGCTTGACAAATTTGGTAATGCAGGTCCGGAAAATATGTAGATGTCAGGTATCACACGATTGGGGGTCCTCAGTTCTTCAGGGATAAATCTTGAATCCAGAATCAATATAATTCGCCGGGGCTTATTTGATGGGTTTCTAAGAAGCTGCACCACTTCGTCACGGCAAATACGTTCGTGGGGCCTAGTTCTGGCGTCCATATTGGAGAAATTCAAATAAATTTCTTATCGATCAAATTCGAAAACTTTTCCTGCCATCTGGTATTTTCTAGACTTAATTGTGACTTTCTCTCACAATTTCTCACTAAACAACTAGAGATGACAACGAATCAGAGTTGTCAAATTATCACACAGCGTTAGCGACCGACCCTTTTTATAAGTTTCTTTAAATTTGTAGTTTATTTAAAATTTAGTACTTATGGACCCATTTTATTTATAAGCATGAATGGATCGAAACTCGTGTCTTAAGTGTCAGAGGACAACCTTATCACTTCTGGCCAAATCGAAAGCCCATCGATTGATGTAAACGGGCGATAATGGCTAGGGTTGCCAGCCCAAGTATTAGATCCACTCACTATGCCACACTTTAGTTGCCAAGGCTGCCACCGAAGGATAGGATTGCCAGCTTTCGGCGCTAAATATGGTAAATATGGTCATTAGTTTTGGCCGAGCACGACTTGGCTTATTCGCCCGTTGGCCACATTTTGGGCATTGAGCCTGTTTGCGCCTGATTATTATTATGCTTATGCTTATTATTGCGAAAAAGCGATTCCGCGCAGCTGCAGCTCATTTATTGTTGTTGTAGGTGTTCAATTAAATATGCAAACAGTTTCGCAAATGTGTCTCGACTTGACCGAGTTCAAAGTCAGCTTGCCAGCGCATTTCCAGCGGAGTCTAGACTTTTGTCTTTTTTCGCCGCGAAAAGTTCATTGCCAAATGCAACCGTTTTCAGTTTCAGTTTCTGTTTTCTGTTTGCAGTTCGAATCGATCGGTCGATCAACTGCAGCTGCATTGAGTCACAAGCCGGGCTGAAAAGGCCAGAAACGGACAGCAGGGACCGGCGGACGGCGGCCAAGTTCCCAACCTCCAACTTCCCAACTGCCAACCGCTAACAACGCTCTTTTTGTGGGCGGACACTGGCCAAATGGCTTTGGATACCCTTTTCGAAAGGGTGTCTTGCTTGGGCTGTTAGGGGTGGATTGTAAAAGGTCCAAGATTTATGAGCTCATCGATTAGTACTTGTTATTGAACATAATCATAGGTTGCATCATTCGTAAGCTATACCGTTTTTTCAAATATTTTAAACACTTTTGCATGGGCTAGTCGGGAATAATATGTTTTTTTCTACCTAGGGCATTTCCTCTGTCGGGTTCTCACCACCTTGGTATCCCCCTTTTTGTATTTTCGATTTCACTGTGTTTCTGGCTCTTATTTTCGTTATAAATTCTGGGCATAAGACCATATCGTTTTCATTCTGATTTTGATTTAATTTACGGTTCTCGGTCCACGGGCTCTCGCTCGGACACATTGAATAATGTTTGTCTATTTATAAATATGAATTATTTTGCAGCAGATTAGAGAGACCCGGGCTTGCTGTTTGTGGGTCTGTAGCATTTAACCACCGATCGCTGTGCGCTGCATTTTTAATTGCTAATTAATTTCTCCGACACACGAAAAACAATGAGAGTGAGCGATAAGTGCGCTTTAAGTTTTCAATTACCCAGATAACTGGGGCCACACCCCCCGTGCGCCCCGAAAAACACCTGGTTAGGCTTATTTATCGCGTTGAAATTCGCATTATAAATTTAATTTAATTATACGTGGAGTGGTGCGTGGGCGTCTGTCTCCGTCTCAGTCGCTGTTTATTTATTTTTCTCCTGCGGGGGAACAACTGCGAAAAGTTGCCCATACTCACACTAAACAGCAATTAAGCTTAATTATAGTTGTCGCCGTTTTTAGCCAGCTTGTCTTGTGTTCGGCTGTCTTGTCTTGTCGCATATTGTTGTATGCAAAGCAGGCGCACGTCTGGCCAAAAGTATTGCCATTTTACCATTACACCATTTTGCCGCGGAGTGGATCGTACTCGTAGACCAGGCCAACATCTCAGACTAGTTAGCCTAGCCACGGTTCCTGTTTCGCGGTTTTCCGTTTTTTCGGTTTTCGATTTCGGTGGTTGAAGGAGGTGCACGCAGAGAAAAATTGATTTACTTTGCATCCGGTGAGAAGTATCCAAGCTCAAGAATTCGTTCTAGTTGTCTAAATGTTACAAAATAGATACAAATGGCATTTCCAAACTAAAGCATTGCATTTACTATAACCAAAATAGAACACGATAGGTGCTTAAATTACAAATTTCTTGCGGTGCATGGCGGTGGATGGCCATATCCCCCTGTCCGCCTCTTTGCCAAATGTCTGTCACGATTACCAGACGGGCACGAGTGATGGCGTCTGCTGCCTCCTTTTGCGCCCCTACGCCCATGAAAGAAGCAACACCCCGGGGGGGTCCTCCCCCATTTGGCTAATGGGCGCTTTTATGTTATGGCCTGGCTTAAAATGGATGAGCCTGCTCAGGAGTTGCAGCATATGTATATATCTGCACGTATCCGAATGTGGGTTTTGAGTCGCTGTGGGTGTTGCGGCAGCTGGACTCGTGGCCCGAACGAAAGTAAAAGGTGTTGCCAAATTGATGTTAGTGGTAGAGGAAGTAGGAAACGCTAACAACCATGAATAAGAGGACATCTTGTAGGTTTTTAAAACATTGTGTGCGGTAGTAGTAACGTGTTAATATCATTTGGATGTTACTGCAATAGTCATTGAATGAGAATACAAATCCGTTCACAGCTTGCAACTTGGGGCACGGCATTGCTATTTAATATTAAAGATAGAGAAATCCGCCCACAAGGAAGAGAACTTCTTAATGATTGAATCACCTTTCGAATTGCTGAACATCTCATCCGATTCCATTCATTTGTTATTCCCTATTCACAAATACCTCAAATCCCAAATCAATCAGTGTTCCGCGACTTAATTAGCTGCAAATTAAAACATATTTTGCGTATATCATTATAAACTCCACTGATAAATTAACAAAGCTGGCATAATGAGTGCACTTCCTCTCGCTTTTCGCACACAAATTAATTGAAATCATGCGATTTATCACATCTGTGCGATCTGACTGAAATCGAATCAACTTCACGAGGCTTTGTTGCCATCGAACAATATCGTATCCCATGTGGCCAAGTGGGTGCTGTAGACAATACCTGTGTGCGACGTACTATATGCATAATATCCAGTTGTGGGGTCCCATTCCTACACGTACTTTAAGTTTATCCGTCGATCTTAAGCCAATTTAATAAGCGTTGTGGCCGCAAAGTTGAGCTGTCAGTCGGCCAATGATTAATCAGCAGGCAACGCACCACAATTGAAGAGTGGTGCTGGAATGGAATGGCACTGGATGGATATGGATGTGGATGTGGATGCGGATGGATGTGGTTGGGGATGTGCCCGTGGATACCGAGATGCTGGGATGAATGAAAGGGGCATGCCAATGTCTCAACGCCCACGGAAACGGCATAATCGAGTACTCACAACATAAGTAACATTACACAACGGAAAAATAGCATTATAAATCACATATTTAGCATATTATTGTTGGATTGTGGCATCAAGGCAATATACAACTTTTGGATAATAACTTGAATAATTCATTTATTTTCATCTAATGCTTGTAGTAAAGAAATTCTAACCTCCGTCTCAGCCAGCTTACGAATCATATAATCCCCTAATTAATAAGTCGAACGGGTTCTCTTATTTGTATAAAATATATTTAGCTCGGTTTCTGAACTCTACTCTATAAACGAATACACTATCGGAGGGGCAAAAGCGAAATTACTTTTATCATCGTCCCAATCAAAACAACATGACGCGTTCGAATCGAAATGCAGGCAGACAATTGAAATTATTATTGTTATTTTTAACAATTTTTTCGGGTGGCTTTCGAGGCTTGGGGAAGGGGGCCAATACATTTGCTTGACATGTTTGTTTCGTGTACAAAATATTTTGATAATGATCGCTAGCCCAGTACAACAAAACCCAATTGAGTTCCAAGACATTTCGTTTGGCATGTAGTCACACTTATCGGGCTTACATTCTCATCTAAATGAAATTATTGTCTTTTTAGTCGATAGAAAAACTTATGAAGCTCTTTGTGACGTGTGGAGCGTTTCGAAGAGATCTCGAATGGGGAAAACTTTCAGTGATTTGTGTTTGTTTTGCCAGGCACGTATTGGGGAATAGTTAATAATTGTTTAAAGTCCAGGCGATGGCCATAAATTAGTGACAAGCAAATCAGGCCGTTAATTGCAAATAGATTAAGCTTTTAATCAAAGTACAGTCATGGAAACACCAGATGCTGAAATATTTACAATATATGAAGTTATAAAATTATATGGAAGTGTTGCTTCTTTTTATTTTGAGCCCGATAAAATAAGTGTTCACAAGCACTATATATCGATATAAAGTAGCACATCACTGCTTAGAGTATCGAGTGACTCATTACTTTTTTGACATTCTGGCGAAAAGCGAAAAGCATATATATTTTTTATTCCTGTGATATTCCATTGCGTGAAAGCGGGTTCTTTCTAAATTGGTTGGTGGTGAAGCATATTTCTGTATTATTTTAGCCATACTCGCTGTGCTCAACTACAGATAATGCCAGCACGACGAAGTGAAAGGATTGCAGCACGTGGGGGAGCTAATGGAAACCTCAGAAACGAGTCCAACACTCTGCGCCGTGGTAGTAACTCAAGGGCCCAGTCCGGCAGACCACGTGGTGGCCGCGCAGCCCCTAGGGGCAGGCGTCCCGCAGCTCGTTTCTCAACACCGGTGAGTTGTAGGCAAAAACACTAGAGTATTCTTATGTCTTTGTTGTAGGGCATGCATATTTGCAATGCATATACATATTTCATTTCATACCCTGTTTTATTTTGAAGATAATGCGAGAAATACAACGAGAGAGAGTCGAGGCTGTGGCTGCTTTGGCTGCTAGTCCAGATTCTGAGGAAAATGAAGGATCTGCCGAGGAAGAAGTCCGCTCTCGACCTTATTTTGTTTCTGTTTTTTTGACTACCCATGCTATGGGAACTCCTGATCGTCAAGCAACTGGCCCAACAGTCGCTGTGTCGCCAAGTCGTGGCCCCAGATCGGTTTCAACTGCAGTAGCTACACCTTCGAATCGGCCTGTTCGAGACACTGCAAGCCAAGTTCCACAGATGCACCTACCAACTGCGGCTGATAATGTGCCAATTGCCTCAACCTCTGAATTTGCGTGGTTGCAAAGAAATTCTCGGGTGCTAAGACTTTTTCGCATCGAATCCGGAATACCCACCCAAGGTGATCCCCTCACCATGAGTAGGCTGCGTCGAGAGATCTCAGACTTCTCATCCGATGAAACGGAAGGGTGTAAGGTGGAGTTGGTGGGCGACAATATGTTCCACTGGGTAGCCACGATCCCAGGTCCCTCGGAAACAGTTTACGAAGGTGGGCGTTTTAGAGTGGAGATAGTCTTTCCCAGGAACTATCCATTTCATCCCCCCTATCTTGCGTTTCTAACCAAGACTTACCACTGCAACATAGCTGTATCTGGGCGCATTTGCCTGGATATTCTCAGCTCCAAGTGGTCGCCAGCTTTGTCGATGTCCAAGGTACTCATATCGATAATGTCATTGCTGGCGGACCCGAATCCACACGATCCTATGGATGACTCAGTCGCAAATGTTTTCAAGGGAAACCGCGAGCTCCACGACAAGAATGCACGGGATTGGACCAAAAAATATGCCAAGTGAAGAAAGAAATCAAATTGAATATGTTCTTCAAATAAATTTATTGGATGTTTTTGTGCCAGCACTTTTTGGTGGTTTTTAAACGGTTTACGACACTAAGATACATACGATAGTGATATACAAATAGAATACATGGGACTACTGCTACTTAACCCACCTAGGATGCGAAATCTGATTAAACATCTAAGTAGATCTACTGTTCTATATGCAAAGAAGTATGTTTATACACAGTAACGTAATCCTACTTTATTCTAGTTTAATTTGTGATTGTGGTGCCGAGGGTATATTTGCCTTATGGAGCGGGTTAGTTGGTACAGTAGGATGTTCGTCAAGCAGGTGGTAATTTCATTTACTTAGGTCTAATTCGCGTTTGAGTTAATCAAGCGGGCAATAAACAGTGTACTCCCCACCCGCAATTGGTTAGCTGTTCCTACAGTAGAGTGTGTACCATCTAGTAGTTAACCTTTCAACTAAACGAATACAGTTTATCTATGCTAAAGTCCTTTGGATTGTGATATAGTTCAATTTGCAAATTTGCAGCTGGGCCCTCGACCCTGCGCCTTCCTCATTTGTTCTTGGGCAAGTGGCGCTTCATGTGGAGCGCCAGGTGATCACTCCTCGCAAAGCTCCTCTCGCACACGATGCACTTGAAGGGTTTGGCCCCCGTGTGCTTCCGGTAGTGCCTGGTTAGTTCGTCCGACCTGGCGAATCTCCACTCGCATTCCGGCCACTGGCAGGTGTACGGCTTCTCACCTGGAAAACGGAAATAGAGGATCTAGAATTAGTAAGGTCAACTTTTTTTTATAAATTATTCAATTTTCTAGGATTTAAAAGAATTACTAATTCCCTACACCGATATATTGCCCTATTGAAAGCGGTCTACAAAGTAATTGAAATATAATTGATACTTGATTGTTTTGGCTATTGCAGAATGGACAGAACAGCAGCTGCAGTAGTTTGATACACAAGTTTGCATGTTGTCTGTTTTGTACCCTGTGAAATATATTACCATTTGTGTTACGGGGCACAGAAATGCGAAAAAAAATTCCACCGGCCGGTGAGCGAAACTCTTTGTTATTGGCAGCTCTGTATGACTAATTCATACCCCCTCAAACATTAAAATGCGACATAAACACAAACATTCGTGTTCAAACATAGACTGAAATCGAATGAAATAATTATTGCGGCCGGAGATTTCTGCGCGAACTTGACTTTTTAGGTTGCCAAGCTGTGGACTTGTAATTTGTGGAGCGAACCGAATGGCTTATCCATGGACATAATCCAATTGGATTGGTTGGGGTGTGCAGAATTGGGATTTCGGCGCCGAAAGACAGCGATTTGTAGGGGTCTTAAAGAAAAGGGATTTGGAAATTTGCTCGAAGTAAAGTTAAACTATTTATGTGATTTCTTTACCATTCCTGCTTTTGAAAATTTTATGAAACTTAATCGGGAGTAGATTGTTCTTTTCGAACTTTCCCCCTTTCATGCAGCTTTCTTAATCATCTCAGTATCGAGATCTCAAACAACATCGAAGAGAGTAGACTTGTGAATGTTGTTTATTATTATTTTGTTCATCGAAGAAACGCACAAATTTTGTTAAGTTTTAGGGGGCTCTCGAGACCAAGAGATCTCGAGTGGCACTCAGCTGACACTTTGCTGGGGATTTTCGGATAGAAACCCAATGCCCCTCGACTCGTGGCGTGACTTATTGGTTTATTTAGATCTCTTATAATGAACTTAAGTGTCCCGAGATGCGAACATAATCGCGGCGATCGCGGGCTTAGATGGACACGTGGGGAATTTGTTATTCGAAAATGGCCAAACTGGTACGAGTGAGTCACCTGGACCAGAATAGGACATTAAAGACCTCCCCGGCCGTGGGAACTTAATTTGGCAATGATCACGACAGCCATTCAGCCGCAAACCAAACAAAACCGACTGGCGAACTAAGAGAAGTTATGTAAATGTTGTTTTGTAATGTGCGATGAACGCAATGCGATAAGCGCAGCGGAATTACTTCATAATTTTACTTACAGCCGCGATAAGGCCAACGCGGCAATATAAATAAATTCAGGCTATATCGGGGATTGAAACTTCGAACTACGGACCAAAGCCCCGGGCTCTGGACCATAAAAGACCTCCTCCAGTCTCTGGGCATAAAATCAAACTAATTTATGGCAGCGCGAACGTATTAGCAAACAAATCAGTACAAAACAAGCCAGTTCCAGCCCGAATCCCACCACGAATCTATTTCCGAGCCCGAATCCTAGGGCCCAGGCTGCGGATACTGGACCGCAGACTAGAGACTGGTTGTGAGATATGGGAAATTTATGCGTTCGCCTCCTGCATAAAGATTAGTTACCGAGTGATTTTCTAATCGACGCAGCCAGATAAAAACAAAAAGCCCAAATAAAAATGACAAATTTACGAGCCATGAGGTTTTATGAGAAGATGAGAGAGAAGTGGGGATGGCAAAAGTAAAGAGTTTGGGACAGGAACAGGAAGTTGGCTCATTCCGTGAGATCCAATCCAAGAGTGCCTAGACAGAGTTGACCAATAGTTTTCCTCTTGCTAATGGACCTCTTCACTTTGCGCAAACGAAAGACTTAGGAAACGAACTGCCGCGGAGAGCTCGATGACTGGTAAATATTTGCGGTGGAAATCTGTCTATCTCGTCACCTTTCTTCCCCCTTTAACACCGAAAACTCTCGAATTCTCAGCCCGGCGTTGCTAATCAGCAGAGACAACAGCCTGGTGGCGCCTCAAAAATGGCATGAAAAATGTGTGTGTGCTGCGCCGAGGGGAAAATAAACAAAATCTATGAATGGAATGGGCTGGGCTTCGCCGGAACACAGCTAACTAACTCGAAAGCCAAACAAACCGACAGCCATCAGACGGTAGCAAGGCGTTTCTGCATCTCGAACTGCCACTCGAGGAGTTGCGAAAGTCAGCTCAAATCCAATAAGCCTGGCCCGGAATTCGTGTTGGCCCGAAGCTGGGTGTTACGATCTGAACCAAATCGGAACGAGAACTATTAGCATTTTCAAGGGAACCCACTTGAGTCCGGGGTTAACCCAAAGCTGCCGACCTCTCGTTGATGGGGCGTTAACTTTATCAGCCAAGTGAAAATCAGCGCTGCGCACAAAATCATAATAATAAAAATGTTTTTAAGCCAGCGCTTAAAGTTGCGCATAAATCAGCTGGTCATGTGCGATTAATAAAACGGCGGAGAGATGGGATTCTGCCATTTTGTTCCTCCTTATTTAAGTATTATTTTTCCCTCTGCTTTTGTGGAGGCATTAAACGTGCGGCCCATAAAACGAAGACAGGTGATCGGTGGGCAACGGCAACGGATCGTCAAGTGTAATCCGAGCAAGGAGGAAATGCAGACCAAACGTGCGCCCAGCTGATGGCGTTGGCGATTGGCGATTGCTGATGTTGCAACTGCCAACTTGCAACTGCAACTGACCACAAAAGCAGAAAAAACGGAAAAAAGCGAAGCCAAAGCCGCAAAAACAAACCGTACAAATCACGATTTTCGCTGCGGTTGCCTCCGTGGCACAAAAATTGAATATGAACAGCACACAGGGAAAAATGTTAGTTCTTTAAAATGAAAGGCGTTAAAAACTACAAATATTTCAATGTTTTGTACTATTTTTTTAAACACACATACAAATTACTTTTATCTCTATTTTTCTCAGTGTATAGCACTCAAAAAAAGGCGCTTGAAGCTTTCTGGGCCTTGGCAAATTATGTGCTGGCAACTACAAATATGAGCGCGCGAATTAATCAAAAGGCGACGGTTGCCCAACGTCCAAAAAAACAAGCGGTGCAGCTGTTCGCCGGTGGCTCATCGGTGGTTCAGTGGTGCAGTTGGGTCAGCTTTTTACTCAGTGGTGCACAGCCCACATGCGAGCTGAAGGATGGCAGTGAACCAATCTGAGGCAGGAGGTCAATTGCGGGGTCATCAAGTGGGCGGTTGGGTTTGGTCTTTAGTGGGATATCTAGTTAAGGGAAACTCACCCGTGTGTATCCTTTGATGGGCCTTCAGATGAGAGCTCTTTGTGTACACCTTGGAACAACCTGAAATTAGGTAAAGAGGAGAGAAGCGAATTAGTTTTAGAAATTATTTACCAAACTCCAAATTGCCAAAAATTTTTAGCAATTAAAGTTGCTAGATTTCGTAAACAATATGATTACAAATTTGGCGCTTTGAAACCTAATCTTTGCAAAGTAATGTGTAGGGGTTTTGAAATATTATAATTGAGACCTTCGTTAAAATTATACCTTCTTAAATAGAATTTATTGCCAGTAATTATTTATGGCTTCGAGCATCCGAGGACTATAACGTTTTTTGAGTGCACTTGGCTGTCTATGGCGTTCACCAAAACCGTATCAGATGAGCAGAACGAGGCTCGAGAAGCGTCGAGTATTAAATTCCGATAAAGAAGCCATTCCCATAAAGTGGGTCAGTGGGCGTGGGCTTTTAATTAGCTGGTGAAAGTTGCACGAGATTCACTTGGAACCTGCAACAAGCTGGTAGCGAGTGACATTTATGAGGCATTTACCGGCAGTGTTATTAGTGCCCCTTTCCCAAAAAAGGATTTCCCGGGGATCCCCGCACGAACGGCTCTAATTGAAAGCTGCCCAAGCAACGTGCCTCGAAACACAATGCCTCGCTGCCAGCGAAGAATGTTGCTGACAACCAGCAAGTTGCAGCAGCAACTAGCCTGCAGCAAGCAGCAACATGCAACCTGCAACTTGCAGCGATCGTCGACAGTTAGACAGTTAGAGATACTGAAATACACTGCCGCCGAATCGGAGGAACTCCTCCAGTCCAGACATATCTCACTGTCTAATGCGTGCGCTTATGGCATAATAACTTCATTTGGACAGCGTTTCGGCCGGAGTTGCCTCAAAATGGCCATGGCCAACGTGTCAGACAATTGTCAATTATTTATTAGTGGCAACGCACGTAGTCGGTTTCGAACAAGCGACATTGGGACACGGACGGAATGCGTCTGGCTTGGAGTTTGGATTTTTAGATTGAGTCAGACAGCGTCGCCTTAAAAGCTTTTTGGCTCGTAATAGTGATCGATAGCTAATGGATAGTATTTTAAGCGCTCGTTCTGGGGAGACAGCGGGTGATGTCGTGATCTCATCTTTTCTTATCGCCGATCTCGACGAGATTAGCTACCTGCGGGTAATCGAAGCACTAAGGAAGCTATTAGAGATTTTGAAGTGATTCCAAAGTAAAGCTAAATTTCGATTCTGTATCTAGTGTTTCATTTTTCGATAACTTAGGTTCTACGCCGCACTGTGCCGTATCTTTGCCATTGATCATTGCTGACTCAACGATATCTCGCCCACCTCTGACATTGAAACGCATTTGACCAGGCTGAAGTGAAACAGCATGCAACTGTAACAAAAGCCCAG
The DNA here is from genome assembly GCF_004382195.2 of Drosophila sechellia. Taxonomy (NCBI): domain Eukaryota; kingdom Metazoa; phylum Arthropoda; class Insecta; order Diptera; family Drosophilidae; genus Drosophila; species Drosophila sechellia. The sequence continues at coordinate 3,620,371 of NC_045951.1, read as the reverse complement.
GAAAGGTGGCTCGAAGCTCTTACATAAATATGGCTATGGGCTAATTAGAATTACAAAGAAGGCAATTGAAAAGCGCCACAACAGCGACTGCGACACCAGAAACCTGGCAGTCACACAGCTAGAAAACAGAAACCCGAAAGATAATAAATAAACGTATAGATAAATAGAGAATAAATAAATGCCGATTGGAAAAACGCGGCACGCATGCGCAATGAGGATCGCACGTGGAGTGGAGTTAGGTAGCCCCACAGTGGGTGGAAAACGGGGGGCGGCAGGTGAGTTTGTTACGAAAAGTGTCGCAAAGCGCGCCAAATGATAAACGATACGGAGGCATGCTGCGACTAAGAACGAGATATGAGGAAGCGCATCTCTAGAGATCTCTAAAGATGGGTCTTCTAATGTGGAGGTATTTTAGTATTCCTATATGAGGCTCATCATATAAAGTGCTATTGCCAAGTTGATTATGGTTCATAATTTAGTTTCTCTACTCACCAACGAAATCACAGTGGTGGATACGTCGCTTTTCCAGCTCGGGATTATTTCGGCGGTTGTAACGCACCGTTCGCACGCTCATCAAACTGGCGATGTGGGCCGCCGTTCCCGGTTGGTGGTGCGAGTGCCGACCACGCCTCCCGCCCCCGAAGAGCGGGGGGTGGGCGGTGGCTGTTGCTGTGGCACCTGTTGCTGCTGTGGTTGTTGGTGCTGCTGCTGAATGGCACTGGCGGGTGTTAAGGTGGTTAGGGTGGAATTGCAACTGTTGTTGCTGCCTGTGGCTGCACCACCCAGAAGTTGCAGCGTGGGCGGTGGGTTGATGAGGCCCATCACATGACCTTGCTGGTAGGGCGGTGGTGGGGTGGTGCGGCGTTGGGCGGCTGCAGCAGCTGCTGCTGCAACCATCGAGCTGCCAGGGCTTCCGGGATCCGAACTTGGCGGGGTCAAAGGTGGCACGAACATATGGCGACTGGCAGAGGAGGCGGAGGAAGAGGAAATGGACGAGGAGGAGGTCGAGGGAGTGCTGGGCGCCGCAGGGGGACACAGTTGCTGCAGCTGTTGCTGCTGCTGCTGCTGTTGCTGCTGTTGAGCACCGAGTTGAGCTGTGGGCGTGGCAGTGGCGGAGGCGGTGGTTGAAGCAGCGGCTGATGGCGGGTGTATTTGGTATTTGGTGTGGAAGGACTGTGGGGTAGAAAAGTTACAATTTTAATTTTAAAGTATTGTAAATGCACTATTTCATGTCATTTAAATCAGTTCAAAAAGTTTGTTGTCAAGATATGTATAATTGCATTTTTCGTAAGTTCAGTAAGAGGCGTGTAAGCTACCAATCACAGTGGTTGCAAATGCAACACCCCGTCACTCACCTGACTGCTGTGCCAGCTGTAGCCGTAGGAGTTGCTGCTGCTACCGTTGAGATAGCCGCCTCCCGATCCGGAGACCAATTGAGATGCGTACTGTTGCTGATAGGAGGAGGTGTTGCCGCTGCTGTCGCCGGGGGTCGCCAGCTTGGGGCTGCTGCTGCTACTGTTGTTGTGCTGCTGATGCTGCTGCTGCTGCAGTTGCAACTCTACCACGTCGACAGCGGGTGGCAAGCCAGGCAGCGCCAGACTGGGATGATGCTGGTACAAGTGCTGCTGCTGATAATGTTGCTGATAGTGTTGCTGCTGGTATTGCTGCTGATGTTGCTGCTGGTGCTGCTGCTGCTGCTGTTGCTGCTGTTGGTGCTGGTGCTGCTGTTGTCGCTGCTGCTTCTCGGTCTTTATCTCCAGGGGACTGAGCAATGGGGTCGAAAATGTCTCGAGCAGACTCTCATCGATCGCCTCCATCTTGACCTGCGGCAGATGCGATGTTGCAGACTCGCCCGTGTTGCTGCTGCTGTTGCCGCTGTTGCTGCTGCCATTGTTGTTGCTGCTACCGCTGCTGCTCAGCATGAGAGCGTTCTCCGGATCGATATTTTGGATTGAGGTAGTAATATCGTCCCAGAGCACGGGTCGCTGGTAGGGATCGTCCAGCGGATCGGCGTAGAGAGCCTCTTTGTTTTTGGTTTCTGTGCAATCGAAACGGACAGAAAATCGCCTTATAATCGCCTGCTAACACTTTATGCAAATCGCGGCATGGGGAATTATTAATGTACACAATGAAATCTCGCATATGCATGAAATTTCTAAACAGCTGCTCATTTGTTTGACTATTTTTAGAGCTACTATTTAGCGGGGGGCCACAATCAGAATTGAAACTTTTCGTCTAGGGTTGAGGTGTTTATTGATAGGCTTTGGTTCAGTGATTGATGGGAAGAAAATCTCCCAGAGAGAAGCTTAAACAAGTTCAAGAATTGGTAAGCTATGGCGCCAGAAATCATTCAGTTAATCAATGAACTAAAACGTTTAAACCTTTATTGGCCTAAATTATATTGTTTAAGGTTAACCCTGTTAGGTAAATATAAAAATCTTATTCAAAATGTTCTTTTTAAATTTTTTGTAAAGACTACAGCTCATTGCCACTTCGTGGCGACCTCAATCACTTTTCTGAGCAGGGTCTCCCGCTTGTCTGCGTTTTTTTTCTTTTAGGTGGTTTCAGATTTCACATTTCGGCAACAAGCCGCAAACACGTTGGGATCACTTGTTTTTCTCTACTTTGCTATTGACTTGCGAGATTTCACTGTGCGTGTAATTTTGTGTGCCATCAAAGTTCCCATTCCCAATCCGATTCCCCCTATATACCCACCATATAGATACTCCTTGTCGCTGGAGGTTCCACCACCCGTTGACGCAACCACCGCACCACCGTAGCCGAGTGCCACTTCGTAGGGCGCTCCATCGTACAGTGGTGCACAGCCGTAGGCTCCGTTTGAGTTGGAATTCGGCGATCCGGCGGGCTGAAGTTGCTGCTGCGGTTGCTGCTGCTGCGCATGTGCAACATCGCTGGCGTACGATGGGGCGGGGAGGTGGGGCCACGCCTCCGATGCACCACTTTCGCCACTTTGAAGGCTGTGCGAGTGGTGCTGGTGCAAATGATGGTGCTGGTGGTGGTGCTGATGGGAGTGGTGGTGGTGCAGGTGGTGGTGGAACTGATGATGCTGATGGCCTCCGGTTGCCAAACTGCTGTTGTTGTTGCCGGTGGGTGTTTGGCTGCCGTTGCTGTTGTTGCTGCTGCTGTTGCTGCTGTGGTTGTTATTGCTGCTGGTGTTGTTGTTGTTGTTGGCGGCTGCCGCGGCCGCTGCCAGAACCTCAAGCTCAACATCGGCGGGCTCGATTTTATGCAGACGACCCATCAGCTCGTGCCGATAGTCCAGTTCCGGGGACTGGCAAAGAGGAAAAGCACGGAGAGAAAATATGTTAGCAATGAAAAATAAAATACGAAAATAAAATAACAATTTATTTAAATGTTATGATATATAAAAGACAAGAATGTGTATTTCTGCAGCTTTTAAGGTACTGTGTTGTGGGCAAGAATGACTTATATTTTAGTTAATTCGTTTTAAGACTTTTTCCTTTGTGCAGTTACAGCAGATAGTCGTGTGTTATATGGCCCATTGGGCAATCAGAGCTCCAAGCCTTCGTCTCTCCGGCATCTGCCTCTATCTGCGCCCCTTCTCTACCATAAATCTTGATTAAACTTTTATCGCCCTGCAACACTTTCTGCTGCCACTTGAGCAATCTCGTGCCCACTGCCCCCTGTCCGAATCATCCGAGCCTTATCTTTACGTTCATTTCTTTTCTCTGGCTTTATTTTTATAGCATTCTTCGCTTCAATTTCGTTTTGCTCGGCACCGAAATTTGTTGTTTGTAGATTTGTCGTCTGATTTTTATTTTTATTTTTATTTTTATTTCGATTTGGATTTTTATTTTTATTGCCCGTCTCGGGATGTTAATGCTCATGCGCTTTTAGGGGAATGCAAGTTCGTTATCTAAGTCATTCGTTTTGAGTGGGGTATTTGTCGAATTTGAATATCTCTCAGCAAGCTGAGCAACCGAGAACAAATAGAAACGCGCTAAATTTGTGGCTTTTGTCATGCTAAGACTGCTTTTGTTTTTGTTTGCGGACTTGAGGCCTACAAATTGCTAATTCTTGAGATGATTTGCAGATAAATTGTATCTGCTCTTACAACGGTATTTTAGGAAATTTTCTTTGCGCTAAAAATAAGTTGAATAAAGTTATTTTAATTGTGTTGTTACCTACACATTTTTCTTTTGTTTCTCATACTTTATTATTTTATTCAATTTTTAGAGAACGGAAGACAGCTTATTTATGGCAACACTTTAGGTGGTTTAGGCAAACATAATAATCATTTGGCAAATTAGTGAAATTTTTTATACACGAACATGCCAGGCTTTTCACATGCAAATGATGCGGCCAAGGGCCCATATATCAAAAAAACTGTCGATCGGCGAAGGCTGGTCATAAAAAATAGCAGAAACCCACGAAAATCTGACTCAAATTCGAGAAATGCCCGACACTGACTCATTCCCCCGTGAAACTTTGAAACTTCGAAACTCCGACAACAAATGTTGCCTCGTTTCTGTTTTATGAGCTGAAAATTTATGAGCGTGGCAAATTATTTTAGCTGCAATATTTTTGCGCCAGCATTTTTCATTTTATTGGCTGCGGTCGCTTTATTTTCTCTCTTATTTTCGGGCTATGGATTTTTGCCAGACCCACACGGTACTATTTTCGTTTTTTGGGTTTTTGAGTAATGTTTGTTCGCCGCTGAGGTCAACATGGCGTGTGATAATTTTAATAGATTTTTGTGTTTCATTGCGGGTCGTATGAGTAATGTCTGGAGCTGCCATTTTCCACCGCGAAGTGGCGAGTTGCGGTTTTCCACGAATCGAGTTTTCCACTTGGCAAATGTTCAGGGTTCTGATTGGGGCTTTTCATGGAGTTGGTTGGCTAGTTAGTTGAGAGCTAGGGCGCATTTAGTGGGCTCACCACGCAAATGACCTCATAAGAATGCGTAAAGCGTCGTGTTTGGAGGCCCGCGGAATCTTTAAGTGGGTTCGATTGGACTTTGGGGCACCACCACCAGCAAAACGGTAATTGTGTGACAGCCAGCAGAACAACAAACATGAATTTCAATTATGAACTTTTTGTTCTTTTGGACATTTCTTTGGCCGAGGTAAAATTTACTTATAATTTCAGTTTTTTACACCGACTGGCACGCCAAAGTATTTTTATTTATTTATGTTTTTTTTTTACATTAAAATACCGTTGTCAATAATCACTTCTGGCGGCAGCGTCAATAAATGGGTATTATGTACGTATAAACATTTGCATAAATTGTACTGGAGAAGGGAGTTCAAATGGTTTGTGTGTCGCGCTTTTGTCTGTGAGTTATTTGCCCGATTGTGTTGAAGTATTGGACATTTTATTTTATTGTTTATTGATTTGACCCATTTGGAGTGTTGATGAATTGGGTTTAGTTTTTAGTTGGTTGCAGCTGCAGTTTATAGGATCATTCATTGCAAGCATAAATTATTCAATACGAGAACTTAAAATTATTAAGAGGGTCAATTGATTGTACATTTGCTTGTAGAGATATAGCGGATGTTAATTCCAAAATAAATAATTGGAACTATTAATTTTCTCTGGAACCACCACCGTTCCACTTTCCATGCAGTTCCACCTATCGGTTATCTTGTGGGGCATACAAAGGCTTCGTTTTTGCCGGTAAAACTTGGTTAATTTGAATGGATTCGCTCATATTCCGGGACTCATATTCAACATGCCCCGTCTCAAGTGCATTTTGCGGCAGTTTAGCGATTCGTTTTGGTAATTTTTCATAGCCATCTCTGACTTTTATGTGGACTGACAGGCAATGGCGATGACTGGTGGCGGCTTCTGCCGCAGATGCTGCAACTGTAACCTGCAACAGGCAAGCAGCAACATAGCAAGTGCAACTGCAACTGAAACTGAGGTTGCTGCTTTGGCATTTCTCAGGTGAATGGCAGCCGAAACGTGAGGAGTTGCTTGGCTCTTAATGGCCAAGATCGTTAAGTGCACAAATAAAGTTGTTAACTATTGTTTAACGCCACCGCCATGGAAAACAAGACATTGCTGTACCTACACATATAGTGTGGCTCCCAAAACAAGACACAAAGAGGTAATATTTATATGAAAAACAAGCAAAAAGCATAAAAAATAATGACAAACATAAATATCAACTTTACGAGTGCAACGTGACTTCATTTAAAATCGAACAAAATATGCAAAATAAAGCACTGCCAGTCGGATACGCACGCACACACACACACACACGAACGCCTTCCTACACATGCAAACCTCTCGCACGTGCGTGTTCGTGGTCAAGAACCTCAGACCAAATTTGGCACTTGTTGTGGGAAATGGAAACAAACGAGGAAGCAGCCAAATACCCCTCCAAACGAAAAGATAAAGCCCATAAAAATTAATAAATTTGATGTTCCATTATATTCGTTGTTACTTTTATTGTTTCTCTCCTGTGCTGTCTACCGACTTCGGCAGCCGTTTTGCATTTTAAAGAGCCGTCCAGCGAGGGCTCCGTTCACCATTCAGTCGGCTGACATTTCTTTTCAATTCAACTCTATCTATTAACGAACATCAATATGCCAAAAATTACTATATAAAAAAGATGTCAAATAGCCAACTGTTTATTTGATATTTTTACCGCATTTTCTTAGCCTTACTCGATATTGAGCCATAAAATTGGCCATTTTGCGTTCGATCTCGGCGGCTGCGACAGCTGCGCATAAAGTCGCTCATAAATGTCGCTCCATAAAACTCGTAAGAAATGGGTCCAAATCATATCAATAACAAAAGCATTTGAACTGCGGGAAGCGATAAATTAAATGCCTAAATGGTTCGACCAGAATGGGGTTATAAAATGTCAAGAGATGGTGCCCACACAAAAGGCCCCGCAGATAGCGATCTAATTGGTGCTGTAATTCCCGAAAACATCCAAAATATCATAGTCTTTACAAGATCGGGCTTTTTAAAGCGATTGCCCGACTTCATTAACGGCACGTGCCGAATATCAGTTCATCATCTGTGCGAGTGCTTCCCCCCACACACCCAGTGCGCAAAAAAAAAGCAGAAACAATGAAAGTCTCGCTTTTGTGATAAGGCCAACAAAAGGCTGCTTAGAGCAAAGTCTGATTTATCTGGCGGATAAGCAGAAGCGGCCTTCAAAGTTGGCCAACAGTAATTGCTAGGCCAAGACAAAAAGGCAGAAAGAAAGGCAAGAAAGCAATGGTAGAAATGCTATTAAATAATCGATGGCGTATTGTTCGCGAATCCAATTGCCAATCGCGCCCCAGGGTCAAACTTGAATTGAGTGCAAAAAAGAGAGATACTCGTGTATAAAAAAACATATTTCCTGAAATTTGTTTAATGAAACGACGGCTAATGTTTATTATCGCGCGCCAATGAAAGTTTCCATTAAGGCAGGAAGTAATAGACTTGACACATTCAAACGGCCGATCGATAAGTCCCGCCAGGGAATTAACCTCAAACACAGGGCGCTATAAAATCTAAACGCTGGACCATAAAAAAACGAGTCGGGTCCAGAAGATCGTAAAAATAGTTTAGTCCAAGCATATATGCATATAGACGATTTGTTTTGGACATGACTCAGCCAAGGAGCGAAAAGCGATTTGCATAAAAAATCGCTGGCAATTATTTTATTGGACCAACCACACATAAATCTTGGCCAACGAGAGAGAGAGGCCGTCAGTGAGAGGGGAAAACTATGCCAACTATGTTTTTCCGCATTTTCCGCCGGCCAAATCAGCATGCCAAATCAAATTTGGAACAGTAGTTGAATCGCTCTTTTCCTCGGAGGCCAACGACAAGTGCTGCCCATGCTCGACATGCGTTTTGCATCGTTCCGTTTGGTTGCGAAATGGCCAACTCCCTGCTCCTACCGCTTTCCCTCTTTTTTTGGCCAACTTAAATGTCACCAGGGGACTTGAGGCCTGTGTGTCTCCTCTGCGCGACTTGCAGTCATTTTCTGGGAATTGAATTTTCCGTCCACTTTACATTTGCTTAGAGGAGGCTTTTCCCCTGGCTGCTCTACTGAATTTGACTCTACTGAATGACCAGTGCCCTGTGGGATGTGGTCCCACGAATTTAAGTTAATTTTCCAGTTACACGAGAAGAAAGCTTTAAAAAAACACATAGCATTATTTCCAAATATTTTTAGTCTTAGGGTGTATGTATTCCCATTTTTGTATAGCCTGGGCTCCTTGCTCGTGGCATGCCACATGGGCTCTCGGTCCGCAGACAGGCGTGTAGGTATTGACAAGCAATGCGCTACCTGCTACTCTATGTTGCCAAGAGTTACCTCTGCCATACCGCCTCTTGGAAAACTAGGAACTCTTTACATGGACATTCCCCGGCGGGAATCATTTACACGCGAGCAAATCGCGGGAGGGGAAACTCTGCGGGTTTTGAATCTGTTTATTTGCTTGTCGCCAGCCACAATTTGTCGGCACAGCTGGACGCGTCTCCTTCGCTTTGCTTTGGCACCTGCAAAAGCAAACAGAAAACAGCCAACAGCCAACGGCAACCCAGTCTTCAGACTTCAGATATAGGGAAAACTGTGTTTGGTCCACCGAAGGCCGAACCGACTTTAACACCTTTATCTGAGGCGAACTCGAACTCATCAATTAGGTAAAAAAGAGCGCAAGACGGGCTCATAAATATTTAAAGTATATTAGGCTGGAGCAAACGAAGGGGCGCGAGAAGGGAAATTTCAAAAACTTAAGAGAGTATTGGCACACAGAAAAAAAATAAGCGTAAATAAAAAAGTTTAAGTCTTTTACCTTTGATTTCCACTTTTCGTATATTTTTATTCAATTTATATATAAATTTGCAGGACAGAAGACATGTTTTTGAGAATGGTTATTTGCTAGAATTTTTCCGTGTGTAAATAAGGTATGGAGAAACTGTTTGGGGGACACACAAGGTGTCAATTTGACATAAATAGGTCTCGTATCTTCTACACCAGCCACGCTCGTGTCGTTTACATAATTAAATGAGGTCTACCCCTCACCTTATTTTCTCCGACTTTTTTCTAATCGTAAAAGAGGCGCTAAGTGGCAGGGCAAACACAGCACAGTACAGCACAAATCTCTCGAAAAGGTGTTAAAAGAAAAGCATGAAGCGTTTATCTTGCGTGGCTGCCCCCTCTCTATTTTCGATTTCTCAAAAGTCCATTAAAAAAATCAAATGTTGCTGGTCATCTTCAATAGGGGCAGCTGCAAATAACGAATAATTCCAGCTCATCCATCAGCTGCGATCAAATTTGAGATCATCATCATAAATTTAGCTCGGCTCGCCCACATATCATTTTAAGGATCCCCGAGACCTTAACCCTCCGGTGAGTTAGTTTTCGGTATTAACACCCTCTGCCCCGCACTGCTCTTCAGCTTTGACGTCATTCGCTGTCAGTGTCTCTTTCATTAGCGTTCGGGTTATTAACCACCTTAGCCCCTGGCACCCCTTGTCCTTTAACAGGCATTCTGCCCTTTTGAGCCGGCATTTTAACACCTTTCGCGAAGGTGTTCCGTTGGCATTGGCGTGTGCTGTAGACGACGCGTGCGCGTCTTTAAAAAACTTAGCCTGCAATGTCCGACGTTGTGTGTTTTCCGCTGTTTAAGTGCGAAGGAGAAACATTACAAGTAATTAGGAGGGGGTAAAACTTTACTAAGCCCTTCTTACTGACTTTTAACAGCGACTCCATATATAAAATATAAAAGAAAGCTTCCAAAAATGTGTGTCCATCGATTAGTGCTCAAAAAGCATAAAGCGCATAAAACCAAAAATAAAGTCAATTATATTAAATCCTCATACTTAAATGCACAATAAAGTGGCAATGAAGCTTATTGCTTTTTATATTAGAAGTAATAAATGGAATCACATAGAAATTAAAGGCACACTTAACTTTTGATTTGATAATTTTTGTGTGGGCTTAATCTCAGTTTTATAATAACGATTATTATTAAAAAGCAAAATAAGCAAATTTATGCTTGCGTTTTTATTGCTCTAGTAACTGTCCAGTCTGGTGGATACCTGAATATAAGTTAAATCAATACTCAATTTAATTGATATTATAATTATTTATTTATAATTTTCTCAATAGATTGTCTTTCAAGGATGAATTAAATAGTTGGATTCACTCCGAATTACTTAAATTTCCCATTTTTCAATCTACCACCAAATATGCCAAACTTTGCTCCTGGTGACCCAGATTTTATTGGCGTGATTCATTTGAAATGCTGCCACATGTTGCAATGCCCCAGCCATATAGACGGTATATTCTCAATTGGCGATTCAATGGACCTTTTCAAATGCCATTCATTATGCCACTAAACTTATTAGCTACAAATGTGTCTCCGCAATGTGTCAGTTGCAGTTCCCCAACGGCGGCATAAATCACTTGCCAAATCGGCAGCTCCACCAGAAAAACAGAAACAGAAGCAACAACAATGGTGACCACAACAAAAACACAATGCCGGTCGGCCAAAGAAATGCGTTAATCAATGCAAGACCCAAAAAAAAAGAAGGAGGTTGCCCAAAAATGGTCAAAAGACCAGCCCACTAAAGTCAGTCGCACGTGAGTCCCAGATGATTTCCAAGGGGAATTTGTGGGGTTTTTGAGGGGGTTTTCACTTGCTGAAACTTTTCAACTTCCTCATTTGGCGAGACCACAAAAATAAACTTAATACACATTTGCCGATCTCCTACACCCGCCTGCGAATCTGAATTGCACTTCATTAAGTCTCCGAATATTTGTAAAAATAACAAAACCAAAAAAAGGAAACAAAACAAAATGTAAGCTTAAAATATTTGCGCTTTTGTTAACGAGTCGCAAAAAGGCACTCACAATGCGGCAGCAACAGTCATTTTGCGTTAATGATGCACATTGTTCAGTGAAAATGAGAGGCTCACACTGAAAATCCGAGGCTGACACCTGCGAAATGAAGGATTTCAGATGTGAGGGCTGATTTGGGCTTTTGTAAACAAGAATTTGGATAAAAAAATAAAATAAATAATATGAAGCGAGTATTGCAACACAGTACTTGTAGAATAATGCGTGCATCTGGATTTATCCGCATATCAATTCAATGACATCAGATTTTACCCTTTAGGCATTTTTTTAATTTTCAGTACTTCAGATATTGAAAAGATAATAAGTTTCAAAATCTGTGGGTAAAAAGATACCTGAAAATATGTGTTATTTGTTATGTTACTGCTCGGACACTTAATTCTCACTTTGATTTATGCACATCTCAGCCCACTTTGACGTCAGATGGTTTTTTCCTGCAGGTGGGCGTCAATTGGAGCAGCTGCATCCAAAAAATAAAACCCAAAAGCCGAACGACAAACAACAAAACAAGCCACGTTGATTGCCCGCTTCCTGCTCAGCAAAAAATGTACTGCAAAAGGGGGCGGGAAGCGAATTATGCACTAAGCGATTGTCATTACAATAAATTTCGCATATTGTGCGCATAAATTTCGCAAATGCTTCAAAGGAGCCCAGGCAGCTGGGACATCCAAAACTGGAGTTGCCATGACTCATGGGTTCTTATTGTAGCAGAAACTGGGTCAAATTGCGGCATATGCGAGTGCTTAGAAGACAATGAGTCAACGCCGCGTATACGCAATGTGGGCCAGGCAGTAACTTCTTCGAAGTGACATTTCCAGTTGGGTCTCTGGGCTTATTCGCATTTCGGCGTTTCGACTCTTTGGTTTTACCTCGATTTGGATTGTAGGCAGCTGTCAAGTTGTCAAAACGTTTGCCTTATCGACATTTCAATTAGGTTTGAAGCAGGGAGAAGTTTGCCACATTAACGATATGAATTGATAGTTGGCCTGTCAAAATCTTTCGGCACATATCTATTTCGTCTGACTGCCGTTCAAATCAACCGCATGTGTGCCGAGTTGGCAGTCGCATATGCAGATTGTGTGGCAAGTTAAAATGCCAGCAGACATCAACTGTTTAACATTTCTCGACTTCTGTTTGGATCGGTTACCCCATCCAGAAAACTCGGCTATATCACCTGCTCATTCAGCAGTCTATCTGTCCAATTAAGCATTTATTTTGCGACATTTAATTAGGCGAGATAGAGCGCTTAGTAGCTGACTTTGGTTGAGTGGAAATATGACAACGTTTGAAGAGTGGGAAACCGAATACTACAAATTGAAAATTGATTTGAAATTGAAACTTATTGAAATTTTATTAAACAACTCTATAATTGTATGCTAATTAACTTTCAATCTCCCCATCTCAAATCACTCACTTTCATTTTCGGCAGCGACTTATAATTTACAGTCAGCACTAACTGAGCTTGGTTTATGGCTCATTTAGCTAATTTCACTTATTACCCCTTACAGCATCCCGCCTTCAGTTTGATTTATTTTAACGATCCACCCAAATGAGTTTAATTAGCAACGGAGGAATATAAACAAAGCAAGAAATTCGCTTCCCAATTATTCGAGTCTGCTGTTTATTTGCTTAATTCTCGTGTTAAATGCATTTAATTTAACTGTGACATATAAATTATCGGCAACCTTGGGCAATCCGCGTTCTATGCAATTAAATAAATTGCGGGGCGAGATCAGCGGGCTGGAGAGATTGTGGTGCTTTTTAAAAACAAATAAACTAAAGTAAGGATCGCCTGGGGGCGCAAATATTTTGACGATCGGCTTGCACAATTAATAAACAAAAATCGCGCAGAATACAGGGGCATAAATTATAAGGCTAACATATGTCTGGACATTATAGCCCCGTTCCCCGCCAACAGCCAATTGCAATCACGATTCGCAGAATCGGTTGGTAAGAAATCATAGCTCTCTTGCCTGAGACAAATGCGGCATGATGGCCCAAGGGGACGGGCCAGGCAATTACCCACAACTGGGAAATTAAAATGCATGTGCAGTGATTTTGAGGGGGGCTCATTCGAGGGGAACCTGGATGCGTGTGGTGCTCTCTGACCCCTTGAACCCCCGACTCCGTCGCATAAAATATGTGACAGCTTTGACACCAACAAACAAATAACCGCAGCAGCCCATGGAGAACCCCTCATCCCAACTCCAATCTTTCGTATTCACTCCACCCGAGGGGAACATCATGTCCGACAAGATTTTCGTTTAAAACGCGAACAGGTTTCGCTTTTATTTTCCCTCTGCGTGTGCCGCCTATCAGAGAACACTGTACTACAAGAAAGTCTTTCGAGGTAATTTTATGTGTTTTCATAGTTCGAACTATATATAATATTCTGCTCTTGATATAAGCTTTACTTCGTATATACAAGAGATATTCATAAGTTTGTAAATTATTAGATATTTTTCTTACTATCAGAAAATATTTTGTAGCCCAGTGTAAGCCCAGCGAGAAAGGCTGGAGCGGATTATGCTAATTTTCGGCATTTCATTGAGGAAAAAGTCTTCGTATCTATGAGTCTGTTTATCGGGCTGCGAGTGTGTGAAGGCATTTCATTGAGGCCAAGCGATATTTACGCAACCAGTTAACAGAAAACTCGAATCCCAAATGGACATGGCCGGCAGAAGTTCCTGGGCAAAGGGGCTCCAGGGGGCCAGGTGGGTGATACTTGGACAAAGAGTTGAAACAAAACTCCCAATATAGAAACAAGTCCAATAGGCAAAATGAAATAAATCAACGGCCAGACGACGAGGGAATAAACAATAATTTGGTTAAATTAGAAAATCGGTAACAAAAATCAATGATGCTGAAAATTTTCATAATAATAGCGTTAATAGCCATCATAACAACGGTCGAAGACCAAACAATAGGCCAATATCTTCGGCTGGCAGGGAAAGGTGGGAATAGATACTCCGCTGGAGTTCGGTATCGAATTGTTTTTGGACTCGAAATGGTCGACAAATTGCTCAATGGAATTGATATGGGAATGGATACGGTGTTGAATTCTTCAAAAAATCCACTGAGCAAATATATGTGCATTAAAATTGGCGAAATACCTAAAATATAAATAGTTCAATAGTCGATGTTTCATAAAACAACCGATGCTCAATTACATACAAATTAGAGATATATTGAAAATTGTACAATTAAAAGCATTAAATTCGAATGACTCACCTACTAATAAATGACTAGATGTGCCTTTGTATTTTAAGTTATTTGGCCCTAAAGCTAGTGGGCATTTAAATAAATGTTATTGTAGCTATAAACTGTTTTCAAAAGTGTCTTTTATTTTATTGCGTTTAAATTCCTTTTAAGCGTTGTGGCTTAGCCAAAATGGCGTTTTCCTCGTTCTAACGGTTTCAGCGCAATTGTCTTCCTAGGTACTCACCGATACACACTCAGATAGCCATTTTATATAGCTACTATGTACAGATACTTCCCGTTGAGCGGTACATGCGCAGTGTCACGCATTCGCTCAGTTGTTCAGCTTTTCAGTCCGCTCCGCTAGACGGCTGTTAAGCACCATTAAGCAGCAAAAGTCAGCGTCGCCATGTTGAGACGGCCCCCTCGCCGCTGAGCCCCTGCCCCACGACCAGTGCCACCCACCGCCCCCACTTCCCCCCGCTCGATAACACCCGCTGGAAGCGTCCAACCAAAAGTCGGCAGAGCTATAGCCTAAGCCCCGCAAGCGCAACAAATCAAAACACATTTCATAGCTTGAAACAAAGCAAAAACTTAGGAGGAGAGAAAAACAGCAGCTAGAGCTGGGAGAGAAAGGCCAGAGGCGGCGAAAAGGGGGATTAGTAATTTTCATCTCAATTATATTGTATTTTGATGTAGTAAATTTATAGACAACTATAGAAAGACAAGCTTCATATCATTTAAATAAATGAAGAGTAAACCAACAAAAGTTAATAAGTAGCACGTTGCTGCTGTACCGCTTCGGCTCCCCTGCTAAAATCCGCCCACCCCTCCTCTGGCTCGCCGCCATTTGCCGAGCGTTTTGCCACACAGTCGCTGCCGTGCCGTCGATGTTGCTGCCGTCGTTCTGCTCATGTGCGCATGACGAATGACCGCAATTTGCGACAGTTTTTTTCCCCGGCTCTTAAGTATTTTATTTATTTTTTTTTAGTTATTTTACTTTACATATCTGCCCGGCTGACTGATGTTGTTGACTATTAGCTGTCGATTGTGCTGGCCGCTGGTGTGTGTATCTATTTTCATTATTGGCTGACTTTAAATGTGATTCCTATTTGCCTTTGCCTATATATAAGTTTATTTATTCTAATGACAAGTCACTCGAAACTGACTGATATTGATATGGTTATATGGTTATTGTAGTCGCTATTTACTATTTACTATTCAGTGTTCCAGTCTAGCGCGCCATTTTGCTATTGAGAGCGATTTGGTTTAGTGGGTTCTAGCGATCATTATTTGAAAGCGTATTTAATGGAGTCTGTATGTGATATTGAATTTGTTTACGTGGAAATTCAGCCACAGGGAATTTAGAGGTTTTGTCATCTCTTTATTTACGGCAGTTAAACACTGAATAATCACCAACGTTTATTCTGCTTTCAAGTGAAGGGAAACAGCAGTTTTCCACCACATTTTGACACTTCCCTTGAGTTTTCTAAATGTAGTTTCCCCCCGATACAAACTAGTTTTCCACCCCCGCTCACTCACATTTGCATAAAACCATTCGCACAGCTATTGCATATCACCGGGATATTGAATATCCCTGGATATCCTTGAGGGACAAACAGGAATGCATAATAAAACATTAATTGATGTCGCTGACGCGTCGTTTGGGAAATATTCTCACAATTTCACGCTAGGCAATCATAATATTCGGATATATTGGGGTGGCCAGTGAAGCTATGAACAGAACACTACAAATAACATAGCACAGGAAGTGCCCTGAAACCCAGGGCCTACAAAACCAATTTCCGATCAGAGCTGGAAAAGCGTTCAGCCATGTCGAGGGGCTCTTAACCCATTGGTGGCTGAATTGAACTGGCATGCGCAACATGTAGATTGTGTGGAATCAATAAATATTTGAAACGAAACTGTTGAATAAACGCTGATCGGTCGGACACAGGATTTGCGGGCAATTAATTTGTGTTATTCAGGAAATTTGTAGGGGCCAGAGCCGAGAGTTCAATGGCCAAAAGGCGATTATTGACAGGCCCTATTAGTGGGTCAATTGCCCAGAAGAGATCTCAATGCTGGCCACTCGTACCTGGCGCTTCTTCTCGACTTATAGCCATTTCGAGTACCTTTCTGTACACTGGCAATTAGCGATAGATCATAGAAATCTCGGCCGGGTGATAAAAGTTAAGTAAGCACATAACGTGAATTGAAGTGTTTTTAGACGCATATGCGGCTGGGAGGGATATCGCCCATTGGTCCACGGATTATATACAATAGTGCCTTACGAAATGTGCTGTGATTTCGATTTCAATTTAAATTTGCAATTTGATTTCGTGTCGGACTGGTTTGTTTGAACCTTTGTTGGGGCCTTACGACCGATCGCGCTGATCGAGCGATGGAGACCATCCGATGATGGCTTTATCATCGCCCCCCGATCAAATGTGTTTTTTTTCTCACCTTGTTGTTGAAATGAATTCGAGGCGAAATTGAAATTTACAGCGCCGGCATTTGACATCGGTGTGGGTCAACTATTCGAAGATTTCACGCAGATTTTGTTTCATAATCAAATAATTGATCTTAATGCGGCATCAGAGCTTTAAATAAAATTTATTTCATTCCATTCGCTGTCATCCGCTGAGCTTTTGATCCCATCAAACCCGAAACGAATTGCGCTTCAATGTTGCGGGGGTTTTAGCACCTCTGTGAGCATAAAAGCTTTTTCTTATTTTTGGGCAAACTAGTTTCCGCAATAATTCGCCGAAGTCAAACATGTTTCTCCTTTTTTTTGGGCCTTAGGCCCGGCAATCTATCAAAAATTTAAGGTGATACTTCTGCTGAGTCGAAAAAAATGTTGAAATTAGCCGATCAAAAGGGTTGCCTTTGGTCAATAAATGCTCAATCACGTGCCATAAACTTTGGGTAAGAAAGGAGGGAACAAGAGCTCGAATTGGGTTAAATCAATGGTGAGGATTCTATTGAAAAGCTTTTAAAAAATCCAAATTGATGGATAGTCGATTTTATGATTTCAGACATTGGTTTGTAAAGCTCAACACAAAGGGTATGCGAGGAAATTAAAGAAGGTGTTTTAATACTGTTAAAGGATAATACAGTTCTGCTTGCCACTATAACTTCTTGATTCCCAATAATAGGCTATCTAGAAAACCGCATATTCTATGTGCACCCAGTGGCTTGTGAGGGATTGATTCTCGCGGCACGATTGACCTCCAACTTGGCCTGACGGCGAATCAATCAAAACTGGCTGCAAATAAATGATATTTTTTCCCCAACTTTTTTGTGCCATTTTTGGCGCATTTGTGTGCCAGTTTTCGTTTTCATTTGCATGAATTGGCGAAATCAAAATATGGCAAAGAATAGACACTAAAAACTTGGCATTATGATGGAGGAAACAGAAATTACTGGCGGGATTTGCACAGGAATCGATCGATCGATGGGCGAACTCCCACTGGGCCTTAATGAGATTTTGGCCAACTGTTTTCATGGCTTACTCCAGTTATTATTTAACTGCCATTGTCTGGACGGTGTTTAATTGGCAATCGGTGTTTTGTTCGGGGGCTCGATCCAATCTTGAACTCATTTCGAAATGGAAAGTCTACTAGGCACATCATTATCTTATCGGGTCATTATTCGGCCGTTTTCTATCTAATTTGCCACGATTTTTTATGGCTCAGATGAGCAGACGGCAAAGCAATTGCAAGGGGCTGTAATTCTTGTTAAATTTCAGCATTTTGATTCTTTGAAGGCGGCCGCCTTTGTCTGATTCCGATTCGCAAATGCAAATATTTTCTATTGATTAAGATTGGCTATAAACTCATATACGTTTCATTTGGTATATTTGAAAATGTCTTTTATTGACAAATCAAATCACTGGAGCGACTGCAAGTTTCGTTTAGTCTTAAATAATTTGCATAATTCTTCGGCCCGTGCTGGCGGTATTTTCCCCCTCTTTTCAAAAGCTCCAACTTAGAGTTATCTGATTTTTATCTATATTTAATTATTTACGATTGAAGCACAATGGTTCAGGGTCATTAATCAGAGCCGCAAAAGTCGGCGCTATAACCGCCTGGCGCCCGTGCAGGAGTTCCCCAAGGAAGCGTTCTCGGTCCGCTCCTCTACAACGCGTATACGGCTGACCTGCCGGTGATACCGAGCCAGTACATTATGGCAGCCACTTACGCCGATGATACTGCGTTCCTAACAACAGCAGATACCCCAGCAGAGGCCTCCCAGACTATGCAGGAGCAACTAGATCTACTGAACACGTGGCACACGAGATGGAATATATCGGTAAACAGCGACAAGTCAACCGCTACCACCTTCGCAACTAGACGCGGCACTTGCCCACCAGTTAGTTTCAACGGGTTCCCAATCCCAGAGGTAGCCAATCCAAATTATCTTGGCTTTACACTGGACAGGAGACTTACATGGAGACCACACCTGCTAAAGAAGCGGAAACAGGCGGAGAACCGAGTCCGTGAATTCTACTGGCTGATGGGCAGACAATCTAAGCTACCGACTTCCACTAAGCTCCTTATCTACAAAGCGATCATAAGGCCAATCTGGACGTATGGCATTCAACTGTGGGGCACTGCATCGAAAAGTAACATCAACATTATCCAGACATTCGAAAACAAAACGCTCCGCACAGTCACAAACGCTCACCCTTTCCACGATAATGCCACTATACACGAGGTCCTCAGCTTCCCCTGGGTGAAGGATGAGATTAAGAAAAGCAGCAGGCAGTACATGCAGAGGCTTCAAGACCACCCAAACAACCTGGCACAAGACCTGATGGACACCAGTCAACGCACCAGGAGGCTGCACCGATCACACCCTTTGGACCTCTCTGGGATTAGACACGCAAATTAAATTAAATTATACACATACATTATTATATACTTCATACATACAATATCGACAGTTATTGTATAGTTTCGCAACAATTTATGTAATCAATTAATTCTCTACCGTTAAGTTTAGTCATCAAATTTAATGATTGTCCGCGAAGGACAGTTTTAAATTAATATATCCAAAAAAAAAATAACCGCCTGGCTACGTGCTTGATTACTTCCAGTATTCACTGAATGTATCCGATACGCAGATACTCGGATACTTGGATACTTGGATACTTGGATACTCGCTGCAGCTAATTCCCTGTAAGCGATCGTAAACTAATTTCGTTCTGAGCCATAAAATACGAAAGTTTTTCGTCATAATCGCCGTGAGTCGTGGGAATTACCTTACCATATCTCGTCATATCTGCTAAATCAGTGGAAAACGGAAGAAGTCCGCCCCCTCACCCAAAAGTTCACACTATCTGGAGGAAGTGGATGGGGCTTCCAGGGGGCCAAAGGGGGCCTACAGCGCTTTGTACTTTTGCGACTGTGTGTAAATATTTGACAACACATGCCTAATTAGTGCAGCCATTGATGGTGACAGGCGGAACAAGCACAACACTTGTCGAACACCCAGCTCTTTTACGATGCTTTTTACCCGGAATCGCCAATGTCTCGGGTTTCCTCGTCTGTACCTATGTATGGATATCTGTTTCCCTGAGGTTCCCTGAGTTCGATCCTTATCTCTGGGGGAAGGAAGTGTTCTGAGGAGGGCAGCTGGAGACACTCAACCCAGAGCTTTTGTTGAGCAAGACTTTCTGCGGGAAACTGAACTTATCAATGGGCGTAAGGCTGGTAGACCAACGGTTGTAAAATGATCAGATAAGGCAATAAGACAGGGAATGATAGGAAAATTTAGGAAGATAGCCTACACATCATAAAATTTATAGGAAAGATAATCGAGGCTCAAGATTATTGTTAATAGAAAATCACGTCTACTTTGAAAAATTAATTCATGGTCAATGAGTATGGCCTATAGTCGATTACTTTAATAATTCTGTTCGATCAGTTTCATTACTCTAAAGTATTTATTGACATTCAGCAATAAACAGGATAAACATTTCCTCGGAAAGACATATTACTCATACGTATGTACCCTTGCCGATTGTAATTATGTTCTCATACCATCCAATACCATCGATCAATGCCACCCAGTCGATGATCGGGCTATAGCTATAGATATTCCCGGGTAGGAACCGTGTTGAAACCATCTCGTCAGTCAGTTGGGGACACTTGGCACATTGGCAAAGTGTTGGGGGCAAATATTTACCCAGAGCTTCGCAAGTAAGCGCGAGTCAAACAATTGAGGCAAACAAGCCGGGAAAACAGAAAAACAGGCTGCAAACATGGATATCGAAAGGAGGAGTGCGGATCGGATCGCATCGGATGGGCTGTGATCGCCACAGTTTCCCTGCGAAACGCGTGAAAAGTGTGGATGAGTTCAAAAGAGTTAACCGACCGTGTATTTGAGAACGGCTTTAAGAGCCGAGAGTTCCTGCAGGTGATAACAAGATTTACAAATCGATTGTCGCATTTGACAAACAAAAAAAAATGGGAAAAAACGGCGAAGGAAGCGAAGGAACACCTGAGGAAATCCAAGGTGTTAATCTCTGTGGAAACACACTCGAGAACACTCAAAAATTCCGCAGTTCAACTCCTCATCTCAATCGATAATCGAGCTAATTTGTTTTCGGTTTTATTGTAATTTGTGATTGCCGCGTGCGTTTTATTTATACTCGTACTCGAATTCGTAAAAAAATCGGCAAAAATCTGGTCTGTTCAAGATTTGCATTTTGATAAGCGGAAGTTGTTGGACTTAAGGTGTTTTTCATGTGATTTGTAAGCTCTCGTATTTGTTGTGTGCTCGCTTATTGTTGTCAAATTTGGCCAAAATTAATTTGCAATAAAAGCGGCTTAATTAGCGCATTTTATCATAATTATGGTACGTAAGGTTTTTGTTGTTTCGTTTGAATTAGTGTTTGACAAGGAACCAGTAATTGGAAATTAATTGGCCAATGCTTACGATATTTAAACGCTTTGTGAAGTGTTCATCCTTGTTTAAAAACACACATTCTTTCTATAATAGTTGGATTCTGGTAACCGAACTCACCTGCATCACCCAGTAGTTATTGTTGGCGGCAAACTGATCACCAATTATGATATCCGTATGCATTTAAGCGGCGTTTTTCGCATGAAGCTTCTTCACTCGACTGTGGGCCAGGGGGAATGCCTGGCGTGGGAGGGGATGCCACCGATTCTACCGATATTCTACCAATATTTAACCCGACAATTTGCAACTGGGCTCCGTACTTTTGTGTTTGCGGACAATTAAATGGCGCTGCTCTGACTCACGAGTCACGATCAGTTCAAGGCACAGTGATTAATCAATTTCGGATGCGAATTCAAAATCGGATTTGGAATCGAATTTCGGGATTATTATTGAATACTTCAGCTTGACATGGCACTGCGAGCGACAGACATTGCGGCACGTTTTCTTATTATTCAATTGCTTTTTGTTATTTGTTGTTAAATTAATTTAATTTGCAAGGATATGCAAATGAAGGCACTCGATCACTTTCTCTCACTCTTTTGTTTCCCTTTGTTTGCACACTGATTTTTTGTATCCTTTGCGTTAATTGCAAAAATTAATAAAAGCCGCCGGCTTTCGCTCACTTCCGCATTCGATGATGAGCTTCGGCTTGTATCTTATTTGTATCTGTATCTCTTGTTCCTCTCGATATGCTGTATGTATGGGCAGTAAATTCGTTGCAATATTCTACAGATAATGGTAAGGCACTTGCTGGTTTTAATTTATAACTTATTTTCTGTGTAGCTTGAGTGGATATTTAGGCGATTCACGCGCTCGTCGGCGAAGTTGTTACTGCGCTGGCGGGAACCGAGTTCGTACTGATTGGACGAGCGCGGGTTTCGCGCAGACGAGCCTCGAAAGTCAGAAAGCCAGTCAGCTAGCTGCCGCTTAACCCCCGCCGCTTAACCCTCCACTGCCCGCTCTGCGCCGCTCTCGCTCACCTTTCGTATCTGTATCTGTCGGATACTCTGCTCACCAGGTGTTCCGCTCACCTGGATCGCTCTCCGCCACTTTCGGCCCAGGTGATCTGTCGCTCTTATATCCGACTCTCAGGTGTGTTCCAGCCAGCTGATCTTATTGGAGGCACTGGAGTATAAGAGCTGCGATCGATTTTAATTGAATGAACCGCCTGGGATTCGCCATTTTAGATTTGACCTGCGGTAGAGGTGGTAATGGGTGAAGAAACAGTAACCACTGTTCAGAAAGGATCTCGAAATAGGCCAAGGAGGTTAGAAATTAATGTTTTTAAAGGACTTTATGGACTATTCAGTAACAAATAAATATATAATATTAATTTTAGAATAACAATTTTATTAGTATTCGATTAATTAGAACATAATTTAAATTTACAGAACTTTCCAATTAAATGTTTATTTGTATAAAAGGATAGTTGTAATAAAATCTACACATATGGCTTCGATTTTATTTAATTGATTTCCGAGAACTATTATCCTACAAAGTGATTTTTAAGGACCTCATTCTTAAATCTTTATACTTTTTATAAGTTTTTTAACTGAAGGTATAAAATTGTTAGCTTTTAAGGAGTAATAAATCAGATACATACAAAGGATAATCCCCGAACAGAACCTCCCCCATTAAAACCGCTTTACTACACCGTTCATTAGGTTTGACACATTTTAGATAGAGCCTAAAAAAAAAAAAACTGTCCAGCTAACACGCGAATCTTTCATAGACCTCATGCAGTTTTAGATGGTAAAAAAACATAATTAAATAGAATTAAAGCATAAATTAAGTCAGCTTATGTGCTTTCTTTGGGGGAAATCAATAGAGCGACAATTAAAAGGTATCTGTATCTACATATTCCAGGTGGAAAGCAAAAGAAGAACGAGGACTGTCATTTCCCTGTGTAATTCCCTGAATCATAAAATTACCCCAACGCACGCCACACATAAAAGCCATTTTCATTTCGACTCATCCCCCTGGTTTCCTTATTTTTTGGCCATTAGGGAGCCACAAGTTTATGTTTTCCGCGCGGGGGGTAAAATGGTTTGTGCAGGGGGGCCAAAAGTATCTGGAATAACACGCAAACGTGGTTTTCTGCGGGGGTTTTTAGAGGTGTGGCCTCTCCGGAAAGCGGCGCAGACTCAAAAGCCAGCCAATCGGCGGTCGACAAAAAGAGCGAGAGACACGAGATACAAGATACAATGAGTGAGCGGGACGGGGCATGCGGTTAGAAAGAGAGGGCCAGACACTTTTGCGTACTCGGTGGCAGTAAGTGGAAAAAACAACACCAACGCCACACGCAGGTGGAAAAACAAAAACATCAACATACCTAGTCAGATACGAAAGTATCTACACTCGCAGATACATTCGTCCATATTCGACGCCACCGATAATTGACTGTAGTATTCCCCGGCTTTCGCTATTGACTTCGTGCAAATTTGCCATTATTGCCACCGCAGACGTCTGCAGATACAAGGCGAGATACTCAGATACATTCGAATTTGTTTGTCTTCGCTCTTTTGTTTGCTCTCGAGCTGCTTGTGTTACGTTTGGCATCCGTGAGATATGTCAAAGACACATTTCCAAGCCCGTACTTGACTCCGTTCGCCGGTTGACAAATGCCAGCCAATTTATAACGCTTTTGGCCTAGAGTGAAGCGGTCGAGTGCGAAGCTATGAACGCTCTGGGGATTTAAATATGCATATTATGATTAAGGTTCTTTAGAATATCTATGGCGCTTTAAGTTAAATTAAAGTAAATGGGGCAATTTTCTTGTCTTCACAACAAAGACAAAAAGGCGTGTTTTTCAGTTATTATGTCATAACTAAGTCAAATTAAGACACATCGTTATAAGAATCACTGTTTTTTGTTCCTGACAACCTAAGAAAAAAACACAAATCACTTTTCAAAAGATTTAGAAAAAAAAATTTTTACCCAAATTTTGACTTTTTTGTAATCATCATCAAAATTTGCGAAAATGGTCAAAAATTTTTTTTTCAGATTTTGTTGCCAATTGATTTGTGTTTGTAAAGGATAAAGATCTGAGCACAACGACGTATAACTTTTCATATTTGGACAATTTTTTCGATTTTTATGCATATAAAACTAAAATTTTTTTAATATTGACGCGTTTAATATACGATATACCATCCTTAGATCTTTCTGTAATCAACTTAAACATTTAAACTCTACTTACTTCCCTTTATAAGTGAAATATATATCCTTTATATCCTCCTTACTCACGTTTTTTCCAAAATTCACCTAAAAAAAACCTGTAATGTATCAATTTTGGCGCTTTTATGTCGCGATCCGATCAGTTCACCATAAATATTCAAATTGAAGGCGCACATCCTTGCAGAGTAATTGATTTTCCCGCCAGCGATATCTGCGGGATTTATGGAAGCCCCTGTTTCAGCTCTTACCTCACACAAAGATCGATGTCGAGGGTACTACCTGTTATGAGACCGGAGATTCGAGGACTCTCCCCCCGAAATTCACTGGACTCGACCGAGCAGAACTTATCGGCCAGCTCGACATGATTAATTGCCCACCGAAGACCCTCGAGATCAGTTCGTTTGAATTGTGGCCAAAATATTGTCACGCTTCGAAATCGGAATCGAAATAAAATGAAAAACACGATCTGAGAGCCTCCAAGGAAATGGTTCTCCGCTTGATTGATTCCACTTGGCGGCACTTGCCGATAAAGAAGGACAAGTTCCCAAATGATTCCGATTTATTCGGGCGGTGCATTGTCAACCTGGAGTTGTTATTTCTTCCAAGAGCGAGGGTCCCAGAGATTACGCGGCAATTTGTTTTGTCTGCGCATTTTCTGGGAAATATTTTCATAATTTCTTCGGCTTAACCTTATCGCTCGAATTTATTTGTTTGCATAATGCGAGGGTAATTGAAATCTCAGCCAGGGGAACCACCTCGAATTCCATCTAACAACTCAGGCGATCGAGATCAGAAGACTTTTAGTTAACCCGAATAATTGGGTCTCAGAAATGTGCATTCTATGCAAATGCGGCCAAGATGCAACTGCGAATGCGAATTTATGCGAATGCTAATCAAGTTAACACCAAGGCATAGTCACTGTCGTCTGACAATTTTTAAGTGCGTATCTGTGTCGCTGCAGCGGCGGCAACAATTATTAATGATTTTGCTAAATGTTACAGAAAATAATGACAGCGCGCAGTGCTGTGTGCAGCTCCACAAATTACAAATGCACACAAAATGCCTTTTGGATTTCGGATTTTGTATTTCGGTTTTCGCCTCTCGCCTTTCAACACCTCGCAGCCCACATTTCGTTGCGTTGAATGAATGATTCGACATGTTCCAAGTGGGCGGCCCGCCTGAGGGCGTGTCACTTTCAGGTGAGGGCGGGGGGCGTGGCATGGCGGAGAGCGAACAGCAGGCGGCTGATTCTTCCCGAGCTTCATGGACACTTTTTTTGACATTTAGCGCGTGCGCAAGCGCAGAAAGAAAGAGTCATGATCTAAGCATCTAACGATCTACGACACAGCGAAAAATAACTATATCATTCGCAAATCATTTTGAATTTGTAAAGAAAAAGATTCATTATATTCAAAACAAACAAATAAATGAACAATGCTTGTCACAATTGTATTCTCTTCTATTGTTTATATCCCAATAACCTTCCCGTACTATCTTAAAGATTCATCCTTTGCTGCCTAATAAAATTGACATTAGAGGTCTCGAAGCATTTTTATTGTTATTGATAGTAATAACGCCCATTATTTGCCACAATAGAGAGCTTATTACCTATTGGTTCGATCGCTTTCAATTTCTGGGCAAATAAGATTGAAAGCGTGTGTTGTTCACGACAAAAGTCATAGTGTTTTATCTGTTTATATACTTATATACTTCATAGATGCTTATACAGCTGTTAGTCACAAAAGTTCTATAGGACTTTCATTTTAGCACACTGATATTAAATTGAATAAAGTGATTAGCATTTCGAGTGATATTTTCTCCCAGTGGAGTGCTTCATTAAATTCCCGTTTCCCTGTACCACTTCAGGTGTTGGAAAGATGAGCCCCCAGTGCGGTACTCCTCCGACATCATTTCTATGATCGCGTTAATCACCTTTCAAGCCCACTCGAAGCGAAGTAGAAACGATATGGCACTTGAGAGTGGCTGGGGATCGTGGATGTTGATGGCATGGGGGCAACTTACAAAACTTACAAACGATATCATTGCTTACTCAGCAGGTTTCGGGTCGCGACTATTTTCGGGGGGTGCTAATGATGCGACTGCACAATTGAAATGAAATTAATTTTACGCGGCAATTAATTAAATCTCGGCTGTGGGCAGGCGCAGAGAAAGCCAAGGCCTCCCACACCAAAGACTTCATCATCTCCTCTAACTACGGCCAATAATAATTATTAATTGGGCTAACAAGTCCCTCGGTTTTTGGCTTTCGGATTGTGAAATCTCTCCGAACGCTTTGCCTTGGCCAAAAGCCAAAAGCCATAGACAATAAACCACTGATACACCATAAATGCGACGACGCACAAAACAATTGCACCGAAATAATACAAATTCGTGTGAAATTAAATCATAAAAGTAACAATAATCTGGCCAAACCCAGAAACCCAACAGCACACGTCAGACATCGCAGACATCGCAGACATCGGCCAGACTTCAGACATTATGCGATATTCGATATTCGGCACTGACACAGAAAGCCGAAAATTTCCATAGGATTTTCTATCGATTTTTATGGCGAATCGGAAAAGTTTATCAATGCCGAGAACTTTTCTTCGAATGCGACATGCAAATTATGAAACTTGTTTGGTGAACCCAAATTCTGGCCAAATTTCCATATAAGGGCCTGCGTTTTCTATTTGTTTACTATTCGTTTGTTGAGAAGTGCTTATAAAATGTCTTATCTATTTGTTTTCGTTTATGATGCTCTTCGTCAAACCATTTTCTGTCGATTTTTATATCCAATTGGAAAAGTTTACCAGCTCTAGAGCAAAAGCCGAGAGGTTTTGATTAGCGCCAATTCGCCCTAAACTCATTTTGTTTGGTTTTGATAAGAACTGATTTCTGGAGAAAACCAAGCAAAATCTAAGAAGATTCTTAAAATAATATCTCTACATATTAATTTTATAATTTTAAACAGCGATAACAATTTGAGAAGAACCAAGCACTTAAAGATCTTAGTGACTTAGTCGCATAAATAATATTTTGACTTTATTTCATCTGAGTGGCCTTGTTTCTAGTGCTTACAGTTTCATCAATTTGACAAACAGTCTTGAGTCTCAATTCAACGAAATTCAAAAATGAGTCCAAATTCACGGTGCCTCGCGCTTCTATTCGTTTCGTTATCCTTTCTAGCTCAGTGCCTAATCGACAGTTACAGAAATCCAAAGGAGTGTAAGTTTTGAGTTAGAAACAAAAATGGATTACTATATTGTAAGTTAACGTGTTTTAAGCAGCCGTTCTGGCCACTCGCTGTCAAGAAATTCAAAAGATCCAAGACGATTTTGTGCATCTGGCAGATAATGTAAGCTAGACTCTAAGGTCATTTTATTACTTTTTAATCCCCCGAAAGTGCTCCATAGAGAAACTGATGGCGAACGACTCCCAGGAGTATCTGCAGTTCAGTTGTCATGTGGATGATCTGCCAGAGGGCTACGAGAGGAGACTGAAGCCCGTCGACTATGGCCGGAGTTTCTTCCTCAACCAGCGGATGCCGAAGCCTTTGAAGCGCCAGTGGAATTTCCGAGTGCCCACAGACGCCGTGAATGGACTCAGTCTGCTGTCTTGATTGATTCGACTCCACTAGACTGATAAAGAAAATGTCAGAAATGAGCTTATCACTTTGATTTTGGAGGGGAAAATGCTTGACCACCGGCGGATTTCAATTAATCCGGGGGTCAGCATAGAAGGAGCCGCTACCGAATGATCGGTAATGATCCCGGGGCCTTTGTCTTTAATGAGCTTATCCATCATCGCGGTCACAGCTCCCAGCGTCTTTAACTCATCTGTCACAGGGCTAATAGGTTTCATTAGTCATCTCCAATCGTCCGGTTTATCAGCTGCTTTTTTCTCTCATTTTTTCTGGTCATTTCTCAGAGTCTCTGAGCCACAAAAAATGTATTTTCAGTTTTGGTTTTTGCCTCAGTTTGGCTTCATACCTTTATCCCCTTTTCGATTCGTTTGGGGTTTGCGTGTCGACAGCAATTTTCACCTTAATTATTTTTGGTGGCAGGAGTCGTCGGGTGGCCGAGGATGTGTCCAGCACGCGCTAATGTTTAATATCCGCCAGGATAATGGAATGGGTGGCCGCCAGAGGGAGAGAAATGGAGAAGAGTCGGTTGGGAACACCGAAGAAGACACCCAGTCCAAAACCAGACCAGACAGTTATGCAAATTTCCAACATTATTTGTATATTAAAGGGAGAACAAAACCTCCGTCGCCATAATGATGAACCAAGGGAATACCTTATGACGTCTGAAAGTTCGTGGAAAATTTTCAAAAATTTACTTACGCAAATGTAACGATACGCCAATGTGTTAAGACAATAAATATAAACCATAAATATCTAAAAAATATTCAAATTTTTTATATAGTTCAATAAATTGGCGCCGTAAGGGCAAATTGATTTTGATATATGGCGAAAAAAATAACAATAAATCGGTATTTGAATATTCATAAAAGCAAATGCGTAAATACTATTAGATATTTAAATAATAAAGTAGAAAAATGTACTCCAAAAACCTTGAAAAATTATTTTGAATTAGTGATATACATATATTAGCTCATTGGTTTTTACAAATTTCCTTTATACTAACAGGTAAATACGCTTAAAACATATAGCAATCCAGATACTCCCCGAAAGTCAAAAAGTATCTGTAAAACGAAGCGAAGCGTGTGCTCGTAAATTATAGTGGCCACACACAGATACAGCACACACTTACACTACAACCACCAGGATGTCAGCTCGATGTTCCTCTGTGTTTGTTTGCCCATTTGGGCCATCGTCCTTTCGTGTCCTGGCTGTCTAACATTGTTCGTTCATTGTCTTGCCAATGCCTGTTTTTTTGAGAGGTGGCAAGCTGGAAAATGGGAAAATGGGGACTGGGGTTTTCCTTTCTGTTTGCCATTAAATATTGGCGCCATTGTAGCCCCTCTCCGCGACTCCTTGCATATCCTGGCCGCGCTCCATTTCCCCTCCTCGGCAGCCATAAAATGTTCAATTAGTTAATGAAAAATTTTCCAATTGGAAAACATTCGAGTTCAACTAACGACGTTGCATGCAGGGGAGGCGCTGCAGAGGGATAAGGATGTGGATAAGGTGGGGGTCTTTCGCCTTTGTAGAATATGCCTTCAGGTCGGAAATTTATGCATGTGATTTATGCACAACAACGATTGCCAATTACAATATCATTTCTCTTCTTGTCTCCTCGGCTTTGTGTTTGCATTTGTTCATTTTGTCTTGCCTCTGGGTTCCTTTTTTTCCACCTTTTTTACCTGTATCTTTGGGCGAGTGTCCGTGTGTGGGATGCCATTAAGAAATGTGTCAAAACATGTGAGGAATTATATAAGTTAAAACACGACAGCGCAGGGGTTAAACATACAGAACAGACAGGCTGAAAGGATAATAAGCTGGCGCACGAAAAAATGTATTTTTATATAAGCATGCAGTTTTTTAGCTCGCTGATGAATTTATAAAATAACCAAGTCGTTGGTCTAATTATAAAACTTATTAAATTCATTATTAGAGATTATGTTTTTAGTTTTCAAACTAATGAAGTTAAACACTACTTCTCCTTCTCCCCCCGAGAGCAGTTCCCGAGCTCATATTGCATATGAATTAGAGCGGAACATTGCTCATTGGCATGTACCCTCTCAAGGGCCCTCTTGGCCCCCTTAACCCCGCTTAACCGGAGACGACCCCCACCCACAAGGCACCCAACCATTCAGCCATCGCCAGAATCAAAAGTCAACAACTCTCGCTTTGTTTTACTTTCCCAGCAAACAGAAATTAAAGCCAGAGAAAAAAGCAAAACGAGTGGCGGACAGGAAAAGCCAACGCATGACACAAATTTCAGGAAGGGAAGGTGGTGGTGAACAGAACAAAAAGCGGACTGCCGAGGAAATGGGGAAAATGCGTCAAGGGAAATGATGGAAATATTGAGAACGCATATGAGAAGAGCAAAAACCCAAAAAAATAGAAAAAAAAATAGTCCAGACTTTGGCGCGCGGCACTCGGTAAACAAAGAAATAACGTTCAGGAAACAGAAACGGAAAACAGAAACTCGCTGGTTGACCGAGCATCAATAGAGCGGCTAACTTGCTGAATTTTCACCATGGAAAAGCTGGGGAAAAACAAAGCATAAGCTTGGCACCAAATGCGCGAGTTTCCTGTGCAGGGCGGCTAATGGAGCCTGAAATCGATTTGCGGCACGATACAATGATCTATGATCGACTTAAATGAAGGGTGATCCCCGACCACTAACCACCGAGACACCGGGAACACTTGATCCAACTGCAGCACCTGTGCCACCCACCTTCAGCTTGCTTTCTCGGTGGATTTCCGATCGACAGCCAGCTGTTGCCATCTCGAAATCCCCAAATTTACAGCATTCCAACTCCTTTTAGTAGCATTTGCCTCTTAACCGGGAATTTACGATCGTTGCCTTTGTTTACTCAGTCTCGTTGGTGCTCTTCTTATTGGCTCCACCTTCTACACACTCGCCTCACGCATTCTGAACACTGAGAGAAAATTATTAAATTACGATTTTTCAAGGGTTTGTAAAAATATTTAACATATTTAACCATTGTTTGTAAATTGAACTCGCAACCTAAAGCATTAATTATATGTTTAATCCCGCCTATGATTTATGCGTATGTTTTCTCAGTGTAGTTGGCCTCTGGCGACGCAGAGGAAAGAAGCACCACTGAACCACTGAATCGCCAAGCCACCGCACCACCGAAGCCGAGGTGTCAAGTGTTTTGCCTTATCTTATGCGGTTGCTTCCTCTTGTTTGTAGGCCAACAACTCCTCTGCAAGTTAGGATCCCCGATCCAAGAGGAGGAAGCCCGAGACCGCCAACGTGTCTGCCTCTCGAATTGCGTCAAAAATTATCGCCATTAAATGTAGATGAGCGTTTAGTTGTAAAGTTATTGGCCCATAAATAACCCCCGAGTCCGCAGTCATCCGCAGCATCCAGGTATCCGAAGAATCCGAAGAGGGGCACTGTTTGTTCTCTTCATTCATAAAATGAATGTGATTTATGAGCCGTTGCGCTTGCGGAACTTTTGATTGCAGGTTCTAATAAGGATGACGGTCGCAGCTAATTGAAATTCATTTGCTGATTGAGCAGGAATTTAGTAAAATAAAAGATGAGTAGCTCATTTGGAGGGTGAGGGAGTTTTTACAAGACTAAATTTATGTGATGGAAAGGCTTAAGCTATCGTATGTCTCCTTAACGTAATAAAGTTGCATTAACAAAATTCAAAAACTATAGTTTTTCGCTTAAAGCTTATGAATTAATTTGAAATGATTATGGGTTTTAGGAATTATGATAAAGTATATTCTTTGTAGAATGTGGGTCAATATAGGTGGTTAGGTGGCGCCATCTATTTCTGAAGCAATACATGTCTTCGGGCTTTAGGCGCCATCTATCCATAAGTGCGACAAGTAAAATCAGAAATGCGAGTTCCTGCCCTGGCCGTAAGGTGGCGCACCATTAGTTTCCAAATAATAGTACAAGGTGGCGCTAGTGAAATATTGTTGAGAAAATTTGTGGTTATTGTTACAAAAACTAATACTAACCTGCGGTTAACATGTTCGCCCATAAAAACAGTTTGATATTCACTTGTGTTTGTATTAGTTTTTGATTTTTTCCTTAAGCAGTCCTCAACACGCCGACTTTTAATGGCCGTCAAACTGCAAGAAACCGCTGGAAAATTCTCAGGCATTCCAATTGATTCAGCATAGAACATGACTGCTCGATTGTGACTGCAACTATCTAATTAAAAATATACAAAATATCAAAAACAATAAATAAGAAAATACAATCGAGCTTACAAGCCTCGTGGAGTAGCTTACTGGCAGCAACAACATCCACATTTTCACAACCTGGCTGTGGAGCCAGTCCAAAATTTGGATAGAAGTCCACAGTTCCTCGCGGTCGAATATCCCCAAACAAAGGATAGTCCGTGTGAATCACATCCACGAATTGAGCGGCATTCGAGTGCAAGCTGTCATCAGATCGACTTGAAAAGAAGGGAAGAGCCGGATCCAGACCCGTAACTCTGCCCAAAGATCCATTGAAATAACGTCCAATTCGTCCTGCGATATGAGCTCCCAAGCTGTGTCCTATGACATGGACTCCTTCTAAGGAGATCCCATGGCGCTGAAGGAATTCCTCCAATAATTTGGCTAGAATCCGAGCTACCTTCTTCACAGCCAATCGCGAGCTGGGATAATCTAAATTGGCCACAGGACCCCAGTCAGCCACCAAAACATTGTCATATCCCTGAGCAGTATAGGCTTCGGAATTGTTGTATTCAAAAAGAAGTAAGATATCTATCGGTTATGAGAAATTTGCTCTCCAAATTCTCACCATTTCTCAGAGGCATTATAGAGCCATGGGTGCGGGATCCCAGGTAACCGTGCACAATCAACTTGACAGATTCCACAGACGACAACTGATCCACATTCTCCAGGGAAACATCCGCTGATGGTTTAAGGTAGTAAATTGTACTCTGATTAAGTAAAGAATCGAGCAGAGCGGCATGCAGTCCCAGAAATTGACAGAGAATTGGTACCAGACATAAGCTGGTCTTGGCCATGTCTAAGGTTCTAATCCACAGTAAACCCACTCGAATAACTAGAGATTCCATCGAAACCCCACCTATTTATACCCAAAATATAGCATGCGTTCCGCTAATCGACCGATTAGGTGAAATCTTCCAGAGATGACGTACTCTCAGGCGAGTACTCGTAAATTTACTGTATTATCTAGGTATTAAGTAATTTTCCATAAATATTACACACACACGCACAGAGAGATTCAAAGCTTAAGCTAGGGTTAAAATGCAAGCAATCGATTGTGGGTTATCCCTGATTTCGGAGATGGCAGTTGGATATGGATAGATGTTCTTCTAGATATCCTATCGCCTGGCATCATCTGATCCTTCGGAAATGGGACGAATCATCCAACGAACCCGTTTCAGCGAATTCTGCCCAGAAAAGGTGTCCCACCAGACCCCAGTTTCTCCAGCTTGGTTCTGTGTGGTATATTCGCCGAATAAGTTGCTCTTTGCGCAGTTGTTAAACCAGCCAGCTCCCTTGTGTCTCAGCGCGCAATTGCACTCCAGGCAGTTGTCATTATCCTGATCCACAGTGCTGAACTTAGCTCCAGCATGATAGGACAATGAATCTCCAGCTGAAGGAGTCAAATTATCCTGGAATTTTCCCAGCAAAACGAGGGGATATAGTTCCTTTTCGCTGCCAATGGCAAACAACGAATATCCCGCATACGCCACGTTGCCCGAGAAGTCCTCCATCACAATCCGCAGTTCGTGCAGGGCCGATGAAGTGAGGGCATGCAGTTTGTTGAGACCAATAAAGAAGTCCCCAGCCAAATTGCCAAAGCCATCGCGATAATCCAGCCAGCCGCGTTCGAAGTTCACATCATCGGAGGTGCGTCTCAAAATAACAGTCCAATCCTCATCGCAGGATACGTAGAAGGATTCCGATTCGGGTGTGAGCTGGACTTTCAGAATTCCGTGGTTAGCAAGGAAGGAATAGGAGCAACTATTGGGCAACTGACGTGTAGCCGTTGGTCCATTCAATCCAGTTGGGCCATAGAAGATTGGCTGCTGACTTGGTGTCGACCTCAATCCTTTACCCTGAATCAAACGGCTTTGGCGCCTGAAAGATATAAGTTCCAGTTAAATTACAATATGAATTACTCAAATATTATCACCTAATGGCCCGCGAAAGATTGGCCACTTCAACCTGCACAGATCTGACACTGAGGGCAGTAGAAGCCAAAAGAGTGGCCAAGGCATCCAGGCGACTTGATAAATTCAAGTTGGATTCATTAAATGTACCTACTCCAGAGCTGGGATAATGTTCCTGCGAAACGTCACGTACAGTGCGCGAGATATCTGCCGATAAGGAAATAAGTTTATAAAAATGTGATCTTCAAAGTGGACTGGGCAACCAGAGAGACAAACACAATAAAACAGCACAACATCGACATTTCTAGTATGTTACCCTTCATCTTTTTGCGATTTCTTAGCTTGTGTTTTAGCTCCCTGACATTCCGGGGACCGAAAACCTGATCGGTTTCACCTTTAAGCTCGTCTAGAGTGTTCCTCGAAAGCCGATGGATGTGCTCAAAACTGTCCAGTCGCTGCAGGAAGTCCAATTGCTGGGCCTTCATCGATTCCATGCGGGCCGAACTGCTTTCCACCAGCTGATCCAATCTAAAAAATTGTATATAAATAGTTAATAAATAGAAAACGATAAAGAAGCCCTCACTGCCTTCGAAATGGCCCACTTAGACGATTTTCCTTGGGTTCAGAAAATGATAAAGCTCTAAATATATTTTTGTTTGTATTGTTTCGCTTGCTAATCAGCTTGAGCTTGCCACTTGCAGATTTCCGTTTTCAAACGATCGTAAGAAATAACCGATTAAAGTCAGCAAAGAAAAAAATATATTAACCAAACAAGCAAAACGATGAGATACAATCTATAAACACTCCCCGGCTGCGTGTGAAAATCACCAGCGAATTTCTGCGAAACCATAACAATAAATTTGACCCAAAAAGCAAGAGCAGGTGCTACCCAACGATTACTTGATCAAAGAAATATAATTATATTGGCAAAGAATTGCACATCATTAAGGGGTTAATTCCTCTGCCAAATAAGTCGCAGTGTCACACAAAAGTTTCCGAAGATGCGCGGTTTTTGCTCTACCGGTTTTACGAAAATATTTCATATGATCGTCTATGTCAAACCAGTTCTCACTTCTTATCGATGACTTCCAGGCGGTGGCGCTGGTCCTCGTCCAAGGTCACCAAGATGCCAACGCGATCGTGCAGATTGGTCATCATCTCCTTGTAGTCGCATCTGGGAGCACTTGTGGGGGTCGCAATGCTCTGGAGAATGGCAGTATAAACAAAAAGAAGGGAGACGCGACATTAAGCAAATACGAGGCCAGCGCATTGAACTTGTTCTGGCCAAAATGAAACCTGCTGGCCAAAAGTCAGCAGCCAGTCGGCAAGTTTTAAATTCACATTACAGTGGGCGATCGAGAGAACAAACACACAGTATGCCAAATGGGTGCATTTCAAACAAAGGGATAATTTATTTTATGTTTCTTGTATTTAATTAAGTAACCTAAGTATTTAATTGTTCAAAGCTTTTGGCTCAAATATTTTATATATTTATCTCTTCTCTTTTTCAGCTGTTTTGTCGTTTTACCATATGATATTTATAGCGTTTGTTTTGTTTTTTATTATAGACAGCATTCCAAATTTACCAATCGCGAGACTCCGATGAATCACTAAGTGATACTGAATTTTACTAAACGAATGTTTTTATATTTAACACCATTAAGTTATTTTTGATGTTCAAAACTAATTAATTGTAGTATAATTTTTAATTACAATTTTGCAAGTTAGGTTTTTGTTCTTTCGATCGTCTGCTGTGTTTTCACTGTAACGCACTCGGAAGTTGTTGGGCATGCGCGACCGCGTTTGGTTGCTTCGCAGGTTACGAGGTGGGAGTGGTGGTGCCTGGGTGACTCCGGGTACTTCCAGCACGGAGCCAGTGCCAAAACCGCAGATCGCAGCCAGCACCATGACAATGGCCATGGCTGCTAATTGGGGCCTCATCATGTCACTTTGTTTACGCGTCGCTCAAAGCAAACGAATCACTGGCAATCAATCGAGAATTTTACACCTATCCTTGGTTCCACGCAAGATCCAAGGATCTTGGAAAATCCGAGATCAATACGTCCGTTCCGGTTGAAGTTTGCGAAGAAACTGAGCGTATATGAAGACCCAGCTCTTGGAGAGGAGCTTTTCTCGTAGAAAAGCTTTCGTGAGATGCTCGAAGTTTATGTTTTTCGAGGGATGGTCTTTGTTTATGCACATCTGTCTAGAAGACTGCGAAAAAACCCCGCGGCGTTTTGGACTTTTTTGGCCTGTCAATCAATTGGTTGTCTGTCTACTCGGCACGCTGATCAGTCCAAAATAATTTGCAACGGCTTGTCGAGAACTATGAACACGAGCTGAGAGAATTATTAATTGACTATTCAAAAAAGGGGGATGGAATCACCACTAAGAGCTACTAGTCTTGTGCTTAACTATAGCTTTTAGTTCTGGTATCATTATAATGCTAATTAGTTAGTAAAGTGCTTAAGCCCAAGATTAAATGTGGCATCGTTAGGCCATATGTTCAGTCTTTGTTTAGTAGTGATTACTTCAAAAATCATTAAAGACTTCTTCTTTTCTGTATTCTTCAAGCCACCGATATTGGATTGGAAAAATGAACACTGTTTAAAAACCAAATGTCAGCAACTACATATACAAACACTAACACTTTATGCAATTATTTAGATATTTTATTGAACAAGCTATTTTCGACGATCTATTACTTTGTCTTAAATGTGGCCAAGTGCGTAATATGCCGTAACTGGCTGTAAACCCACATCTGAGGAGCTTCTCGCCTTAAGTCATCTATGCTAATTGCTAGATAATTTTATGCAACTGAAACTATAGCTAAAATTCCCTACGTAGTTTGCATGCCAATGATATGCAAAACCCATTCACTGGTCGTTTGGTTAAGCCTGCCTCAACTAGGCGTCATTTCCATATATTAAACGACATATATTGGCCGATATGAAAGGGCTAACCTTAGCAAGCGATGAGTAATCATGAGGTGGGGAATGCATGCCAAATGTCGTGGTTTCCCCGATACGTTGACATTATATTTATAGAACTTATATGCGTTTCGTTTTTATTTATATGTATTTTGGCCTTAGCCGTCATCTGTTGGATATAATGCAAGACTCACGAACAGAATAAATATGGATGCAATGGCATTTTTCATGCGGCTTAACAACTTGTTCACGAGATTACCTTTGATTTTCCGTTGTTGTTCCGCTTATGTCATCTGTAATTGTTTTGCTCAATTACAATGGTGATGGGTTTTATGGACTTCTGAAGGTTTACAGCTGCATCCAGCTTGGTCATTGGATGTTGAACGTAGGAAACCTTTTCCTCTGCCCAGCTGCAGATGAATCGTGCCGAGATGCTCGCCTGCAGATACCAAAAGTCAGGCCCAAAGCTCATCCAACTCTATTTGTGGCCAAGATGAATTGCCGGAATGATGACGCAACCGGCCGTTGGGTGGCAAAAAAGTCGGAGGAGAAATAAGTTTCTTAATATCATGTATATTGTTCGCGGTTTGCCCGAAAAAAGAGTTGTGTCATTTACATAATTAATGCCTTTGGATCCCATGCCTGCCACCCATTTTGCCCCTCCTACATCATCATTTCGGCGACTTGTCATCCTCTGAATTATTTCAATTGCTCGAAATGGGGCTGAGTAAATTTCAAAGCTTGCCAACATTTCAAGCAATCAAAAATTATTGTCTATATTGCTATTTATGGGCAGAGAACTAGCCCATAAATCAGTCGGATATTCTTGGAAAATAAACAGCACTCATTACTTTTCATTGGCCTTGGCCGCTTTTTATTTAATATTAAATTATTGTACAGGTTGAACTTATTCAAATTGTATTTAGTTGCCATCCATTTGTTAAATAATAAACATTCAATATTTATCCACTTTAAATATACCCATCGTGTCTGTTACTCTTGCCGAATATTGTTTTGTTCGTCTTTCGTTACTTAGAAATCAACTACAAATATTTACAAAATTTTCATTCTTATTTGTGGGGGTTTGTGGGCCGCACCCAGTTTTTCGTTTAACTATACAAAAATGCTTACGAGGTAAACATAAAAATTGCATGCTCCATCTAAACTATCGCCTATCTGCATCGAAAGTTCGTAATTTGTGTTAATAGATTTATTTTGTTTTTAACAAAGGTACATTAAATATATTTACGACAAATTCAATGCATTAAAAATATTTAAGTTTCTCATCGTTCCACCCCTCTAGTTAATTGTTTTTACCTTTCGTTCCCGGGGTTCCGAGGGATGGATTGCCCCGCGCTTAGCTACTATATAGAGTACGATCCGCTAAAAACATTCTTAGTTATTTACTCGTTTCGATTACGTTAGGGATTAGCTTAGTTTTCTCCATTATCATTTGCCTGCCTGCTCTTCTCCAATGTTGTGCAAAATAATCAATTAGAGTTGTCTCGGAAAATGCACCGAAAATCATTTGCGTTTGCCTGATAAAATTGCATTTAACGGAAACGGAAACGATAACGAAAACCAGTTCAATCTTCGCTAATTTCGTTCGATTCGATTTGTTCCATTGGCTCATTGGCTTATAAACTATGGACGTAACCTTCGGGATGGGAAAAGTGCAAAAGTGCGTTGCCATGCTTCGTTACCTTTTGTGTTGCGATCCAATAATTAATTGGGTAAAATTCGCAGAGAACCAAAAATAGCGGAATGCATATGATAAACATACTCTTCGCCAAATTTCGAGTGCGTGCAAAATTTCGTTTCACTTTAATGTACTGCTCTTCTTGGCTAGCAAACAATTCTAAACAATTTTGCTGGCCAGCTGCTACGTTTGTTTTCTAAAGTGCCTAATTCTTTATCTTTATTAAGTTTTTGTTTACTTTGTGTTGTGTTTACCTTGCTGTAGTGTATTTCAGTGTGTGTTTTTGCATACTTTTTTCATAAATCACAGAAAAAGTTTATTCATTTGAAATATTTGGTTTTCCATTCGCCATTGTTTAAATTTGACTTTTACTTTAGCTACAAAATATCTGGTTTCGGAGCGCTATTAAAACGTGGCCCAAATCGAGTTTTGTTCGAGTTATTTAAGTATCAACTAACTTAACGGGCTTGATATCTCCTTATAATGATGTCTTAATCAGAGAATCTTAGCAATTTGATTGCCTACAACTCAAATTGGCTCGTCTTTCTCATAGATTTTTACGATATTCATAATATATTTTGTTCTACGCTTTAGTTTCCTCTACTCAAATCGTTTTTGATTCATTTACTTGTATCAAAACCATGTGAAGTGTCTTTGATTTCAATTTGCACATTTGTTAGCTCTCATTTGAACTTCTCTTTAAGATTTGTGGAACCCGAACACGGCGGGCGTCCTCTCGTTTTGGCCAAATACGGTACGTTTCTTAGATTATGGAAATGGATTGGGCTTGGTTTCGATACTTCGCGCTACGAACTCTATGTAAAATACTTGGTTAGGTTACTTTAGTGTTTAGTTGATGGCTATTTTATCTCGAATTTACTTTTGGTTGATTGCTAAAAATTTGATTCTACTATTTTGCGTTCTTTGCTTTGCTCTTTGTTAAATTGTTTATCTATTCGCTTAAGTTTGCATCAAAAATGTTATGATTTATGATCCGTCAGCCTTCCTCCCGACCTTTGATTTTTGACTAAATTTTTCTAGGAATTCAATCATCATCCGCACGTCAGCAAATCTGTGAAAATAACCAAAAACTTAGGTAATAAAAAGATACAAAACGAAATCAGCAAACATAAATGGTATAAATGGTTTAAATTTATTGTTTTACATATCGTTAAAAATTGATTTACTTGCTTTTTACATAAATTCATTTAACAGTTATAAAATTATCACTTAAACAGCGCGGCGAACTGATATATTTTATAATGACAAAGGAAACGTTACAAAATCATGCAATCCAACAAATTAAAGGAGCTGTGAGCAGAACTAAATAAGTCTTAATTTGAAAAAGTCGATAATTTTAAGTTGAGTAATTGCTTGGAAATAATCATAGATTTTTTGAGCACATCATTTGATTAATTGTTTCGTTTTTTAGGCGCGTTGCCGTTTATTCATTAATTTTTATTAATTTCACTCTATTAAAGCAGTAACCAATTGAATTTATATTTGCAATTTTAATAAACACTCTGCAGTCGAACATTCGCGTTGAAAATATCGAATAAAAACTAAAGAAAAAAAGTAAACGAAATACACACGAGCATATCAAACATGATGATGAAAATATTGCGTAATCCACAGAGGCAATTCACTCACTAAAAGCTACCATTAAATGTACATTTTTGTTAGCTTACAAAAGAATACAGAAAAACGTGTCTGCGCTTTGACTAAACTGAGTATCCTTTTCGACGCGGCTGCAGGATGGCGAGAAATCTAATGAAATCTAAGCTAACATTAAGCAATTTGACTGAAAATAAAATGCTGCCGTTGGTGCCGTGTCTTCTGCTAAACTCCCTCAGCTAACTCACTGCGAAATCGAACTAATAACTAAAAAGTATCATAGAATTATAGTACAAAACTTCTGCGCGGGCGAGAAGTTCCTCTTGCATTATATATGGCTGTCGATTGCTGGATGATGCGATAGGTTGATTGACAGATTGATAGTCCAGGAGGATGTTGATTGGGTGATTAGGATCCTAACAGTAGAAACGTACGCCATCCACAGAGAGGACTTGCTTTAATTTTCATTTATTCTGTCGATTTGGCTCCGTGTAAAGCTGCACGCCTTCCACGGTGAAAATTGAGGTTTCTGTTTTTGGGGCGAAAGAGAAACGGACATTGGTAATTAGTGAAAAATAATAAAATAATATTTGTAATTAAAAAGTTTGAGTTATGAAACATGCTGAACTCTGACCATGACATAATTTAATTTACGGCCATCGATGAGCGACAATTAAAATTGCCATTGGCGAAATTACATTTTCCAGCCGCACATGATACACTCACACAATTGCCAGGCAACCTAACCACGTACAAAAGTCACACGGATGAGTACAGTAGTCGCTCTAATGAGTGAACACTGTGTAATGAGAATGGTTGGGTAGTAATATTGAGTCCACATATATTACTGAATTGTAACACACATATTGCAAGAATTTCTCTTTCAATAACAACTCGTTTAAGTTCCTTCGAAGCTTCCTAAAGCAATGCTTACTGTATTAGAGTTCGTAGTACACAGAGTGTATGCGAACCTAAGCCACAAAACCGCACACGGGGTGTGATGACCTTTCCTGGCCATGATAAATGAAGCGCATTAGTTACGTTTTAATTGATTCTATCTGTCCACGCTGCGTATACGCAATGTTGCAGCGGAAAATACTGGGGTAAATTCCAGGAAAAGTTCCACCCTTTCGTAATGAGTTGGGTTAGGGTTTTTGTACAGCGGCTGTGATTTAGCCAGAAATTAGCATAGCTCCCTCTTCTGCATTTAAGTGGAAAAAAAAATAGATCCAGTTTTGTGTAAACAAATCACGCGGTAATCGCATTTTAAGCACACTTTAAGCTGCCCTCGATTAAGTGCAAGTCCAAAGAGGGAAATTTGCGCTTTATTCATTTATTTTTGGTTTTCCCGACTGCATTCTCGAGTGGCTTTTGTGCCCCCATACAAATATATGCATTTTTAAAGCCCTCTCTATTGCACTTCCCTAGTTTTCCCCGAAACTCAGTGGATTGCATTTGCCAAATTGCATAGTCCGCAACTTGATGCTGGTTTTTGGGGCTACCCTTAAATTTCCTTTTTTCGGAAATGTTTCCATTTACCGAGTGGCATCCGATAGGCGGTCTGCTAATGAATGCAGGTCCTCGGGAAAAACGGAATTTAGTATCCATTTTATGTAACAGAAAACGCAGGGCAGTTGTAGTGGAATTGGAAGAGATAATTGCTTGTACGTACGCAATCAAAATAATCAAAACATCAGATATTAAATATACACAGGATTATTTTATATAGTTTTCATAAAATATTTGGTGCCATATCATATACGTTTTGAATTGCAAAGCGAACCATTATTTACTTTTGAATGTTCACTTATCGCAATCTAATTAGTAGACCAGCTTGATTTTCTGTCTGTGGGTCTGTATTTGTCCAACAAGTTTGTCCTTTGCATTCGGTATTTATTTTCCCAACTTGTTGCAAACTTTTGCCACCACTTGAAATACAAATTAAAACCGGCAAATGCAATTACTGTTAACTATACCTCGGAAACACTCGCTAAGCAGGCCCTCAATCCACGGAAAACTGCTCGAAAGGCAAACAAATTGTCGCGAAACTTAAATGAGTTGTCCTTTACAAAGAATGGGCTACCGTCACGGGATTTTTCCCTGACTTTCAGCCAACTTTGAGCAAACATTTCATCCTTTTTTTCCCCTTTTTTTCGTTGACTTGCGAAGCTTTGTTAATTGGTTTTCTTTCCGGCCACACAGACAATGGCCAAAAGTTCGGGCTGTAAATGTTTAATGCATTAATTCAATTTGCGCGACTCACCGTCTGGCAATTCGTAGAGTTTCTTTGGCAACTGCGCAAAGTACGGATGCTGCAGTGCATCATCGGCGCCCAAACGCTGCTCCGGATTCAGTTGCAGGAAGCCGTTAGCTATCGTCTCGCCCTCGATGATGTCGTATAGCCGTGGGAAGTTGTGACCCAGTTTCCGCGGTCGATAGAAACCTGCACCGAAAGGTTAAGGGGTGTACACCAAATTAGCTTCCAGAGTTCAACCAGGTCGCTCTCTGGCCCTGAGGCCAATTACTTACCCAGCTTGTGTGGCTTGTAGCCGGGAAAGTGGGTGACCCCCGGCCACGTGTCCTCGGTGGGCGTGCCCAGCAATTTGAATATCTTGTCCAGCTGATCGTAGGTATCACGTATGCCCGGAAACGTCGGCATCCCGGTCACCATCTCCACGAAGATGCAGCCCACGCCCCACATGTCCAGCGAGGTCGAGTACTCCGTGCTGCCCAGCAGGACATCTGAAATGGTCACGAACTCCAGGGTAAGTAAATGCACTTCTGTTTTCCCCACTTTTGTTGCAAAATAAATTGCCATTTTAAATAAATAAGAGGGCGAGAGAGAGCAGGAACTCCAGGACGAGATAGTTCTCCACTTCCTGTGCACCTTTGTGTTTATCTTCGCTGCTGCTTTTTGGCCAGCAGCTAACAAAGTTTAGTCCTCCCATGGGCACACGCGATTTTCTGGGTTGGATGCTATTTGTGTTTAAATAAAAGGAGCTTGAAGCTTCAACTATAAACATACCCGATAAAGCAGTATGTG
Organism: Drosophila sechellia; assembly: GCF_004382195.2. Taxonomy (NCBI): domain Eukaryota; kingdom Metazoa; phylum Arthropoda; class Insecta; order Diptera; family Drosophilidae; genus Drosophila; species Drosophila sechellia. The sequence goes on along the minus strand of NC_045951.1, from coordinate 3,577,109 downwards.
CACAACAATAAGCCAAACTAAAGTCACAATATATGTATCTCAATCTTTTTCGAAATGCATCTAACGCACCTTAAAGAACGTTTTTTAAAAGTAGTACCTACGTAAGCCTCCCACACCAATTTTCCGCGCAGGTGGCGACAGGTCCCCATGGCAACCACATCCGCATCCCCATCCGTTCGTATCCCCTTTGTTTTTTGCATGCCTGCGCTTTTTGCCTGCCGGCGCTGTCTGCCAAGAAGTGCAGATTAAATTTGTTTAACATGCTTCCGAACTATTCCCCAGCTGACGTTGATGCTGCCCAGGGGTCAGGGTGGTCAGTAGTCCGGGGTGCGGACTGCAGCGCAGGTATTCCAGCAGACCCAAAGTGTTTATGCCAAGGGAATTGCATATTAGAAAAAATTAACTTTATTCCTCTGTCTCTAGTCCTGCGCTTTAGTTTTCCATTTAGCTGGCTCGCAAATTGATGGAAAAATCTTTGCCATGCAAAGTGAATTGTTTACCCATTGTCAAGGGAGGGATCTTAGTGAGGCATTAATTTAATCCCAGCCAAGCTACTCTGCTATGCCAACAATTTTCAGCCTGCATGGACGTCAATTAATTGGCTTCGAGTGCACAAAACAAACGAAATATTTTAATGCGATTTTCAAATTGGTTCGACTTTGGGGCTTCGGCTAAGCTCCAAACTGCAAATTTCCGCCTGGAAAAAGGGATTACTAGTTTTTTTATTTTGGCCATGAGCAGCTTACATGAAAAGGCTCTTAGCTGTTTAAGTTTAAAGGGATTAAGGGATAGTGAAATACCGAAATCACATGGCAAAATTGAATCCTTTAGCATTTCTTCGCCTACGTATGCAATGTGAAATTGGTGTGTGAAAAGAAAGAATTTGCTATTCATTCCATTCAGGGCTGCATTCCGGCAAATATTCAACATTTTAGATAACCAAATTAAAAGTAAACAAGATTCTCTGGACTGAGGAATATTGGCAGATATTTAAATTAAAATACACTGAATTGCTCATGGTCTCCCGCCACTCTCTCTTCCTCCAACCCACAGCTCCAATTGGGAAAGCTCACCTGGAGGGCGGTACCATAACGTGACCACCTCGTGGGAGTAGGTGTGGCTGGGCACGCTCTTGGCCCTGGCCAGTCCGAAGTCGGCCAACTTCAGTTCGCCGCAGTCGCTAATGAGCAGGTTCTGCGGCTTGACATCCCGATGGAGGACACGCCGCTTGTGGCAGTAGGAGAGTCCACGGAGCAGCTGGAAGAGGAACAAGCGCACGTTGCGATGGTCCAGGCCGCCCGGATGCTTCTCCATGTATTGCGACAGATCCGTATTCTGGAAATAGGATGGTTCGGCATTAGTTCAAGTAGTAATAATGAGTAGATAACGATCAACTAACTATCGCTTTCAGATCCTAATAAATATTTCAAGTACTCACCACATATTCAAAAACAAAGGTCAGCGTCTCGCGCGTGTGGACAATGTCGTGCAGCGTGACGATATTGCTGTGTTTCAGTTCTTTCAGCAGCGAGGCCTCGCGAATCGCGGTGAAGGGTGCTCCCTCCTCCTCCTGCAGGCGAATCTCCTTCAGCGCCACCCGCTGGTAGGTTAATCTGTAGGCCACAGCAATGGGGACGGGGAATTAATAAAATAAATACTCGAGCGGGAATGTCCGCAATTGCACAGCTGCCGGCGGGGCAACAAAGAATTAGGCTCGCAATTTGTGGTAGGAGCCCACCCACAATAGCGTCCTTGCCAGAATTCAGGACATGTTGGGTGGGTCCAACGGGGGCCTTTGTATATTAAACAGACATAACGGCCCAACACGCAGGGAAATGTACGGCAAACACTTAAATTAGGATAAGGGACAGGCCACAGGACATGGAAGAGAGAGCATACAGCTTGGACTAGTGATGGCACTTCAGCTTCTTTTCTAGTCAAATACAAATTTTAGCTTTCTTGCGATGTCTAAATATTTATAGAAGTAGGAAAAAAGAGAACTTTTAAATTGTTAAATGCTTAGCAGTAATGTATATCCCTTCCAATTAGACCAGGTTGTACCTTTTTGGAAGAGTGACAGCACTAAAGGAAGGATATAGGGGACAGGACACAGCGGAGGACATTTGAAGTGTCAAATTAGGTTAAATTATTTGACACTGCCGCACAGACGCTGGCAATTTATGCGGCTTTCTCGCATTGCCAAGGCAAAATTCTAATTGGCAAGGCAAAAACCACCCGAAATAAAACGAAGAAGCCAGCAAAGCTGGAGAATTTTACCATAAAGTAGTTGACTTTAAGAGCAGAAGCTAGAGTGAATTTACGAAAGTTTTCTTCAGGGCTCGAGTTCACCAGCATGAAGATGTCACTCGTATATGTCAAAGTGCAAGTTTTTAGGGGCTAGAATTTATCACGCCAGTAGCTAATTGGGCAAGCGAGGGTTAATGATGATGATGAGGGCTCCTGATGACTGAACTCAAGCGCATCAATTTGTCGAGCAGCATCGTAAATTCTGAGAGCGAAGTAAATATGCGCAACATACCCTAAACTTTTTATCGCGCACATAAAAATTCGCAGAATTTTCCCTATTCTCGAACAAAATCGCCGGGTTGCGGCGAATTAAACCTTTAATGTCATATCAAAATGTATTCTAAAACACACTTGGTTAATAAACCTTTAGCATCTAGGAGCCTGAGAAAAATGCTATAAAAAGCTTATGTCCTTACCGCATCCTGAGCAATTTCCATGTAAACGAAAAACAGCTGCCAGGCAAAGAGATTTTTCTCACGAAAAGTGTACACAGAAAGAAAGGGAGTTGATTCAAGAAGCTGTGTAATCAGATTAGCTCAAAAAGTTAATTTAGCGCATTAGAACATTATTTTTTTATCTTACAATCTTTAAGCTTTATTATAATGTAAACATAAATACATTTTTTCAATAAATAGATTTTATTTCTGTGCATAAGAAAAGCTTTAAAATTTCTTCATAATTTTTCAAGTGCGAAATGGTTGGGGATTGTGAAGAGGATTTGTTGGCTGAGATCAAACTTCGTCTTGTTAATGTTAAAATAATACGATTTAGTTAAGCATAAACCGAAAATTGCGTGTGCCATCAAAGGTGAGGCAAACTTTTCGCAATCGAAGTTTCCCCCCGCCAGATGGCGTCTTTTCGTGACAGCTGACCTACTAAATGCTAATCAGCAACTTGACTTTCTGCTTGAGGACTCTTAGCTTGATTTCATGCCCTTTTCAGTGTTTGCATAGGTAGAAAATAGTAGTCGAGAAATGCCAACGTACATCGGGAAATACAAAGGAATCCAGGACAAGGCAAGGAAAAACGAAAGTCAAATGGAAGTGAAATCATTCATGAAATCTTTTACAATTGACAAACAGAAGGATCTACAGCTGGAGGATTAATTTGGCAGAAGGGGAAAAAAAACAGTCCGAGAGGAAGCATAAATCTTAGAGAAGGAAAGTGACCTAAATTTCCATTTGAAAGGCAGGGAAAAAAAACAGAGCGCAAGGAGTCGCAAAAAGGACTCTAAACAAAGCCAGGCCCAAGAAAAGTAAAAGCCAAAAACTGAGGGGTCACATTTCCATTTGGCAGATAAATTAGAGCGAATTAATTGCATTTCGTATAAACAAAGGCTAATTGGAACTCATTTCGCATGTAAGTGCCGTCGTGCATAGCAAATGAGAAAAGGAAAGCCGGGAAAACTAGGAGCTGTAGGGTAACAATAGGGCGGAAAAGAGGGAAAACTCAGCCAAGGAGGCTGTCAAACAACTTTCTGCTCGTTCTTCACGTAATGCCCATTGTACAAGGAACAAGATCGAGGCAACACCAGAGCAAATGATTGTCAAATAAATCAAAAACAAAAGGGAGCAAAAGATAAAGTGCGTGTAAGAGCAGAAGGAAATGGAAAATGGGGTGGGAAAACCAGGGGGCAAGTGGCTGTGACAGGCAAAAAAAAAAGGGGACTGGGTGGCATCTATCATCGAAGAACTGGGACAGGGGAATCCTGTCAAAAAGGTGACGAAGCTGGCTATCTCTCTCCCGCGTTGCCAGTACCATTTGTCAAATTATGAGCGAAGAATCTCAAGGCCCCAACTCCAATTCCAAACTCCATATCCTTAAACAGCTGAAATCAGTGCCAGACGAGGCGCAAATGAGGCAGCATTTTGTGCTGCCATGCTTTCCGGGCAGGGTGAATGAAAATGGGCTGTGGAAAACCCAAGGAAGCCAACTCAATTGTGGGGCAAGTTTTCACAAAAGTGCGTGTTGTGCACTGAAACAAATTATATCTTATGCTTAGCGATATTTTAAAAGATTCAAATGATTACAAAAAGGTGAGCCACACAATTAAGACTCTTTTGTTCTTAGTTTATTACCTAAACTAATCTAAACTTCGCTCCCCCTTCTGATTTTTTTTAGTGGAGAGTTAGGCCAACTAAACAATTGGGGACACAGGAAGAAAAGGAGCTGCGGAAACAGGACATTCCCGCTGCTCCTGCTGCAACTCAATCTCCTCCTCCCGCCGAGTGACCCACATTGCCCCTTGGCAAACCACCCCGACCACCCTTTCCTTTTGGCCGTGATTGATAGCCACATTTGCATGGCTCTGGCTGTAATGAGTCTGCCAACGGGGACAAAGGAATACGGTTTGGGATGGATCGGGAGACGAAGCTGGAAAGAGCAGAGCTCCAAAAATAACTAAGGGAAAACGTCGGATGCACGAAGGAAACTAGCGAATAAATTTTTGCAGCTCAAAAAAGCGAAATCCATTTTGATCGGGGTGTCCATCTCAAACTTCAAGCTGAGCTATGCTGGCAATAATTTTTTATTTAACCCACTGACACGGCAACCCATTTTTTGGCGACCCACGACCCCCGTGCTTCATTTTGGGTGCGGTACTCACTTGCTAAATCCTTTGTAGACCGTCGCATAGGACCCTTCGCCCAGCGGCTCGAGTTTAACATAGGCCTCCTGCTTGCCAAATGGGGAGTCGCCCTGTGGGAAAAGGACGAAAAAGAGAGGCAAACAAATGGAGTTGAAAAATGTATCATGTTTGTAAATTAATTAAGCAAAGTTAGTTTGGTGTGCGGTTCATTTCGCATTACATTAGCGGGTGATGTAATCGGCGGGAATGAATGGAAAGCCACTTCGGAAAGCCACATGTTTGTTTTCAGTTTGTTTTTCAATTACGCTAAAGCTACCGTTGTTTTCAGTAGGCATACGGAGAAATTTCTGTTTAATTAATTACTTAATATGAAGTTGGCTCTTGGAGTAAAAAGTTGTGTAAACTTGCCTTTGTTTTAATATGTTAAATTTAATTCTCTCTGCAAATGTTTGGCAATATTTTTAACTTTTTAATTAATATATATGAAGATGGCTTTTCGTCTCTCAGAGTAAACATTTGCACAAATGTGTTTGATTGCTCTTATAAATTCTCAATTTAATTAATTTTCAGTGTGACTAAAAGTATGCAGTGAAATTTAAAATATAGAGTAGTTCACTGTTTAACTGTGACATTTTCGGATGGCCCCACCATGGCAAGATTAAATAAGTTACAAGTCCTCTTTATATAATAAATATGAATATGAATATGAAAATGTTCAAGAAATTAAATTTTGTTACTTCAAATTGAAACCTTCAGAATACGTATGTACGTACGTTTTTTTTTTTATTACGCCTTTTATTAAGTTAACTCTTTAGTGTTAAACACTGAAAGTCCTTAAATAAGTTAAAATTTATTAATCAACGGGAACACTCAATGCCTAGACAAAGGGTCCCACCAAGACAAATTTCAAAGAGAATAAAAATTTTCAATGGCGAGCGAGGCTCTGCATAGTGAACTTCATGCCAGCGCAACCAGAAGCAGTTGGGAATTATAGAGACAGTAAGTGCGAGAAACAAGCGCACATATAAGTATGCCATTTCAAACGATAAAAGAATGCATTTCGAAAGTAAAGTTGACTGATTGGAATGCTACAGTATGTAGGGCGTGAATAAATATATAAAATCTCATTAAAGAAATATATTTTACATGGCTTTTTGTTAACTTCTAAGCTTTGGACGCAACTATAAAACTGTGGAATCAAAGCAAAGGAACCGTGAGCAATACTTACACCAAATGCACTGAATCGTTTCCGGCGCGGATGCGTTTCCTGTTTGTTCAGAAAGACCTCGGACTTGGGTCTGGGCGGCTTCTTGGGACGCATGACCACGTGCGAGTGGTACTTCATCTCCTCGCGGATGTCCTCGTCGAGCAACTTGCTGTCGGAGGACACGGAAAGCTGTCTCTGGACGCGATCGTGGTGGTCGGTGCTGTCCGTGCTGCGCCAGTCTGTAAATAGTGGGCGAAACAAAGCGGAAACGGAATGCTTGAGTAAAAGGCCAGTACAAAGTAAGCAAAATGGCAGCAGGAAAGGAATTGCCAAAATGCAAAGGAAAATCCGCTTAATGAGCAGCAGACCCACTCAAAAACCAAATTAGTGGCCCGACAACAACCTACAAGTGAGTCGGAAGTGGATGGCAGCCAGCTCAAAGGACTATTTATGTACACTCCGTAAAAAAGGCTATCTAAAACAGGGTTCGCAGAGTGTTGCTCAAGATGCTGGCTGTCTTGAAGTGCAGCACTAAAAGACCAGCTATTAACTTAAATGAGACAGTTAAGTATTTTTTAACTTTAATTTAAAAACTTATATAATGAAAAATATTTGCCAGTTGAACATCGCATTTCTCATTTCCTTAATGAGCACAAAAGGTGAGCGAACGAAAAGGGAAAAATTCCGTCAGCCAACTCATTATGCACATCATCAATATAATGAAGAATAAGGGCAGGATAGTTGCCGGCATCTTTGGCCGAAATAAATCGAGTTTGGCCAACCTTGAAATGGCCGGATTGAATGAATGGGAAATCGGTCTGTGGAAATTGTGCCATATTTACCTCAGCCTCGTTATAATAAAATGTTTCAAAAGCCACCGCAGCAGCTGGCGAAAGTTGGTCTAGGACAAAGTTTTGCGAGAACGCACAGGTGTGCTGCGTTGCCTGTCCAGGTGCAAAATCTGGGACTGGGTCACCTAGTAACCTGCTGATTATATTTCTTCATTCATTGACTTTGCGGGCGCCCTGGGTTTTGGGATTCCACCTTCGAGTTCACGCCCGCCCAGCTGCGCTCGCTGTTTGTTTGGTTTTCTATTTGAGCACTAATTACATTTTAAATTATGTTTGCTTTTCCCGCAGTTGCAGTTCGCAACGTAACCATGACTGACTTTTCCCGCTGGGCAGCGGGGCTGGCGCGGAAAATGGGCGGAAGTTTTCCAGTTCAGGTGCAACGGCATCATCTGCTTTCGTTTGAAATATTTATATAACAAAGTTGCAGCAGCGCGGCAAATTGCTTTGCTTAAAGAGATTGCTCTTAAAGATTGAAACTTTTGCCAGAGGAGACCCACAGACACACATAGCACTAGCCTGGCAATAGCACTAAAATAAAAACCAAATATCTTGAAATATTTTCCACTTGTGAATTCGCAACATGTTTCCCATTCGGCATTACTTTTTCGCTTATTTCTTTGCCGCCTTTCGCGCGCCTCCCGCCGAATCATAAAAAATTTAATATTCGCTCGCAAGATGTTCTTCCGTCCAGAGTTTCCTTATTCCTGTAGAATGCTTGAAAAATTACTAACATAAAAATTAAAAATTCAACAGCAGCTGATTGTAGAAAAGAAAACTTTCAGCGGCCCACTGAGAGCAATATGTTGAATGGGGAGGATTTTCCACGCGAGGAGGAAGGAAAAGCTGACGAGCTGCCGTTGAAAGATGATCCATAGACGAAGCACAGAAAGAAAATATGTGTTCAATAATTCCCCAAAAAGAATTCTAATGCTTACCATTACTAATATCGCTTTACAGCTTCACAAACATCCCAGATTATTGTTCTGAAAATCTAGTTATTTTTAAAATACTAGCATTTCCTCTCAGTGACTCGCGAAAGGATACACATCCTTTCTCTGTATACTATGTATGCTGACAGCGATTAAATGCGCAATATGCGCCATAAATGAGGCAAATAAAAGAAAAACTTCTATAAAACAGAATATATATTTAAAAATGTTCTCCTTTTTAGTCCTCAAATAGCTCCTTATTCTCCACATCTTGTCTAGTCGCTCGAGTGGAATGGCATTTGGCCTCGTCTCCTTTTCAGTCGTCCTGGCAAATCAACGAAGGAGGAACAACAAACGACGGCAAGCATTTGATTTGCAAAATTGACTGAGCATTGGAAAAGTGCCTGTAAAATTGGAAAATGAGGACGAACTCAAAGGGGAAAGGGCGGAATATTCGCTGGCCCCCGTATAAAGTCTTTAAATTGAATTGCTGATGTGTGCGAGTGCCAAGAGCAGCCAGCAAATGTCAGCCGGCAAATATAGCTTTTTGGCAACGATAATTGGATGCTAGAGTGGCAATGTGAAAGTTGCCAGTTCTTGGCATGGATATTTTCGGGTCATCACGACTATTATTATTATTTCCATTATGGCTATAGATATCGATTTAAATATGGATTGTTAGTCGAATTAGGGCAGAAAATGAGCTAAAGTGCTTTAAAGGTTTTATTATTGTGTCTTGGCATGGCTATTTTCGGGGCATAAAAACTATCATTATGAATATTATTATTTTTCCTGGGTAACCCAAGGCATACTAATGCCATGTAGGAAGTTCTTCTTGGGAACGTCTCCTTTAAGGACATGAAATTTTGTGTGAAGCCCTGCTGGCTTCCTTATCTGTACCTGACCCACTTTGGTTTTATCTTCCTGCTGCTCCCTTAGTTACCTTTTGCCACACCCCATAAAGTTATTTAGTATTCCATTCTCTCTACTCAACTCTTTTTATCGCCCTCGCTGGCTGCTCCTCCCCTATATTATGTTTCAACGCCTTCGTATAAAGTTTTATTGCACTTCCCTCGCTCATGCATATCTTGTCACAAAAAAAGGATATAAATGTAAAAAATCTGTGACGCGAAAATCTTGAAATGCAAACAGAAATCAGTACTGGAAGCTGTCGCCAAAAAAAAAAGTGGAGGAACTAAAATAAGAGAAGATAAGTTGAGGGAAATTCGCTTGTAAAATGAAAACAATGAAAATTATGCAAGCGCATCAAGCAGAGCACTTGCACAAAAAAGATAAAAATAGCACCGTGGATTTCGCGGAACTTCGGGGGGTACGGCGGAGGCAGATGTCCGCGGAGGCGCTCGCTGATGTCTGGTGTCCTCCTGCCCCCCAGTTCATCTCGTCCTTCGGCCAGGGTCCCTTGTTGATGTAGTTATGCAAATGCTATGCAAGGATGTCACGTCCTCCCGCTGACTTAAAGCCAGGCACACATGGGACAAATACCAAGTGAGTGTGCCAGGGGAGCAGAGAGCTTTTCCCTGCTTCCACTTTACTTTGGTACACTGTGAGAAATGTTCTTAGAGATTGGCTTCCTAAGAACCTAACAAGAAGGTTTATTTCCTTGTGTATATCTTCTTTAAAAGGTTTAACACAAGCAATTTGTGTATACTTTTTAAATGCGATTTCTAACTGAAAGAACCTACTTAAGTTATCCTTTCGTTTAGACCCAAAATTAAGCCATAGAAATGTTTCAAGTGTCCATTATTTGTTCCGAATGTGTGTGCTCTCTGTCTGCGGACCCATCCGCTGTTGTCCTTTTGCATTATTGCATATTATTGTAATTTCTGTTTACTATTTGTTTTTGGCTTTGCAACAATATTTATGCCTCTCGGGCCTGTCTGGAGGCAGCATAAATGTCATAAAAAGAGCGAAATCACAGCGGATTGTTGCATAATGCTGAGTGGGTCAGCCGGCAGCCACGCCCCGCAGTAGTGTGCCATAAAAAATCGTAAAAAATGTGCACATAAAAGTTTTTACTTTTCATTTGCATAAGGACACGGGGCAGGGGGAATCGGCAGGGGAGGCACCCCATTCCACCAAATAATATTCCTTTTTATGCATGTGTAACTGTATTCTGTATTGTTATTCATATGCGCGTGTCGAGCATTTGCGTAAAAATTTAATAAAGCTACACCCGAAACTCGACACTTCCGTTCCCTTTTCCTTCAGAGTGGCCCTGGCCAGGAAATGGCATTTTGATAGCAGCGATGGCAACTCTGGTTGGCCATCGACAACGAATTTCGAATTGCCGCAAAATACGGTAGTCGAAATTGGTGGCTCCCTATATTTTTTTTACCCAAAAAAGGATGTATCCATGGGGTCTTATCTGGCGACATCTCAGCCCCTCTACTTTTTTACCCAACCCACACTCGCTGTTTATGTTTGTGATTTATTATTCGAGCAAGAAATTAAATTCTCTTTTTACTGCAGTCCAGCATCGAACTCATCCTTTTTCGCCCCTTCCCATCCACTGTCTGCCCGTTTTGGCATCGCTTGACAGCCCCTTAACCCCCTGTTGCCGATGCTTTTCCGTTTAGTGCCTAAATTTATTGTGTTGTTGTAGAATTCAATTACAATACAGGCAACGGAGACCAAACGGCGGCAGAGAGACAAAAATCGACTTGAAATGGGGGAGTTTCTGGAGTCTGCGGGGTTGACAGGATATGCAATGCTGCATCCTCAAATGTTTGCTTTCCATTTCCGAGGCTCCGATCACAAACTCAGTTAGAAATGCCTGATTAAAGTGAAATTAAATTGAATCTCGGATGGAAAATACCAATGTTTAGGATCTGAATGAACTTTCCCATTTCGATGAATATTCATAGGCTTATGAGCTTAAAACCTTTAAAAAATTTTAAATTTTACAGGTTACGAATACTAAACTCAACTCATTATATTTAAATAATTTTAAGACGGTCAAAACATTGGATAGCAGTTGTTGAAACGCTTCTGATACCAAAAATATCTTCTTGGTCTTTCGGAAACTTCATATTTGAATCTCCTACCTCCTGTTTAGTATTCAAGATTTATAGGCGGCCACAATTCAATTACGGCGATGACAACCTTTTTCGGACTCAGAAGCAGACTGCATCCTTGAATCCTCGGATCCTTGAATCCTTCGCTAAGCCAATGGGCTTGTGCAAATGTCTCAATATGACAATGGCGGCCCGCTGCGTTTTGTCATTACTTATGGCTGTCGCCTGCAATCGTCCTTCCCCGACTCACTTTTATTGACAAAGGGATACGGGTCCTGCGAGCACAACAAGCTGACTGCTTGACATCTATTTTAATGACATTCTGAGAGCTTTGGCGCATAAAATATGGCAATTTAAATTGCTGTCCGAAGAAAACTATTAAAAGTCTGGAATATTTCCGGTGCGAGGAGAGGGAAAAACGGGTTAAAAGGATACAGGACATGCTGTGCGCAAATGATAATATTCAAAGTAACAGATTTAGGGGAGAGTAATAAAAAGCAGTTTACCTTGTGGTTTGTTATTATCATTTTTCGCAGACTCTTGTGCTAAAAATAAACAAAAAGAAAGAAATGGGGGGAAGAAGTGTAAATTAAAAGTGTTTTATTCGAGCAAGCAGTAAAAAAGTTGGCAACTATAACTAGGTAAACAAGCATTAAAGTACAAGGGCAAAAAGCGGTTAAAAGTGCATTCAAAATAATTTATGGCTTAACCCAGTTAAGCTCTGCATATTACCCAAGAAAAAATCCACTTGGTCACGGAGTTTATAAAAATATGGTTCGCATTTTATGATTTACAATCAATTAAGTGTGTGAGGTTGCGATGTTTACGAGGGTTTTGCCCTCCGAACTTTGTTGACAAATAAAAGCATAAATCGCGCGTAATAATTGGCCGAAAACAGGAAAAGCCAAGCCAGCGAAGGAAAGCACATTTAATGGCTTATACACAAGCGCATTGGACATGGTCAGGAAAAGAGGACAATAAAAGCCAACAAAACAAGGAAAGTAAGCAAGGAGCACATAAAAGTCGTTAAAAGATTTACTCTATTCCTGCTGAATACACTGAAAGAATTGAAACTAGTTTAGGAAACTTTATTTTGTTTTATATATTGTTTTGTTTATTGGATATATATGTGTGTATATAAATTTAGCAAGTAACAAGTATTTCTCTCAGTACACAAGTCTCGCTTATACGTATTTATTCCTAATTTCGCACTCTTCCTTTAGCAGCGAACTTTTCTCGTATGTTTTCGATTTTTATTGAATAAGGAATTGACATTTGATTAGAGATTTTGGTTTTCTTCTGGGACCTGTTCTAGTTTTTGGGCGTGAGCGCGTGTCTGGGATTTAAGCTGCTGTCCCTGGTGTTCATCACTTCCAATTACACTCTTATTTATGGCCAACGAAAAGTGCAGAAAAATGGCGAAGAAGCCTTGCCAAATTGATTTGTGCGTGTGGATTAACAAGGGTATTCCATTTCTGTTTGTTCAAGGATTTACCGAAAACTGCTTTAGGTGCAGACTTGTCACTCTATGGAGTGTTTAATTACTCAAACCGATCGAAATACAAACGATTTCGGCTGGGGCAGCGTTTTCCAATTAAGCAGAGCAAAGGAAACCCAAAAGAGTGGCCAACGAACACGTACAAACAATTTTCAAAACGTGGCAAATTATTAATTGCTGACACCGAAGGTCCTTTTTTGCGATTCTTGAATTAATTACCCACTCCCAAATGTAGTAACTCTATTAGTGCTCGAGTGGTGTACACATTTGGGAATGTGGCAGATTCAACACTTGAAACCATTCTTCGACGAAGAGCTTGCCACATCAATGGGTAAATCCCTCACAAAAGGCTCAAGACTTCAGCAACAGACATCGACCACTTTGATGTTTTGTAATTAAGGCGAACAAATCCTTCCTCGTTCGAACTTTTCCTCTTTTCCGCACGCCACATCCTGGCGAGACAGTCAGACAAACACACACGAAACTGTGTGTATTACTTAACAAATTACATACAAATTACTTTACTCCGTTTTTCTCTAAGGGGATGAGTGAAAATTTCCGCTCCACGAACAATGAAAGCGGAAATCGCTAAGCGATTATAAGTAATATTGACTAGAGACGAGACCTTCTTTTACTCACATTCCAGATTTAGAGGAAATTGAATCATTAATAACCAAGAACTTCCCTAGTCTTTTAAAAATAAATATATCTTATATGTTTTGACTTCTTTTAAATCACGATACCATCTCTAATATATCGCCTTATATGCCGCCTGTCATGTCAAAATGTTTACTTTTGTTTTCCTGGGAGGAGGCTTCAACTTATTTTCCTTCGCTTCTTAGACATTTGTTTGTAATTCGCAAACAAAAACAAAAAAACAATTGGCGGCTCATCATTCATGTCATGAGTTTTTCGGTGGGGGACGTGGAGGCAAAACATATGACAGCATATTTGTCTGAGAAAAGGCAACCCTTTCTTCTACGCAGACATTTAAATTGGCTAGGGGAAATGCGCTCGGAAAAATCTGAAGGCACCCAAAATGCCACACAAAACTGACGTTGATGGTAATTAAAAGCGAGTGGTTTTCCTTTTAAAGGGTTGAGTGGCGTTGGCCTGAAATGAAATTACTAACGGAAAATTAGCGGCATGGCACACATGGCGTATGCTTAATTTCCTGCCTTCTCCTTTGTCCTTCTTTGCAATGGCAAAGCGCTGCAAATTATGCTCATCATTGTGACACAATTAGCGGGGCGGCAAAAGCGGTAAAAGCTGCACAAGCGGCAGCGACAGCAGCACCGCCTTGCAACTTAACCCTAACGGATGTCGACGCGTCGTCCTGCGGTTTGGTGGCAGCTCTGGACAGCTGCACTGCGAGAAAAGTTATGTAAGAGACTGACTAAAACGAGCTCTTGTGCAGAAAACAAAAAAAAAATATAAGTGAATAAATATTTTTATAAGTATATTTTCATGCAGTTGCAGTGAAGAATTCTGAATTGTGCATTTTCTTAATAAAATGTGTTTTTTTAGGTACATATTTTTATGTTTCGCAGTGCATTAACAGGAGACAGGAGAGGCCAGGATATTCTAGGCTAGGCCACTGCGCACACACTGCAATTTAGCCATTTTTCTATGAAAGTCATTTCATGCATGCGGAATTAGTTTATGTGCGCAATTTCAAAAGAAGTGCCACAACGAGGAAAAATGGCAGTGGAAGTGGGAAATTTTCACACTAAACGCCGCATATTATGCTACATTGTTGCTGGGTGTGAGGCGGCCTAAAAGAAACGGGAAGAGGAAGTGAGAATGCCCTAAAAAATTTTGAGGTATTTCCGGCGCGCCAAAGGAAGAACCAAGAAAAACTTCCAACTGGGAATTTTTAAATTAAACATCCCGAGCCAATCTATTTTTTTCCCGCAAGCCAGATTAATTCCAGCCAACTTCGTCTTGACCAGACCCCCATATCAAATTGATTTGTCACAAATGCTCCATCAGAGTAGATTTACAACCTCAATTTGTCGTCTATTTACTGGCCAGTCTTGCCCAGACTCCTTGGACGAAATTGCACAATAGAAGTGAAATGAATTGATTCCTAATGCGATTCCCTAGCCACAGACACAGCTTTTCAGGTTAAGCGAAGAGGTGAAAACTTCCAAAATATAAAGTGCGGTAGCAACAGGAATCCAATTTATTTGCAGTTGCCAACTGGCTCGACTGATCCACTCCTTCGTTCAAGCACATATTAATAAGCAATAAAACAGATTTTTCCTTTCATTTCGCCGTGGAGATAAAGATTTATCAATAATATTTTTACAACTGATCGTAAAAAAATTAAGGGCCATGAAAAAACGGAGCTGCTTGAGTAATTGAAAACGCTGGCTGGCTTTCGTTTTAATTAACTTCAAAAGGTTTGCTCAATAAACAAGCCCTAGAGGCACATACTCCATAGCATGTAGTGGAAACCCTACTTTACCATCAGATTTCATCCCAGTTATTGGCCACTGATTTGCGGCAACTGCAAACAAAAGGCGGTAGGCGTGGCCACTGCAATATATCATCCGTTGTTTGTCATTCCGTGCAGACGGCAAAAAGAGGGAAAAAATGATATATACGCAAGTGCACAAAGCTCCCGACGGATTCTCGTCACATATGAAAACGCCGCATTGTTTGCCCACTGCGAATCGCTCAGAAAATAGCGAAAATAGAGTAGAGTTGCTGGCCAATAACACACCGAGCTATTGAGCGTACTGGGATTGAGTTTCCCACAAAGGACACACGTAGACAATTCTAGCCTACAAAGCGGGAAAATTCAAAAGAGATGTTGGGTCAGTAAATAGGCCTCGGCTTCTATTGGGAAGCACTCTGGGGATTGAAGTAGAGCTGATTGATCTACAGGACCCGCAGGATTAGGGGAACTACGAAATACCCTTTCATTCGTTCCAAAGTCGTTCAATACAATGGGAATTTGCCAATTAACTAACATCACATACGAATTTAAAGTACCACATTTTCTAGACTAAAACTTACAGGCCATTAAACCACAGAAATCGATATAAACAGATAACAGGTCATAAATTGAACAATACATACAGCAACTAAGGCAATCCCCTCGCTTATGCAAATATAACCACACATTTAATGATAAAATAATTGACGCTTGATTGATACGTTATTGCTGAAATCAAGAAACTCAGCTTGATTACCCCATCGCAAATGGACCAACAGCCTATTGCCTATTCCTATTCCAGAACTCAATCATCCAGCGAATGGTTCCATCTTTCTCTGAAAACCAGAGAGCCCCATTCCTGTGGCCTTTGCTCTGCGAAATGTAAACGACAATCAACTTGAAATGCAGCCCTCCAAAAACGTAATGGGAATAATTTGCAGCAATTTCATTCGAAAAGCCTCTCCTCACACAGGATACAAAACGCACACACACAGACACCAAACACACACACACACGCTCCGAGTCACGTAAATGACAATCAAAATTTGAAGTAGTCTGTGTGGCAGGAAGGAAACGGAAACGCCGGCTGACCAAATGAAATGCGTAGGCCATAGGTAAGCCAGTGGGGATAAGCCGACGAAGGCTATAGCCGTGGCTATATGACTATGCGGGCATGGCGATGCCCCAAGGCTGTCACATTCAACACACACAACGAACGTTATCTGTTCCGAAGGCCAGGACAGGCATATGACCAGCGGTTAGCAGGGGGAGCAGGGGGAATGGGTCCAGAGACCAGGAGGATGTACTGAAAAATCTAGTCAGTCATTGAAGTAGAACAACATTCTCTATAAATAATAATAATACATTACTTAGTAGTTGCCAAGTTGCACTAGGAAACCCTAACGAATCAGACTGAAAACTTTATTGATTGGGGTCAATCCATATTGTATATTAAGCAAATTAATTATTAATTTGTATATTATTTGCAGTCATGTTTTTCGCTCACTGCATAGGCCAGGAGGTGGAGTCTCGGCCGGCTTTTCCCTGTGGACCAATACCCAAATGCATGGGAATGTGAGCCTGCGAGTGTGTTTGTGTATCGATGTGGACAGCCACATTTGCAAGTTGCTTATAATTTACGCACACCTATGAGATAACTGTGTGTTTGTAGAGCTGGTGAATCTGCTTCAAGGATATCAGTTGGCACACACACAAAGACAGGCCAACCTTTAGTTACAATTTGGCCACAGCCCAAAAGCAAAATTCCTCCCCGAAGCATCCATCCCCCACCCAACCACTTTATCATATTATGAATCCTAATTCCGTTTTTGGGGTTCGGGCTTTGGGGGCTCATGACCCGAAGTCCTTCGATGACGTTATGGATACTTCAGCTGTCAGTCAAAATGCGCGCTGATTGCAACTGAAATGCCCTCCAGTTATCCTAATTCTCATGATCTCATTTGAAGGATACACGAAGAAAAAAATAACGAACATTATCGCATTAAATAATTAGAAAATTCTGGTTTAAAATATCAAGTTTTAAATATTTGCAGAACCCATAAATAATTGATTAAAAAAACACATTCCCAGCGATTTTTATTGTTACATTTTTTCCAGTGCACCCTCATCGCTTTAAGTAAAACCTTCTTCTTGTACATTTTTTGTTGTTTGTTCGCCCATTATTATTTTTATGGTATCCTTTGGTGTTGGCCAAGGAATTTATAATGACAAGCGAGAATTTTAATATTGTGCCACTTTCTTGGACCAGGGGGCGTGGCACCGCCCATGGGGCATTGTTAGCCACAGCAAGATGCAATAAAATAGAAATACTCATCAAACCCACGGGGGTGATGTCTGGCCACTATTAAAAAGTTTTCCAGCACATTTTCAAGAACCGCCCTTCGGTAACGAATAATAAAAACGAAAAAAAAAAATGCATAAAAAAGGATGTTCGCTGTGCTTCAAGTTGGCCATAATGAGCTTAGTATGCATAAAGCGGCGAATTGTCAAAAGATATTTTCTGGACAATTTTCTTTTTTCGTCATACAAACGGGAAGCGGGGTTATATAGGGAGTAGGACAATGGCGAAAATTGCCAGTGGTAAGCCAAAAGTTGGTGGGGCGTGGCTTGACTTTGGATTATTATAAAGCTTTCACTTTGCTTAGTTGGCCAGACAAAGTTTTCAAAGAAAATTGATTGCATTAGCCAAGGGGGCGTGCGACAAAAATAGGGTAAAATTCATAGACATGATATTTGAGTTTATGCTATATATTTTAAAGAGTTAAAACAGTCTGATTTCCTTGCATAAGAGGATTGGCAATACTAAGTTGGCAGCTTCAAAGTCTGCTTTACACATCAAGTGGGCAGCACCTTCGTAAAGTACTTTTCTATGACTGGGAGTGTAAAACATTTTTTAGGTCTGCACTTTATGTTCATCTAAAATTTCAACGTAAATCATGTTGGCACCCCCATTCTCAGCTAATGAATTCAGTTTGCGACTCAAAGAGTTTATATACTTGTGCATTTGCCACAGTTATCCAGTGTGGCAGCTCTCTTTTAAACAAGCCAATTAGCAAACTTTTCATTTATCAAAGCTGAAAAAAAGCCTTTGGCCTTTTGATAAGCTCACACTCCTTTCTTTCAGCCCCAATTCTCCCACACTTTTCCTACAGACGTCATGCAAATGCTGTGTAGTGGTCGGAAAAACACTCGGAAAAAGGGATGGAGAAAAATCAAACGGAGAGAAAAATGTGGACCGCAAATTTTCCATGTCATTGCATAAGTCGCTTCATTAGCCCAACCAAAAAACGACCGAAAACCACCAAAAAATCGTCTCACGCAAAATGACATCAAACAAAAAGGAGAAACCAAAGGAAAAGACACAGAATTTTACAACGAAAAAATTAAGTAAATCATTAAAACAGAGAGAATGGTTTTCAAATGCGGCGGAAAAAACAAGTCAGCCAAGGCGACATCTTTTTGCTTCGTTAATAAACTGCAACGATTCTGACAGGGGGTGGAGGTTATGACCTCAAAGGGGTGAGTGGGTGGTGGGTGGTTGGTTGGAAGCCACAAGAAAGACGCTGCCTAAACCGCAAGGCGTCGGGTAAATTCTGTGCAGGGATTCCGGTTGCGGCTGCCAGTTAGAATTTTAAAATGAACCGCAAGAAAGACCCCTAATAGACGTGGAAGGTATAAAAAAGCATGCCGAAAATTGTCAAAGGGTTGTTAAAAAAAAAACAACACCCTCACAAGACACGTACACGCAACAAAGTGAAACAAAAAGATTTACTTTAAGTATTTTGCCAATAAATTTAAATCACAGACAGTTCTCCGAGGAGCTAAAAAGGGTGGCTGAAAAAATGGGAAGAGGTATCCTTTCTCAAGGAAGCGGCATTAAAAACAAACAAACAAACGCACCGGATCCTGCGAGTCAGGGAACAAAATAAAAATAAACAAAGCTCAAACGACGAAGGATGGCAAAAGAAAGCGCGTCAGAAGCCAAATAAAGCGTTAAAAGGATTTATGCGCAAGTTGAGTAGAGTTTATACAAGGACCTTCTCTTTCACCCTATAAGAGTAGCTTACAGGTGGAATTACGAGCCTCTAAAAAAAATCCAGGGTCCTGAAAAAAAAACATGATTCACACAATTTATCACCGACTTCAAAGCCTCTGCGTCTTCTTTTCCCGGGCAAATTAAATTTATTCTTTATATTTATGCTTCACGAATAATTGTAAAACATGATTTATCATCATTGTCGGGGTGCTTTTAAACAGCTGTATGCGAATTCTTTTTGGCCAATATGTTTTCGAAGTTTTACACAGCAATGTTCGCATAATTTGCGCATATGAACAATAATCTTTTGCGAAAGCGTTGAACATAAATTGTTCATATCCTGCGCTTCACCCCCTAAAATGGCAGCCAGCGTTGTTGTTTTGCTAAAGATAACTTATAAATCATGTAATCAGAACAGCAACAAAAAAAAATGGGAACAGCATGAAAAACTGAAATTGCTTTTTGCTGATAGGAAAGGGGCTGGAAAATTCCGGGCGGAGGGAGGTAGGATGTCCTGTGCTAACTGTGGAGAGTTTTCTCTGCTACTTTTCAGAACTCTGTAATTTATTGTGCGTTACATAACTTTATGATTGCGTGGGCAGTGGGTGGCTTAAAAAAACTTTCCGGAATTGATTTTGATAGATAAGGGAATAATAAAGTTGCATCGATAGTTCTGCAAATTATGACAAAATAATTGCAAAGTTAGCTATTGTATTATTAAATTTACTTAGTATTTAAGTGTGAAAATTAACTGGGAAATGAAATTATACAACTGCTGATAAAATCGTTTAGAATAGTTTACCAACTTAGTAAATAACTGAAACTAAAAGCTCTCTAGTAAAGACCGCCACAGTAAACACTTTCCTTGCCTTTTTCCGACCTTAGAAATGCACTACCGTTTCACTGCAATAGTTTAACGACTTTGTTCCACGATAATCCGAGCAATGTACCGATGAAATTCAATGTCAGAAGACATAACTTGGTGGAAAGGCGGTAAGCCGGGGGCCAAATGCTCTTCCATGGCAGTGAAATAATAATGGCATTGAGTTTAAAGCCCGGAAAAGATATATGGAGCATGCACAATTTCCATTTGGTTATGAATAATTCCCTTGTTGCTGTGCACTTGCTTGTTAATATTTCCATTTCCGTTGTTTTATGGCCCGATTCCGAAAGGCCTAGACATCGGGAAGACAAAGGGTACACGTGCATATATAATACAAGGAGGTACAAAATGGAAGTATATTCGAGTTGAGTGCCCCGCTTTACAAGGACAATAACAAGGAGCAACAGCTTCAAGTGCACGAGCAACAAATGAAGCCATTACATTCACAGGCTTATCGGCAATGTCAACGAGTCTACCTCGCTTTTTGCCAACTCCACAACAACCATTGTTTGCATAAAATTGCAATTTACAATTATGAGAAAAACAGCAGCGAGGAAAATGATGACAGAGGGCCTCGCTTATCTGCGGAAATTCTCGCTTAGATAAGCTCAAACGGCGAAATGGAACAGAAAGAACTTGTTTGCATTAGCTAAATGAGACAAAAATTTGATAAATTACTAAAGAGCGGGGGCTACACAGGGAAAAAAGATTACACTTTTATTAATAAAACAATTCCTCTTATATAGTATGAGCGTAAATGCGGCACGTTCTAAAATTATTTCGGCAAATTTATTCTGTGTGTACAAAAAATAACGTTAAATCGAAGTAAGGGAATTCCCAGTTGCACCAAGGGAATGTGGAAAAGTCGGGAAAATGTAACTTGCTTCCATAATTAGACACGCTGCTCACACAAGATGGAGGCATAAATTATTGCCAGTCAGTCTGGGGGAAATCTGGAGTGTGAGGGCCTTGGCATCTTATCATTAAATTAGTTTCGGTGGAGGAGGGCAGCTTAAATGAGAGATTATTGCACAAGCGGGCGATAAATTACGCAAAGCCTTATGAATGAGGCCTAAACTCGCTTGAGTTTTGGCCAGATTGCCCATAGGAAAGATATAACAATCAAGTGAAAGAAAATATGCTCTTCGTTCCATACTCAAACAGCCTTTGTAGCATTATTTTAGAGCCAAGTTAGGCATTGATAAAATATAGAAATATTTAAATAACTCACCTCCATATCTGCAATTTGTCTTGTCAGCGGGTATATTGCCATTCGGTTCGAGTCGGTCCAAGTATTCCTCCGAATTGTAGCCGTTGTATGGAACTTTGTTACCGTGGTTGTGGTGCCCGCCATGTCCACCGCGATGATGATGGTGGTGGTGATGGTGGTGCGTCGACTCGTCGCCATCTTCGCGGGAAATTGCTGCAAGCAGGGAACAAAGGAAAAGCCACAGTTTAGTTCGAGTTCTCTTCAGGTTCAGGTTCGGCTTCGTTCTCCCGGGGAAACTCTGCCCTAATTAAATTACCAAGTCCGGCCATTGAGATGTCAATATCCATAAACGCTCAAGTGGCAGGAAAGCCACTTCAGTTTTTCGGCCCACACAACAAACTTCACTTTACAGTTTTCACCCTTCGGGCCATTAGCTTTGACAGTGAGCTGTAGGTGAAAGAGGAGCGGAGGAGTTCGGGTCTCAGGATGCCAATCAACGCCTACTGGACAGCCTCCCTTTTTTCGGGTCAATATGCCAAGCTCTTTGTGTTCTGTGGCTGTGAAACCGCCGGATTGTGGTCCTCTCTTCCTGACTCCTAGCCCTGACTGAATCTGACTGAATCTGACATTTGCTGGCCGATGTTTACATTTTCTTCCAATCAACTTGAGCCTAGTATGAAAAATTTACGCAAAATATTTAAAATCTTTGCCTAAGAAAATAATATTTGTTTAGTTATTTAAGCTTTAAGAGCGGCTTAAACCAAACACCATTAATAGTCACAGCTCATAAAGAAAGGAATGGGGATAAATGGTCAGGCGTTTTTGGATGGGTGTTCAGGGTAAACATCGAGGGTATTTTCAATGTGCCGAATATGCAAATGAGTTCAGGACGACGACGAAGCTACTGGCAAACAAAAGGCGAAAAAATTGGCTAAGCTTTTGTACAAATTTATATGGCAGCGGCGAAAAAAAGGACACGAAACGGAAGGACACTGGAGAGGCGGTACGCGCCGCTTTCTGCCTTCCAATTTCTAAAACGGAAACACAAAAGGCTGAACCAGCAGGGCCCTGTTGGCCAAGTTTACCTGGTCTGAACATCCCCTCGACGGAAAAAAGGGGAAAACGCGAAGCGAGTCAAACGGAAATTGGTTGGATATTAGCTTACCGCCAGCATAGCACAGCACACACATGCAAATCCTTTTTTCGGGCGTCCTGGTGAGCCTGCAATTTGCTAACGATATGCATACAAGTGGGCGTGCCAGAGTCGCCAAAAAGGGAGTCGAAGAAAAAAGCAAGAGGATTTGCCCGGCAAAAGTCAATAAATTGTAATCAAGTCGAGTGAGGCGACACAAAGAGAGTAGCTGGCAAAAAGCTTCGATTCCTTATAAAATTCTTTGATTTTGGCCATTTCTTGCATTTCCCACTAATGGCCATCAATGGCTATCATCTGGCAGCAGAAAAAATAAATTATGGCAAGGCATAAGCTGCGAGCCAAGGCGGCCAATATGTTTAATTAATAGCCAGGATAAATATGCAACCCAAGGGAGACTGAAACACAGAAGTTCCACCCCTGTCCAAATGAATGATGTCACCCACCACAAATCACAAAATTACCGCAAATCGTCTCTACAAATAAGCAATTTATTTGCCAAGTCAACGGCGGAGTGTCCAGAATGCAATGCGAAGTGCCCCAAAATCATCATTCTATGGTCTGGGGCAAAGAAATCTCATAAAGTTGTGCCAACACACGCCGGAAAAGTGGACGGAGCTGGAAAAGTGGCCGGAGCTGGAAATGTTGGAGCTGGGAATGTAATCAATAAAATATGTTCAACATAAAGTAGAAACCAAAAGGGTGTTGGTTGATTTTTTGAAAGGCGGGGTATGCTACAGTTGTGTTCAGAAATATAGAACTAGTGAGATATAATATGAAAGGAGAATAAATCGCAGGACTTTTGACGCCACTAATGAAACATATTTTGCTTTATAATGCGTTTTGTGCTATCATTTCATCCTTGACTGTATGCACATTATGCAACGCCACCGCAAAACCGGAGTTGCCACACAGCATTACATCAACTCTGGTTATGTTCTTCCCCAGAATTTATGGACCACACTCTTTTCGGTCGAATTGCCAGGCCAAAAAGATGAAATGAGCATTATGTGGCAGTCAGGTTGGCTCCAGTGCCAAAAGGATCTCTCAACTTTAAAAGTTTTCTAAGCAGAGAGACCTCGGGTGATTTAAAGTCCGACACCCGACAAATACCGCTGACGCATGAGTGACAGGACATGGCGAGAACACAAAACTTGGACATTGGCAGGACCCCAGAAAAGCCAATTGAACAAAGCTCGCAAATTGCAAGCATCGCAGGATAAACAGAAAGAGATGGGGCGAACCGAAAGGATAGAGACAACAGCAGCGGCCAAATTAAATCAAAGCAAAGCCACAAAAGGAAAAAGGGCAGCAGAAACGAAGAAAAAGTGCGGAAAACTTCATCGAGAAAATGCAATAAATTTGCAAGGATCTGAGCAAAGAGAGTGAGAGAGGAACATGTCAGAAGGAACAGAGATATATGGTTAGAAAGAGAGGGCGAAACAAAACCTATCATGCCTGAGGCGCATGAAACTCGTTTCTACTTTCGCCCCAAAGGACTTAACTGGTACTAAAACCTAAAAAGCCCCGGAAAACTTCCAAAACTCAGAGAGTGTTGAGCTGGCAAAGGATTGGCAACCTTAGAAAGCCATAAAAAGGGATAGTGGGAAAACGTTCGATGATTATGACGAGCCGACGGGTAATCAAATGGTTAGGACTCAAACTCAAACGAGTTTATGCGATAAGTTTGGCACTAGACGATAGAGCATGCACTTGGAAAAATATAGAAAAATAGAGAACTACTTCAACATTTGCTGATATGAATATAAGGTCTTTTGTTAGTTAAATACCAACTATTTTTTTTCTCTGCTACTACAAAATCGCCTTTTCCGGATTAGACCCCACTCAAACCCACACTGACCAGTAGTAACTAACGCAGGCAGCAACGCAGACAATAGACGAAATCAGTAATTTATCCTTCAAATTGGCCACCGCAGTCGCAAGGAGCAGACAAAGCCAAATACAAATCGAATTGAATCTGGGGAATCCTGAATCCGGGATCCCAAGCTGATGTGACACTTCAAATGCTGACAAAATACATCGCATTAACGAAGCTTCCTTCGCAGAATCGAGACAATGGAAGCGGGCAATGCAATTTGCCGAGTCAAATTAAATGTTAAATTTCGAGGGATTGCACTCTGTGTGACTGATGTGGTTGTGCAATTAAGGCTTTTTGCAATTTAATCAATTTATCAATTAAGCACAAAAAAAAAATGGAGAGCCCGAGGACGACATTTTCAGCTGCTGGTTTCTCTTTCTGTTCTTCGTTTTTTCAGTTTTAAGCTTGCAGATTCTGCTTTAAAAGGCAATTTCATTAGCATTTCAAAGTGCCGCTTGTGGGTCCTTCCCCCCTCCTCCCCTCCTCCTCCCTTTTCCCATTTCCAGCCATTTTCCCAATGTGCCGGCGAACAGAGTCAATAATGTTGTTAATTGCCCTCCTCCAAGTGGGCGTGGTCTTGTTGAACAATGCTGTTGCGCGCCGGCAATTAACTTTTGTAAATAATGCATAATTGTCGAGCGGAATGTGCAAAAAGTAAAAATAAAAACAGGGAAACAACGGGTGGATAAATATAAAAAATATATATACATAATCAAGTACAGCAGCGTCCAATGAACTGTTTTAACTTTAAACTACTGGAAATGGGGGGCATCGGGGGCTTCTCCGTCGATCAGTCTGCCGAGTTCAATTGAATCAGTTGGCCAGACGGTTGGTTAATTGTTTAAATGATTTGCATTTTGAGAACAAAAGAAAGATGCCAGCAGGGCGATGGAATGTGCCAAGGTAGGAGAAACATTAAAAGTCGTTTATTCTTTTAATAGTATATTATATTTTAATATAACAAAGTTATCGCTTTCAAAGCGAATCACCCCCACCCATTTCGATAAGCTTTGCTGTCCACTTAATTATGTTTTTTATTTTTGCATAGTTTGCATGCTGATGAGCTGATGAGAAGTGCGAATGGATGGGGCATTCACGACAACGATGGCTGTGAACTTTTTAATTTAATTAATAGAAGCGCTGCCGCACCAACAAAAACAACAAGGAACAAAAACGAGACGCCCTGGAAAAACAACAATATTAACGAGTGAAAAGCCAAGGCATTGAGTTACACAAAGTTAAGGGGAAGTCGGGAAAATCAGTTGGAGGGGGTAATCAACTAAGGTGGGCGCAGGTTGCCCTGTCAACGCTCTCAAAACTTATTATTAATTAAGAAAAATTCCTGCAGACGGGGCGTGTGGCAATTTATGGATTTTAAGGATTTAAGGAGCCCAGTTTTTGGTGGCACACCGCAGAAATGTCAACCGCTGAACCATTCCAGATGTGGTTGGTTACACGGACAAAATAACTATACAACATAATTTATACGAACTTCCACACCAATTATTAGCTTTTTAAGTATTATTTACTTCTAGTATTTATTTTTCTCTGTGTTGTCATAGTTGTGGCTCCCATTTTGCTCTCTTTCCACACGATTTTCTTCACTACACAATTAACTTTAATGACTGTAAAAAGAGCCATGTACCGAGGCACTTAAGTGGGGAATTTTGGTAGGGGAGCGCAGACAGCAGACAGTTGAAATTGTAAAATTGTTTGTGGCATTAAGTGCGGTTAAGTGGTTTTCCCAAGGTGTCCTGTCGTCTCCGTTCAAGTTGATTCTTTTTGACAGAAATTGAAATTTACAACAGGCATTCATACCTCGTCGTCTATTCGCACATCAAAGTGAGTTTAAGTCAGTTGCCACAAACCGATTTATGCTTTTGTCAGCTGCATTTGAATTGGAGTTTAGTTGGCAGCGCCCGAGGCACCGAAAAAGGTGAGCAAAAGAAATCAACGACGACTTGTAAATCTTGGCCAAACAAGTTAACACTTCTTCAGGACTTTTTCGGCAAGAAGTGAGGGCAATGCGGAGTTAGACAGCCAGACAATCAGACAGGCCCGTCGGCTATATAAGAAGGATTTACCAGGAGCGAGGACTTGGCGACACAACAACTGGCAGAAGGTTCAAATACCCGACATCGAAAAGGCGCAAAATACACACATTTTCCTTCCATTGTTGTTGAACGTCTGCAGATACCCTGTAAATTGGGAAGGATTACTGGGAATATACAGAGAAATACAGAGACTAATAAATAAATAAAGTATCCAACCGAATTTTATACCATATTTATGATTTATGCTACTTCTGTTTTTTATATTTTTTAGTCTTAAATATCTTTGGAAGGGTATTTTCGGTTCGACTTGAATGAAACCCCTAACCTACAAGAACTTCATCCAATTCCTGTCAATTGAACACGCAACATTTGAGGTCTGAAAAGGATATCCATTGGCAAATAAAATATTTAAGCCAAACATTGCGCCAGGACATGGCCAAATTGAAGGCTCAATAAGGCCAACTTTTCCACACTTGCCAACTCCTCGTTCCGTTTGAAATTTCCTCATCCTCGCCACTAAACCGTTTTGCAAAAATGGTCAGAGGCCTGTGGCAAACTTATCCTTTGCCATAACAAATAAGAAAAGAGGAACCGAGCCTTTTTGACAAAAATCAATAAATATTTGAGGAGCCGGAAGGCAGAGAACAATCCTCGAGATTGCATTTAATTTAAAACTCATAAATACGAAATGCGCTCTCGCCGGCTTGATAATCATAATAAAACTGAATAAATTGAAAAAGAGATTGCTGTATGGCGAACAACAATTTGTCTGAACGTCTCTCCTTCTGCCAAAAAATCAAGGATAAAATGTTATGGAAAATTATTGAAAATATCCCAAGTGTAATTGAGTGTTAAATGCGACTCTCATCGTTCGTGTTCAAGTCATCCAAATGTCAGCAGGAAATAATTAAGAAAATATTTAGCCAGTTTCATTCGAGGCAAATTGAAATTGTTCACAATACCCGAAAAGGGGGTAGCACCAAAGAAAACTCTTGCAGTCAGCAGACACAATTGCCGCTCTACTTGAGACACTATTCCCGATGTCGGATGGGTATTATAATAGCTCCCTTACTGTCTGTTAACTTGGCAGATGAGCATGCTCCAGGATTTCATTTGTTGAAGGCTTCAGCTTGAACTTCAACTTTACTTGAACTTCCCCCACTTACACATATTTTAAATGCACAAAATATGCTCGAAAGGATTGTGAGGCGAACGGGGATGGCTTTTCCTTGGATAACATTTTTGCAGCAATTTAATTTGCTCCTTTGCATAACAATCAGCGGGGAGCATTTCCAGCAAGGGATAATCAACGTTTCCACTCATTATCATTATCAAGTCGCTGACTTTTCTCCATCTCGCTGCGAATCGAGTCCCCTATCTCCTTCTATATAAATATATATATACACTCCTATCTGTATCTCCGCGCCTTGAAGTGGCCTCTAGGGTCTTCAGCTAATGGCCCGCGGCGCCGGAAGTTTTTTTGTGTAGACTCCAAACTTGCCATTTCCCCGACTCCACTATTTCCAAGTCCATAGTGCACTTGACTTTACAAAATATAAGGCAACCCCTTTCAGGGCACACGGAAAAGTTTTTCATAATCTGCTTAGACTAAAGCAGGCTAAAGGTGTAATATAAATTAGCTTTATAAATATATAATGTAATATGTATAATTATGTATTAAAAGCTATTTAGCAATATATCTAAAAATTCGAAATATTTGATTGCACTACATACAAATTTGATTAATAGCTTTTTTTTATGTGCATATTTTCTCTTACCCTGCTCTATCATTTCGGTTGGAGTTTGTAAATATGAAGTTTGATAAGTGGGCGGCTCAGGCGGGGTGTGTCTAAGTGTTTGGCCTGGTTTAGGGGCAACTTGGCAGCCGGAAAGGGAAGAGGCGGAAATCGAGGAAAGGGCATCTCCACTTGGCTTGGCGCAGACGGCAATCGTCGCCGGAAAAGTTTCGCTAGGTGCAGATTCTTTATGAGATTACTTGGCTTTCGGAAGATATAAGAATAAGGGCTCTCTCGCCCCATAAAAAAGTGCATTTATCAGGGGGCGGGCACATATTTCAACTCCAAATAATAATTTTAATGAATGGCAATGGCTGAACATTCCACGAAATTCATGAATCATTAAAAGGAATTTATCTAATTAAGTTTTGGGCTTCTTGTACTTCCCTTGAAATGCTTCCCCTTCGCTTTTTTCCTTTTTTGTGTAGATTTCAGCCCACTGTTCTCAAGTTTCAGCGCCACCCAGTCACGCACTCACCCACACCAAGTTTTTTTCGCCAAACAACTTTAGCAGAATGCTTTTGTTTATGTTCTCTTAAAATGGCAATCGCTGACTCCTTTGGCTTTTCTTTGTCTTTTTTTTAGGTTGCCACAAATGTCGTTACGTGCACAAGTTGCGCTTTTAAAATAATTACAAAGGGAGACAAGCTGAGAGTGCAGTCTTTTCTCCCTCAGTAAAAAAAAGAGGAAAATATGGTCAAAGTTTCAAAACAGCAAAAATGATGGAAAAAAAGTGTAGCCAGCTTTTGTGCGATTTGCGGGGAAGGGGCAAAAGTTTGAGAGCCACTGAACGAGCAGCTGTTACACAAGAAAATGTCTGAAAAGACTGCAATGTGGCATCTATAGCTATTTTTCTATAGATTGCATAACGACATCAGTTACCGGTTGACTCAATGTAGAAAAAACCGAGTTAAGCCAAGTGTGGCTAATGCGAAAAGGGCGGAGATAGAGGCTTTTGGATGCAGCGTCTTGGAAAATATACTGCCAGCACTTCCTACCACATGTCAATAACTTCATAGCCGAAAAAGAAAATGTAAATATTGCATAAGAATATATATATAAAAAAGAAAAACAAAGTTGAATACGCAGCAACAGCTAGGAAATAAGAACATCCACTGAGCTTAGACAAAATGTATTATGCACAGACGATAAAACGTTTTGTGTTCGTGGGGCACAGAAATAGGACAACAAAAAATGCAGGAAACAGTAGACAATGCAAAGCCTGAAGCGGCGGGGCACTGAGGTGTTA
Organism: Drosophila sechellia; assembly: GCF_004382195.2. Lineage (NCBI taxonomy): Eukaryota > Metazoa > Arthropoda > Insecta > Diptera > Drosophilidae > Drosophila > Drosophila sechellia. The sequence goes on along the minus strand of NC_045951.1, from coordinate 3,547,974 downwards.
ATACTTTGGGGTGGCTATCCCTAAAAAATGGGGGTAGAACGGGGTTGGGGTGCTCGCATTAAAATGCCGCCAACGCAAGTTGACACTATTTCTTCAGGAAGGAACCGCAAATTCCGGGAGTTGGGGACTAGAGTGCAGTGGTATATGGAAATAAACGAAGTTATAGTTCTCAAATATTAAGAAAGGATTTGTTTAATAATGAGAAAGGCATGCTATAAAATTATTGTTTAACATCAATGATAGTTGTCTGGTTAAAAAATGATTTATAAAAATTTTTAGGTTACAAATTGCAGCTGAGGATTGAGTTATTTTTCTCCCAGTGCTTCCAGGTTCGGACAACTTTCAGCCACGTCATCTGGCAAACATTAAGCCAGCAGCCGCCTGAAACTGAGGCTGGCTTTGTGGGGGCGTTAATGGGTTAAAAGTGCGCTTAGAGCGTGTATAGATTTTATAATGTGTTTGCTCTGAGTCTCACACCCGCATTTCACCACCACCTTTGCATCTTGCATGAGCTGCAGATTTTTTTTGTACCATCCAAAGGAAGGAAAAAGGGAACGACACCTGCAAGCGGCATTTTCTCACTCGTACTTTGCCATTTTCACTTCCGCTTTTGCTGAGCCGTCAAACTTTTTCCCGAGTGTACGTGTGTGCGTAAGTACGCGTATATGCCCGTGTGTGTGTGTGTGTGTGTGTGGGTTGATTACAAAATACAGTTTAATGTTGATTACACATGAAAGGAGCACATCCTGCAGCCCAAGGAAAGCAATTGGATTACACACGAATAAATAAGAAGGGACAGCTTTTTCTTCTTCCAAAATTAGTTAAATAAATTGTTTAAGATATTTTGAATTTATTGTTTAAAACTATTATTAATTGTAGAAATTTTAAGGCATAAACATTGATTTTAATATTTTTCTTACAAGTTTTTGTTTCTGTGTATATACCGACTGCTTCTGATGGTGACTTGGCTTGTGGCGCAACAAAAGGCTTCTTCTGCCAGTGACTCTCCATCTCTATATATCCCTATCTCTTTCCGGCAAAGTCTTTCCGTCTCTTTTCCTGCAGCTCAGTTGCTCTTAAGCCTCATTACTCATACAATGTTGACACTAAACTAGTTGTCTGGCATGCATGCATTAATACAAAAGTGTGAAAAATGTCTGTTCTTTCTTGAAATTGCTTCGGAAAAGACACCGAAGAGCTTTAACTTGCTTTAAGGAATTCTGGGAAATGCTTAAGCCACAAAGCAAGATAATAACAGTTTCGAAATAGCTGGAATAATTAGGTTAAATACCGAGGTAAATATAGTGCACAGTTTTACATTCACTGACCAATCAGGCCCCTCCATAAAAGCCACACAAAACAATCACGCAATCAACTTAAGTATGCAAATTATAATAAATTCGTTTTGTTTATGAACTGCTAATGATTTGGTTACGATTTTTATGTGTTTCTGTTTTTTTGCTGCCGCATTACTTTCTGTTGTTTTTGCGTGTGCAGGAAATGCGGAAAACTGTCGCAAATTTGATTTACAACACGCCGGCGAAAGACGGGAAAAAATTGTTGCAGCTAAATTTCCATGTCACCCACAGAGTCGGGAAAGACTTGACAATTGTCATGACAGATTATTCATTATTCAACAATGCGCGGCGAACGTGATGTAGCATTCAAAAGCGAATGATGGCGATAATGATAATGATGATGCTGCTGGATGAGCGAGAGTTGCAAATTTGATAATCACAAAATTATATTAAATTTAATGCGATTTGGCTTAGTTTAACACATTTGCTGAGGGCACGTGAACAAAAAGTAGCCGCACGAAAAAGTGAATGTTAGCCATGAATTCGACACTTAACACCTAGCTGCCCCCGGTGGGTTTATCTAGTTCGCTCACGAAGGTGTTAAATGGAAATCGTATACCATTTTCTATGCCACGCAATGTGAATGGTGCCTTTCATCGGTGCAGAGATATTGTCTTTCGGAGGCTATCAAGTTTTGTAAGTGGAAAGTATTGAGCGAAGTTATAGTTATGCATTTTACTGTATCTTTTAAAGACTTTTCTATATTTAAAACTTTTTTATACCACTTTTGAGGGAAGTATTTTACTTTTTCGCTCCAACCAAACTTCCGTATTCATTAGCCGACAAAAGCCCATAAAAAAGAGGCAAAAATCTGTTTGTATCTGTTCCTGAAACTTTCCTCCATCACCTGAACATGTCAATCTAGATGGACCGCCCAGGAAGCGAAAGAAAATGAAATTGAATTTCCAATCTTTCTAGCTGCAAACCGAGAAGAGTACCCGTTTTCGGCAAATGAAATTTAAAACTTTCGACAGCTTTAATGAAAATAAATATTAATTTGTTTCACAGGCCCTCGCGAAGCCTTTTAACCCGAGGATTAGCTTGTCGAGTCTCAGGAAGCTGCAAGTTGGGCCAACTTTAATTGGTTTAAAATTCGAAACAACTCCAAAAGTGGAAAAAGAAATGCAAATGGATAGATGGAAATGGAAAAAGTGCGAAACAAAATACGCTGAAGCAATATTTGGTGACAATTTCTGGTGGAAGTGGAATGTTGTACAAAAAAACACCCTGAATACACATCAATGGCTGTCATTGGCAACCCGGCAATTTTCTATATAAATCATAAGCGAAAAAACAGGGCAAATAAAGGAAAACAAGGCAGGCGAGCTCGCTTATCGAGTATTTAACTTTGCTTTGGAGTTTGGGTTGTTTTCAAGAGCCTCGGAGTGGGTCTCCGGCTGGAAGTCCACCTCTGGAGCTGGTCATACCGTTGTGTGCCTACCGCAAACTGCAGACGGGTTCCCTCATATCGATTCCCGGTCCTTCTAAAGCTCCCCAACTTGTCCATTCTGATATTATGCAAAACCACCCCCAGGAACAGTGCTGCCTGGCTGATAAGCAACATGGCAACAAAATGTTGAATGTTGCAAATGCCAACGTGTGGCAGCTTGTGATAGCAGCGAAGAAATCTCCCAAAAAGGGGGTTGCTATTTACAACACTGGGAAAAATAAGTGGGAAGTGCTATAAAAGATATCAAACTAACAAATAAAATGTAAGAATTGGTTTTAACAACTGCTTTTACCATATAAACTATAAACAAAATTTCTTTAAAATCATACTGAAAATAAATCTTGATTTTTGTTTTGAGTGCATTTTGTTATGCCCATTTTGAGTGATGTATGTGTGGGGTGGGTGCTTTGGGGTGGCGAGTGGTTGAGGTGGTGGTTTTAGGTTTTGGTGGCCATGCAAATCCGTCACGGTGCGTTCGCCACTGGTCCACTGAACCACCGAAAATGCTACAACCATGCGAATGCGAAATGGAGAAGGCGACGACAACTGTCATGGTGGGGGCAATATTTTCGCAGCGACTGTGCGAATGTGGGCCCATGATCCGTGGACTGGGATAAAAAGCCCGGCGTGGCACGTGTCTGCACTTTGAGCTCAAACGAAGCAGCAGCCAACTCCATTAGCGGCATGGGGGGCAACGTGGGTTAAGGGGGTGGAAAATGCCATCACCTGAGGCCACCGAAAAACGACGAGAGGCCCGGTTATCGAGGGAGTCCTTGTTGCACGATTGCCACTGCTCCTGCTGCCCCTTTTGCTATTTTATTTTCGCCCAGCTCCTTTATTCTTTGCAACCTGTTTGTTACCTACTGCACTTCAAATGCAGTCAGCCCTAAACAGGATTTTGAAGAATGATATGGGTGGGTATGGCCTAGGCTTACTCCTTAAAGGTGGGAGAACTTTAATGTTCTAAACAATGTTAAACTTCCTATATTACATTTTAGACATTTAAAATAATTAAATTTATCTACAAGATCAGTATTTCAGACAACTTTATTTCAGTCTCTTAAAGCCTACCCTTAAACCCGAAACGATTTAACGAACTTGAACTATGCTTTCATTCTTTTTTCTGCTTGTTTTAGCAGCTTAAATGCCTTTCCATCGATTCTCAATTTAGAAGATATTTCCTTTGGCATTTTCTCATTTTCAGCTTTCATGCCCTGATTTCTTGGCTTTTCACTCCCCCGAAAACAACGCAACTCACGTCTTGGTTCATTATTTTTTATAGCCGGGCCATTATCTATTTACATATGTCTCTTTCGCAGCTTTTCTTTTAGTAGATTTCGCATTTCCATTTTATTGGCAATTCTCGGCAGTCGTCCTCAAACTGTAAGTTCGCATTTAACGCACGATATTCACACTTTTCAAGTTTGAGTATTAAACATCCTTCAGTGGCATCCTCTCATGGCAAACAATTTGGCTTGCATTTCTCCTGCCCTTTCAGCAAACGCGGGCTTTCAAACAGATTTACATGCGATTTGCATAAATTGAGTGCTTCCTTTGAGGCCGCTGATGATGACGATGCGGATGTTGTCGCCCCAGCTCTTTGCAGTTGCTCATGTCCCAATCCCCGAGGCCACTTCCTCGGAACTCCGCTTTAAGAACTCAACTCCAACTCCTCGCCCGCTTCCTTGCCCAAATGAATTTAAATCTGCGACAAAAAATGGGCTGCCGTTTTGTCAAAGTTAATGTTTCAATTACCCTATGAATTTAAAGGCAACAAAGTGCACTGAGAAATATAAGTGGAAAATGAGTGGCTATGAAATATACAATATACAATTTCTTTGCGTGCAATTAGTTATAAACCAAAGGTACAGCATCTCTAAAAGCACCCCTATTGATTTCTGCCCGCTGGGAATTATTTTGATTGGAATTCTTCTTGATTTTCGGTCACATTTTGCGGGGTCATTGAAGGGTTAAGCGTTTATTCTTTGCATTGAATTTTCCGGTGGCCTGAGAGTGAACAATTTGATTTGACATAATTGGGGTAAAGTCAAGCGGAAACGATTATTTTGTGCATGTGAGTTTCAATAGGGGGGACGCAAAACGGTGGGAGGTGTGGAAAGTGGGCGTGTGCACAAGCAAAGTAATTCAATTTCCCGGCTTACAGCTCTTTTTTGGCCGCTGGTCAACGGAAGAGAGAAGGGTTCACCCTGGCCGGGCATGTGTAACCCATTTTTTGTACACTTTGCTGCTGTCGCATTGCGTCAGCGAATATGAAGCCACCCCATCACCCACTTAACACCCTCTTTTCCCCCACTCACCTGCCACCACACAAAAAAAAAGCGCCTGCCACCCAGGCAGTTAGTTTAAACTTGTTTGCCTCAACTTTTTTCCGTTTCTAGCTGGCCTTTGCATTAAAAATGCATGCGAAAGTCGTTTGACAAAGTTTTCCTCTACGAGAGACAAAAGGGTGGGTGAGAAAACTTGGGGGTGGCTTTGGGTGAAGAGGCACCTTGAAGGCCAAAGGCAAAGTTGCCCCCGAGCAAAGTTGACAGTTACATGCGGGTTAGGCAAGATTCTCCCAGAGATTTGCCATGAAGCTTTAAAATGCAGAGAGTGCGAGAAAGGCGCCAAGTGCAAAGGGCAAAGGGCAGATGTAGGGATTTTACGACATTACACAGACAATCGATAATATCCAGAAATTCAATTACAGGTTTCCAGGGCACACAAAACACTGCCACAACAAATCGAAATTCCCACGCTCATGGAAATAACATCAAGGCGAAGAAAATATTATCAAATGACAGCGAAAACATTCCAGTTATGTCATACGAATGAACAAAATGATAAAGAAAATGCATGGGGCAAAATAGTAAGGAAAATTCGTTGGCAAAATGTCAGGCAAAAATGTTAACATTGTTTGGCTTAAGATACAAAACACATGGACTGCAAAAAAGAACAGGCATTGTTGGGCGAAGAAGTTGACAAATCAAGTTTTCCTCTTGCGTATTTTTCTTGTGCATAACGAGCTCAGAAATGTGTGTGCTTGCATTGCAGCGAGCGAAATGAAAAGATGAAAAGCCAAGGAAAAGAAAATTATGAAAATGCACAAGATGCAGTGCTCTAATGGAAAGGCTTAAGGCAAGCCAACATGTCAAGTGGAAGGAGTTTGTGAATTATGTGATAGAAACTAGCTAAAATCACTGAAATTAAAACCAACATCTTTCTTATCGTTTAGTAAACTCCAAAAATATTGACTCTTCTGTAAATAGTTGAGCTATTAAAGCCTGGTAAGTCCAGACTTAAGAAGTTAAAGCCTCATCTGCAATCCATTAGAGCTAGTCAAAGTGCTATAAATAATGTCCTGACAATGCATCAGAGGAGGCAGACACAAATAAAAATCGCCAGAGTTGGTAGCAAAGAGCACATGCTCACTGCACACCCAGCCGGGCTTTTATTCAAATTGTCAACTCGAAAATGGGCTGCAAAAAAAGTATCCCAGGGAAAACTGAAAATCAGCACGCCAGAAAAGAACAGAAGCTGAACAGATCCAACTGTAAAGTTCAACTAAGCGTATGTGCAATGTTTGCGAATGACAATTTACGAGTGGCCAGAAAGGACGATTGCCAGGACTCGCTTGCTCCGGCACTTCTACGCTAATTGCCAGCAAAACAAGCCCTCAAATCGTCTTTACACACCTGGAAAAATCATAGCCATTAAATAGAAAAATCTCATTAATATAAAGAAAATATTATGCCAGAAACTTTTCACTCATCAGTTGTACTACGATTCATTTTAAATAAAAGTAATATATATTAATAGTTATTTAAATAATGCTTTGACATTTTTTTGCCGTGTGAACTGCAAATATTTCACTGGCAAATAATAATAATTCAGCGCACTCTCTTCATAATTTTTAAGTGATATTTGCTAGGGCGCCCAAATGTTTTTTACTGTTTATTATTAATGGCCTGGCAAACGAAGCCAGCCAGAGTATGACTCATATGCTAATTTCAGCCACAACAAATGTTTGCTTTCCAACTTTGCACACCTCCAATTTAACCCACTGACAACACCTGTCCTGATGACATTGAACGATATGCCGCCTCTTCTGCAGGCGAAGGAAACAAGATGTTGGCCCACTAGAGCCTCTCACCTCCCTTCTTTTTTTGACCAACTTTGATTGATGGCTATAACAACTTTTCGCTTTGGCTTGTCTGGTTCTTTGTTTTACGCTTTTTTGTGGCAACACTCAAGGACATTCGAGAATAACTGGCGAAACACCGAAAAGCTTTCAGTCAAATGAGTTACGGCACACACGGAAATACCAAAACACGGAAAAAATGGAAAAAATCTATTTGAGGTTGGAAAGTTTGGCAATCAGTGTAAATCAGAGTTTTGATTTTGAAAAAGGAAGGCAATAAAATATTTAATGTATAATTTCTACCTTAGGATTTTTCTTCTAAATTCTAGAAGAGAATCTAGAGAGTATCCTAAGTATCTAGAGAGTATCCTAAGTTATAGAATTATTTATCATTTGGCCAGCAACTATTTCCGCAACGAACTTCAGTTTTTAATAAGCCAAAAAGTTTGCACAACTTTTTTTCAAGTAATTTCCAAATTTACGACTCCATTGCGGCGCACTAAAACAAAAACCTTAAAAAATATGCCCAAAAAGGGAAGTAATCCAAAAGGAGCCGGCACACACAAGTAAAATAAAAAGCAAAAACTTGTTTATGACTTGCAAATTTCCTGTAAAAGCCAACACAAGTGCAGCACACAAAAAATTGTACTAGAAATGAGGAAACTTGTCCAAGAAGCAAATCAACTTTTTCGAAACTGCGGATGGATGGGAAAAACGAGAAGCCGGAGGAGTCTGATGACAAACGAACTAGAAATCCCCGCACTTGGGTAAATAACTAAGACGGAAGTGTAGTCATTCGACCGGAGGCCAAAAGGCAGGACGAGATGAGGTGGGTAAATGAACTTTAAAATGGATATCCCTGAGGTGGAAAGCGGAGCTTGGGACTTGCAACTAATGTAATCAAATCAAAATGAAACGCCAGCCAAGCAACTAACCAAAGGCAAATTGCCAGCCAGAGATGAGCGAGTTGGCAAAGAGTTTGCAAATTATCAACGGCATATTAAATAGTTTTTGAGTTGGTTTTCAAGTAGATATGTTATATTAAAACTGAAGCTCCACCCATTTAGTCGTGGTGAATGTATCCGTTTTAAATACAATCATTTCTGAAGGCCTGGCTGCCATAAGAGTCACATTAGTATATATAATCACATCCTATTTTGTCCATAAACCTATTTCATACTTCCTTACTTATAAAGAATTAAATTGCAAATTTGATTCCCATATCGCCGGACATCTCTGGCGACCGGAGAGCATTGGACTCGAGGCAATCGGAAGATGGCGAAAGGAAATATTGTCATTGAAATGCAAGTCCTGTGCGCTGTCCGCTTCTCCACCTGGCCAAATGCAAATTGAGCGACAGCCGTGAGACGGAGATGGAGGAGAGTCAACAACAATAATAACAATAAAAATAAAAATAATAATTTGCAACAAAAGTCAGTCAAGTGCTTGGCGGTCGGGTTGGTTAACCGCAGAAGAGAGTTTTTGCCCCTGGTTGTTGGGCCATTGTCAATATTTGCCACCGCCATCTGGTTTGTCATCAGCATCGACGTGATGACTTCTCCGCCCAACTTCATCGATATGCAGACGACACAGAAATCTCAGGGCGAAGACAAATTTTTGTATTTTCTCAGCGATTGCTGGGGATTTGACTGCATGGCCTCAGTCTTTTGATCACCAACGCAGTGCACTTCATTTGCATGCAATCATTTGTTTATTTACTTGTAAATAAACCCATGGCATTCCTGTTAATGGAAACGATAACTTTTTCCCAGAACAAGTTGCTAATTGAAGTAGTTTCCTTAAATGAAAGTTGAGTCATGGTTGGGCTCAGGTTTACTAATTGAAAAACACGTTGCCTTCCTTCACTCAAATGTATTAAGTTCAGATTAGTTTTTAAGAACCTTAGGGAAATGAGCTGCTACAAAAATGCGTAGTAAATTACCTGTTTGCTCTTTCTGCACAAATGGGTAGTACATTTGAATTAGCATTGTTCGCAACTTTCCTGCGAAGGCATCAAACAGTTTCTGGTTAGAAGAGAACTGACCCGTGGTCAGGGTAAATGTAAAAAATAATGGAAAATAATTTTCAATTTGCCTGGGCCCCACGTCCTTCTAACAATTTATTGGAATATGTTTCTCGGCCTTTCCTGGTCTGTTTCTGTTTTCCCCCACTCAAGATTTATATGTACAACGGTAATTGTAGACGCTTGGTATGCGCCTTTCGTGGTTTATTATTACCCCCCATCCACTTTTGACTTTTTGAGCAGCTTTTCCCACTCCAAGTGTATGTTTTGCTCTTCTTGAGCCAGGCAGCCAGCCAAGCAAACATTTCCACCAGAGGAAACACACAATAATATGTGAAAAAGGAACAAATATATACATGTATATATATATAAAAAGGGAAATAAAAGAAAAATGCCGGCCAGACCCTAACAAGCGAGACAATAGCCAAAAGCTGTAAATTGTGGGCGGGGCTGAGCGGCAGACCAAACAACAAACTGGAACAATGAACAGAACACGAATGTCTAGAGGAATGTCTGCTGCCGTTTGGATCAGTTTCAGCAAAACTGTAATTAAAACTGTGCCTGCAAAACTGTGCAGCCGAGTCAAGAGTGTCAAGTGCAAAGATATGGAAAAGAATTTCCAGGGCGAAAGCGCGCAGAAAACTCTGGCTCAGAAGGAAATCATTTTACGGCCACATGACAGACAATAAACGAGAAGGGGAAAACACGGGCGCGTTGGGCTGAAGGTTGATGGAAGGAAGACTACAAGGAAGCCATTACCTCGATGCAGGTGCCACATTTGTTGTGAGCACACATGCACAGAGTCAACACCTTGAACCAGTTTAAGTGAAAAGAAAGGAGAAATTATGGCAGAGTGAGAGCGCTGGGAAACTCAAAATAATGAAGTGCGAGGGCGCCGACACTGACATTTTCCTGAAGACCGGGAAAGCCCCTTGATGACGAGGAGGCGACCTGCCCAGCAAGCAAAAGTCATTAGCGAAGCACATGACACGGCCAAAAGAGCACAGTGCTTTCAGGAATATACAAAATAGAACTGAAATGGTTAGTCTTGTTAAATGAAATGTTAAGATACATAATGTATACATAAAATAATAATATTTTACAGATTACTTTATCGAAAAAGAAAATATATGAGTGCTTTCTACTAGCACAACTTTTGTATTTGGAATTGAGTTGAATCAAATTTTCCAGACCACTGTACAGCTGGGTGGGCTTTTTGGCTAGATTTGTGGGGTAAATGCCGACAGTCTGAGCTGTCAGGAAATGCAGCAAAGTTGCTAGCCTTAGGCTGAAGAAGAAATTCTAGACGTGAGTGGCGGCCACTCCTCTGCAATCTCGCCTCCTGTTGTCATGTGCCCCATGTCAAATATTTAACACTTGGTTTATTTTGCATTTGTTTCGCTCCCCGTGGCACATGGAAATTAAATGTTTACGCTTTTTGTGGCAGCAAGTGGGCGTCGACGTCCCCAACTCAAGCAGGCAGCGCTCAAGTGGATTTCACGGAGCAACAACCAAATGGCAACCAATTTGGAGAACTGGCCCCGGTCTCCCGGTCCCCTCAACTCCACATTTCCATATCCAGCTTTATTCGCCCACGCAATCAATGCGGCAGAAATATTTCACAATTGCAGAAATGCAATCAGAAATCAGGAATCGGGAATCGGGATTCGAGCCAAACGCCGACCAAATCACGTAGCATAATATTTTGTTATTTTGTCGGTCTGCACAGTGTCTGCATTGCATTGACAGGCATAAGTCTGTGAGATATGCCACGGAATGGAAATCTATATGTGAAAGCAGATTTTCAAAGTCACGCGCCACCAAACAGCGGAGAGCATGGGTTAAGGCCCGCGCTACCACAAATGGCTAAAAGTCAGACAACAATCGATGATGAACACATAAAAGGGGTTAGCGAGCGGTGGGACTGTGTTATGCTCATAGAAATTTGCAGAATGCTCTCTGCCAACCGAGCATTAAATTCTATGAGTTCTGATTAAAGTGGGAATAATTTTGCGAAGAGCTTTATACACATAAGCTAAGCGATGTGAGAAGCGCGGAGAGAGACAGTTCTTCAGAAACGCACAGGTGTGGATGAACTTATAGATTGGAAGCCGTCTCTTACTCTTTTCTCTTAATGTATATATTAAATTGAAAATACATTGCAGGGAAGCTTGTGCATACAATTTTCAATAACTTGCTTTTGTTTTATTTCAAATTCAATGCACCCATAAGCCATGTAGTGTGGCCCCCTCAAATACACTTATCCACCGCCGAAATAAGGGCCACGGGTTGAGCTTGAGTCTTCGTCGGCGCGCAAGATGCCAGAACATTTCTATTAAAATGCAAAAAGCCTTTTGTGGCCACCCCTACCAATTTTTGGTATTTTCCTTGTTTATGCGGTGTCTAGTCTGGCTGTGTTTATCGCTGAGGCTACGGCTTTTCTGCTGCTGTTGGCATTGCACTTTGCATGCAAAAAACATAATAATCGGAAAGGGAAACCCATGGTGGAAGCAAAGAGCACGGACGTGTTAGAGTCTTCCGATCGCAAATGTCGTGAACGTTGTTTGACGTCAGCGTAAGCCACCGAAAATAAACAATACAACATTGAGAAAAAAATGCAGCGGCATAGATAAACAATAAACAAAGGCACGAACAGCATCAGCAGAAATGGCAAATTGAAAACTGCATTAGGAAATGGCAAAAGAACGGAGCGGCGAAGGGAGGATCCCTTGACATTCACTACAGAATTAGAGTCATTGAACGAGTGAAGAACGAGCTAAAGATGCCAAAAATAAAGTTGTACAGCAAAAAAATGAGAGCCAGACGAACTGGCGGCAAGCTTGCTAGTTACACTGATAAATATTTATTTAAATAACTTTGTATAATCAAATTAATGGTAAGCTCGATATTATGAGAAGCGCGGAGAGAGACTGAACTGATTTATACCTTGCAAAATATGTTATTTTGTTTAATCGCTAAACATTTTTTTCTCTGTAGCTAATTGCAAATTGACTTCCAAACTATTTCAGCCTAATTGAATTCTACCCGCGTTGCCAAACAGCAGACCAATACACAACCGCCAAAGAAACCAAACAACGAAATAGTAAAAGCCGCGTTGAAAACAGAATTTTTACGATTTACGTCGGAAGGCTGTGAATTTCACTTAAAATACTTTTATTATGGGCGGTGAGCCTCCAAAGAAAATAAAGGGAAAAAACCTGCTCGCATTCAAGGCACGTTTTCCAGGCAACGTTGACGCTTGGCCTGGCATATAAAAAAAGATTCGGTTTTTTCTTCAGCTCCAGACAACACATGTACCTGTAATGGGCCCATTCGACAAGAGTCGAAACAGCAGCAACACCAGCAACAATGAGCCGTTTAAAAACAAATTATCGAACATGTACGAAACGCCTGTCACCGGCAGAGAGTAAAATAATAAAATGGAACGGGGCAGAAATGTTTATGGACAGTCAATGATAGTCGGCGAAAATGCAGAATAATCCCGGGCACGGTGTCCCAAGGGGTTAAGCTGTTTGAAATTGGAAAATGTGTGTTGGGAATCGGTGAAAAAGATAAACACACATAATTGACAGAAGTGGAACAAACCGAATGATGTAATGCAACTCAGGGAGTGCCAGGTGCATTTTAAGTGCTTCTAGTTGACTGCTTATCAGTCGGCAGAGTCTGTATTTAATTTTACTGCTATAAGGTAATATACTACATTTCAGTTTTTCATAATAAATATGTAAGAGAACAAAACGTAATATAGATTTAAATAATTTTTTTTTTCGAAACCTTTAACCCCTTCGCAACCATTAACCCCAAACACAGTTCAGTGCTCAGTGCCACTCATCAATGTCACAAACATAAGCACGGAAAAATCGAGGAAAACCCTCCACGACAGAGGCCTCACTAAATTACTCAGAAATTCAGGAATTCGTGTAATAAAACACAGAAAATACCCGCATAAATTTCTTTTCAACGCGCTGAGGGCGTAAAAAAATCTTCCGGTTTATGGATTTTGCGCTGGCAACATGTATGAGTATTTTCTCATATAACTTATTTAATAGTGCAACATTTAGTGGGGGGGTGGGGGGCGTTGCATTAAATGTGCTTAAGCGAGCGAAAGGTCATGTGCGTGATTACTCATACGACGTGTGGCCGTCGCGGAGATCAGCTCACATGCCGGAAAATAAAACTGAAACCAAGTGAAAGAGGGTTTTCATATCAATGACATGACATATTAAACGGGCCACCAAAGCGGATTTGTCCACATATACGTACTTAAAATCTTTAGATAAGTTGGGGCGGAAAGTTGCCGAGATGAGGGCGGTGGTCGGTGGGCGGGGCAGATGGCATCTGTAGCGTTTCTTGCTCTTCACAAATCAGAGCGTAAATACAATGCTGAAAGGCGATGGGAAAGCGAGACGAAAAGCGAGAAACGATGCGTGTTCTGATAGCGGAATCTGCTCAGTGGCACTTGAATGGACTACGCTGGTACAGTGATTACTGGATATAAAGAAACTGGTCAGTACTCGTAGTTTCAATACCAATTAGTCAAGCTTCAAAGAGGCTAAAAACTTGTTAATAGAAAGTTTAACCTAAGTGTGAACAGATAGTAACTATTTTAACAGTAGCAGTGGTTTTAATTGATTTTTAATCACATCCAAACCGCTCTCAAATCAATTTAAAGCTTACGACCCGCATTTCCGTGAATCATGGAACGATAGATCCACTCAAAGCAGTTATCACTGTGTCAGCAGCACATATGCGGGCAGAGTCCAGTTTAGTTGTTCTGAGGGCATTGAAAAGACCTGGGAAGTGAGTGGCGGAGATACCATGTAGAGGGTGGGTGTGGAGTTCCGGGAGATAAAAGCGAGACGGTGGAGGAAGCATCAACAGTCGGCGACCATTAGCTGCTTATCGCGCTTCGTCTTCGGCTGCTGAATCTTTTATATACATTTTTCTCGGTTATTTTTTTTTTTTTGCCATTGAGTAGGTCTGAAAATAGCAGCGACAGTGAGCTCAAGTGTAAAGTTATCAAGTGGCTGCGACTGGCGGCCAGATAGACGGACACCAGTCAAGGGTTAAAGCCATAGACAACGTCGAGTGTGTTTGGCCATGGCTTGTGACATAAAATGCTATCAGAAAGGATTATGACAAGCCTGCAAAAACGAGAAAAACATGGCAACTGTATCACTGGCACAAAGAAATAGAGACGACGACTACGACGACGACGATGATGATGATGCGATGGCGACGATATAGCCGACAACCAAGTGTCAAAGTCGGACATTCGACGCCATAAAATATTTACACCAAAAAGGAGCAAAGGAGCCTCGAGTTATCTCAAGAATCTCACTTCAGTCGAGCAAAGTTATCCTCTATTTCATAGGAGCGGAAGTGGGCGGAGGAATAACTGTCACAATTGTTGGTTAAATAAGTTGAGGATTTTTCACTTGAGGCAAGAGGTGTTTGTAGTTTTATCTAAGTCGAGGTGGCCAGATTTAAGTGGTTGTCGTTGTGAAATTTGATGTTTTTATTCCGAACGTATACGACTTACATTTCTCATGAATGAATTTATTACAACTAATCCATGTATTTCAAGTGGATACAACTACGAACATGTTTTCATATCGTAAAACCACTTTACCGACATCCTCAAAGAACTCGAACTCAAGAAAGATGAAGCCAATGAATCACTCCATGTTATCCACAGCTCAAAAGGCAGAAAAGATCACAAAGAAATCTCGATCGTTGCAAGTAAACATACATAAGTGATATATATGTGTGTGTGATTCCGGTCTGTGCAATTCTGATCTATGGAATGCACTCATCAAAAGCTGAAGAGGAAGCGCTGTAACTATAAGCTGCACTAGAAAAAAAAAGAATTCCAATCAAGTCCTCCACTATATAAGCATTAAAAAGGATTTTAAACACGATCTCTGTTCGTAAATAGTTTAGTTCGTACTAAACTAAACACAAAGATACTACTGGCTTTATTTTCCAACGTTTTATTAGGGGGCTATATAATTTGACTGCTCTTCAACTGAAGTTTTGTTTTATTGTTTAGCGTGTAGGTACTTAATTTCTGTTGTGCAACGTCTTATAACTTCATAACTTTTATGGCCGGCGAATGAAGCAGTTTAGAAGGAGCGACTGTGAGTTACAGACACAGAGCTGGGTATAATTAAAACGAGGCAACACAAGCGGCAGCTCGTGCGGCAATTAACGATAGTTAAGCTGCAAGTATCAGTTCGCTGACAAGCAGCTAAGACAAGACAAGTCCAGCACCTAGCGACTACAGTTAGTGGGTTGTTGTAATGGCCTTGGCAGACAACTTGCAACTCGAGTGGCATTCCTTGGTTTTATTTGTTCCCCCTTTTCAGTTGCACCAACCAGCTGCTGCACAAAACTGCTCAATAATGCAAGCAAAACATTTAAACTTTAGCTTAAATAAAGCCAACTCTACCAGATGTTTTATATTCTTCGGTTAATGCAACATTTATGAGCCGAGGCGAAACAGAAGCTCCCAAATGGCAAAATCGTGAGAAATTGTTTCAATGCAAGCTCAAGATGCATTTGAAATTGTTTCCGCTTGAAGGATTGCCCAATTGTTGACGCGGGTGCTGCAACTCCGAGGGGAAAACACTGACATATTGGTTGTGGTGGGGAAAATTCGCTGCAAACTTCATTCTTCATCGAAATGAAATGGTAAAATTGCTCACTGAACATGAGCTGAAATGTTGTAAAATGAGCACGAAATTCAAACAGAAATTCATTCTGGCAGGATTGATTGATAAAAGGAAATCAGTTGGTGAAATAATTATAAATATTACATATGAATTACGAATATGTGGTAGTTTAAATTTAAGTATTTCCTGGCCACCCAATTTTCTCTTTTCCAAGAAATCTGAAATGACTTATTTACCACATATGAGCCCAATTAAGGCCATATACTCGGTATTTCAAAACAAAAGCCACGACACAAAATGTCAATTAAATACTCAAGCCAAATATGGTTGGATTTCCAGCCAATCAAGACCATTAGTCAGATATTCAGGGGCTTACCTGTGGCACTCAAACTTTATTTTACATTTGCCACCGCCGTATCTTTGACTACGCCCCTGACTAGATCGCAAAACACACAAAATCGCTCCGATTATGGGAAGAAAAACAGCTGTTCGCCGAACTAGTTTCTGGAACAAGAAATGAAGGCTGAAAAAAGGCTAAACAAAAACCGAAAATAAAACCGTTTGCGTGGGCGTTGAAAGACAATTAGCCGCATGCCGCAAAATCAAGCGACCGAAACGGGTTTTTCAGTGAGTCAACGTGGTGCAAACTATACGGGTTTCCATGCATGTCGAATTCTATGAAATCCAAAGATTAGAGGGGCACATCACTCCACAGCCATTCGATCAAGTAATTCGTCAAAATATGTTTACACTTTCCGAAGTTTTTGGCATATTTCGGGCTCTTTTGTCTGTCAAATTGCATTTGACGGGCAACGAGTGCATTCAATTACCGCAACGAAAAAAGCCAAACTGACAACCCATCAAAATGCGTTTTTAGACCATTAAAAGCTTTTCCCACACTGCCAACGCAGAAATCGATAAGTTTCTGTCTGAAAATTCGAGTTCGTTTTGCATTTATTTTTGCATTTTGTATTTGTATATGTTGCGGTCTCGCAGCATCAAAGTTTTTTAACTAAAAATTGCATTGATGTTTTTTGTTTTTATTTGGGAATTGTGTTTTCGGTCAGAAAATGCTGAAGGACACAATAAAAGAAGTTCCGTTTTTGTTCGTATAAATGCAAAAATTCGAGACGGAATGAGTTGATGGCTTCTTTTTTTTAGTGGGAAAGTTGATGGGTTCTTTGGGGCAGGAAATGTTTTGAATTCATAACAGCTGGGAAAAAACTTGATGTTCTGTATGCGAAAAATTGAAGCGAAATCGTTTTTATAACGCTATAGTTACAGGTATTAACAGGGAACAGACTTCGAATAATGGCTTAACTGAATTAAGTCCCATTGAAAATATTTAAATTTTTGGCTTAAAATGGACATTGAAAATTATTAAAACTCTGATGACTCGTATATATAATAAATTCGCCTAGCTTCAACTTCACATACACAATTCATTTGACATTTTCTGCACCGCCCGCTTGATTTAAACAAGTTTTTTATGTGATGCCGCAACTTGGATTGCATTATTGCACATATACATAAATTTATCTATAGACTATTGCATTACCATAACTAACTATTGTTTGAAAGACACTGCACCCACATGGAAACACAAATCGCGGAGTGACTCAATTCACTGAGAGTTTTCCTCGGAATTATTGACAATTCAAGGCGAGAACAATATTTAATTACAGTTTTCTCTTAGAATTATGGATAGTGTTGTATAATTTCTACTCACTTAATCTGCCGAAGCTGTGCGAAAGTCTCTTCTTGAGTTTCTGAAGGGCTCCTCCCTTTTTCTCGCGCATTGTGACGCCTGCGAATAAATAGGAAAAAAATATACATAAATAAATTTACGCAAACAAATCACTTAATTGCGCTGAAATGTGAGAGATTTATTAAGTGACATTCGGTGATTGCATAATGATGGCTCCAATCAAGTTGTCTGTTTTCTATATATACATTGGGAAAACTTCAAAACAAACAAACAGAGGAAACAAAACGCAGATTTCGTTGTTATAAACGAACATAAATCAGTCGAGCGTGGTCGCACATAATAAACAGGGTGACCCCAGAGATGGAAAATCGTGGCGACTGCATTTCCCCAAATGAATAATCAACAAATTTTACACCAACGAAAATATTCGGCCGTAAATAGAAAATGCATTTCTTAGTTTATTTTAGTATTCGAGGGGGAATCTCGCGTTCCCCTCCACAACTCAGCGGTATAATTAAGTTTTCTTTTTAATTCTGTTGTTTGTCGAAATGATCAAATAATAACATTTAGCAAAAAGCGCTTATTTGAATGCTCAGTGAGGCATGAAAATTGGTATTTGTTGTCTTTTTCAAGGGGTTTTCAATGGGAGGCGTGTCTGGTTTTCCCGGTTTGCTGATTGCATTAATGATTTCGGAGTGTTTTTTTTCGCTATTATTAGAACGCACAAAAATGAGTGCTTTTTGTGGCTAGTTGTGGCTAAAATAAAGCAATTGGGTCAACAATTCTGTATTGTAAAAGTGGAATGGATAAACAGATTAACAAATATTGATCTGGTTTAGTAATAAAATCGTGTGGTTCAGTAAAATTAAATAAATAAAGATTGCTGTGTTATCTAACGCCTACATTTCCTATTCAAATTTCCTCGTTCTTCATTTACACTTAGATCTCCGGATTATCCGTCAGATTCAACCATCCCAATAAGGAAATTGCCACTTGAACAATCATTTGTCAAACTCTTCACAACTTTTAAGCCGCTGCACTGACACTGATTGAGATGACCACTCCAAAACGACCTCCACAAAGCCCCTACATCCAATAAATATCCAGCAAAGTACCAAACCAGTTTGGTCTGAGAATAAAGGCGACTTTGACAATTGCATACAGAAAATAACTTAAAAGTGTATCTCTCACTCTCCATATGTAAAATGTATTTCTCGTTATTTATTCAGCCATATGTGAGCCGAGCTAAATCAGGCGATAAAGTGTATGCTGGAGTGTTGAGATAACTTCTCGTTCGAACCCCTTGAGTATAGTTTGGCTTGTTGTCGAAAGCAATTTGGCTTAAACAATGCAAGAAGCAACTCAAGCCCGAGCAATTTATGGCCATGGAGTGCTTTGCATAAGGCCCTCTAGTAACCCCCTTCCATTTTCACCAAAACTGCAACTCAATTACGGGGGCCATTGGAGTCATAACTATAAGCTGTTGTTGACTTCTAAAATGGCTATTCAAAAACATAACCCGACGGCTTCAAAAAGGGGAGGTGATTTGACAACAAAGAACTCGGAAACAGGGAGAAACTAGGGGCAATACCTAAGTAAAGGTGTTAAAACTAACTATATTAAGATTAAACTAATTTGCTTTGTCCCATACTCAATGCTATAATGACTTGTAATGTGAAGCAATCGATTTCAAACCATTATAAATTTCCTCTGGTTTTTATAAAATTTTCTTTCTGTGCATCTCCAACAAAGAGCACTATATAGCCGTGTTGTTTCTGGTGTTGTCTACATAAGTGAGCTGGAAATATGATTATGATGGCGATGCTGATGCTGATGCTAATGCCAGTTGACAGAGCCAGACACACCGAGCCAGGCGATTGCATATAAATGACACTCACTGTGCACAGTGATTTGCATAAAATGGCGCCAGCCTTAATAGTTTTTGATAAATTGTTGTCAATATTGCAAGAGCTCCGGCTCCGAAAAAGAAACGCACTTGCTAACAGAAAACTTATTTAATTAAAGGCGTGGCGCAAAAGTTTCCGCCCAGCGATAAAGTTGCAATGGCAAAGTGGCACTGCATTAATGAGTTGCATATGCAAACATCAAAGTTTGCAATCAAAATCAATGTCAGCTCCAGACGACGACAACAAATTGTGGGCAACCAAGTTCCAGATCAAAGGCGAGCGATATAGCGCTGATATACGCAGACAGGTAGGGAGTTGAGTGGCATTGAGTGGGTTCAATAGCCTAGAGGATCCAACAACGCCCATCCGCCCATGTTATCTGCTGGCTGGGGGCGTGGCCAGTCAGGCGTGCCACAAGCAAAAATAGGAAGGGCGACGAGAACTGAACAGTCAGTCACTCCTGGAAAGGTTGGCTAATGTCTGTGACATCTAATTAGGGAAGGAAAACAGGCAAAATAAATAATCAAAAATGCAAAAGGTAGTTGGAAAGAAATGCTCGTTCAGGTTGGAAGTTCTATTGACTTGCCAATGAAATATGGAAATTGATGGGCGCAACTTAGGGATTGGATAACGATCCCCAATTAGGATAATTATATTTACTAGGGTGTTCTATATCAAGCGATACCAAAAGTAGTCCTATAACTAAAAGGTGCACTTCTATTACCATGATTGGGTTCTAATAATAACATTATTATAGCATTTTTTATTAAAGTGAAAAAAGAGCAAACAATGAAGGAAACACGCATAACACTTCGTTTGAATCTTATTTCCAGAAAATATATGCTAAGTTAAATTAAACCAATTAATGTTGCCTAATAGTTTACAATCTGTTTTAGGCCCTAACAAAGTGCCTCCTTTCGAAACGCATTCATTGCCCCAAAAGCAGACCGGCAATTACCCTCGACAAAGAAAACAGCAGCCAAACAGTTGACAGAAGCCAAAAAGAAAATGATATGACGAGCACTTTCCAAATTTCTTGTTAATGACGTAATTACCTACAGTCGAGCAAAACAAAAGCAAAAGCAGAGCTAGCCGACGAGGAAAAGTGGAAAAGCGCGAGACAGGCGTGAAAATCGTGAAGGAGGCGAAGCAGATTCTGTGGCAGGCCACACGACGTATACGTGACATTTTGGCCACGACACACGGCAGTTCATCCCACAGTCGTGTGCAAAATAATAGCAGTTAAGTTGTTAATATAAAAAAAATATTTATTTTTATACATTAGGAAGTTGACTGAAAGTTTATATCTTTATAAAATGTTTTAGAATTTAATTTCAAGAAAGTAATAGTATAGTATGCTCATCTGTAGTTATATATCCCCTCCCTTGTTAACCATCCCCTGGCTTTTGGCCAACTTGCACACATTCTCTGATTCAATGCAAGGGAAAATAGAATGCTGAGTAAAAAAAAAAGAACAAAATAAGGAAAGTCAAAGCTGTTGCTAGCAAAAATATTTTGACACTTTTGGGCGACAAGCAGCTGACTAATTGCGAGAGTTTTGCTCTTTTGGAAAAAGTCTCTAAAAATAGAGGGAGACTCGAGTAAAATGCAGTAGCGACAGCTGACGGAACTGAAAGTCCAGGAATGCTCGATGATTAAATGGCTTATAAATGACGCGGAGATTTTTTGCCGGCACAAACTTCCAGGCAGCGCAAAAAACTCATTGCCAAAAATAGGTGAGGGATGGCCAAAAAAAAAAAAAAAAACACAGACACGTGACGAGTGGGCAAGCAAAAAAATGTGGCAAATCCACAGATTCAATCGATTTTCACCCTTTCCCTCAGTTCATGACCCCACTGAACTCGGCAAATTCAATTCTAAATTTTATCAATATTAAATTTGCTGGGCAAACAAAGTTTAGTACAAATTTTATTTGTATGCGGTTCATTTATATGCAGGAGAAGGAGTTGCAAAGTCTCTGTTTAATTAAAATGCATGTGTAACTAATTAAATGTGGAATAATGGAATTCTGCAAGCCGATAAAATTTCAACTAATTAAAATAACTCTAAGCCCGAAAGAAATTACGAAAACATGAAAAACAAATAAAAATATTTATATAAATAAAATATGAGCCTAACATAGGTGAAAATGATAGATGATAGATTGAAAAATACTCAAATTGCTTTGCTCATTAATAGTATTTAAATGTTCAACTTCACGCAAACATAAATTTTTAGTTCTGGCTGCCATTAAGCCTTGCTGGCCAAGCTTTCTACGCCTTTGGCAGCCACATCCATCAGCGTCGCCATAAAACACGCATCATTTATTCACCACACAAATAATAAAATTAAAAAACCATCAAAACTACACCCTCGAAAAGCGGGATTATTTAGTTTTTTTGAAATATTCATGCACGCCCGAGGGCGAACACAAATTTTATTACCATATAGAACTATTTTTTATCGCCGGCCCATCAAATCTAATCAAATTAAAGCTGGAGAAAGGGAGAGTTTCCTCCAAAGATGGGGCGTGTTGGATAAGAAAACTGGGTAGGAAATTAGTCAACCAGTTGCATGTTTTCGTAATGAAAGGCTACACATATATTTGGGTGAGTGTATTGGCCACCTGTTTTAATAGTTTTCGCACACGGCAGCACCAGCTTTTTGACTGGAGTTGCGTGTTCACGAATCGTTCATCTGAAACTCGCCAAAAACCAAGAAACTTGGCAGAAAATTGAGACCTGCCAAATCCGAGTTTAATTTAAAAAAAAATATTTTTTTACAAAGGACAGTTGAAAACTATTTAAAGTGTTCAAGTAATTTTATGAAAACATAAACATAATCATTTAAATCTGACATTTAATAGTAGAAAAGCAATTTGCATGTACGTCCTACTTTAGAAAATCATTAATATTAGGTTGAAAGAAAAACATGTGCTGATAAGAAAAAGTCGGGTTGGGTTTTATAATGATAAGAAAACAAATGAGGTCTATAGAAAACAGGTTTAAAATGTTATAGATATCAGGAAACTCTCACATTTCCATCAAAAAAACAACGTAATCCCCAAACATCTAGTTTTTTTCAGTTTATATATGTACTGTATTTATAAATTTTGACATATTTCTAGCGGAAAGTCTTTAATTTTCAAATTGAAAGCAGTTATTTTAATTATTGAAGAGAAAGTGTTCATCATATGCGTCCGATTTCAATATTGACCGTAAATCTAAGCTGTCGTAACTCTCTAATTGATTTAGCCATCGGATAGCTAGCTTAGAAACTTAATCAATTTGACATTGTATTTGGCGATGTAAAGGCGGCATTCATAATTAGACAACTGAAAGCGACTTGGGAAATAATTAAATTGTATTTAGCCCAAAAGCAACACCAAAACTAGTTGGCCACAATCTAAACTAGTTGCACTAATAAATCAGACGGAGATAGAAATCGATATGCCATAATGAGTTTCGGATGCGTTTGTTTCATGTTTGCTTTCCAGATAAAGGGGATTTGGAGGTTGCGGCTTATCGCAGTCCGTAAACCATAATGTCTGATTAAATAAATGATTTCGAGATGTGCCGCGGGTCGTGACGTCAGTGGATTGTCGGCGGCCATCGTCTTGGGTTCAATGTTCTCTATCACACAAAAATAAAGTTCAATTCGAGTCGAATTAATATCAATTGAGAAAGGAGAAGTCGCCTTTCAAACGGGTTCCCAAGAAAGAGACGGAGCTAGCTGGGTGAGAGAGAGAGAAAGATCTGGATTGCACAATTTTTCAATTAAATGCAGTTTCTGCTTCTGGCAGTTGCATTTATATAACTCTTCTCTTTTATTTCTGCCCGGCTTGTGTCAAAATGTTTACGCTTAATTTTAATAAAATTTACTTTGATGCCTGTCATTCTTCTCTGCGTATTTGTTTTGCATTTTAAACGGGGCTTTTGCTGCATATTTTAATATGCACTTATTTATTTGCTTTTTAAGGCAACTGCAGCAAACCGAAAAAATATATATACATACGTACGTATATATATGCACATATGGGTGTTTTTTGTGTTTTTTAAGTGTGTATGACTGAAAAGGATGAAGTTGCGAACTTCTGTGTGTGAGCTGGATTTTAAATTAAGAGTTGAATTTGGGGGGGAATTCTTTTTTAACTCTGCCAATATATGCGAATGCACAAAGAAACCAATACAAATAAATTATTGAAGAGCATGTAAGGATATTGGATATTGAAAACCAGCTTTAAGATACAGCTGCTATTAAGAATAACTGGTCCAATAAATAAATTTAAAAAAATATGTTTCCCATTCAAAATCATTGTTTTCAACTCATGCAGAAGATTTCCCTTAACTACTTCAGCGTTTCGGAACTCGGGAGATTTGTTTATATTTTAAAAGTTCATCACAAAATAACCAAACGCTTTTATTACACTGCGAATACCGCCTAAGTAAAAATAAATCGAGCAACCATAACAAATGCCAATTAAAGCCGAATCAATATAAATAATTTATAAAAAAAATCGAAGCATCAGTTTTTTGTTTATGCTCGATGAATTCCTCTGGGGCAGGAAACTCAAGTACCTACAGCAGAGGAATTTCATCTACGGATCACTGATCAAACAAAAAGATACAGTCATGTTATGTGGATTATTTATGATGTGTATATACGCACCGGCACCAAAATTATTGTTGTTAATTTTAGTGGGCTGACTGATCAATTCGGCCATGTTGCTGCTTTAAGACGAATTTCAGGCGCACAGGTAAGTTTATTTCAATGTTATTCAATTGATTATTTAGTTGGGTTAACACTCTCGCTTATGGCACACATATCTTTGGTTTTCCTGTTTACTCGAGAATTTCACTGGGTCACAAATCCGATGCAGATAGATGAGCTCCAAACACAGCACATACTCTCCAATAAATATATGGGTTTATCAATTCTTTCTTTTTTTTTTTTATCAGACGGCGACGCCGAAGTTGCAAGTAAACGAGGTCAAATATTATCTGCAGACAAAACAACAATAAATCTAGCGACCACAGACAACAACAAGAACCGCAGAAAAAGTTTGCCGCTCGAAAGACACTTTTTGTTGCGGGCTACGACTTTTTCCACGGTGGTTGTTTGTTAGGGGTGGTTGTTGATTTTTATCCCTTTTAAGTGGTTTCACGTTTCAGCTGAATATTATAAAAAGCGGCTAAGTCGTTGTAGCATTCACATTTTATTAGCAAAGTTTCACGTTTATCTAAAAATAGTGCAAATAATATAAGCGCAGCACACAAATCATAAAAATAGTAACGAAAGCCAGCTTCATATTGAAACACTATCACAATTATGCTTAAAAATCAGAAATAAAAACTGGTGAGGAAACTCTACACTCTTTTTTTTAAAAAGTCTCGCAAATTCTGGGAAGTTATTTTCGGGATATTTTCGCCGGGACGCACAACCTGCCGCTTTGAGTTTCGCACACGAAATGAGGTCAACGAGAAACGGGACAAAGGACGTCGACTGCGGAGCGGCAGCGACTGCGACGGCGACGTCAACGTTTTTACGTTACGCCTGGCGAGGAAGAAGAAGAGGCGGTAAAAGTAGCGCAAGGGCGACCACCAGTGGGCGGTGGATGGTGGGTGGTGTTTCGGCTCGTGCCATAGAGTAGCGCTCTCTTTCGGAGAGAAAACAAGCCGGCTTGTGGAACCTAAGAGAGAGAGACAGCGAGCAGCAGCGAGGAAAAGGCGCTCTTAAAAGGGGTTGAAAGGGTCCTGTGTTACACGGCGTATACGCAATACTGCATGATTTACGATTTAAGGGTGAGGGCAGGTCGCGACTCAAAAGGGGGTGGCATAATCAAAGGATAGGGGTTCTTGGCTTAGCTGGGTCAAAGGCAAATCTCGTTAGGAGTTCAAATCAGACTGCAGCTCGAGCTGTGCAGTTTTGCAGGCACTGCAAACACAAGCATTTGCGTCACACTTTCCGGTGATGCATGCAAATTGCTCGAAAGTGGGTAAAATATCTTGAGTCAGCGTATGGAAATCGAGGCAGCGACGCAGCTAGTGATTTACAGGAATCTTCTCAGATAACTTCAACTGCTCTGTGTGATTATCTTCAATAGGACTGTTTCTGATATATCTTTGCACCCTCTTGACATTTTTCATTCAGCTTCTGCGGGCCCAGACACAAGTTCATTATCACGATTATCTCGCATTGCCGCCAAATGTTTACACTTCAAAGTCACGCACCGCCTTGAACTCGAACGAATTATTATACATATTTATTTTTGCTACAGTGGTCGCCAATGCAGAATACTTTATAATGTTTTTAAAAGACAGGTGTTTTTAAAAAAAAAATTTACTAAAAATATAATAAGTTATTTAAATAACGAAGAATAACTCTTTGAATATTTCAAGGTATAAAATCTTCCATAAAAAATGACAGATTTTTTAATCAAACATTTAGTGCTAATAAACCATTAGCACATTTAATGGCGCTGCTAATTGATATTCAGTCGTGTTTTGGGTTTTTTTTTCTTTTCTTTAAGAAACCACTGTATTTGAGTTAATTATGAATTGGGCCTCGTTTAACTGTGCGAATCGTAATTGCCAAAAAGAGGAAAAAACACCCGAAGATAGCAATAATAATAAACTGCTCTGCTTCAAAAGTAACCTTCAGTTTTGGTTTCCTTTTCGCAGCTGAACGCACTTCAACCCGTGCAAAGCCTCGCAAATAAGCTGAATTCAAATAAGCATGGGGGTGCTGTGGACCCAAGGGGTTAAGCGCGGGTAGGGTGCTGCAGGGGGTTAAGGGGCTGAATGGGACCCAAACTCGGACTTCTAATTGAAACTAGAGAACGCATTTCGTTGGGGTGCGCACTTCGCGGCTCCGGCTGCTCAAATAGCAAACAATTCAAATAAACAAACACAAAACACACACACGAGGCAAATAAATAAATAAGCTACACAAAACAACGGCCACAATAAGGGTACACAAATTATTAAATATGATTATTATATTTATTGCCACCCTATTGTTGTTGTTGCTCGCTGGTTATTTAAGCTGTGATTTATGAGGCTGCGACAAAAATTCAAAAAAAGCCAGCAGCAGCAATGTGACGTACAATATCTGCAGTTTGAAAGCCACTGGCGGAGCGAAAGAGAGCGGTGGACGGCGCGCGAACGAGACGGGAACTGAGGGAGCGAGCGAGAGCGAAACGTCAGCCGCGGCGAACGTTCGATTGTGAACTAAAAACACAACAGCAACATCGACGACACAGCGGCAACACAAAGCAGCACAGCAGCAACATCGTACGGCGCTAGCAACATCATAGCAACACAGCGGCAACATTGCAGCAAATGCACGGCGCTCACATGCAGCAACATCGCTGCAGCCACTGCAGCTGCTGCGACGCCGGCAGCGACGTCGTGGTGAGTTTTCCA
This sequence comes from Drosophila sechellia, assembly GCF_004382195.2. Classification (NCBI taxonomy): domain Eukaryota; kingdom Metazoa; phylum Arthropoda; class Insecta; order Diptera; family Drosophilidae; genus Drosophila; species Drosophila sechellia. The sequence continues at coordinate 3,521,268 of NC_045951.1, read as the reverse complement.
CGGCTATTTGCGCTACTATGAAAATTCATTCAGGCCAAAAAGAGGAAAATACAAAGAAATGCGCAGCCGGCAAAGTATGAACAGCTGAAGACGAGCTTTGCGTTCCGGCTTACGTCACAAATAAATACAGAGAAGCAAGAATCAGAGCCATAAATGCACAGGGAAAAATTAGCTACCATTTGTTTTTTTTTTTTAATACCTAAATAAAATAAAGTGTCCGATTTTTGCTTTAAAAAAGATGCAAAATGAAAATAAAAACTTGCATGTTTTTGTAATTCTGCCCATTCAGCAGCACAAACAAAGCACAACAAAACCAAAAAGTAAACAAAATAAAATAATAAAAACAAAACAGAACAAAAAGAGAACAGAAAGAGCGAAATGTGCTGATTTAGCTGTCATGAGGAAGTGTTGGCGAAAATAAATAATTTAAGAAACCATTGTTTAATGCAGCAGTGGGCAAAAAGCATGAATCATCGGACGAACAGAGGGAGATGGGGCTACCCGGTGGCGAAAGAGAGGGGGATGTGCCGAGAGAAAGAGAGGCAGAGACGCGTGCAAAGGCATCCACAACAGAGAAGCGGATAAAACGAGTATCCAATGAAGGAATGTGGCCACGCAACAAACAAATGAGAGAACACAACTCTCTTGACATCCACAACATTTTCACCACTCCATTTCCATTGCAAGACCGAAAGCGATAGAGTGAGAGAGAGAGGGCGGAGGGGTGGGAAAGAGAGGTCACCAACCATTGGGGCATCGCATATTTTGGTGCTCTATTTTAAATTATTAATGAGCGGCTTGTTCAGTTATTAAAAGCCTGGGAATATCGCCCGAAAGAGAGGCATTCTCACGCTCTCACCCTCTCGTTTTCGCTGCCTTTCTCCATTTCTCTGGACAATTCCCCAGCCAGCGGGTTTCCGGCGTAACAGGAGCTAAGCCAGAACTCGAATTCCCCACCAACAAGAAATTTGATTAGGTTTAGACATCCATCGGTTTATTGGGCTTTGTTGGCAATAAAAACAGGTAACAACTGTTTAATGACTTTTGCAAAAATTAGAAAGGATGCAACCAAATCATCGACTTAGGGATAGGTTTAGTTTTTATAATGCAGAGCTTATTTAGATTGCTACTATTTTATTGCAAAGATAAGATAAAATTTATTCCGATTAGTTTCCTTTTTACGTACACCTATACACATTCGTTAACATTTTTCATTTCGCAAAAGTTTTTCCCCAAAAACACATCGAAAGTCGTGTAAACATGTCAAGCCCTAGCGGCTAGCCATTTTCCACACCCTCGCAGACGCACGAACCCTTATCATGAGTTTGCCGCAAAAAATATCAATCATTTCCAGCGAGCTGACTTTTCACGCAGGTCCTCTCGCCTCCCCGCCCGCTGTCTATTTCAATTACCCGAAACCTGGCTAATTTGCATTTGGATCGCCCCGAGGCCTGAAAAACCGTGCCGCAAAAACCGCACCTGGAAAAACTTTTGCGGCTGCCATGCGAGTGGAAATAAATTTTGTAGTCATGGTGCTCTTCTTGTTGTTTGGGCCCGAAAGTGTTGCATTTGTTTAGGCCGACGAGACACGCACTCCCCCGGCGAGGAGTCCTCGATTTTTCCCAGGAAAATGGCACCCCCCTCCCCTCGGTTTTCCTACCGACTTTTCCCCCAGGTGACCAAAAGGCGGAGCAGGAGCAACAGTCACCGGCTGAGCAAACAACAGTAGGCTAAAAATTGCGTGTGAAATGGTTTTAACTTTTGCTTTTTATCTCCAGTGCTGCAATGGCACGTGAGGGTCCTCCGGTGTGGGTCCTTAGAAGTTACGCATACGCCGTGTTAACCGATTCATGCTGCCAGCTACCAGTTTATTCCGCTTTTTATTGTGTACTCTGTGAACTGGAAAGGCGGAAAAGTTTCGACGCACTGAGATAATAAACACTAAATTGGGATCAGCTCTTTAACTTAATTTGAAGCAATTGAAGAAAGGTTGAAAATGAAAATCGTTTGGTTCATATTTGAAAATGCTGAAATATTTTATATCAAATTTAAAAACCTCTTGGTTTCGATCGTTTTTCCCAGTGCAGCTGCGTGTTCTCAGTCGGCTTTTTTCACTTTTCCTACTTTTCAACTGGCGTAACTCTACAAGAAGTAAATCTTATTTTCCCTTGTTGTTTTAGTTGACATTTTATTTCTTACTTTGCGTAGGTAAATTCAATGGATAGCGACGTGTCCCAGCTCACTTTCCGTCATGCTGCAAAAACTTTCAGCATTCGAAATGAATTTTATTTGAAAACGAAACGGATTAGGGCCACTAGAAAAATAAACTCCTTCGATGATCCGAACTGGGCAATCAATTTGGGTTCGGGTTCGGGGGCGTGAGTGTGTGTGTGTCGGGGGGCGGGGCAAATGGACCATCCAACTTAATTGACTTTTGAAGTGAGTAACCATCAATCCTGGACCCCAAGAACCCACTCTCTTGGCAACACATATGGGGCCCCGCCCATAAAATCATTTAAATAATAAATGCTGGCGAAAGTTTATTCGGGCGAGCTTAGCATGTAATCAAAGTTGGGCTAATGAAAACATTTGCAAAATGTTTGCCCCACTTTTCCTTGCCACTCGCTCTGCTTTCCTGCTTAATGTGTATGGGCCCATAAAATCAATAAGCTTAAATAACTACAAATAACTGAGAAATTGGGCCACAGCCCAGAAAAGTGGGCGGCATACCCAAATGCAATTACATCCCTCGTAATCCTCTTTCCGCAGGATTTGTGAAGGACGAGATGAGCTGCAATTTTCCACACGTTCGGCTTTCTCTTTTCCCGCCATATATATATGCGAACATATTTGCTAATGAGATGGATTAAGGACCAAAAAGTTGTGGACAAAGTTGACCTGCCAGCGACGCTCCCCGAAAAAACCGCAATAATAATTCATGTTTATGTCAGCCAAATAAATATGCTAAATAATGTTTGCTTGTGTTTGTTGTGGTTTAGTTATGGCTTTGCGAGAAACGAGAAGGGAAATTGACAATTTCCTGCGCAGAGAGTTTCAGCGGAGTGAGTTTAAATCGGATTTAAATGTGTGTGGGAAATTTATAAACCAATTAAAGGCATCGCATTGGACTACAAAGTATATATAAACTAAAAGGTTCAAATGTAATTACAATTTGAATGTTATACAACAAATTAATATGCGAACTGAATGGCTTAATACGAAAATAACTTTAAACTGCCCTCACAAGGTAGCATTTTTTCTAAAATTAAGTGTTAATAGCCACATTAAATGCAATCTTTACTAGTTCAAAACATCACACACTTCGCAGAACGCATAAAATCAAAACACCCTCCAGATCATTAAAGACCAAGCAACTCAATCGCAAGGATAATTAAAATTCCCCTCGCCAAAGTCGGTTTATAATGTCATAACATTCCCAGCATACGCCATATAGCCAGCACATTGATTTCCTGCCCTGCGCGATTCCTTCGCCTCCAACATTTCCCTCTTGAGTAAACCAATCGACCATGAACTGCCCCTCCTGCCAATCCGCACCAAGTTCCCTATTTCCCAGCCTACTCATATAGGCGGATGCCCCTCCACATACATACATACGTATTCCGGCAATCAACAATGAGCGAAGCACAAACTTCCGGTCTCACTTTCATTCAATTCTGCTCTGCACTTTATTGCAATCGAAAAAAGAAGCAACTCAAATGAAAAAACAAACGAAAAATCGCATAAAATGCAAAACGGTCTCGGTTCCACTAAAAAGGTCTATAAACATTTTGAGTCATCAACTTGGCTGATATTTTTTTGGTTTTTTTCTTTTTTGCCGCGAGCAGAGTGAGAACCAATTTACAGCTATGCCCAAAAAGAAAATAAAATTAAAGCAAACAAACAGCACGCACAAGCATTTAATGGAGGCCAGAAACGAGGGAAAATCGCATCTGATGGCGATGAAAAAATAGGAGGAAGAACCTCACATGTGCGAGCGAATTCTGCAGCGAATCGAATTGGAATGGAATGGGGAAAAGCGGAAATCATTCGGCGTGGAAAGTGGCAAATGTCTCAAGTGCTTTAATTGCCCGCAATCCGACAGATAGTTTCATTTGCACAAAACTAATTTGAGGGCACCACTCTCGAGTGGAATTAAATATATGAAAAACCTGATGAACGTCTCAAGTGTTTGAATTGCGTGCTAATTTACTATATAACACTAAAACTAAACAGTGTGGTACACTATAAAAGTACTCTTAGATTGCATATGAAAAACAACAGTGTCCTTTTTAATTCGGCGTGAAATCACACAGCGAAATTTACATAAAATTCATTTCCATACAAATTCACTAAAAACTAATTAGTCCACACTTTTTTGGGTGTCAAAATATAAAAGCCAAACTTTGGCCAAATATTGTATAATTTTATTAGCCACGCAAACAAGTTTAAAAGAGATTTTTTAGTTGCAAATTTTCTATATAATTTAATTGCCTGCAAAGATCTGCAAACATAATTTTGGCAAACCAATTTGACGTCCAACTTTATGGAGTTGGCTTTTCTTGCAGACTAGTGTAGAGAGTAGTTCACTTTAAAATTTGCATAATTAGACAAAAGAGTTTGGCCGGGGAGTTTCGAGTCAAAGTCCTTGCAAGGAAATGAACTTCCTTTTCATCTATCCACCCTTTTTGTCCCACGCTCTTCAAACATTTTCCATTTAGCATTCTGTTTATTTTGTGATGGAAGATGCAACTTTTGTGGCTCACAAATCTTTTTTTTGTTTTTGTCTTTTGGGTTCCTGGGAGGGCAGCACTGCAGTTGGCTATTTATTTATTTGGCTTTTTGTTCGTTCTTTCAGCTCGGCTAACACAAAACTTGGCTGAGTGCAGAAAATGTGTATTTCTCGAGTTATGAAATTTATTAGCCTCAAACGCTACACTGCCGAATTTCTAGTTTTAATTGGAACATGCTGCACATCGAAACCAATGTTCCTAAAACACCCATTTCTCGGACTATCTTGTGTGTTTGCTTTGCTTTGTCGTTTTATTTTGATTAATGGAGATGCGAGAACAAAACCCAAACAAATCATGAGTTTTCGGTGCGAAGGGAAGTTTGAAAGATTTCAAACAGCGGGAGTTCGCATAGTTTTAATGTTATTGTGTTCAGTTTTCGGCTTGATTAGGCCTCCTGAGGAAATGATTTAGCTGCGATTTAATTAAGTTATTTCAGGTTAATTACAATGCAAACATTGAGGTGATGTCATCCGTGCCGAGGTATTGATTTCCTTTGAGTGCGGCACTTTAATTCATTTAGCAGGCTGTTATTTTGGAGGAGAGTCAGAAGTTAATTAAGCAAACCGAAGATGATGAACGCAAGTAATTCTTCATTTTCCCTTATGCAGAGCAGGAAATTTTATCTGGCCATTCAGGAGTGAAAAAAACGTGTGGAAAAGTGAAATAAGAACAGGACATGCCGCCATGGCAATCATGCGGGCAGGCGGCGAGCAAATTAAATCGCTTCGCAATGCACAAAAGGGTTAAATGCGGTGGTTATGGCGGTGGGCATCGAGGGGGCGTGCCCATTGAAAAGGCCAATAAAACTGCGTGAGTAATATGGCAAATGGCGGCAGTCGAGCGAGTTGCAGGTCATAAATTGATTGAAGCAAAGGGGAGAATTGATATAGCAAAAGGAAGTGCAGGGAAATGTTTCTGAAAAAAAAAGAAACGGTGCAAGAAAGAAAACACAGAAAGAAATTAGACACGGGTGACCAAAATTGGCAATAAAAGTTTAATCCTACTAATATCAGTTGCAAGCCACAACGCAGTGAATTATGAGTTGTTCCCGCAGATAAAGTTTGATATTATAAATATTAGATTTCTTTCCCTGCTGACGAAAAGCCCCCAAGCAGTTGGAAGAGCGAGAACAAGACAAGCCCAACTGCCCAACACTTTATGTGTGCGATACCGAACTGAGCCCACGTGGCGTATGAGTGACGTGAATTTATGTAAGCTGTCTGTGGCAGGAAAGCGGGGGGAGCAGGCAGAGGGGGGAACTGCTTAACTTGCCACACGTTCTAATCAGTGAATGCAACTGCAAACATTTTGTTTGCCTGCTGCCCAAAGTTACTTCGCCCGGGAGGAGGAGGAGGAGTGGTGAATGGAGAACCGGTTTCAGTTGCAGTTGTTCACCTTCAGCGTCCTTTAAGCCAGTAAAACGAGAGTGACAGCAGGGAGATCGGGGTATTGGGTGTTGTGCGGACGCAGGGGGAGGGCCATCAGCCCAGCCAATGTTGCATGCCACACAAGCCCAAGCCAACCAAAGTAAACTAACACACAAAACGAACCAAACAACCGACAACGGAGAACTGAGAACCGAGAACCGAAACAACAACGGCGAGAACAACAAAAATAAACCCAACAACGAGAAGAACAACAAGAAGTGTTTGGAATGCACAATTGAAATTGAGATTTATGTGGCCATCAGATACCCTGTATGCATAGGTAAGTGCGAGAAGCCAAAGGGCCACAAATGCATTGGGAATCTTTGCCTTGGAAAAGTTCAAAGAATTCTTTGTAAATGTTGCAAGTGTTTTGAAAAACACTATATGAAAATTTTCATTAATTTGAAGTTTATTTGTAAAAGGCAGATTTTTATAAGCCAGGAGGTAATTTAATATTGATGTATAGTTGACCTGTTTGTGTAACTAAATCCATTGCAAGCATTTCAATGACAATTTATTTAAGATAAGATTTAAACGTGCAAAATAAATTACTTGTGGCACCTCTGGCTGCACATAAATTCTTATTTCTATTTTTTTTTTATGCCACCCCTGCACACATGTTACTCCCCAAAAAATGCAGCTACCCTGGAAGTCACAAATCAGCGACTGCATTGGCCAAATGCTTGGCATGCTGCTGCTGTTGGTAACTGCTGGCACACAGCTTGGAAAACTCCCAGCTTGTGGGGGGAAGTGGGGCGGAAAATGGGAGGGAAAACTGAGGAAGCAGGCGCAGCTGGAAATCACTATGTATGTGGGTAAACCAGTTGAGTGGCAGGCTGCCCGCGATTCCCATTCCGTTTCCAATTCCAAACTCCCAAATCGGTGACACAACAACAATACAGCTCTCTAGCTGCCTGATGGACGAGCGGAAAATGGGTGGCAAGTTAGGTGGGTGGGTGGCGGAAAGGCGAGCAATTACAATTCAATTAATGCGCTTAGTGCAATTCTTCTTCGCCTTCATTCCTGCATTCTTCGCCTACTTATGCCCACTTATACTTTTCTTCGCCGTATAGTAAACACATGATAAGAAGCAGTAAAATTGCTCAAGCGGGAAAATGGGGTGGTGGCAGAGGGGGCCGGAATGGGGCACAACGGCGGGATGAGTTGGAGTCCAAGAACTTGGAAATTTAATCGCCGCCGCACAAAGTTAAACGACCGCGCAAGTTGCTTAAGACGCAAGGCGCAGACATGGCAAAGTGGGCAGTTGGCGGCGGGAGATGAAGGCCAGGCGGAGGGTGGGCGTGGCATTTGGCTGGCGTCGGTATAATATGCTCATATGTGAGCGTTTTGCTTTTGGCAAGGTACTAGAAGTTATTAAATCCTTGTTAGCCCCTGCAATGAATTCAATTTAATGTTTTAAAGCCCGTCGATAAAATGTAATAAAATACTAAAATGAAATGCCATTATATATTGTAGTACATTTTCTTTTCAAATCCTATATGTTTCCTTAAGTTAGACTTGAGTAAAACCATTTCCTTCTCTATTTTCAGCCCTCCCCATGTAGTCGACCCCTTAACTGCCAGCTTACATTGCATCCTTATAGGTGCCCACACTACTTGTTCTTCTACGTGTTCCCCACGTCATGGGCGTTGTTTTTCAGGTTGTTAGGGGGGCGAAGAAAATGGGGTCTTTGTTCCTGCAAGAAAAGGCAGCGATTGCACAATGAACGGTTTTAAATTGCATTTTATTTAATTAAGCTGAAGGCATAAAAGAAGAAATTGAGACAGGCGGAGTTGGGAAATATTCTTAAGAAGTTTTCCTTATTTTCTTTAAACAAGTGAAGTTCCACAACTTCTTCTGGGTCTGCGCTAAAGATTTGTTTTGTGGGATCGCTGAATCTGCTTGCGACTGAGCAAAAAGTTAATAGGGAAAGGCAAATATAAAAACTTTGATCTGAACAAGGTAGAGTCAACAATGAATTAGCAATGTCTGAAAAGAATTATTGCAAACTCTTTCTTTAAAAAACTTTAGAGCGCTCGACTTTTTATAAATCATCAAGAAAGTAATCCTAACTAATTGTACACAACCATAGAATCTGTAATGGTCGTTTAGTGTTGCAAAACTCATATTGAATTAGTCTGTCTCTGTTACATACTTTGTTTAGCTAAATCTTAAACTCTTTTCTCAAAAACCTTGCGTTGTATTACACGTTAAGCAAATAGTAAAGATAGCTCGGTCCTCTCATTTCCCTCAGTTTTTCTCTTTTTCCTCTCTAAGGTCGCGTTAGACGAGGCGAGTCCCCGAACTAGCATTAAAGTTACATAATAAAACTAATAATAATTATCAACGCCATTGTCGGGACATCAACAGAATAGCAAACCAAAACAAATACAAAAGAGGCGAATAAAAACCAGAGAATAGAGAATAGAAACGTGAAGTGTAAGTGGAGAGAATCGGATGACAAATACACGGTAAGAAATTCACTCTACAACTTCAATTGTCGAACTAATCAAGATCAAGGTCTAGAAGAAGACACTATCTGATATATATACATGTATACATTTTTAGGTATATATTTTTCTCTGTGCAGCCACTAAAACCAACTTTTCTCTTGTTGGTGTTTGGTGACATGGTCTAAAAGAACAACAACTAGAACAAGCGAACCGGCAGCAGTTACACCATTTGCTTGTTGTCGAGGTCCTGGCAGAACTCCCTCTCCTTTTTCGCCATTTCTCATCTCGGCTGAGGATGCTGGGAATCCCGATTCTGGATGGCTTCGCCTGCCCATCATCATTGCCATTGTCTCCTGGCAACAACAACCAGAGAATCAGCCACAATGAGCGGCGCAAATGGCAACCAGGACAATAAAATGTCATAATGAAAGTTTTCCTTTTTTAATGGTATAGAAAGAGCGCAGACGAGCGACGAACGGCATTTTGGAGGGTTATAAATGGGACAGACTAATGGGTTTGTTGCCTGCTCTATATGGCGGTTATGGCCGACTAGTTTATGGCGAGTTTAGTCTCGTGTTTCTCAGCATGTTTGTCCTTGACAATGGACTCGAAAGGCTTACCAGAGTATGGTGTATTTAAGATAGATGAGTGATTCAGTTTCGCCAAGGGAATAGGAACTTACCTGGAATAAAAAATGGAATAGCATTATTAAATAATTTTATCATTTAAGTGCAGTACATATAATTATAACTTAAGGTAGCAACTTACAGTAATGTGTTACAACTCACTTAAACTGAAATTGCCACTTAACCCTTTAATTAATTGAAAATGCTTTGAATTTCTTCTCTGATTGTTTAAAGTGATTCTATTAATTAATGCCATAAATTCTGTTCAATTTATATTCACACATTTCAATGCATTTCCTTTGTGAATTCCAGTAGCCTCGCAATGGGCGTTAAAAGCATTTTATTACTGAATAAGAATTAAATTACTTAACCCTAATTAGTATTGGCATGACAGTGAGTAACTGAAACTGCAACTGCTACTGTTAACTGTGAAAATTTCGCAGTTGATTAATAATGAAAAGGCAGCCCGAGTTTAGTCATGCAACACGACTTGCAGAAGTCTTCTTTCCGCAGCTAACCTCCAGTTTTGGCTTAGTTCGTCGTCGGTTTGGTTTTTCCATCTTGGAGTCCCAAGTCTGCGACTGCCTTCACATCAATTAGTGGTTTCATGTTGTGCATGACAGGCAAAGTTGCTCTCAAGATTTATATCAAGCATATGTATAACTTCCTTTACGATTCGCAGCTATCATTTTTAAACTACACCGCACGAAAAGAATTTTAGTAGTATTTTATTACCATAGGGGCAAATCAGAAGGCTAGGCTAGTAAAGTTCGTATTTTGAAAAGTATATACCCTTTAAAGTGATTTTCTTTTCTTTTATAAATATAAGGAAACTATTTTATTAACCAATATTTTTCGAGTGTAAGGGTTGCATGTTGCCTTGGCACTCAAGGACTGCATTTTGCGCCTCAGACGAGGCTGTCGTTCATCAACGTCTTTTCCCAAGGAGCGTTCGTCTTCGTCTTCATTTTCATCACTGGAATCCCTGAACCTCCAGTACTTTCTTATCTTTGTGTTCAATTTTTCGGGACTCACAGGTGTTGCACACCGTCTGCGATTCCACCTGATAGACAAAGTGTGAAATGAGTAATGCAAATTGCAGGCAAAGGAGCAGCCAGAGGAGCTGCCAAAGGAGCTGCCAAAGGATGTGCCTCAACGAAGTGTTATGGAGCAGACATTTGCATATGTAGACCAGTGCATCCTCCTCTTGCCAATTTGGTAGGTCTGGAGTTTTTGGTTAGTTAGTCAGTCACTTTGGCTGCGTTTTGCAGCTGTCATGCATATGGAAGTAGGTCGTAAATCTCTGCCACCTTCGGCTGCCTGCAACGCTGATTCCCATTGCCTTTGCATATTTGATGAATGCGAGCATGGGGGTGTGACGCCCTTTTGATTAATAACTGCAAATTGCGATAATAGTTCACATGATTTGCTCAGTCTTCTATTTATGTACGTCTGTTGATTGTGTGAGCCATGGGAAAAGGCGAAATATGACGCCTGTATGGTGTGAAAATTAGGAGATGCTTGTGATGCAAGCGGGAAAATAAATCAAAAGCTAGCCAAGTGAGAGATTTGTAGGTGGTATCGGAAGTCGTAAATGAAAGATAAAACTGCTTTACAATGCAATTATCATGCAATGTGCTATAAAGAAAAATGACAAAGTATTTGATAGCATTCTTAGCTCTTTGTTTTTCAATTTTTATCTGCCCATTGTTGTCTCACGTTCGTAAAACAATATTAAGATATTTCTTTGTCCCATTACCTATTTATTTAACCATTTTTCCAGGCCCTGCTGCTGTCCGTTCGTAGTGTCTTTAAGCCGCAAAAACTGTGTCAGTTCACTGGTTCAATATTGGCACAATCGACCCACAATCCGCAAAACCTTCAACATCCAGCTCAACCTCAAGCCACCACCCATTCATCCATACATCCGTCCATTCGGCTTTCTCCTGGCTTGGCAATCATAATTGGTTGGACAATTTGCCTTGGGCAAACATTTACAATATTTTACATGTCGGACGGCTTCCATGACCTCCTCTTTTAGTCCTCCGGTCCACCTTCCCTCGCCCCTCTCGATACTTTTTAATTGAATAAAGTGCACTTTGAACCAGCCAACCCAAAAATGCCCCTAGGCTACACGCCCAACCAACTTGTGACACTTTCATTGTGTAAAATGTCCTGCAAAGGAGTAAAGCGAAAGCGAATGCACTGAGAGAAAAAGGATTTTAAAAAAGCATCTACAAGCTTTTATTATTGTAAACGCCCTCAAAACATTTTGTGGTATTTTATATTTTTTTTAGATATATTTATTAGTGTGGCATTTAATGTATATTGCCTTAAATATATGTACACAATTTTATAGATAATATATGTTTTTTTCTTAGTGCATAAGAAAGTAGAGAAACGGAAGGCATGACCAAATGAAGCATGAGAAGTGAGAGAATCGTGCGACAAGCAATTTTTCTGGTAATAAAAGTGCGCCAATAACCCACTGCACTTTGCAGCACTCCACCCAAAAAACCCCACCACCCTTTTCCCCCAAAGAAGCCCCAACTCCCTTTAAGGCCTATACCATACACTTGCCATACATAAAAAGTCAAGGAAAAAGGAGGCGTTTAGATTGAGTTGTGTGTAGGCCACTCTGCTGATGCCCCAGCCCGTATCCATTCATTTCTGTTAATTTATTGCCCTGTGATAGCCAAATATGGCCAAAAGAGGGGATGAGGGGGCGGAAGCTGTCTAACTGGCGAGGTGGAAAGTGGGTGGTGGTGGCGAAAGGAAGCGGAGGAGCAGGGGAAAACCATTGCACGTCGCAAGTGCCAATGCTTAAAACTTTTTGCTACGTGACTCGACAAGTGGCCAAGAAAGGGGATGAAGGCGTGCGGGGTGAAAAGAGGGGAACCTGGAGGTTCTGGCCAATACGTGGCTCAAATATGCACGCACGCACACCAAGGCACACAATACAGTGAGAAAAAAAGCAGGCAATATGTTATAAATTAAATTACAAGCTCTACATCTGCAACAGTTATAATACAAGATGTTCATAAGATTTTTAACTAATTTTTGTGGGAAACTGAAGACCTGACTGTATTATTTTCTTCAACCTAGCTAAATCTCTTAAAAGTCCAAAAATTGTTATTAGTAAAATTTATATTTAAAGGGTTTGTATTATATACATTCACTTCATACACAATTTTATTTTTAGTGGCCAACTTCAGCCGTCTGTTGCCATCTTCGTGATTTCTTCTTTTCTTGGCCCGCCTAATTTCTTCCCGCAGCATCTCCACCCGCACTCACATAGATACTCACGCACACACATGCACTTGCCGGCAGACACCGACACGCATACACATACATAAAAATCAGGTCATGTTCGCTGCTCAAAGTAATGGAATTTGTAATGCGTTCTCCCGCTTTTCCGACCCTGTTTTTCCGCCCAGCCATCCCCCCCTTTGATTGCCGCGGAATGTCGTTTTGTGTGCTCGTCTTCGTCTTGGTTTTCCCTCGCTCCCTACCGCTTTTCCCCAACTTTTCCATACCCCTTCCGACCCACCCGAAAAAGAAGAAGCTCTTTCCCAATTCCCCCACTCTTTCCCATGCTCGATTTTGCGTGCCCGTCGTTGCAAATTAACTTCTTCTGCTCCACGGAGAGGTGGAAAATGGAGTGGGGGGTGGTTGGAAAAGTGGGTTGGTATCTGGAGATACAGCAAAATTCGCCTGTCAATGCTCAAGTGGCAGGGCCAGAGTAGAAACTTCAGTAGCTCCGCTTGTTTGCCATTATTAACAATCTTTGTTGCCATTTTGTGCGGAGACTGCCATGTGTTTCAGCCACCTTGCCACGCCCCCCATCGCCCCTCTTACGCAAATGTATTCAATTAGTTAACTGAAGAAAAATTACATCATTAGCTGGAAGTTCGAGGGGAAGGACAACGACAGGAAGCGCTCAGAAGGTTTATTAAAATTAATAATTGTCCTGGCCTGACATTAGATGGAAATGGTGATAAGGAGGGGCGAAGATGTCCTGGGAATGGAAATTCTTTGTGATAATAATAGAAATTTAATAGACTAGTAGCCAATGATGAAAGGAAGTGATTCAGGGGGGCAAGGAAATAATTAAAACTTTTGTTTTATTGGAAGCTTCAAAGGACTTCAATATAAAAATGAGCATATTGGGTATTAAAATAATCAATAATTAAGGCAACTTTTAATCTCAGCCTATTACTATTATTACTTTGCACAGGTTAGAGAATGTTAGGGCATAAACCCAGTTTCTTGCCACTTTTTTCTTTACAAACATCTTTATTATACATAGTTTATCACACCAAACTCGATTTTATGTCCACCCAATTTGTATTCGTATCAACTTCATTGTGGTTTCACTTCAAACTTGATCAAGCCAAGTTCTTGTCAGCTTCAGCTGACTTTCATCATAATTTAATTAAATTGTGTGAATGGAGGACTTCCCCGTCCGTCCTTTGTGGTGTCCTTCAGTAAGTTCTAGTCAATCGAGCGACACAGGCTCTGGGGCTCTTCATTATTTGGGTCATATTGGAGTGAAAATTTCGCACAAGAAAAAAACTTTTCAATTGGCCTAATGACGAGAAACTTCCTGGCACAAGCACTTGACTCTCGACTGGCTGGCAAATTGGCCAGCAAAATGAGCAAAAACTTAGTAAAAGTCGATATTCCCCTACTACGCCCACTACTCCGCCAATTGCATTCACGTACGACGAAGTTTCGGCGTTTGGCAAAATGTTTTAAAAATACCAAAATGCAAGTGCGGAGAGCACCAAGGAAATTAGGAAAACAAACAAACAAACATGCAGGCAAACAACAAGAACCACGAAAACAAACCAAAAATGTTGCATTCCATTGCTGGGCAAAAAGTTTTCTATTTTCACACATTCGTTGGCCAAAATCCAAGAACTATAACTGAAATATGCAACTTATATGTGATTTTTTTTATATCTATATCCAATGTGGCATCGAAAAGCGCGCAAAGTGCTGGGAAATTGTGGCAGGAGCTCGCCAAGAAATAAATGGGAAAGGGTGGTTGGAGTTTTTGGCAAATAATATGTGAGAAATAACCGAAAGTAGACCAACAATATATAAAAATGCATCTCACATTATGCAGTGACTTAAATAAAAGGTACATAGAGCATGAAGTAAATTCTAAAATTGTGGTTATGGTAAATCTTAGGGATAAACTATTCTTTGTGCAACATCTTTAACTTTCTGTTTTTAAACTTTCTAATAATTTCCGTGGTAATTCCACCAAAATATTAACACATCCTCTCTGTCCATATTTATTCCTCATTTGTACATAAATAACCTAGATTTTCCAATCACTCTTCTCAATCTTAGTTGATCCTGCCGTGCTTAAATTTCGATTCTTGGCACTCAACCCAATGGGGAATACTATTTCCCGGTCATTAGGATTTGCGCTCAAAATGCAATATGCAATCACGAAACCACAAAGCTATGGCCCCATCTAAATCAGTCGAATGGAGCCCCATGATCAGACAACTCGAAAAGTGGCAGACAAAGTCACACAGACGCATCTGCTTAGCATATCAATGTGGCGCGATTTGCATTTAGAGCTGCCACCAACACAGATATTAGCACCATTTTGGTTGGGGGTGCCACCGAAAAGTCTTAGGTGTTTGTTATTTATGCGTCTGTTTGCACTAATTCCACTCGTACAGTGAGGCCACCTAAAAGAGGACGTTGGTATCCACAGCCAGACGATATGGACAAAGGTCAGTGAGCAGAGAAAGAAGTCCGTGTGACGTCCGTGAAGTGACAGTCTGCAGACTTAAACGGGCTTATCACAAATTCTAATTGAAATCACCGAAAGAAAAACAAAAGCAACGAAAGTGAAATATAAATTGAATTACATATTTTATGCAAACAAAGCCAGGCGGACGTACCGGATGGTAACCCTTTACCCCGCACACTTTAACCCCATTCAGGGTGATTTGCCAAAAACTTTTGCTTCGTGTCAACATGACGCCCCATGCGGTGTCCACAAGGACACTCGAAAAAAAACTATAAGAATATTGGTGAAAGTTCGAAAAAATCGAATAATACTAGAATATTTTTAAAAAAATATATGCTCATCTTACGGCAACAGTTTATTATTATTATTTAGTAAAAACAAGCTGTTTTTTCTGACTTAGACATGAGAATTTTCCTCAGTGATCTTGCAGATTGTAGCACTTCCTTTGAGGGAGTAAAAGTCAAAAAAAGCCGCAACATCTCCTCTCCACTTGAAAAACCTTCTACGCCAACATATGTCCTTGTTTATTAAATAGTTTCAGCGCAAATCCTTTGGCACTTGCTTGTGCCTTGTTGGAGATTATTGTACACGCTGATCTCCAGGACAACCCTTCTAGTCTTGTCCATCAATTAGTGCAGGGTGCAACTATTTCTATGGCTTACGGAGCAGTTTGTAACAAATCCAAGGACTTTGTTCAGTTGTCCACAGCGTCAGGGATTATTTTAAGCTATTTTTTGTTAACTGCAACTTGACAATGTTGCTACTTTGGGATTTCTGCTCACGTAGTTGACATAAATTGAAAGTGCAGCAGAGGTAAAAGTAAGCAGAAAGCAAACAGTATTATATTTGGAGAGGTACTTGAAAAGCTACTAAGAAAAAAGCAAATTATACATATACATTTTAAAACATTCAAACGCTTCCAGCGAATGATTGCAACGAATCCCATTCAAAATGGCATCAAACCTCAGCAGGCATATGATAATTACGCACGAGTTCTCGCCTGTGTTCTTTATCTAGCAACACCTTTCACATGAAGAAAAGAAAAAAGGAATAAATTTAATAAAAATCAGATATATACATATCTGCATAATTTCGGAGACAACGTGAGGCGACTGACAAAGCTCTATTTGCATAGACAGAAATAACAGCTTAATAATCAAATCAAATCAAGTCAGAATAGAGTGCAAAATCAAATTAAATTTTGCTGCATATGGAAATATTTTACCCAACTAATTCAATTAACAGCACAATGCAAAAAGGGCGAAATATATATGGTGTGTCTGAAAGGATATTCCTTTTGTCGGGCTGGCCGGGAATCACGACGAAAAGACGGTCGGGTCCTTGCCCTCGACTCGATCAATGGGCCGCAGGACAAAGGGGCCGAGGCCAAAAGGAGCCGGACCAAGGTAAAATTTCCGTATACAAAACACGCGCCACATGTGCAACTGCCAGCTCCCAAGAATGTGGTTTGGTGGCAGGATGTTGGTGCCGCTTGCCAGGACGCTGATGGTGACTCAAGAGCACTAAGCTCCAAGCGGTAACATCCGTTTTATAAACGCAATAGTTAGAAACCCGAGCCCTAAGCCAACTGGCAGTGGTGGAAAATGTGGTATATAAGCACTTCAAGGGGGTAAATTAGGTTGTGCACCTCAGAAATAACATTGGTATCCATTTTTTTGGTTTCGGAAAGTATTTAAGTGCCGCATTATAATAAGAAATCAAACAATACCAATATTTAATTAGAAGTATCACTTGAACAGTACGAGTATGAAGTAAATATCCCACGATGGGCGCCAATTTTAGTCGCTATGCTTTTAAATACACATACACATACATGCTATGCAATCACTAGAATTTACTACTTTGAAATAAATTTAAATATATAATAAACATATTGTAGCCATAAAATGCATTTTCAGTTTTTCCCTGTCAACCTTGAACCACAGTGCAACTTCTTTTCACATCAGGCCAGAGGACCGAACGACCTGCCACACAAAACCTTGCCCAGGAGTCTGTGAACTCTCTGCTGGCTCAAGTTCCTGTGTGCCTGTGTGACAATTTTCCATGACCCCTTCCTGGCTTTTCCGAGCGCCTCGTTCCCTCCGCCAACCCCATTTCTCCATCATCTTTTGTGCGCTATTTTCACGCTTTTACGCCGCAATTGTTGTGGCAACGTGAAGCGCAGAAGGAACTGCATTGAATGAGAAAAGCGAGCGACTTTGCCTAACCATATGAAAGATGACTTTAAAACTAACCTACAATTGCCCAGCAGCCAACGATTTGATGGAGTTTCATTGTGGCCACAGTTTGAGAGCGATTGCGAGCAGGAAGTCTATTTAGGCCGGCGTCTATTGTGTGGAGGTCACTGAATTTGTGTGCTTTATGCCAAAGTTCATGAACTTTTTCGATGGCAAACAAACCAAACGAGACAAGCCCCCAATCGAACGCCGAAAGGCGGGAAAACTCATTAACAAATTGCAGAAAGTGTTTGTTGTCAAGCCAATCTACCCCACCTGACCATGACGTGAATAGGAGAGCAGTTGTGCACCAGAGACAATCGCAGAATACTCAGACATGCTCCACATTTGTCTCGGGTTAACATGTCACGAAGTCGCCACGTCACGACTATGACAACATTGATGAGGACGGGGACTGGGCATGGGATGGGCCATTCTGAGGGGCGGGGGGATGTGATGCGCAGCGCCTGATGGAACACTTAGAAGCCATTAATAACTGGGTTATGTAATCGAGACAAGAACCTAGTGAATGACGGGCCAAGAGCCACATAGAGATGGAGCCACGGCAAGCGAAGCGAGGGAGGTCAAGAGAAAGCTGGCTGCGGTTGTCAATGGATGAATGTGGAGCACTCAATTGTCAGTGTACACTGAAAAGGCTTCCTTGGAGAATTACTATAAGGTAATTACAGAGTGGCGCCAACGGAGTGTGGATTGTTGAATTATTTAATATTTTAATTATGAAGATTTGTACTGTAATACACGACCAATATAATTTATAACATAGCTCTACTTTGTTTTCATCTCCTTGGAGTGCACAATTCACCGCGTTTCATGCAAAGGTAACCAGTGACTGACACTTGATTGTCATAGGCTTTCGGTCTGACCACGTTACCTCCTCCTCCACCGCCTGTGGCTTCGACTGCCCACATCCACGTTGCGTGATATTCCATCAAATCAGGAGTTCCCGTTACGACGACAATTTCAATTTCGATTGCCAGGCCACGGAGTGTGACAAGTGTCAACAATTATCAAGTATACGCCACCTGATCACGACTGCATCCAACCAACCTGCAACACCAAAGTCCCAAGCCCCCTTCTGCATGACACACGTGCGTCAATTGCCACCGAATTAATTGAGCGCACTCATGAGACTGTCAATTAGCAGAGTGAAGCAAATTTATGGCGCACAGCAAGCAAAATGTAACAGAAAAAAAAGATTCGAATAAATTCGAATGAAGACATATCAATAGGCAAATAAATGGTATACGCAAACGGAACATCAAATCGCTCTGTCAATTTGTTAGGTCGAGCAGAAAACGCGTGTCTAGCCCATAAAAAAGATGCTAACAAAAATTGCCAACGAAGAAATATGATAGAATAAGAAAAAAGAAAGGAAAGGAAAAAATACAAGATACTTTTGTGAAGAGCAAGAGAATGTCAAAAATTAGCAACGAAAATAAATGAGCCTCGAGAGATAGAAAAAGAAACATTCTATAGAGAAAAGAAAACTTTTCGTGAAGTTTATTATTATTTTTTCTGCCCTTCCGTCCAACTCTTTATACATTCCGCTTTGCTCGGCCAACAAAAGAAACCAGAGAAGTGGACCGCGCAAAAAAATTTATTAAAAACTTGTCGCCAATTTTGACAACAATTTGCAATTTAGCCCTCCTCCTACTCGGCAAGTTTTTGAAGGCATCTTAATGATGGCTAATTAAAAATCTCAACTGCCACAAAGTTACGGTGTCAATTTTTTCATTTTTTTATCCGCGAAGCTGAAATAAAAAACGAAGAAAATATAAAACCAGATAAGTCTGTCATGGCAATTAAACAAAATCATGTTGTGCTGTATCGCTTTGTGTTTGTTTGGAAAACAAAAGATTGTTTCGGCCGCGTTTAAAAATAGCTCGTTGAGATGGCCAAAAATATCCCAAAGTATCTTGAAGATATGTGCTGCGGCATGCGGATAGACAGACAGCCAGTCAGACAAGTGCTTTTGTTATATTTCGAATGGAAATTCTCGGGCAGCAGCTGAAAGCAAAAGTTCCCGTCGCCACTGCCATTGCCCACTCATTTTCCTAGGAAATCGAGGGAGGAAAATTTTGGTGGGGGTTTCTGGCGGAAAAGGAAGCCACAAACAAATTGCTGCCTCCCAAATGACAGCTGTAGAGGAACAATTGCATCCCACAAAACACTCGGCTGCGTGTCTATAGAACTGAGAAATCTGAATTGACAACGGAAAGTCAATAAATACTCAGCTATGCAAATACCCTAAGAAAATCAGGAAAATTACTAAATAAATATATGAACAAGTATGCAGTTGGTTCCTCTGATTGTTTTTAAGTGATTTAAAGCAACATATTAAGATAATTGACAGAAAGTAAGACAAGTCTAAGATCTTGGGTTGAAAAATGTTACCTTTTTATTGTTATTATGGAAAAAAAAATAAATCTTTGTATACTAACTTTCTTATTTTTAAACAAGAAAGCACTTTAAAAGGCAAATTCGTCAACCAAAAACCAACGTCGAGTTTGTTTCTATACAAGGACATCTTTCCTTTTTGGCCAGCAAAAAAAAGGAAAAAACAAAAACCAAAAGTAAGCGAAGAGAAAAAACAGCAACACAATAACAAACAAAAAATGGCATAATAGGCTTTGTGGGCGTGGCTACGAAGTGGGCGGTGGGGAAAAGCGCAATCAAGCGTTTCTAGATAGTTTTGCTGGGAAACAAAAAAAAAAATACAACAACTTTTCTACTACAATGCTTACAAAATACTAACAACAAAGAGACTTTACACCCGCCCCGAGAAAAAACGTAAAAAATCATAAAAATTCCAACGAATACGAGTGGATAAAACGCAATGCTCATAAAAATGGTTACGCACATTGAGCAAAGGCGGCATGTGTGCGAGCCCCAAGGATCTCCGGAAAAAAGGACCCACACCTGAATCAAATCCCCCCACCCGGCCGGAAAGGCACCTTCTGTTGCCGTATGCAAAAATTGAAAAAATACAAATTTCCTTTTACAGTTTTCCATTGCTTTCCTCTTACTCTCGATATAGTATT
The DNA here is from genome assembly GCF_004382195.2 of Drosophila sechellia. Classification (NCBI taxonomy): domain Eukaryota; kingdom Metazoa; phylum Arthropoda; class Insecta; order Diptera; family Drosophilidae; genus Drosophila; species Drosophila sechellia. Next base: position 3,500,897 of record NC_045951.1, on the reverse strand, counting down.
TTTTTTTTTTGGCAGAGCCTGCAATTGGCAGTTAAGTTAAATGAGAATTGTAGCCTTGCGAGAAAATTGTATACAAACCGAAATAAATATAAATTATAAATGCGATATAAAGGCGAGCTAGATGAGCTGGCTACAGAGACGAAAATTGTACATTTGCATTTAATTAACGTTCATTAAATATTTACAAATTGCGGTAAATTACCGCAAAATGTTTTGGGGATGCATTTGAAAATGGTGTGAATACTGGCGATGCACAAATGTGGGAAGCACAGTAAGTGCATCTGACTCGTTCTCACTATGTGCATCTATGTGCCAAACCATGGTAGGGTGGTCTATATTTTTGAAAATGGAATAATAACCTTTTAAGTTAAAGCACTTCATTTTTTTCTTTTTTAAACGCTTTTAATATTCTTTTAATAAGTACTCTTTCTTGTTTTATTTTTTCATAAACAATAACAAATTTATTTAATATTTTACTGCAACTTCCCTAAAATCTTTTTCTCAGTAATTCAAAATTTCTGGTTGCAGCACACCCTACCGATTGTGTTTGAATACCTAAGTGAGTGTGTCCGGTGCACTTCACATTCTGCGGTGCCATTCGGTTCGGGGCGTGCGAATTTTCGGTACTATTTGGTTCGATTTGATGCGTGTTCCGCTGCGGTTGGCACTTGAAACCGTCATAGATGTTGGACATGGGTCGTTCGATGGGTCGTTGGGGGTCAATAGGTTGGGGGCCGACTGTGGGCAGTCACAGTGGTCAGAGTTGTTTGAAATTTCGGTTTACATTATGGTATTTGCGGTGAAAGAACCTCCAACGGGCGAGAAGTCAATAGTAAATACTGTGAAATAAAGTTCAAGGAGCAATTGGAAGGGTTTTTTAAGCTGCAGCAAGTTAACGAAGTGCACAAGAAATTTGGAAGTAATTTGAGAAGTTTTTAATCGATTTTGTCCATTCGTTACAAGTTTAATTAGTTCCAGGAGATGAGCAGATGCAATTGGCAACTGCAGCTTCTGCCGAAGGTGGAATAAATCAATCAGTGTCCCTGGCAGGTGATCAAATAAATTACATTTCTCAATCATTGCGGGGAAGCCGTAACGGAGACAAAGGCCATAAACCACTTTCGACTCAGAGCCATAGTAATTGCCATGAGCGAGCAGATTTTCCGGCCCATTTGCTGGCTGTGCGTCAATGGCGAATGGCTAACTTAATTTGCAAAATATGCAAAACTTAATAATAAATACGGAATTTTGGTACGCCGCGCATTGCAATCGATTCGCCACTCAAACGGATTGCAATGGAAATGAAAAAATGCAAAAGGAAGCACAAACAAAACCGAATTGCGAGTTTCCCATTTTGGCTCAACGATTTTTCCTCTTTATTTCCTTCATTTTTTTTTTATTTTTTTTTTTTGTAAATTGTGCTCGATGACAGGCAAAACGAGGCGAGCGACAATTAAAAGCGAAATAAAAACAAAAATTGAGAGAAATTGTTAGGCGATGATGTCCGAGATGATTCCGCACGATACGTCACAGAACATTCAGCGTTATTCGAGTGGAAACTGTGCTTCACCTAATGAGAGGGGGTATGCCCCCCAAAAAAGGGGGCACGGTCTGTGGATTCCTTGGGTCGGAGATCTTGGGTCTATAAGTGTGAGTCATGCTCACGAATTCGTGATATGGAACCAGGTTTTGGTCACTGGAAAGGAATGTGGCACCAGAAAAGTTACTTAAGTTATAAAGTTTTTTCAATATTCATATGTATTCGAAAAATATTAGAAAGAACTAAGGTACTTTAAGTAAAAAATCAAATTACTTCTGGTCACGTTTCCATCACTAATCGGAAGGACTCGAGCAACAAACCGACTGAAAGCAAACAAATTTTATGCGACCACGCGCCATTTGATTTCCCTCAAAAAGGGCGAAAACCAACGAAGTAAAGTTAAGTGGAAATTCAAATGGAAATACTTGAAGCAGTTGCATCGACCAGTTTATCAAAAAGATGCTCCCGAAAGATTTTGCCCCCTCGAGTTATGCATTTCTTTCTAATGAACTCCGGGCCTTTCAGCGCTTTCTTCAGTTCCATTTCTTTTATATCTTTCTTTTTTTTGGCTCTTTCGAGCAATGAAAATCGTAATGAAGCGGGGAACATTAAACAGAACGCCAGAATGGACGCAGACGATTTTGGAATGGGTTGAGGTGAATTTTATGCGCGTAATTAGCAGCAATTAGGGCGGCGGGGGCGGATATTCAATATTCGGTAAACAGAGCTTAACATGGACTTCAGGCCATTCATTAAAGTCTGACAGCAAATTACACTTTTTTCCCTGCGTTCGCCTTCTTGTATCTGTTTTTTTTATTCACACGCCTCGAATGGCATTTGCGAAATGTAAATTACGCTAAGCAAATTAGCGCGGAAGCACCAAAGTGCAAGAAAAGAAAAAACACAAAATATAAAAAATAAAAAAATGGGAAAAAACAGGGAAACTAAGTGAGGTGTGCGCCAGGGAAATTCAAGACAAATTAGCTGGGAAATGGAGGAGATACAAACGTGTGTACAATAATGCACCATGCGGGTGCACAATGCCAAATGAGCTGCGAACTTTGGTGCAAGTAAGGAAACTAAATACCCTGAGTGGGAATAATTATGGAAATTTATTCTGTTGACTCACTTAACCAGGAAAGAAAGTGGAGAGGTCATGGAATGCCTTAAATGGGGTAAAAGATATTATTTTCGTGAATTAGTGGTTCAAAAGTCTCGTAGTTATCCCAGCAGAAGTGCAACAATGCACTTTTAAGGCATTCCGGTGGTCTTGAGCTGGGTTAACTTCTTGACACCTTCAAGTCGTTACAATTAAATTTGAAATATAACCGGGGCGCAGGCTGTGCACTCGCAGCCTCTGAAGGCCCAGTTAAGTTGTTAGAATGCACAATAAACTCATTCATAAGTCTGGCGTAAAGTCTCACAGCAATTTAGCCAAAGTCTTCACACCGCGACTGACTTGCCCACAAATCAAATTGCAATCCCCAAGAGCCGGCGCGAAAACAGAGATGGTTTGAATGTGGCTGGGTTACAGTGATGCACTCAAAGAAAATATTATAAGTATCTAGAAAATTATAGGCTAAATAGGATAGGATATGACATTTTTCAGTGTTGCACAACGAACTCGGAAAACTTTAATCAAAATCAACTCAGAAAAATTAGTAGGTACCAATCAGTTTCCCAGCAATATCTATCAACTATATCTTAATACTATACTATATACTATCAAGTTAATACATTTAAAGTTAATGTTCCTTTATTTTAGTAGTGTTGTGGGGGGCAACAGGAAGCGCGCTGAGCAGAGCGACACCTGGCCGCTTCGCTTATGCCAAACTGCCACTCCAGGCGTGGCTGGGAAAGCGGGAAAAGCGACAGGGGGCGATGGTCGGTGGGCAATTGAAAAATGACGCCTGCCCAGCCGGTGGAAATGCATTCGGCAAATGAAGCCGGCCCAGAAACACGTGAAGCGAGCAAACAAGACACAAAAAGGGAGCAGCGGCAGCTGTGGGAATTCAGTTTGAATGTGACCGATATGTCAATATGCCAACTGCTGTTTGAGTTTATTTTTTTCCGCTCTTCTCTATTTGTTGCCCACTATGGTTTATTAGCGATCCACTAATTGCAAAAATTTGCTTCGCATTTATCCGGCGAGCCAACGGCAAATAAAAAGGCCAGCAGAGAGCACGCTTGTGTGGTTTTGCTGCTTTGTGATCATTAAATATTTGAAAATTAAAAAAAACGTTGTTATCAGCGATTTGGGCGCAGGTAACAGGTAACCGACCTGATGCTGAAATAAAATTATAGAGCATTTCGTGTTGACCCACAGCTTTAGGCACTAATTGAAAATGGGTTGGAGAGAAGTGTAAAAAAACATGCTGTTTGTTTTATTTTATTTGCCATGGGTAAAGTTGCAATTGCCGCGATAAGCAGCAAAATCACAACTGATAAAAGAAATAAGAGTCAAATGAATAAACAGCACAGCCAAACAGAAAAATGTTATGTAAATAGTAGTAATCAGATAAGGGAAAGAGTGAGCTGATAAAGGAGTTTTTCCTTACTCCAGTTGATAACTTAATAAAGGGGATATATGAGGATATATGAGAAGAAACTGCATTTGATACTCACGAATACATAGTATTGAATAATAAATATTTGAACAAGATGCGTTGCCACAGTGCAGTGTATTTTAAAATGCATTTTATTGTTGTCAGGTATACTCTAAATATTGACTATCACTTCTGCATACCTACGTATTGATTAAATTAAGTGAAAATTCCAAAGTCCACGTAATATGTGAGCCACTCAAATGAATCATGTTTCATGTGTCAATTGGCTTATCAAAGTTTCGCCTTTTGTTTTAGTTGATAAGAAATAACACAGAAAATGACTCCCAAAATGAGAATGTTGGGATACAAATGGCCAGCTAAAATTGGCACTGATATCTAAGCAAAAACAAGAAACTCTGAAAGAACAGCGACTAGATTTTTTGGCCAAGTTTTATGAACGAAAACCGTTAAGCGGCACCGTTAGCTTTGATTTAATTAGAAGATTTTTGTGGGCCTGCTACAGTTTATCAAGCCCCAAAGACAACACACGACTTCAGCATCAGACTGTGGCCATGGAGGGGATTTGGGCTCTGCAGTCGCTGGACTGATTCGTATGCTTCTCTCACTGGCTCTTAAAGCAGGTTTTCCATTTGGCCTTTGGCATAAGCCCCGCACTGAACTACTCAAGTCGCTCTCTATGTGTGTTTGGCTTTGTGTGCCAGTGTTTGGGGCACACAAATATGAATAAAAGGTACAGTGGATGCTCGCAAAGCGGAACAAAGAACATTGGTGCAGCGCCAACACTATGAAATAACCTTTATTCAGCTAAAAGGAGAGCCACTGTTACCGGAAATGCACACGAGCTCCACCTAGCGGCGGTTACAATTTCTTTGTTTTGGAAAGTTATTCAAATTAAGTAGTTCACCATACCCGATGACCACTGTTAAAGGTGTAGTAAAACATCGGGCAACGAGAAATATGCATGATGTTGTAGCTGCCGTTGTTTTTTGTGATTATTCCTCTCTTTTTTGCGGCTGCTGCGTGTAAAATCAATAAATTTGAGCGGGTTCAAGAGGTGACGACAACGTCGAAAATGCCTATGACCTTCAGGCCTCTAGCTGACCTTCGCCATGGCCCCATACCCCCTTGTTGCCCCCCGCCATGCTACCATTTTCCGCCTTGGCAATTAAATTTCGTATGTAATTTTTTACACTTTTTTTGCTGGCCGGCACTTCTTAATTATCGTTGTTAAGCTGGTTATGGTTTGTTTTGCTTTTGCTGCTTTGTTCCTCGCTTTTTGTTCAAATTTATTCCCCTCGGCCAGTGGCATTCATTAATTTCTTGCCATATTCGCTGCCCTCGCTTCGCTCTTTTGGTTATTGATATTAATAAAACTTTTCTGCTTTCCTCCGCCGCCCAAAAAGAAGTCCAAAACAAATCGGCCAGCAATCGTGGTTGCTCAACAAGTTACGTCAGATGCGTTGGTGGGGATTGCTGTTTCAGGGTCTTTCGCCCGGATCCCGGAATACAAAACAAAAGATTAAGCTTTGAGGGATTAGGATTACGGCCTTGTGTACCAGGCAAACAAATGTGCAAGTCTTTGGCGGAGCGCAGATAAGCGGGCGAATTATGGAATTTTAGCTGAAGATGAAAGAACCCTAATAATAAACGTTCCCAAATTTTAAAGATATTGTATGTTTCATTCCATAGTTTTGTAGCTATTCTTAAAACATAACCTTCCTTTAATTGCCTTTAAATGTCTGTCTTTCTTAGCCAAAAGCTATACTAATCTCTAGGTCGACCAACTAACTTTAGTTTAATTACACAGAGTGGCATTGACCGGAAACCTGCAATTTAAATTGTTCGTTCGCCTTGAACTTTAACCGACTTGCATCTCCGCTGCGGTTTTTTGTAGGCCAGCATTTACTGTTTCTTTTTAAATATTTTAAGGGCTAACATGTGATATTTTGGGTCATTGGCAGCGTATCTTTTACCCTTTATCTTGAAGATGGGATTCTACAACTTAATAGGTAGATATAGTTTCATAGTTTAGAGAGGGGATCGGGGTCACCAAGGAATTTCATGGATCCCTTTTTGATTGTTAACTACCTATTTCCCGTATATCCTTTTGAGTATATAACTCACCATCTTTAGCATTTGTTGCCCCCGTTGTTGTTGTTGTTGTGGTGGTGGCCATAGTTTTAGTTTTTGATTTTCTTGTTGCTGGTGTTGTGCAGGCAGAGGCCTCTGCCGACGTCGCTGCTCTGTAGAAAGCAGATGTTGTTGTTGCCGATGTGGATGTGGTTAGTTTTGTTGTTGTTGCTTCCACGGCGCCGGCAGCTGACAAACTTCGCGAGCAGTGCATTAGTCACCTGTTCTTTACAGGTGCAAGAAGTATAGGGGGTGGCAACTGGGTGGGCTTTGTATGCGTATGTCAGCTGATAGGGGGGAAAAACGCGAGATTTGTTAATCAGCGGGAAAATAGGCGAGGAGGTGGGGGTTTGCAGGGATTCCGTAAGCAGGAAGTGCACAAAATTAAAACCACATAAATTAAAAGTTATGAGCTAGTTTTGGTTATCTTATTGGTCAGAAGCGACTTTATTTATTTTAATTTAATTTAATTGGGATTTTGTATTTATTAATTTGTCGTGCTATTTTTGATCCATTGTCCACCATTTAGGTTTTAAGTTAACTTTCGTTACTTTTGGATATCAAATCTATATATTGATATTTTGGGCACTCTGCTGCTTCTCAACTTTTGGTTCACTTAATTGGGCAAGACTTTCTATTTAATATTTTTGCTTAGCACACTTGCAGCTGCCTTAATTTCTAATTGAATTTATCAAATTTATTTCTGTTATTATTTCGCTTGCTCTTTTGTTTTTATTTTATTTTTGTTGCATGTGCGTCGGTGTTTATGCATGTGTGCGCGCGTGTGTGTGTGCGTGCGTGTTTATGTGAGTGTTGGTGCACTGTGTGTTTGTTGTTGTTGCCAGTGACGCGTACGCGTGTTTTCTCGCTCGCACCTGCACGTTTTCACTGGCTCGATTAGTTGCCGCACGCTTCTAACGACCGCTGCACATGTTTTCGGTAATTTTACGCGATTATTTGTTTAGTTTCTTGTGCAATTTAACAATTGTTTTTTGACGGCGACTCGCGGAGCGAGCACGAATTTGGTCACACCACATCGCCAGTGTGGCCAGGCAGGGGTCAGCGCTAAAATACCAAGCGGTGCAGCTGAGAAATACCAAAACATATGGCTTTGCAGAAAATACTGCTGCTTTTAACAGCACGCCAGTAACAAACAGAATTCTGTTAGGAAAAAAATTTAATTTTATTAACTTAAATTCTAGAAAAACAATTCCAATTTCTCTAAATTCAAAGAAACAATTAGATTCTTATAAGCTTTTAATCGGAACGGAAAAGCCACCAGCTAGCAATCTTATAAGAACTAACAAGATGAAATCAAAGATTAACAGTACAGAATTATACAACTATCTGGCAAAGTCAACGTAATTTTTTCCACCTTCTGGCAGCCTTCTTTCAAAGTTTTTAAAACAAAAAAGTAACTGAATTCCCATTTTGCTTTTTAAAGATATGTGAATTGCAACTGAGGGTAAATAACAATTACAATAATATAAAATAGTTTCGTCTTTTTTATTTAGTTATATACCTTAAATGATATGGCCTACTAAAAAGTTCATATTAGTTAATAGAATTTTTTAGAGTTCTATAACTTTAATACAAAATGTTTTTGAGATATTTAACTTAAAAACAAAATATTTTTCTAGAGTTTCAAAGGGATAACTGACCTTGGCAGAAATTCGTTTACAATTATTCACTATTGTCTTGGGTCCAATCAATATATTTTTACAATTTGGCAAATATTTGTGACCTTGACAAGAAAATATGACACCAATATTTTGGCAACAACAATCGGCTTATTTTGATAAGTGAGGTAATTTCGGATGACGAAGATCGCCTGACTCTCCCACTCGCTCCCAGTTTTTTTGTAACATTTTGTTGCTGTTTTTGTCACCCACTTTGCATGGGTATTTATTTGTTTTTGATTTTTTTTAGTATTCCGCACGGTTGTTGAGTGAAAGTTGCCACCGTTTAGCGTAATGTGTGTTGTTGTTGCTGCTGCCACGCCCACTGCCCGCCCGCCTTATCGTCACCTGTCGCTAGATGTGAGTGAGGTGCTAATTCGACAGTCAATTGTGTAAAAAAGAGTACGGCTAGCAATTGCATAATATCAAAGCTGAAACCGAAACTCGAGCAAAAATATTTTGGGCGCCAGAGATCAGAGAAACAGAAGGCGATTAACCAACTCCAAGAAAAGCCATAAAAATCGACAGAACCGAAATGAGTTTTATTTTTTTTTTTTTGTAACTCGGGGGAAAACGTGTTCTTCCCATTGCCGAAATCAATTTTGTTGCAGAATTAAAAGCCACAAGCTGGGGTCATAAAATATCTGAAAGAGATCAGTTGTGAGATCCCAGAGTTCCAAGTCAATGTCCTTTGCAATCCACTTCGATCTTTGATGGCTCTTGATGCCCTCAAAAAAGGCATAATGAAATAGTCAGGCGATTAGTTTTATATTTAAACTTTAATAGCAATACTTGATAGCCACTTCTTGTATAATACAAATAGTATGCAATAGTTAAACTTATGACCCATTTCAAACTAATCCAATCATTACACTTTGTTATTTCTTAAATTGAAGGGTATTAAAACCCTGTTTTTTAAAATCAGTAAGTTGAATTTCATTCTTTTTTTATCATCTTTGGTTGTAAATCGTCTTGGCCCTTGCTGGTTTGGCCTGTTTGCAGACCTCTTGTTGGCCAAAAGGGCCACAGAACGAGTTCTGACCACCGATCGGGCTGCAAATGGATCGATCGATCCATCGATCACTATATGAAAGATACAAGTGGACAGGAGATAAGTTTTCCTTCTATGCACAGCGGCGTTTTCTCCATCAAACGTTTGACCCATTTAACTACATTTAAATAGGCTCATTTGCATAGAACACATTTGGAGCTTTGTTCGCCGGTCTTGTGGGCGTTTTGGTTCGGTTTCTGTGCATTTCTAATGAATTATTAACCCAGAACCGGGGGAAAACGCATCCCAGCGCTGCATCTTCCCTGCAGAGACAGTCGGTCCAAAGCTAATTGACTCTAAAAATAGCCGGAGCAGGTTTCTCCGTCCAGTCTGCGTCTGCATCACGACACTGCATTTAAGTCGGTCTGGGGAACGGGTTTCCATAGAAGACCAAAGATGCAAAGAGCTCAAGATTCAGCATCCAGTCAGCAGAACGGCCGATAGGTCCAAATGCGTTCCTACAAGAAGCGTTTAGCCAAACAAGAAAACCAGTAAAATCTGCTGATCAAATGTCGCTCCCTGGAAGCGAGTCAACAAGGAATGAGAGTGAAAAAGTGGAAAACCTGCGGAAAAGGGGAAGTGGCATGTACCAATCGATGAACAGAGACTAATCGCTGCACAGTTGGTCAATGTAAAATTGTTTGTAACCTTTAAAAACGTTTAGCAATAGATTTTTTCATGGATGTTTAGTTTATTCCAAGATTATCTTAGTTCAAAGTAAACACAGTTTGTAATCCTAAGACAACAAGATAGGTAAATTCCGGGTAACTACAGTCCTATATAAATATAAAAGTATTCAAAATTTTTAAAAGAGAAATTAAGAAACCTTATTTTCTTTTTGCCCAAAAATCCTTTCTTAGATAAAAATGATTAAACATTATTTTTTATATTTTCTTATTTATACTCGTGTAAATTCTGCTATATGCCTTGAGTAAAACAAACACTGATGGCCGATAAAACAAACATGATTGATGAGGGTCTTAACCCTTTTTGCTGTCCCAACGTCTTGGCCAATTACAAGTGCAGCTTCGTGGCCAAAAAGGCTTCTGATTCCCGATTCCTGTGCGCAATGCAAGACCAACTTGGTCCAGTTCAATGACACTCAGTGCAAGAATTGGCCAATACGATGGCACTGATACCACCATTTTCCCCAACTCCTGCTCATATCTTAGCCCTGTGTGCTTGTTTGTCTGCCAACAAAGTCGACGGCGACTGCGCAGCCGGCGGTTTGTATAAAATGCGATGGGCCTAAAGAAATTTCAAACAGTTGCGGCCGTGAGGCGCTAGTGAACGCATCTTGAATCGAAGGAGATATAGGAGTTAAGTCGCGATAATGAAGCCCGTTGCCTTGATCCTGGTCTTCCTGGCCATTAGCCAAGCCAGAGTGCTGAACTTGCCCAAGGAGGCGATCGATATTCCTGTGGCCATTGTCGAGGATAAGGAGCCGCCAGTAGCATTGTCTTTGGTCAAAGAGGAAGTTAAGGAGGAAGCTAAGCCAGAGGAAGTGAAACCAATTGCTCAAGAAGAAAAAGCCAAGGATCTCAAGGAGATAGTTAAGCCCGAAATCAAAGAGGAGCCTAAAGAAGATCTAAAGCCTGACATTAAAGAGGATCCAAATAAGAAGATTGAAGAACAGATCACCGAGTTGCTCAGTGTTAAGCCCCAGCAGCTAAGGGAAAAATCCCTGGAAACTGAAGAGAAGCCTCAGGAAATCAAGGAAGAAGTTCAGCAGCCAGAAATCAAAAAGGAGGCCACCGAAATCAAAGAGGAACCTGCTCAGAACATTCTGAAAGCTCTGCCAGCTGAAGAGACCGTCGTTGTGCCTGCCGAGGAACTTTCTCCGAATCCGGTCGAGCAGGAGCAGTCGGAAAACCAGGACGCCGCCCATCCTCAGGTCCGTCAAGCCACCCAGGCCACGCCCACCCAGCAGAGCACCACCCAGGGCAACTTTGTCCAGCAGTTGATCCAGAACTCTCCAATCGGTCAGTTCCTCAATCAGTTCCAGCCACAGCCAGCTGCTGCTGCTGCTCCAGCTCCAGCTCAAGTCCAGGCGGATGATGCCGCCGCTGCGGCTCCTGCAACTCCGGCTCCCACGGTGCCCGGTTTCCTAAATCCCCAGGCTGCCATCACCTCCGCCCAACAGGCCGTGCAAAATGCGGCACAGAGTGCCGTCAATGCCACCACCCAGGCCTTCCAGGGCATTCAGCAGTTCGCCAGCAACCTGGGCAACCAGTTCCAGAACACCCTGTCCAGCTTGACGGGCCAGCAGCAGCAGGCGGTGTCCACCACTCCGCGTCCACCAGGTCCCATCCAGCAGTTTGTCAACAATGTTTTCGGTGGCAACAACAATGCCACGGCTGCTGCTCCGCCTGCCCAGCAAAGTGGCAATCCTCTGCAGGGAATCATCAACTTCCTGGGCGGCAATCGTCCACAGAACGCACCAGCTGCCGCTCCAGCCACTCAGGCTCCAGAGAAGCCCGCCGTAGATGACAAAATCGATCCTGCCAAGGATGAGGTGGCTGAATACGTTCCGGAATCCGATAATGAGCTGCGTGCGAGTGGCGAAAACATTGATGATTCCTTCGAGGATGCTGGCGTTCCTTCCAACGAGGTCATTGTGGTCAACGACGATGCCGGCGAGGAGGGAAATGCTGTCCAGAATCATCCAGTGGCCACCGACGCAGTGGCTCTCTAATGGGTTAAGATGCCACTAATGCCATTAGTTAGCCCCACAAACCGACTGACGCCATTTTCGTCGACATTTTTCGATTCAAATTGAGAACGAAAAGGGAAAATGCTTCTTTAGTTTTCTAAGTGCATGCACCGCAATAAATTATTTATTTCATACTCAGCCCAGGAATTTGAATATACAAATGAGAGAACACAAATCATTAAATAAAACAAATAACTTATAATATTTAAAGAGTTTTTCAAATGGGTAAACAGGCGGCTCCGGTAAATGAAAAACCAATTCGAAGTTTATTCAAAAATTATCTCATATTTATTTGAATTATTTCCATTTGTTTTCTTGATTTATTATTTTAATGTTGTCTTTTTTTTTGCTTTTGTTTTTTGTTTCACATTAAGGTGGTTCAATAGCTCAAGAATGCTTACATCAACCAAGACGCGCAGTAAATGTACACATTCATATAAGGCTAATTATCTGAAATGTTTCGAACCTAGGCGATAGAACAAAGGCTTCCAATTTAAACTAGATTTCGCAGCTGGAGTTGAACTTATGCCCAAATATTTAAGCTAGTTTCCTTTTTAGTATATTTCGATTTTTTTTGCTGAAATTCCATTTCAATTTTTTCGATTTGCTTTATGTATTAGTTAATCTTTAGCTAAGGTTTCGGGATTCATTTAATTGGGCTGCCTTACGTGAAGTTTGGGGTTTTTTCTTTGGGATTTCTTGAGCTGAATAATGATTCTACTTAAAGTTACTCTTGGGTTTTCAAGGGACGAAGGGTAGTTGGGGGGTGGGGCAGTGAGTGGGACTTGGGGCAGTGTTCTATTGTTTTAATGAGATTTTGATATATATACTTTATAATGCTGGAAAACTGGATCGTTGAGCAGTGAGTTACAGGTGAGGGAGCAAGAGAAAGTTGGTGATTATCGGAAATGGTTTAGTTTCTTATCCAAGTTAAGTCTTTTTCGAGATTGGTACATGAACTTAATAAGAGATTTGTTTTGATTTTTCGATATTATCGTAGGTTAAAGTGCATAACAGGCTGAGGATCTATAGAGCTGGATCCCTCGTTTTGTAGTAAGCAATATTAGTGGGGACTTTGCGCTCCCCATACGAGTTGAATTTATGCTAATTATACGTTTACATAAGTAGGCCAAACATAACAGTGTCTTAAAGCATTTCCATTTCAGCATTTCGCTCAGTGTATACATGGTAAAGTAATCGAGATATAGAGATATAGATAGCAGCCGTACATGAGTGTAAATATCGAGTAAATATCGTCGCATTCAATATAATTTTGATTGGTGTGGGGAGTACATAGAAAAGTATCTTTTTGTGTGGGTTCTTCTGAAGCCTTTGGATGTTGTAATGGTTGTTCTTGTGTTCTTGTGGGTCGGGTATACACGTATAAGATGAGTATATATATATAGTTTTATGTTTTATGTATATGTAGATGTAAATATATGTGGGTACTACAATCATATGTCTGTTCAGATACGTTTATAATGCAATGTGTCCGTGTACGTTTCTGATTCTGATTCTGATTTTGGTTCGGGTGTACGTGTATATAGCGGGACTAATATATCTTTGATTTAGCAGCTTAGCAGAGGATTACAGTTCTCTATATGAAGGTCATCTAATGGGCAGGAATGAGTACAGTTTTTTCGGGCAAAAAGGTACAATACTTGTATATATCTTCGATAGACAGATCTGGTTTGATAAATAGCGCTAAGCTTCGGCGGCTGGACAAAATGCTTGAATAGAAAATATAAATCAAAGATCAGAAAACTCTCCCCTCGTTTTTGGTCGCATTTTATAAAAATAAAAATCGTTTTTCATTTCTCACACTACCAAAAAATATTGCACAATCGGAATCTAGAAAATATAACGCGCTTATCAAATATAAATCGTATATAGCATAATTATCTGTATACTCCTATAAATATAATTCATATATTTCCAGTGTAACCTAAGTTTGCTTGGGCAAAGCTTTCGAATTCTCGTGGTTTACATTAACATGCAGACATCAAAAAGTTACGCGATTTTATTTTGTTTATAATTTTCGGTTATATCGTTAGGGGTGACCATATCATATGTCTTAGATTTGCTTTTGATTTCAGCTGCAATTGCTGTTGGGCTTCAGATTTCCAGCGTTGGTTTCATAAGAAAGTGGATCCTTCGATTCGTTTAAAGGAAGACATCTTAAGAAAGCAGAAAAATTAAATTGAAATGAAAAGGAAGACTGAAAGGGTTAACATATAGTAAACATACATACTATGGTAAATAAACAATATATATCAGTAGAATTATATCAGTTGATTATAGAACAGAAATACATATGAGAACTATCTTAAACCAACGCCTCGGATACTTGATCACCCTTTTTAGCCAGATTATCAGCTTAGTGCTGGCTCCAAAGCAACTTTAGCTAGCTTAGATTGTAGATTGTGGTTTAAGTATTACATTTATCGTACATATGTATAGTATCATTGCTATTAGCACGTTTGTGTGTGTGTTGCATTTGAGAAACCCTCACCCAACTTAAGCATTGCTATATCGTATTTATATAGACCGTGGAATACGAACTAAAGTTAGCAAAACTAGGCTAGAATACAGTTTGGTTTACGCCTCGGATGTGTGGCGCTTTCCTCGACCCCGTTTACTTATAAATTCGTTTCAGTTCTGTGGGGCGTCAGGATGTTGGATGACTGGCTGGTGGACTTGGTGGCCACCGCTCCTCCGGGCGTGGCCATCCTGACCCGCTCGCCCACGCCAGGACCCAAGATCCTGCGCTGCAGCATGCGCGCTGCTCCAGATCCTTGTAGCACCGCACCGGGTCCTGCGCCAGATGCTCCTCCATTCATGGACCACTCGTTCTGCTTCAGCAGGAACTGCTTCACATTGTACTCCATCTGGGCTATGTCCACATTCTGGGTGGTCGTGTGCAGCTCCGCTTGCACGGATCGCGTTTTGTCCGTGTCATTGGGATAGTATTTGTAGTTGAGTATATCACACGTGGGCTGTTCGGGGCAGATTAGAGCGTCAGAACCGGAGGATGTGGACTCACCGGGCGGGCTCGAGTCGGCCGGGGCACCGGCAATCGTGGTATATGCCACTGGCAGTCCGGATCTGCTTGTTCTCCGGTAGTAAGTGGTGCACATTTCCGTTTTCTTGGGCGGCACAACGGTAGCAGATGGGTTTTCTGGCAAGGAATTGCTAGTGATATCTGTCTTGGGTGAGAGGGAATCCTCCGTAGATTTCTCCGGATAGCCGTTGGTTAGTTGTTGGGGTGTGGTCTTGTAACCAGAGTCCATCGAGAGTTTCTCTATGGATATGGAGTCCATGCGGTCTAGGGTGGAGTACGAGGATTGTCGTTCGGTTCCGGAGTTGGAATCACTGGTCGGCGGAGCCTGCTGCAGGTTCCTTTGCTCCAGCTGCTGGGTGTTATGCTGAACCCATTCAGCCACCCTGCTGAGTTGCTGGCGTCTGAGAAGGACACTTTCCTGGTAGTCGATGGCATCGCTTATGGAACTAGAGTTAGCCGAGTGTTTGGGGGAGTTCACACCAGGATTTGCCGCCTGGTCACCGGGTTTGATCTCATCTTGCTCCAGTTCTGAGTTTTCCACTTGGGGTTCGAGCACTGGCTGCAGGGCAACATTCTCGTGAGGAGCTGCAGGTCCTTGCCAGGCTTCCACCACCGACTGGGCATTGCTCTCCTTGCTGGTGATGATGTCCTTGCCATCGTTGAGCTCCTCGTCCAGAAGCTTCTCTCGCCGCTTGTAGATCACTGGTGTGTAGGTCTCTATGGACTCCAGATTGTCCAGCAGGATGTTGCTCTGACCATTTTGCTGAATTCGCATGGCACACAAACGAGGTCCTCGGTACTTGGGATTCTCCGCCTGAGGAAAGGAAAACAAAGCATTAGTAACTAACTATGAAAAGAATGTTTTTAAAATTCCACTGCAATTGCAATTTCTATTGCATCCATTATACCTTGATCGTTTTAATGAGATTCCTGTTGAAAGTCTCGAACATTTTGGCCCCCTCGCAACTGCTGGTTTTGTTGCTCCACAGGCTCTGAACGCTTCCGGAGTTCGTGGACTTCAGCTGAGTTCCCGATGGGACTGCAGGAGCAGTACTTCCTGGAGGAGCCACTGGAGCAACTGGTTTACTAGGCTGTGGCTCGCAGACATCTTCTAGCTTAGCAGGAACCACCGATTGCTGAGGAGGAGCTTGCTCCGCTTCCAGCAGACTAGGTTGCGAGACACCCGCCAGCAGAGGCTTACTGGACTCATCCTCCAGATCTCCATGGACGACTCCCACGGCACCTGCTTCGTATTTGTTTAGAAGTTGCAGGGCAGTTCCTCCGCCGTCCAGAAACCTCCTTTGATACCCACTCCTCAGCTGGCCCAGATTACTCGTCTCCAGGAGATACTTTTCCGCTGCATAGGCACCCAAATGTGTGGTGGGATACATCATCGTAGACGTGGTCAGTTTTCCATTCCCATACTCCGTATTCTGTCCCGAAATCGCAGTTCTTTCGCAGAGTCGATGATGTCCCAGTATGGGATTGACCATCAGGTCATCCTTTTTGGCCGGGATAAACAGCTTGTCCATGTCGTTCAGATCCGAAACGGAACTCTTGGTCTCTGATATTACGGAATCGCTGGACTTGACCATCTTCATCAGATATGGGCTATTGGTTCGCGACGGGGAGTTAAGATTGCTATGACATCTCAGACACAGTTGGGTCAGAGGTTCGTTCAATCCCGATCCTTGGAGCTGCAACTGATGGGGCGTTTGGGTGGACACCGAATAGGAACGAGACACATCCGCCAGGACCTGCAGGTCCTGTTTGCTGCACTGACACGTATCGCAGTGTTTGACCTCATTTGCCTTCAGTTCGTCCTCTAAAAACTTCGCCATTATGGTGGGCGATATCATATCCTGATTGGTTGCTTGATTATTATTGCTAATGCTCGTATTGGTTTGATTGTTGCAATTGTTATTGCTGTTGTTATTAACATTGTTGTTGTTAAGAGTGTCCTTGTTCTTGCTACTATTGTTATTCGTGGGTTGATTCGACTGCTGTTGAGGATTTGTGGTCGTGTTCCCATTGGCGGCATCTAAATATAAGAATTTTCAAATTAGTAAGTGTTCTTTCGCTCTTGAAAGTTTCTTGTAATATTTTGAGCTATTATAAATATTTGGGGATAAACAAAATATTTTAAATTTCTTAAATTACAACAAATGTTTCATTTTTAAGTAAAAGAAATGAAATGCTCACAGTTAGAACAAATATTTTTTATAAAATTAATATTAACTAGTGTAATGCTTTTGTGAGACGGAAAGTTCCGGCAACAAAAGCATTTTGTGGCAAAAATGTTTCTCATCAAATATGCATGTATTAAAACTAACAAAAATTGCCCAAATTGATCAACAAAAAGTTTGCATCATTCTGGCCAAAAATATGTTTGCAGCACAAGCATGTAAATATTTCCAAGACCGAAACGAAAAAAAAAATGCAACCCAGAGTTATGTTGCAGCAGTTTGAAATTGCAATTATGGAAACAAAAACTGCAAACAATCAATCGAAAAAATTGAAATAATATATACAAATTAAAATGAAATGCTGGCAATTAATGCAAATGAACAATAACCGAACAGAAATGAATGGCAATACAGAGCACAATGATGTGGAATGTATGCAATTACGGGGCAGAAATCAAATTGTAAACTTTCATAGTCTCTCATAAAATGCCAATCAAACCAATAAAATCGGTGCGTTCAGTTATGCTTGTAAAAAAATTTATGGAATTTATTGTTAAACTATTTTAAGGAAAAGAACGGAGCCAAAACAATTTTTAAATATTACTTTATAGCAAATAAAATGAGTACAATGAGCAATAAATAAAATATGTGATGGCTGAAAGTGCAAATAACGATTGTTAAATGAAGTCAAGGGAACGAAATCATATTGTTAACTTAACGCAGTCTTCGTGATTGAATCCGGTGCCTAGAAAACGTAAATCAATAAATCAAAAATTCGAAATCAGGCGGAAATGGGAAAAAATCATAGGGCTCAACATGGTCTACTAACACCTACCGATTCCCCTCATCGAATACACCATGGCCGTGGGTGGGAAGGGGCAGGCGGAGGGGGGCGGCGAATCGGAGGCCGGAAGCACTTTGTAGGAAGCTGTGGTGGCCACGCCCACTCCACTATTGCTGCACTCGGAATCGGAGTGGGAGTTCGTCTCCAGTCTCATGTACGCCGACACCTTCGACTGAATATCAATGGGTAGCTGTGCATGGAGAAATCAAAATTTAGCATTTTATTATGGACGGTATGCGATATTCTATACTCCACGTCGGAGGATACCCACCGATGACACTTTCTGGGACACAAAACTATCGGGCTTGCACTGCAGCAATTGGATGGCCAGGCTAATGTCGGCCTTGTAGCGTTCCTGGGCAGGAAGAGAGGAGAGCAGAAAGGACACAGATAAGAAGGCGGTGCGGAAGTGGCGTAAACGAGCAGCACTACACTGCGAGAAAGTGACTATACAGTAGGAAATAAAAGGTATGCAATAACTACCACACACATAGCAGTCGTTTAAAGTATAAATCTAAACAGTCTTAGGAATTGCTATCCCTATATCCCATCCTAACTAACAAATTCCAAAAATCCAAAATTGTTCTCAGTGTACTTGTGTTTGTGTTTGTGCGGTCTCTTGCCTGTGTGTGTTTGCATGGGTTAGTTTGGGTGTGTAGCTTCTTCGTTCTTTTGACACTTTTCGTATGCAAATGTCAAATATGTTTGCCTTTCGTTTTGTTTCACTCGACTCCTGCCACTGCAAAAGTTCACTTGCCGCGTCTCCTGCCCCAAAAACCTTTTTACACATTGTTAAGCAAACTGTTTTCAATGGGTTCTTTCCCGATTTGAGGGTGTAATGGGTTAGAAAGGATTTCTTGGGACCGGGCAAAGTTATCATAGATTTTGCACCTATAATTAGTAGTGTGATTTAAAGTAGCCTATGAGAAAGGTACCTAAGAATTAAAGGAAATACCTTTCAAGCTCATTTATTAATAATAATTCGATTGAGATATAAGTACATTAAAAAAGCCTAGTTTTCTTGTGTCCTTGAAAACCTTTTCAGTTTAATTTGCAATACAAATTTCCAGGATACTTTAGTAACCGATATCCTTAACCCTCTAAGAACAGCCATCTTAGTTCGCTTCGCTGTTGCTTTTGTGCATTTTGGTGTCAGCGGCAGAGCCTCAAAGATCGCTCCTATTTTGCCCTTTTTGTGCCTTTTTCCTTTTATTTTTGTGGCACAACGCACACACATCGCGAACGGGAGGAACTTTTAGATGCCTTTTTAAATTTTCACAAATGCGATGCACTCGAACTTGTTAAACAAGCAACAACAGCAAAGAAAAACTGTGGAAACTGCGGGGGGAAAGCTACAACTGCATTGGTGACCCAAATACAACAACAGTAACAACAATGGTGGCAACAACGGCTTCGGGGAAAATGGAAAATGCGGATGGCAGTAACGGCATTTTGCACCACGTTTACCAACACTTACACGCCCCACCGCCCAACCATTTTTCCAGCTCTGTTTCGGTTCGTTTTCTCACGTTGCATTTTCACACTACTTGGGGGGAAAAAGGAAGCCCCTGGAAAAACCACACGTTGAAAAAAGGCATATCATGGCACAATGACTTGAAATCACAGTGGAAACTGCTCAAAAGTATGCTACGAAATATTTACCCGCGAATATAATAAATTATATCAAGGCAATCTCACTTGAAAACTGATACCTTTTATTATGATTTTGATTCGTATTTTATTTTAGCAGATGTTGAGTTGAAAACTATGATAAGCTTTCTTTCGGTGCAAGAAAAACAAGGAAAAGCGGCGAGGAAATGGGAAAATACGAGTGAGCCTCGAAAGGAACTGCGAAATGACGCTGCTTGCATTTTACGTTCATTTTCCCTTATTTTTCTTTTGCACGTCTTCCTTGGCATTTTTATTATTTTGTGTGCACTCCGGGCACTGCGCTGCTAGCAATTTTATAAATAGAAAAATGCATAAAAATTGCATGAAATAGGAATGAAATAAATTCCAACTGGGAGCCGGAGGCGAAGGCGCTTTGTGGCATTGGGGCGTGGCAAGTGGCAAGTGGCTCGGCTTGGAAGTGGCAGCTAAATAAGCGGATGCATTGATTGAACTCGAAAATGTTGATTGTCAGTTGGAGCAAAGCGTGAAAGTAATTTCTCTAAGCGGGGCATTATTGTGCTGGGAAATGGAATTCCACTTGCAATTCGAATTGATGGATTACAGGAGCAGCTTACTCGTACTTTCTTGTACTTGATCGCTCGTTGCTATTATGATTTTCAGATTACTTTCTGTAATATCTTTTGCTGTGGAAATGTTGGGGAGTCAAAGTGGTTTTGATCCTCTTTGCAATGATTGAAAAGCAATAGAAAAGTTTCAGTAACACCACATACTGGATGAAATCTTTTGAATTTTGGAAAACTTAAATGTTCAAAGGAAGTAAGTCACTTCAATCCAAGGACTTTATATATTTGTGCTGTTGAAATTGTCTTACTTTATGGCACATTGGGCCTTAACTCCCCCAGATCGTATTACTTTGATCCCTCAACAGTTCCGCCAACTTGATTGACCTATTTTTTCCTGGCGATGCGCGTCTCTTCAATCCATTTTAGTGGCGCAGCTGGAGCCGTAAATAAACCCAGCCCGGAAAACCCCCTTTCATTCCATCAACTGCCATTGACAGCCCTTCAAAATCCATTTGGCCAACTGGCCTCAGCACGTTCGCTGCACGGCGAATGCAAAATAAATTTCCAACTTTACACCCTTTAATGAAGTGCTTGCGGCACCGAGCTCTGAGCCTCGCATTCCAAGCACTGCAGTGCACTGCCAGGAGCGGACCTTAAATTTAAAACGTGCCACGGCTGGCCATCGATTCGAATCCGAATTGGTTTTAATTAAAAGCAAAAAGCTCCCTGCTCCACATATTTAGCGTGCATTGCGTGATTGCAGCACCGAGTGCATGCCAGGGAAGTAATAAAGATAATTGAATCATTAGCGTGTGTAAGCTATTTGTATGCATTTATTTAGCAGCCCATAAAAACTACCCCTTCCCCAAATGAACCTTCATGTAGTTAGATGCTGGCATTGGGTCCAAATAAAACATCATTAGAACGGGATTAATTGCGAGCGATGTGGCGAAAGGATATCGCTTTTTACGACGAGTGACGAATGACGTGTACGTAAAGTTAAATTGCAGTAAAGGATGTTTAAAAGGGTTTTGTAGTTCACAGAGTAGATTCAGAATACATTTTTGAATATATCTTAACATCATAGGATATTAGTTCATTTTTTCTGTTTTGTAAATGTAGTAACCCGTGAGATAAAATTAAATCGCCCATCAGATTAAACTACTATATTCAATGCGACATGAAATTCGTTGCATACTTTGCGGCTGGAAGGCTGCAATAAAAGAGGAAAAGCGCGGAAAAACGAGAGTGGGTTGGTCGGCAGTAAAGGAAAAGCGGAGCAGATTCGTGGGCCGCACGTCTGATTGCCTTTTGTGCCTCTGTTTGTGCGGTTTTTCTTTCCTTTTTTTTTGTGTGGGCTCCCTTTTCCGGTGGCTTAGAGCTCGTCACGGCTTTTGTGCAATTTCACGCTTGTTTGCTGACCAACAGCTGACCGCAAGCCAAAGCCAGAGCTCCTGGAAATAGGAAAAACGGGTTTGGGGGAAAACGTGGAAATTCCGGAGAGGTGACATGCATGTATGTTTGCCATTTGCGGTGGCTTTTGATTCGCCAATAAAACGTGCTGACAGGCGACATGGTCGCCAGTTTATGAATAGCATGCGAAATTGTCAAATAGCCGCGAGGTGCCAGTTTCATAATGAATAATAAATTCATTATGACCGGGAAAAACAATCAAATTGGGCCAGACGAAACTACACTTTCGAGTTAATTCAAATAAAGCGCTGCATGGGAGTAAAGTCATTGCAATTGGGCGGTCATAAACTAATTAGGTGTTTATTTTATAGCCCGCTTAAAGTTGACATAAAATTCCACTTAAGCACCTGACCATTTAGATGAATGAATTCATTTCCTTTATATACTTAAATATTAAATATATGTATTGTAGGTTTTTTAGCTCTTGCTCGCATGTCTTCTAATAAATTTCGTACAAAACTAACTATAAAGATTTAATTAATACAACATGTGCTCCAGTACATGGAAACAAAATTAGCCCAACTGGCCATACATGTTTTGGCAATTTAAATTACAAACATACATTTCTCCAGCATCGCCATTAACAACTATTCAGTTCCGATTAGGCCCGCATAAACGTTTAGGCCCCAACCCCCTGTTTTTGGGTGGAAAATGGCCCCCGGACAAGCAAGTTGGAGCTCTGTTTGTGTCATTTGGTCTACGAGAGATTTCCGCCCCACAGACACACATGCACACACGCACGTACACACATGTTAGCCTACAACTGACGATGCATGTGCACAAATATTATAGTTAATTATGTGGCACAGTTTTCCTACTACTACTACTACTACCCAGCTTGTACTACTGCCTCACGCCCACTAAACACGGTAATTTTCCAACTCTAATTAACATTTTTCTCCGCATTTCCACGCTTCTATATCACGTTTTTGCGAATGCGGTTTCGCTCGTCTTTAAGTTCGACCAACCGCAAAATCAAAACCACAAATGCAAATGCCAACTAAATTATGAGAAAATTAATTTCCACAGATGACAGCAACAACAACAACAACAGCAAGAACAAGAGCATCAGAATTGCATAGTAAATTAAGTTACTGCTAAAGGGGGTTTTGGCTCAGGGGCGGCTGAATCTAATTAGTTGCTCAAAAGCCTTGCCAACGCAGCGCAGAAGAAGGGTTTAGTATGGTGGGGTGGTGGGGTACAGAGGCACAGTGGGTGGAGTGCAGCACCACCCACTGCGGGTTGATTGCACCACCAAGTGGGCGGATGGACCAGCTGGCAGATAGACGGAGACAGGCATTTGAGCTAAGTGAATCTGCATGTCATTCATGTCAGGACATTTAGTGCAGCAAGATGCGTCGAGATGATGGCAGTGCACTGCGAGAAAACTACTTAAAAATACAATAATATAAAAAATAAATTAATGAAAATATCTGTATTGAAAAGGTAATGTCACTTCTAAACAGTGTAAATATTTCTGTCTTCCTTTAGAAAACTACAATCTAAACACACTCCACTTTCTTTTGTTAGCTTATGAATCTGCCCAATTAGTTTGAGCTTGGCTGCATTCTGGCATTCGGATTTATGCGATTAATCTGGAGCTGCCTCCTCCACCAAGCTGAATTAGGACTACAGCTGCAATCCAAATCCGTATAATCAGGAAAAACTGAGCTACATGTGTTGGCCGGATATTTGGCTGGGCAGAAACACCGAGACCGAGAAAATGCTGAAATGTCAACATTTCCCCATAAATACGCTCGCATCGTACATGGACCCAAAAATTAGCATAAGCGTAAACATTGCCAAGTGGCATTTAGGGAGTACAAGAGGGTGGAGCGGGGGATTGTGTACACTCCGCTTTTGGGCCAAGTTAAACATTTCGGCACTGCATTAAATACACAGAATTTGCACAATGCCCAAATGGAGTCAGACATGAGCGGAGGTGAAAAAACGAAAGGGGATGCGACTTTGAGCATTGCCAAAAGCAAATAAATTGGCCAAAAAAGCATCAGGACCCACTGATGATTGGGCGGTTTATATGCCCAATGGCATACATACATATGTGTATATATTTTTTGTGGCAAGGGTTTAATGCTCGCTTGTGCGTGGCAAATTTGTAGAATTTACATTTTTATTTCTCGCCCAAAGAAATATTATGCAACACATGGCGAGCATTAAAAGGGTTGCAGCTAATGAAGGCTAAAGGGCGCTGGAAACCCTTAAGAAGATTGGCATGGCAGTAATCCCATTCATAGGGGGTATAAAATTGCTGAAAGTGTCATTATAGACAAGCTCTTAAGTTTAACACAGCTCACTATCATCGTATTTTTACTTTTTGTAGTATGATTGCGATATTGAGAAGATATTTATGCGGAATTTATAAGCATGAAGAACATAATGACTCTACCTATATATATTGGAATACAATAAGCCCGTCAAGTAAATTCCTTTTATGGGCGAAACTTCCTGGGAATGCAATCAATGCCAACATAAGACATACTCGTATATCAACAGTTAAACCCGAATCATTTCGATTCGTTCGTGGCAAACTTTTCACATTCCCATTCACAAAGTTAATGTACCTTTTCCAGCGCGCATATCAAAATCCAACTGCCTTCCGACTGTTGGAAAAGGCAAAACTAAAGCAAAACCATTGAAACTTGTATGGGGCGCATCATTTATTCATCACGCACAGTCTGAATGACAGAAGGACATGGTCGTACATTATTGTTCGCCACCCTCACTATATCCACATTGCGTATACGTATCCTTATCCAAACACTCTCGCACACATTCCAGTCGGTCAATCATGGAAATGGCCATAAATGTAGATGTGTGCTGTTTGCATTTGTGTTTTGTGTTTTATGTTGCTTCGATTTGAAAATCCAAAAACCCAAGATCCACTTGGTCTAGCTCGAGAGTCCATAGTTTGCAGGCTTCTTGACTTCCAGTAAGTCCAACCCCCAAAAGATGAAGCTAATCTTTTCACCCTGGCGTGTGTTTTTGTTGATTTATGCTAATATATCTGTGTGCAAGGACATCTCTATCACAAGTTTGACCACAAAACCAGAAAAGAAAACCATTTTAAAGCTAGCCTTCTTCAGGACATAAAATGTGAATTACTTAAATATGAAATCGAGTTGGGTTAGGACTTATTTAAATTTCCTTTTAAGAGGTCTGGTTAATGCCAGAGTGAGAAACCTTTTCTTTTTACCCTCCTTTTATTTTCTTTTCTGTGGGTTTGCGTACTTTTTTCCTTTCCATTTCTTACCAAAAGCAGATGTAATTATTTTTAATGAGCGACTGCAAAATTACACATGAAACACATCAAGGAGGTCGAAAGAAATGCTTATATGGGTCGATGTGTGTCTGGCGAAATAAAAAGAAAAATGTCCCCTTAATTCCGGCAAGAAAAGGCAAAAATCAGTGTGAAAAAATGTGGAAAATCATCGTGAACGAGCCCCATCAGCAGCGGCCCCAAAGGCCATCAAATCTTTCAATCTAAAATCCAAATATTGTAACATCATCAACCCAGTGACTTCATTAAAAAAATTCGTAGAGCAGGGGAAAACTTATTTCGGTTTTCGGGTCAAGAAAATTGTGTGTGTGTGTGAGAGTTTCTGTGTGCAGCACTAATTTGAGGCTTGTGTTTTAATTAAAAAGGACAATATATTTGCATGACAGGCACGGCGTTCAAATGCCCGGAGACGAACGCAGCTGACAGCTGGCCCATAAAGCAGCAGCAGCCAAGGACATCGGGATATCATGACGGCAGGACACTCGCCATGATTCCAGGATTCACACACAAGATAATCAGTTAAGGTGGACGGCGTGTGAGGATAATGGCAACGACTGTATTATGACCAAGTTTGACACACATAATGAATTGCCTAATTTATACGGATCTCTTGATTAGCAGTCGTTTAGAAATGGCCATAACTACCTAGCAGCAAAATTAATGGATCTTTGATAAAAATTATTCTAAAATCTAATAATTTCATTTGCCTTTTTAACTTTATAAAATACGGAATTTGCGCCAATCAATATGCTCCTCAATAATTCACATACCCATTGGCCATGTGGGAATCACGCCAAAATTAAATTGACGGATCGATAAAAAACAGATTTTCCATAAAATGCGTTTCAACCGAAACACGAAATATAAAATAAAATCAAAGGGAACGGCAGACACGAAAAAAAAATAAAAGGCCGTCGACATTGCGTAAGCGAAACGTGCGAAATGCTGAAAAGAACAAGCCGGGCGAGGAAAATGGGTGGAAAATCCGGGAAAAACATATCACGATGAATCATCATGCAGCCAGTTGGCGCCAAATGCCAAAAACAATGCAGCCGCGCAGTGAAAGCAACACAACAAATTATGATTTACAACAAAAGAGAACCGAAAAAAAGGATAGCATAAGGAGAATGGAAGGAATCACTGTAATTACAAATGCCCAAGGAAAACTCGGGATTAAGTATACGCATTGTTACATTCATACGTGCACGTGTTGCAGGGTTAGGAAAAGAGATTGTACACCTTACACGCGAAAAAAAGTATTAAACTTTCAAATCAATAAGTGATTTTATTATTTATTAAATACTTTAAAGTGTCATGCCTAATTCTCTTAAGTAAAATGAATATAATTTTCAATTAATTAAGTGTTCTGTATTTCAAACTGTATTTTATTTACTTTATTTTCTCTGTGCACCCACAATGTATGTGATTTGCTTTGGTTGTTTTCCCGGTTCGTCACTTTGGGAACGTACGCTGCACAGGAAAAGAAAATTTATTTGCGTGTCGAACAAAAAAAGGGAAACAGTGGTTGGAAAGCCACCGTGCAAATGCGGGGCATGGAAAACAATAAAGAAAACTCTGCGGCAAGCAGGCGTATCCGCAGATGGAAATGGAAGCAGAGTGTTTCGGCGAGAGCAACGCTAAGCAGTCGCAATTAGTGTGGAGTGTTTGGTTACGCTGAGATGGCTGAAAAGGATTCGAGGCGTGTGTGAATAACTTAGCCAAATTGATGAATGTGAGTGAGTGAGTCGGCCAGCGCCCATAAATCAAATGAAAAGGTACGAAACCCTGATCGTACTAATGAATAGTTAAGGTCCTGAGCGAAAAGTTAGCGCAGAAGCAACAGTTTGATAGATGTGCTAAATGGTGAAGTTATCGCGAAGAATTTAATATCTATATGTTTTTAAAGAAGTTTAGTCTAATATTCCTTCAGAATAATAGTTCCTTCTAAAAGCCTTATTGATTTATGGGAAATTCAGCAAACCAAGGCAGCTTAGCAATGCAAAAATTCATAACTCTTTTTGGCTGACTGCCTCAATTGCTGCCGGTCGTCTGCTCTATTTATTTAATATTTATTTCAAATTTATTTATTTAGCAGGCCGGCACACTTGAAAAAAGGCCAAAAATGAAATAGCACACACACTCATGCTGAGAAAATTCTATGCCAAAACGAGGACCGCACAGAAAAAAAGGCAATATTCGGGGGTTAAAACTTTGAAGCCTCAAAAAGGGGGGATGAAATATATGTGTTGTATGTATAGGGGGCCATTTTGTTGCTAAAAGACCAACCAAAGGTGTTTCAAATGTGTTGCCAAAGTGCTTAAAGAGCCAGGCAAACTATTTGCTCACAATTTTCTTGTTTTTCCCGGGGTTCTCCACGTTTTCCATTTTGCGGGAAAAAGATCGAACAAAGTTTTCACCCTGGTAAGCAGCCGAGCAAAGTGATAATGTGCACAAAGTAAAAGTAGAAGCAACCGAACAACCAACAAATACCAAACGAACAACAACAGCGAGTTGTAAAGCTTTTACACTAAACAACAAAGTTAAGCTGGATATTTTTTCCCTACCTTGTGCAGTTGCACAAGTTTTATGACTTCGACGAAGCGCAGAAGTACGAACAAATTCGGAAAAATGGGAACAACTGTTTTACAGGACGCACGTGCAACGCGGCGTATGCGCAATGTCCGTCTCCCAATGGTTGTAAATGCATAAAGGATAAGTAGGATTGCGAAATAAAACCGAATAACATTATTTTAAAAACAAATCCGCTTACATTGAATCGAACAAACGAAATGCAAAGAAGATTGCGGATTAAGATCGAAATGAAAGAAACCAACCGAAAACAAAGAAACAAAATGTAGAGATATTTAATAAATTCCAATACTTAAGGGATAGCAAAAACTGCTCGAAATAATATGCAAGGCTTAGCAGGGATTGTGGGTACAGAACAAAAAAAAAATGTTATAGCTTTGGATACTTGAATAGGAAATTTCCTGAAGTACGCATTATTCTCAATTTGTTCGTAACACTACCTTAAAACAAATCAAATCTCTCGGATAATTGTCCTTAACGGGGCTTACTCCATTAATTGTAGGCCCAACAACTTCACAACCAATTCTTGAAGTGCACAGGATCTGGCACTTTAACCCGCTTGGGCATTCTACGGAGCGCTGCCAAGAGAGGCCATCAAGACTGATTTATGTAAATGATTGCCACACTTTGCGCCAGATAATAAATAACCCTACGAAGCCAAAGGAAACTAATCAGAAACTAAAAGACAACAAAAGTGATAAAAGCGGAGAGGGAAAAGCTGGTGAAGGAATAAAAACCCAAAGGAAACTTCACCGTAATGCAGCACTTGGCTTTTGCCTTCTGACTGACTGACGGACAGACGTTGCGAATTTTTTGCATGCCACTTAAGCCTTCTCTTAGCGTAGAACAAAGCGAAAGGGACAGCCTCTGCCGATGTGAAAGGGACGGCTACAGTGGAGCACCGGCAGACACAATGATATATTGCTGATTTGCGTGCCGCAGCCAGGCAAGTTTCCCTTTACAGTTCGCTAAGGGCAATTCGATATGCATACATCAAGTGCAGAGACACAAGACTACCAGTTCTTGGGTCCAAATCCCGAGACCACCCCCCACCGGGTCAGGACCCCCATTCCGCAGTTGTTACATGGCAAATAGTACGCATCGGATTTGACAAATGGTCGGGGCTGGGGCCATACTAATGGGAAAACTCCAATCCGCCTAAAGATCTATTGTGCTCTCAGATGAGATCTGCTAAGTTGGTCTTCAAGTTTTCAATAGATGTTCACACTAAAGTTTGCGACTACTGCAAGCATGTAACAAAAGCGACTTTCTGCCATAACATAAATATAAAGTTCTTGGCAGAAAAAAAATTTATATATAGAAAGAATTACACATTAGGCATAATAACCGTAGAATGTGGCTTTAATTGAATCATTTTCTACAACGGCCTTAAACAATTTCTGAAAGTAACACATTTCCCCGGGAGTTTATTGTCAATTTCTCGCATCCTCCATGGACTCATTTTATCATCCAATTTGAAGGACAATCAGCCACAGAGCTAAACAAACGCCAGAGAAGGCTAACAACAGTTGACACTTGGCTTTAATCGCCGCACTGCAGGAAGCGAGCAAATTAAAAAGCTGCCAACTAATGGTCCGCACCGAAAACTCATTTGTGCACATGGCCACACTGGCGCTGGCATTAATGGCTGAGCGCTGGGAGAAAAGTTTGGAATGAAAATTGCATAACTCCAAGCCGGTCATAACCCCCCACATCACCCCACTCAGGAACTCAGACACATGTGGAAATGGGTGGCAGAGTGGGCGGACATGAAAGTTGCATGTAATTCCAGGAATAACGCTGCACATGCACTGATATATATGTATATGCATTTGTATTTGCAGCTTTTGATTTTGCCATTTTTCATTTTGGCATTTTGTTTGCCTAACAGATTTTACATCCAACAATTTGGGCGCCTTGCATTGTGCAGATTTCATTGTAAAACGACGCCAATGTGTGCTGTTGTTATAGAAATAATAAAAATATATGGCAGGCTTTTTGGACTTATGAGGCAAGGGGGGAGCTCTGAAATTGGCCACATTTATGTAAAGTATACTTTAGCATTTCCTCTCTACCTGCCACATTAATTTATCTTTCCAGCCACTTGAGCATTTTCTGCTTTTGGCATGCAAATCCCCCACACCACTCACCCACTGCCACTAACCGCTCAAAATCAACCCACTTCAGCTTAAATTGCTCTCAAAACTAAAGCTTTTGCACATGTAGACACACATGTGGGGCGGACACAATCCGATGTGTAGGACTAAATATAGCACCCCCGTTGGCGCTAGAGGGTTAAAACGTGAATTCCGGCCACTAAAAATAAATGAGGCACCAAAGTTGAGCAAAATAAGTAAAGCTGCTATCATGATTGATTCACCGAATTAAGGCTAATTGCATAAAAAATATGAGGTGCACATGTAGTCGGCACTAGGGTTGAACCTCAATTAAGACTGAAACTACTATGAAATTGGACTGGAAGAAAAAGTATTGTAATCTACAGAAAGTACTGTTGTAAAATACATTACTAATTTCTGTGGCATTTGTTTAGAGGTATACTTCTTATCACCTTCTCACTTATTTATGGCCCTACACACGCTATTTATTTCGGTGGCATTTGTTTCAGTGTACCAAAGTATATATAGATGGCGCCACAACCATGGACGTGGACATGGACATGGCTACGGACACGGACACTCAACCCTGAGCACGAAAAAAGCAACTCGGAACTTGGCGCCAACGATTTGCGTTTGGCGCAGACATTAAAATGCTTAAAATATCGATTTGTTGCAAAGGCTCGAAATATAAGGCCGTCATTTGGCCAAAAACGCGGCGCACGAGCAACAGTCTGCCACTTAAATGGCCAAGGAAAATGGGTGGCAAGGGCAAAAATAGAGAAAAAGGTATGAGAAAGAGATTTTCCGCTATTCTTGGGCTTTGTTTATGTACATATATTTTATCTTATATTTCAGCAATTATAAACATGTATATTTAGGGAAAGGAAGCTAAACTCAAAAGTTTAAGATGGCCAGACGTTTATATTTGTGTAGGATGGTATAAGAAGCTATAAATGTCTTTAAATTATTCGTTTGCTTGGTAGAGGTAGATTTTTAAAAATTAGAGATAGAAATTTGTAGAACTAGCTATTCTTCTACTTGCCAATTTCTTTATCCATCAATCCCCGTGAGAATCTATTAATCTGCCTGCTGATCTATATATCCTTTCACCTATCAGTTTGCCCAACTATGTGTGCAATTTATCGAGACCATCCATCTGCCTGGGAGTATCAGTCAATTTACCTATCCTCCAACACCCACTTACTTTGTCCTTTTTTCTGGATTGGTATATATGGCCGGATCCGTTTCTCTGCTTTCTTCACCCGAATAGACATTTATAGCCCGAAAAGTTTGGTCGAATGTAAACCTGCACATCCTGGCCAGTTGCCTTGGCTATTTAGTGTGTGTCTATGGCTTCCTTTCTCCCCTTTTCCCTTTTCCAATTTACCTTTTTTTGGCCAAACTTCTGCTTTTTGCACCTGTGTTTTTTTGGGTAATTTCTGCCCACCGCTTATGGGTTTTTTTTTTAGCATTTAGGTTTTATGTGGCCCCGACCACAGGCAAAATGGATTCCTATCATGACTGAAAACTCGGCTCTGATTTTTCCGCCCTGTTATTGCTGTAATATGAAACAATTTTTTGCCCAACTCTTTTTGGCCGCGTTTTTCGCTTTGGAGCGGTTCAACTTTCGGTTTTCGTGTGTTTCCGTGTGTTCTACGGTTTACGGTTCTGCTCTACGGTCGTCTACGTGCATTTTGGCCGCATATTTTCCGGTCGTGTTGCTACTGCCACTGTCGTTGTTTTGGTTCATTTCACATGCACCCGGAACCATTTCCATTGTTTGTGCGGGGAAATTAAAAAAGACCGAACACGCAAAACGAACTGGAAAAATGTTTGTGGGCATGGGCAGTACAGGATGAAGTGGAAAGGAATTCCGAATTGTTTACTTTTGCCTTCACTCGCAGATAACGTATAGTTATGGGTATTATGGGGGATATGCACCGGGGATTTATAGAGGCGACGATGCCCGTTGATTGAATGCCGGATTTTCGCATATTCTTTATGGGGGCGTGGCGGTGGGTAGGGGATCAAGTGTTCCACAGCAAAAGGGTGGAATATTTCTACGGATTTTTGAAATTAAAACTGAACGTTTTATGGAAAATAACAATGGATTGTGTTCCAGTTTGATGAAAGTTTCAATGTTTTCGCAGGCAAACAATAATTGATGTTGCTAACAATTTGTATGTGTATTTAATTAAAATTCAGTGCAGATTGGCTAGACTGAAAAATAAGAAATGAAATCAACTACATTTTAGAGAGCAATATTATAGGTAGTAGATTCAGCTTTCAAATAAATAGCTTTTCCAAATTAAATCATTCAAAGTGTGTATAAATTCATAACAGAATATAAGCTTTCCAAAATCCGTCATAAATATTTAATAAGCTTCGTTGTTTCGCTCTTTATTTGCACAACCATCTGGCTTAATCTTCTGCAAAATTTCATTATATAACTCGATGCCTGCCCTGTCTCATTACCAACTCCAACCCACTTAAAGCATTTGATAATTTAATCACTCCGGAATTTCTATTATTCGATTCGGCTTATTGTCGGTTAAATCACAGACAGATTGGGTTTTCGGGGCCAAAAAGCAATTTCAACAGTGCTCACCCGCCCACCAACCCAACAAGCCCACTAACCAACTGCCAACTGGCAAGCCAAACGGCAGCCAACTCAACACACTTACCCACAAAAAGCACCGCCCAACCACTACACCATTCACCCACTCACCCACCTAAGCCGGCTAGCTGGCTCTGAGTGCTTAGTGGGGATGCCACATTAGGCAAATATGTAAATAACTTTTAAGGAATTAAGCGCACTCACACACAAAAGCTTAAGAGGGAAGCAGATGCCTAGGACCCTGGAGAAAAACGTGTTTGCTAGACAATGCATACTTTCTTGGGCCTTGCTTATCAGCCGATAAACAAGGCCTACAATACAATCGCTTATACGCCATGTTGCACCGGTACCGGTCTGTTGGACACCAAAGTGGGACATGCAACAGGGGAAAATCCCCTGCAAAGCGGAAAGAATTGAAGTACTTGGGGCACTGCAGGAAAATAGGTGATTACACTGTTTAAAAGTAAAATAACAGCAATATTATCGTAAAAGTCTTATGTAACATGTATTGGCGCCCAACACGGGGCTTAATGTAGATATTCTGACAACTGGCGCCCAACGTCATTTTTTCCATTTCATTAGTAAAGTTGCCTTTACAATTTCTCTCTGTGTTTTAGGTGAAAAACATTAATTACACACACGTATGCAAGAGGTCCAGGAGGAGGAACAGGAGCCATCCGGACCAGCCAGACAAGAAGGCAAACCACAAGCGCGTCATTACCAAGCAGGAAAAACCAGAGATGGAAAATGGAATGGGAGGTATGTTATTGTGGAAAGGGACAGGGTATTGAGACCCCGACGCAGAGATGGTGTGTGGTGCCAGCGGGAATTGGGAATCGGTTCATAGTCCGCCACGTGAAGTCCTGCTGCATTTTATCTGCTCCAGTTGCAACGGAGGCGGCGCATTGGGAACCTGCGGAAGCGAAAGGGACAAGCACATCTGTGTAAAAGGGACGGTGACAGCCCCTGAGCATATTTACATTTGCTCGGCATTTAATGCAAGTGGGAATTACAAAAGGAGGGCGTGGCTAACGATGGTGTTGTTGTTGTCCTGGGTGTCTGCCTCCTGGCAGGCGATTTAAAATATTCGAACGCAGCCGCAGAATGAGCCATGGAGGTAGTCATTTAAAAGCAGGAGGGGCTGGCCAGGTTTAAAGGCATAAACGGAAGCAGCATATTATGAAGTGCACAGTAAGAAATAAAGCCACTGAATTGTTCAAGATACTATAAAGCACTTCAATGATGTCGTAAAGCATGCAACATTAATTTCTGAGTACGACTGTTTTATTCGCTGTTTCTAGACAAGCTTTTGCAAATGCACACTAAAGTCAAATTTTTAAAACATTCTACATCTAATTAGTTAACAATAGAAACTTTTTTCAAACCAAATTTCGATTAGTTGAATTAACATGAAACTATTCCCCAAAGATAGCAGGTAGCATCGATAACTGGCCATGACAATTAATGACCGAGTGAGATTATATGAAAACACAATTTGTCTATTTCTTCCTCTGTAATGCCTTGTGTTTCGAGCTCTTCAGCCAGCATTTTCCCGTAAGAGCGGTAAACAATAATAACAGGCAACAACAATGAAGCATGATGGCCCTGGGAGGATTACAGGACACATCCAGGGAGCATGCGAAGGGGTCTGAATGGGGGACACCAGGACCATGGGCTGAAACTGAAGCATCGGGCGAGTATGCGACTAAGTGTTTTGCAACGGAAATGCCGAGCTATCATGCAAAAAGCCACTGTCAGATTAACGAACCATGGCCAAAACAGATGGGGGGCTGGCCACGATGGTGAATGGGGGGCCAGGAACGTAGGTAGCCAGAAGGTAAATGGCATCGGGAGATCCGCAGTCAGGCACGTGACGCAGCGACAGTCCATGACCAAGTGCTGATTTTTTATCAGCCGGAATGCGAGGAAGTGACAGGAGGAGAAAGATGGGCCAAGAACTGAACTGAACGAAAACTGGCAAAAAGGTTATTGACATTGTTGTTTCCACGCTCCACGCTCCACACTCCGAACTCCACCGCCCAAAACTCCCTATCCCTATCTACATTTCTGTCTCGTCTGATTCGTTCACTTCAAAAATTCGTAGACTTGCAAGCAAACAGACGGCGAAAAAATAGCAAATGAAAAATGATCTGGAAACGGGGAATTATGGAGACAAAAGTACCCTAACGTAAACAAAAACTTTATAACTTTCGTCTGAAAACCTTAAGTATTTAAAATGAGATATTTTATGGAAGGGGTGAGAAAATAGTACGTGTGAGGTCTTGCATTTTAAAATATTCGTGGACTGGCTTAAACGTTCGAATACAAAATATCTCACTTAAATTCAGAATCCTCAAAACAATAGCTCAATTATTTTCGATCGTCAATAAAGTGCACACCCCAACACTTTCGATTCCTGTCAGCAATCAAAATGCGAATCCCGGCACTTGTGTGTGTGACAAAAGCCCTTGAAAACATCATTGGATCCTTCAAAGGGGTCCAAAAACCGCTTAAAAAGCATTGCATACTTGCAGGCGCCTCCTTGAGAAGAACAAAAAAAAAAGGATTTCTAAAGTGGCAGCCAGGACAGAAATAAAACGTTGCACAAAACAGCAACGAATGAAAAAACAAAGCAAAGTCAAGCGGAACGTAACAGAAACTGTGCAACTTTTGAAGAGGTGGAAATGCTTTTTAAGTATTAATTTGCGCAAACACTCGACGCAGCAAGGGAAAAGCGATGGGGCAAGCAACAAAGCAGGCAAAAAACAAGTTAATAAAGCAGTTGCAGCTGTGGCACCTCCTCAATTTCAGTTCACTTTCCACTCTGCTCATTTCCAGCTCCTTGTTTGCTTGCACTTGGCAAAAGTGCAACGTTGTCATTTAGCAAACTGAGGTACTTTTTCATAAAAACAAACTTCAAAAGGAAAAATTTCAAACTAAAATCGAAGTACTCGAAGGAATCAAACTCTAGATGCCTTTAGACTTTAAGACATATTTGAGTAGCCATTTTTTTGCAAGTGTATCTCTTTGGGCAATGTCCCACTAATTGTGTGCAACATGGTCTATCCATGTTGCTTTGCGCAAACACCTCGCCCGAAACACGTAGGACACCCACAGGACACCTCCTTTAAAAGGTTTCCCGGCCAACCATTTACCATTTTTGCCATTTTTACTGTTTTGCGTTAATTGAAAACTTTTTTCGCCAGCAGATATTCGCATTTTTCGCAACAGCATGGCAAAAACAAAACTGAATTGGAAAACTTTTCTAGTTTTTCCCACGCAACAAAACGGTCTGTGGAAAGTTGTCGTAAGTAGAAGTGCAACTCTGAGTTTTCAACGCTTTGCCGCCTTTCATTTGTTTAGACCTTAAGCGCCCCCTCTTACCCCCCCCCCCCCCCCCCCCCCCCCCAGTGGTCTACCTTCCGAGCGTCAAAAAAAAAAATGGAAAAAAAACCCAAATTCAGAGCCAGACTTAAAAGTGTTTGTGTTTCCTTTTAGAACTTGGCGGCCAATTAGTTGGTTGCACTGAAATCCGACGGAGGGCCGGGATTTTGGGGACTTCAACTGGTTGTGGCAGCTGTTAAATTCGAGACCACATCGGAAATCCACTCTAAGCTGTTTGGACTGCCGCGTTTTTCGGAATCCGAAAATTGTCATGGAATGAAGCGATGGAAGTGGCGCTTTTTGCCAAACAGCTGGGATGCTATTCCTTTGAGTTCGTTTTACCTTTTCGACTTTTCATATCAAATTAAGGAACAAATTTCTTAATGAGTTGGGACTTCCGAACCCGAAGGGATGTACCAAGAAAGAAAAAATTAACTAAAAGCGTTTTTAATTCAGAATTTCACGATAACTGAGAGCAATCATCAAAAACGATTTCAATGCCAACAGATTTGCTGTTTCTTTGGAGAGATAAGAGCAATGTAAGAACACTACAAAAAATTCTAGAAAGAATGTAACACAATCTTGTTCGTTGCATAAACCCTCAATAGCCTACTAATTAAAGTTAAAATCTCTTCGAAATAACTTCTGTACTTACGATTTCCCTCTGCAGCTTGGCGATGTTGAAGTTTGCCTGGGCGAGTCGCACACTCAAAGTGGCCACATCGCTGGTCAACTGGGCCCTCTCGCCGGCATTTCGATCCACCAGCTTGAGCATCTTGTCCTCCAAGCTCTGGTTGACCTTCTGAACCCGCTTGTGCGATTCGTAGAGCCGATCGTACTTGTCCTGCCACGCTATCACACTATCCTCGAGCTCCACTTGGCGCTCCGTTTCCCTCAAGCAGGCCGATTCCAGGGCATACAGCTGCGTTTGTTTCTCGATTAACGCCTGTTGCAGCTGCTCGATTTCCGCCGCTGCGGGGGCGGATGTGGCAAGGGGCGTGGCAGCTGCTGCCGTCGCCGTGGATATTGCCGATTTTGCAGTTGATATCTCTGCTGCTTTCGGGTTGCCCGCTGTGGCCGCCTGCAAAATGAGTAAACACGCAAAATGAAATTATGAGCTGCAAATATTTTGTAATTAATTTTGCTTCCGGAGAGCACAAAACAACAACAGCAACGCATACCGGACGCAAAGTGTCACACGGTTTCGACTGCAGAATCCGCACTGAAAACACTGAAAAGACCCGAACAAAGCGAACTCCGTAGAATGCGGCGGACAGCTTCTCCTCTCCTTGTGTGTTGTTATTATTTCCTTTTTTTTTTGCTTAATTTTAAAACCTCATTTTAAAAAGCTTTGAGCGGGCTGTGTGATAAAAATGCTTGTCATGTCCGGGAATTTGTTGATCAAGGGGGAAGGGGATTCGACTTAACCCATAAGCATCTGCTGCAGATAAGGTATTAATCAGTGGGTTAAGGTGTCGTGCAAGGTTATATACCCTAGCCAAATTCATTCGAAAATATTTGAATTACCTTGATTTCAAGACAAAGCTGTTATATTTCATTTTAATTTAATTGTAAGTATTAAAAATAGTTAAAAATATCATAATTTTGTAACCTTTAATTCTGTAATTACTATTCATGTGATGACAATTACATTGTTTTTAGTATATCTATATATAAATAATTTAGAAAACACACTATAACCCATATACCCCACACACTACAGGGTAGGGTACATGGATCTGGAGCTCTTGACAACTGATAAGCGCAGTGTAATTGTGGATTATACAGCACGCAAATATTGAGAGTGAAATGAAACAAGAGAGATCATTTGAAGAGAACCGAAAAGAGATAATACTTGAGAGCTTTGGCTTCGATAAGTTTTTAATCAGTCCAACTGTATATATATGTATATATACGAAGAACGTGGTTAGAGAATCAAAACATCATTAAAACATGAGAAATAGTTTGCATAGTACATAATAAACCAACTTTAAAACTAAAGCAACTTAGTCGGGAATAAATATATTGGTATATAGACATGTTAGTATAGGAAATAGGCATTTAACAAAAGAAACATTTTGTCAGTAAACCAATGTTTTGCTGGGAGATAAGACACAGAAATATTTAACTGACAGGTCTTGAAGAATTTCCTATTTCCCTTATCTAAATAAGAATTACGAACCACTGTCGACCCCTATAAAAACGCGGTGGTAAGCTCTGAAACCATTGTAAAGTTACACTGGTTACAATACAACATGGTTTGGATTTGGAGCCTAATTGTACTTGGAATAGTTGTCGGCGCAACGGTAAGCGTGATCAATAAAATATGAATGATATATTTTCAATATATATGAATTCTTTGCATCAAACATATTTTACAGGGGAATGGCTCCGAACAAACTCCCGAAACAACTACTGTGGATCCCTACACTGCACTCGATAAGACAATAACCAATGATCTTGAGAATATTGTAACCAAATATGAGCGTGAATGCATGGGTAATTCTGAGTTCACACGTAATCTTGACCTCATACGCAAAGCGGTAAAATTGGACAAAAGTCGTTTGTTAGACAAGGTAGAAGCAAGAATAGAATTTAATAAGTACAATGAGCAACGCATTTTAATCGAACGACAAATTGATGAGTGCATAGAGGCCCTCAATAATATCCTGCCTACCCAGGAACCGAATAGTTATTGCTCTGAATTTTACTTGAAGCAAAGAGAAGATCTTAGGAAGGCTAAATCACTATCCAATCTAGAAAAATCAAACACTTTATTAATTAACAAAGCAATTTGCACTATCAGGGATAATTATGATGACGATTCTCTTTACTAGCATAATCAGATGCCACAAGACAATGCAGTCTAAGTGAAATATATTTACATATATTTATAACTAAATTTTAAAATTTAATTAATTGAATTAATTAAAATATATATATGATACTTGTGAACATTCAAATTGGAGAAATGATTAATACCGGCTTGCAAAAATTAAAAACTGAGCATTTATTGACCAAGTTAGAAGAGTGCTACTGAGTGCTTTTCCTTGTCACTCAAGTCACGACCTTTTGCTAATCCATAACGCGGTTATCAATATCAATACTCATCCATCTCCGGTTTGTCCAATTATGTTGGGAAATCTCGAGTTTAGTTGGAAGTCCCGACGCAGATGGCCGGGAATCAAAGTGCAAACTACGTTGGCAAACAACTAATTGGATTAACTTGACACAAAAACGAGGAGGAAGGAGTTGCAGCCAGAATGTCGCCAGTGGAAACTTTGTCTTTGGTTACTCCTTTGGACTCCTTGAAACCACATGAGTTTTCCTTTCGTCACATATGAGCGACAGGAATTGGCGAGAAAAAGCTCGCCTGTCGCCTGGCGCTCAAACCTAAAAACTGCAAAATGTACAGAAAATTTAATTAAAAAAGGATTTTCGGCCTGTGTGCCAGTTGCTTGGCTTCCTTCGTCTTCGCTGAGTTGGCCCCTTTCAATTTTTCCCACATTTCCCGCTGCTCGAGCAGCCAAATAATTTTTCTTCGCACTCCATTTCTGCCAGCAACGCATAAGAAAATTCAATTTATAGTTTGTGTGTGTGGGCGTGGCAAATTGCCAAAGACAGACAATGCTATTAATTAATTTGGAAAGCATTTGCGGGCGGAAAGGGGGCGGTAACAATTAAAATGGAACCGGTTAAAGTGCCGTCGGGGTATTCTTAGAGGCCAAAATGATGAAGAGTTTGGCCAAAAAGTTTGCTTTTCGCCTGCACGTGTGTGAGTGAGTTTCCGGTTCAGTTTAGGTACATACTCGTACAAATTTATGTGGGCATACATTTTCCCGGCATATGATACTTGTTTGCCCTCTATGATTTGTTTGCCTTTTGGTCATTAAAACCATTTTCGTGTTTCCACATTTCCCTGCTTTTGTGTTTGGTTTTTGCCAGCGGCCTGTTTTTCAATATTTTATTAAATGTTTTTCGTTTTGATGTACGCAAATAACTTAACAAGCTAAACGAGGCAGTTTTTCCGAACCTCAATAGTTATTAGCTGTTTTTTTCACAATTTGTTAATCATTTTTAATTGATTATTAAGGATTAAGTTGTAAACTGAAAAATAGGCTAGATTATAGTTTTTTATTTCCGATTTAATGCAATTGAATGCTGCATGTTCGGTTGAAATCGTATTTCATTTTACTGTCATGGTTTTGTTTTATATTGGCATTTTTTACTATCGGTAAACTAAGGTGACAATTTAATGTTGCAGTACAGATGATCGCTTCAGTGAATTAATTAACTATAAATTATAGGTGGCAGCGGAAATCCTGTTATTATAATTTGTTATCAGTTGTATAGTTCTAAAGTGCATGACCCTCTTGTAACCAACTTAATTCAACTTTACGTCAGATTCGAGCTGTAAAAGCTCCTCAAAAAAATCATAACCCTTTTGTTTCTTGAAACTCCCACTTCAATCCATTCGCTGCTCATTCTTCACAGTTAAAGTGAAACTTGGAGAAAGGAAAAGCTGCTCGTCGAGTTTTCCCATGCACGCTGATGACTCCTTGAAAAGGCTTTTCTAATTGTCATCCTTCTGCTTGGAGTGCATTGGAAAACCCAGAAAGTAATAAGGAGAAAAAATGGGGAGTTCGGTGTCCCTGTCATTATTTATTATGTTGCTCAAGTCTTTCATTACACAAGCATTTTTGTCTTTCATTTGTTGCCTTTGTGCCGAAAAAAAAGCAACAGGAAAACGCGGGA
Source organism: Drosophila sechellia (assembly GCF_004382195.2). Taxonomy (NCBI): domain Eukaryota; kingdom Metazoa; phylum Arthropoda; class Insecta; order Diptera; family Drosophilidae; genus Drosophila; species Drosophila sechellia. Next base: position 3,460,698 of record NC_045951.1, on the reverse strand, counting down.
GAATTTCTTATCGGTCTTACCGAGGATGTTGCCACATTCCTTCACTGCTTATTTACAGTTATTCGGCTGCTCATTTTCCCCGTCATTTTTCTTCTCACCCACACAAAGGCAGGCTTACACAGATGTAGGAACCGGAAGTGTTGACTTGCAACACAAGCATAATTCCCATCATTACGAAGTTCAATTTTAAATAAAGTAAAAGGAGATCTGTAGACACTGATTTCTAATTGGAAATGTATATGATTATATAAATTACTTCATAAAAGTGGCTACAAGTATTCAACTGAATGTTTTGATTTTTCAATGCATACTTTTATATACCCTTATATATAATTCCGAAAGCTAGAAAGAACAAGCCGATTCATTTGTATATTTTCCGCTTTCGGAACTAACTTTACTGTTCAGCCTCATTTGAGGGGATAATTACAGATTAGCCAAAGTCGGCAACCCCCTCGAATTCGTCCTTGTTGTTTCAGTAACCCAAAACTCGCGACTTTTCTCCGGTCCAATCGATAAACAAATGCGGTAAACATCAATGGACAGCGGAACAAGACCCAGCGGGAAACGCACACAAGAGTGCGCTTGGGCAAACAACCTCGTTGGATGATGAATGGAAGGTCAATTGCCGTGACCCCAGCGCGAAGGAAATAAAACTGGGGCCAGTAGCAGCGCTGACATTTAACGCAAAGCGACGCAGGCCTGTCAATGCCAATGTCCTGGATGAGAAGCCAGGATGCGAGGATGCTGGGAGCGAATGGAAAGGGATGGAATCGAATGGAAAGGAGCCGGCGCAACTCGAGATCCCGACGAGGAATGTTTATGCGAATGCTTGGGCACAAATACATACGTGACGGGCCTCAGTTTTCCCACCCACTTCGACTCTCCAGCAGGCCGTTATATTCATGAATGTCCTGCAGTCGAAAAAAAAAACTCGACTTAAAATATTTAACATTAAAAAAAAATCTATTAGCTTTTGGAGCATGGTTATTCAAAGCTTATAATCGTGTCTAAATGTATGCAACAATATGTTCTACAACTAAAAGTGATTCATTTCCGGTACTCAATACTTGATTGCTCAAAAGGCAATTTAGCTTGTATTGCATTTTTAAACATCTATTTGCAAATTATTTTTTCCGAGTGTCCTTAAGCGGCGGCAGCGATGTGCACCGACTGACAGCTGAAGGAACAGGAATAAACGAGAAGTCTGGCATGGGGAGCAGCGAAGTCCCTCAGCTGGAAAAATGCCTCATCTTGGCCTGACAGTTCGCCGAGTTGCGTCAACTTGTCGTCATATTTTTCAGTCAACTGAAAGTTCTCTATGACTTCCTCGATAAGAGGATGTATGTATGTCTGTATGTCCGTATGTGCTGTGTGTCTAACGAGGCGACAGTGCTCCTAGTTGGGTGTGTGGCTGTGTAATTAGGATAATGGTTGCAGTGGCAAACCATTCAATATCATATTTATAGAATGCTCCGCAGTCGCTTAGGGTTCTATTACAATTTGCGGAGCGATTTACCACGACGGCTTCATTTTAAATTTATGATTCCGTACGCTATTTCAAAAGGATCTAGTTTCTTTGGGGAAATTCGATGTATGACTTTAAAATTGGTGCTGAGTTTAAGGTGTTAGAAAACTGGTTTTTTGGTTTTTTGCTAATAAATCCTTGTTTTTTCATTTAAGCAATTTACTTAAAGTCAAATAGTTTAAATGAAACCACTGTGCATTATCGTTAAGCGCACAGAAGGACCCTAAATGTGAGTTGTGTGTATCCTGGCGCATTTCTTATTGTGCCTATCTGTGTCGGGTTGAATATTCCGCACAATTTTCTGACACATTATGTTAATACGCTTGTAGCTTAACGCTGGCAAATATTGAACTACATATGTACATATATGTGTACATATGTATGTACATAAGTGGCATGAGGCAGTTATCGTTTTGTATTCAAATCGAGGCACGCACACACACACACACACGTACCGAGCAAGACACTCGAAATTTATGCTCATTTTGATGACATTTTGAACGCATAACGCAAAATGTCAAATACATAAAAATGAAAAGCCGGTGAAACGAGTTACGAAGTGAAAGAGTAAACCAAATGTCGAAATCATTTCCAACAACACACGCACATACCGAATTCCAAACAGAGTCCCTTTTCTACAGAGAGAAAAATTCCAGGCCTACCAAAAATGATTGCATTTTAAATATTTGTATATTCCAAGCTGCTTGCGAACCGAATTAATTAAATTTATATGAATTTACAGACTATTTTTGCAGTGTACTGAAATACATATCGAATAACGCGAAGCGGAAATCGATGACGGCCATTTGCCGTAAATTGAGGCATTTTGCCCCAACGCTCTTGTAATTGTACCGCTGAAAGATGGAAAGTGACGAGGGGGAGGGGGGGAATGGTTGGGCTGGCGGGAAATGGCTGGGAAAATGTAGAAAATGGGCGGAGGCAAGGATATCTGCTCTGCTCTGCGGCTGCGACACATTGATCCGGCTATTTTTAGCTCGATTTTCATTTAATTTGCTGCCCATGCTGCATAACTAAAAATGGCGAACGTTAGTCAAGCTTAAAATCCAGAGGAGGGTCAGGAAAACCAGGAAAAGCGGGAAAACCAGGCGGCGGCTTATGTTTTTCAATTACTCTGGCCGCAAAATTTGCAATTTAGATAGCAATTTTTAGGGAACATTCAGTTTCTTTTTGTGTTTTGTTTTTTCGCGCCCCCTATTTATTTCATTTTTGTTGGTAGTATCCGTGCAATTTGGCAAATTGTGTGCAGGGCCACGTATGTGCGTGGCTAATACCAATTTCTAGTCAATTACGCAAAATTTGAATGTTTAAAGAGCCAACTTTTTTGCATGCAAGCGCAAAATTTCTGGGCCAAATTGAAATTTGCCAAATCTCGTTAACAGTTTACTTTTTGGTGGAAATTTAGTTGTGCTATGCTTATGGTTGTGCATGTGGTTACAATTCTTAGTGAAACTGAACTCCTTTCAAAGTCACTGATTGTAATTGTTAAGCGAGAGTTTCTTATTCTAATTAAATCTCATATACAAACAGTAAATTTTAATTGTTTAAATGAACTGATGATAAACATAATAACCACATTTGTTTATAATTGAAACTAAAGATATATCTGTTATTTTTGGCAAATGGCAAATAAATTGCTAACTCAAACAAATACCTGGCTTGGAGAGTAAACAACAATTTGTTGCACTTTTGTTTACGCATAATAATGCTGCAAACAAGACAGCCAACTTTTCTAATAATTTTAATTGGCATTTAAAATATTTACTATGCTAATTGTGTCGCCACGGGTTGTAGAATTATTTGTCTTTCAGCTTCCTTCCTGCCGCTTTTCCTCCGGTTTTCCATATCCTTTCCTTTTCCCTCCTCCCCCTCCTTATATGTGTGTGTTCAGAGACTTGGAAAATCCGTGTGCAATGTCAGTGGCAAAGGGGAAGAAGAGGAACTACGAGTATTTATGTGGGTGCAACGTGGCGTATGATTAATGAAAAAGGGGGTAGGAAAAGCGCATCATATATACATAGTGCATATGGACAAAGTTGAGAGAGCATTGCCACTGGCAGATAAAGAAGTAAGCTAAGGGAAAAGCCAAGAAAGGGGGGGAAAACTGGGGATTGCAATAGGAATCGATTAAAAACAAAACGTTGATTGAATTTTCCCTGGCCAAAAGCAGTTATGACGAATAAAAGGAAATCGGACAAAGGAGCAAAGTGGGGAGCAGAAAATAAGGAAAGTTGAAGATAAAGCAGCAGTGCAGTGGCATCAACAATAATAACAATCGGCCCCGCCCCCCAAATGCCAGTTTCCACTCCTGCTTCTCTTCTCCTTTTTTTGTTGGCTAAAAGGGAAATAAGCAATTTCAGCAAATAAATCGTAAAAAGTAAAAGTAATAAAATCACGAAAATGAGAAAAGAAACCACACACACACACATGTGTGTGTGCATGGGGAAAATGATGGCGAAATGAAAATACTCGTTGCTATCAAAAACAGACAGCAAACGCAATCGCAATCGAAGTAACTGAGAAGAGCCGAGAAAATTGGGTGACTACGCGGTAAGAGGGCGGGAAAGTCGGTGGGGAAAAGCCAAGTTAGGAGCGTGAGATAACGCCTAATGTGGTGGAAATGGCGGTGCCAACAGTGGTGCAAAGGTCGTTGATTAAGAAAAGCCAAGAAAATGGGGGGAAAACATCACAAATTAATGAGTAAATGTTGGCACACGAATGCCGAAATCGAAGCAGGTTATGAAAATATTGATTTTGGCTCAGCAATATTACAGGGAAAAGTATGTTAGATTTAAGAATTTTTTGCCCAACAATTTCATTAAAAATCTTGCAATAATATAGCCAATGTTACCTTTTAATTATTGCAAATATTTTACAAAATCCCTAAGCCGTACAGCAATTTATATACATACGTAGATTCCATCAAATTGAATTGGTTTGAACACTTGGCCGCATTCACTGAAACATTTCCCATCAACTTAAGCTGCTCTGGCTTGGCAAATTTCAATATAATTGATTTCTCGCTCAGACAAAGCCATTCCCAAATGAATTCCCCCCCATTTCTATCGAAAACAAGAGAAATGCTAATCAAGCCGGCCAAAACAAACCGAAAGGCGAGAAAAAATTGTGTAGGAGACATATGAAGTCATACACACTTGGAACTTTTCCAGCTTCGCTCGCAGAAGAGCACAAAGAGCAGATAAAGAAAATTCCGCACACACTACACACACTCGAAGTTTTCCGAGTTTTCCGGCCGCCCGAAGGAAATGAACAAGACATTGAGTCACCTCAGATTGTGGGAGTGTGGAAAAGCAATCAAAATACGGCAGAGACAAAGGCGAAGATAAATAGAGGCAGGCAGACAAGAAAATATTGCCTTTTTCAGTGGCGAGGCAACAGGAGGAGAGAGAAACCGCCGTGGAAATGGGGTAGGAAAACCAAGAAGTCTTACTTGGAAAACCACTTTTTCAAATATATACGTTTGAGATTTGAATTCCAATTAAGTAACATAACGAAATGTCTCAACTAAATCAGCAAAAGTCATTGTCTGGCTTAATATTTAAATTCGTTTGCAAGGTGTCCAAAAGTATGCTACAATAAAATATTATTTCGACTAGGCGACTTTCCATGCCAACGCATTTCCATTTTTACGAGCCCCCTCATGTATGCGGCAATAAATTAAATCAAAACATTCAGGATTTGACCTTGAGTGCCCGGGACAGATGAACACATCAAGGATGCACAGAGGGCAAGCAATTTTACGGCGTCCATTGGCGGTCAGTTTGGGGGCCATGAACCCCGCATATATCCTTTCGTTTCGTGTGGCGTGTGTGTGTGTGTGTATGTGGATGTCAGGACCTCGGGTGCAATTTGCCTTTCGCAACATACAGTGCGCACTCATTCACTCACACATGTTTGTGGGCGGGCAAATAAGCATAACGAGCTCCATTATCCTTGGGGAAAACTGGTTTGGGATGCAGCCTTGCTCTTGCATTACGCATACGCCATGTGACTCACAACGGAAAGCGCGGGGGGCGACTGGGGAAAACTCTTTTGTTGCTGCACCGCCAAATTGAAATAATATGCAGGGGACAGCATATATGTATATATGAAAAGGAAATGGAAAAGCGAGTTCCAAGCACCAGGAGATGAAAAAAGCATGAGTCAGCAGATGTTATATATACACTTATCGCAGGATATGCGAGACCAAAGGATTAAGGGCGCTGTGGTCGCTCGAAAACGGGGGGATTTGTTTAATCGCAGAAATGTTGCTTTTAATAAGTTCTTCAAATAGTAAAGTTCGTATTAAAATAAAGTAGTCATTTATCATTTATGACCATATGGTTCCCTATAAATTTGCATTTGTTTTCCATAGAATTCAAGGGTACCAACATAAGTTATTTAATATTCTTCCTGTGCATTTAAAAAACAGTAAATTGTAACATAATGACTGTGACAAGGACGCACCACATCATCCAACCGGAGGATTCAGATCCTCTAGACTAGAGGCCATTGTACACACGTAGGTCACAAGCGACAGTTCCTGCTTTTCTTTTGACTTTTGTTTTTGGTAGCGAGCTTGAAACGAGTTTCCCCCCTTTGGCAGACCTACCATCTATCCACCCTCCTGGGTTTTCCCCATTTTCCGTTTTGCCGGCTGGGGCGGCATCATTAACATTATGTAAGCAACAACAACAACAACCGGCGACAGCAACAGACGGTAGTGCTTTCACCTTTCTCCTCCTGCAAAACTACACCTGAAGTTGTAATTTATGCTCTGACAAAATGGCGCACACGGAAAAAACACAGAGAATTGGGGGGGGGGGGGGGGGTGGAAACTGAAGGGGGCTGAGACCTCTCACGTAACAACAAATGGGGCTAAAAAGGTGGTCCAAAGGGGGCCGCATAGTTGGCCTATGTGTTGCACTTGACGGGGTAGCTAATTTTATGTATTTATTTATGTATATATATGTATCTCAGGCGCTTGGCCTTTATGACCGCATAAATTAAAGCATCAAGCATTGAAATATTTTATCATGAGTAACAGAAGGAGATATAAGGATTTTTAAAGTAGCTACACTGTGTCCTTAGTACTTATAATCTGTGAAATAATAGAAGGAATCTTAAAGTTTCATAACTATGAAACTGAGCATGACTATCTTTGTTAGCACTTTTCCCATTCATGTTCCAACTTCTTTAAAGAGATTTCTTTTGTTTAATAAAGTAGAGTTTTAATCCCAGCTTTCCTGAAAATTAATTTTACGACTGCAGCACTTGCCATCCGCATGAAGAATATCTGCGATTTTCAACTTTACATACATCGCTGTTGGCAGCAAAAACTTTAATGGCCGGCCATAAAGGAGGAACCACACCGAATTGTTTGTACTGCCGCCACGATTGCGAGTGGAAGAAAAGCCAAAGATACATAAGCAAGCACATGCATTCGCCTAGGTGAAAAGTTTTGAGCCAACTGCATAAACGAAACTTCTTATAAAGTCTATAAAACGTAATGACTCGCGCTACATGCGCGCCCAGAAAAGTATGCAACAAAAGTTCCGCTGACTTTGACTTGACAGGATGAAAATCGAGACGAGAGCACAGGACTGTGGGAAATTCCAGCAGGAGAATATTAAGTTTTCCACGGTCCCAGATGGGGGAATTGATTAAAGCCGCAGTGGCAGGGAATGAGACGGATTTGGTGCAGGAATTAAACGAAATTGGAAAAGTTGGAGGCGCAGCGAGGAAATCTTTAAATCTGATTAAGTTCAGGCTAATTTACCAAAGTACCAAGGAGTTTTTAAAGAACTTAGAGGGAAGCTTTCCTAATTACACAAACATGTTTGCCTGATTAAAAATTCCAACGAATTTAATACATATAACAAATAAACAAAAAGCCATTGCCAATTCACCATATGAATGTCAACAGAAATTCGGGTCAGCAGGGCCAAAATGATATTGCATTGAAAAAATTAAATTCGTGTTTATAAATTTACTTTACTATTTGCTATTTCTGGATTTATTGACAAATAGAAAGCAAAGCCCAATCAATTAAACAATTTTAAAAGTATATTTGCGAATGTTATTAATATAGAATTTTGCTGAACTATTTAATTGCTTTGTAACTGGAAATACCACATCTAATTATTGTAATGCAAATACTGACTAAATTAATCTAGACTTATTTGTCTTGCAAATTGATAACGATAAACTTTGAATTCTTTTTATGGGAATTCAATATGCCTGCTTTGTAGTGTTGATTACTTGGATTTTCTCTCTTTTCGAAGCTCCACTGTAGCGACCTCCTCACTCTGCATTCGTGAAGTCAAGTCGAGTCGATTGGGGAGTGTGACTGCACTTGAAAATCGCCCAAGGCGTTCGGCAATCGTTGCTGGTTGAAGGATGAAGGATTTTGTGCAACAAAATGTCAAATCACCGACACCAGGCCACCGATACTAGGACACTTTCACCCACACCGACAAGAGCAAACAGTAAATTTGCAAGTTACATCGCACCAATGTGTTTGTATTGGCTGTATCTGTGTTTGTACTATGAGTGTGTGTGTGTTTGGGCGGACTGGGAATTGAAATTGGTTTGCAAAATGGCAGCTATTTATATTTGGCCAGGAGTCGTCTGCACTTGTCACACTGATTTCTGCCGATTAGAAATTAATCGAATTTTACTGTCAAATCGAAAGCGGCAGGAAGTTGCCGTTACGTTTCCATGGAAATGCAAAAACAAGCAAGCACAGACACGCACGCATACCAAGGCACAGAGGCGGGAGTATCCTGCAGATTAGGGTGATTCGAAAAATATTTTCGGTGAGTACTGAGAGTTATTTCGAGGCACAGCCCCAGAACAAAATAAAACTTTACATTCTCACATTAAAGTACCAAAATAATTAACTCCGCATTTGATATCAGTTATTTTTGTACTCTTCTGCGTAAAAAAAGTGTTCATACAACATTACATTTGATTTTTCACAACAAATCTTTGTTCGTCTTTTGAAATTGAGCCACCCTAATGGACGCACACACACACCCACACTTCCGCAGACTGACAGACACTGACACTGAATGTTACGCAGTCGGCGGTCTTGTAGGCAAAATACCGTAACATTTCGCCCGATTGCTGATAATCTGCCTTTATATAAGCTGGTAAAATTAAAAGGACACCCATCAAAGGTCCTTTGCGATATTTGATTGGCATTGCTTTGACTCCTCTCACCTGTTCCACAACTGTCGACATTTTGGTCTGTGTTTTATTTAACTAACTGCACTGCTCGCTATTTTGCTTCACTTTGTCGCTGTGCTTTTCGCACTCTTTGTTTTAAAAAAGGATTCGAAAAGTTTATTTTTTTAAACCGCACCGCATTTTGGTTGTGTTTGCTTTTTCTTGAGAGATTTACAATTGTACGAGCTTTGGGGGAAAATTCTTTAGCTTCAAACGCGCAACGAATCCGACGAGTTGCTGCTGCTGAAATCAACTAAAAATCCTTTTTTGGCGAGCAGGATACTCACGGATTTTTATCCTTGCTTAAGAGTAGTGTGGCCACACGGATGTTGGAAATATACCGAAATATACCGGCGACAGGATTAGATAAAAGGTGCAACACTCCGATATGTATGCTCACAGATGTTAACAGAGGTTAGCAGAGGCGTTAACTAACAGTGCTGATTGTATTTCAATTGAATTTAATTAAATTAAAATACATAACATACATAACTAAACAACATAATTTTTAGAATTATTATTATTGCAATGTTTGTTTTCTACTGAATGTTAACATATGGAAATATTTTCCGCAATGTATTTTTCAGCAAGCCAGGAACGGTCACTCTAAATACTTTTTTAGTGCAATTCGCACGTTTTTCGTTGTAAATAAATAAAAAAAATATATTAATCAAAGATGTTCCGCCTGCAGCAGTCGCAACCCGATCCCGCCGAGGAGCAGAAGCGCGTGGCAGCCGAAGTCCGCTTCAATTTCATCCTATTTGGAGCCGTAATAGCCGCTGTTCGCTTGGGTACGCGAAATTCTTATGTAAAGTCACTCAGTCCTTATATTTTCCATTTGTTTATCTTGTGTAAATAGCTCCCATGGTCCTGAAGCATTTAAATACGGCGTAGAAGTAAAGAAAGATCGAAGATGACTAAAAGCTGTCTACTTATTTAAAAACGTTATCAATTATCTAGTTGATCAAGAAATTATAGCAAAATCCTAAGTAACTGGCACGCGACATGCATTTATTTAAAAGCTCTTTGACCCATTTGATGTCTTTTAAAGTTTAAATCGATGCATTATAAATGTTTGGTAAATGTCAAGCGAACGAAAGCGAATAAAAAACAAGGAACATATAACTTATAAACCAAGGCTTTTAATGTTAAAACCTACTAGGAGTTTATAAACATATAAGAATATGGTTCGTTTAACTTGCTGTCCATCTAATCTTAACATGCAAATGAAACAATAAAACAAATCTTATTGTCAACAATTGCTGTTTAAATAACTTTATAGTTCGCGCTATCGATATATCGATAACGCACACCCAGTGGCCGCCAGCGCTGGCACATCTAGCCCAAATCGCTGTACTGCTCCTCCCACGCCAGTCGAATCTGTCGCCAAACGAGCCGATCGCCCATCACTGCCTGTGTATAAACAGTTGGCAAGAAACGAAGTCGAAAAACAGAAGTTTTGCTCGAAATGGCCGCGTAAAAACCCATTAAAGCCACTTTCATTACTGCACGACCGAATCGGAATATATATATATATAAAATAGTGGCAGATAACAGGCGGAGAAGCGGAAAAGCAGCGAAACACCCGGAACATATTGATACATATGGACGTAGACTTCAAGATAACGAAAGAAGTAAGTTGCCGCGTCGCGTTTTCCATACATTTACCTTTCACTGGCTGTTTCTTTAGCTTTCAGGCATTTCCGATAATATATAATGGTGGCGGCAAAGTACGAGCGGCTGAATACCAGTGGTGAGGTGGGCGGGAATGGAAATGGGAATGCCAGCGATGCAGAAGACGAGGAGATCGAACTCCATTTGACGCAGAAGACGCAGCTGAGCAATGGCCAATGGTTGCGCCAGAGCAACTTCAAGTACGCCAGCGGAAAGTGCGGATCCGGCGAGACGCCGTGCAGCAACGAAACGTTGGCCCAGGAGAACATGATGATGCAGATGGCCGTGGGTACGCTGGCCATTATCTTCCTGTATCTGGCGCTATCCATATCGCTGACATTCTACCAAACGGACATCAACCGGCAGATGCCCTTTCCCCTGGCCATCGTAACCTATCATCTGGTTGTGAAGTTCCTTCTGGCCGCCGCGGCGCGCAGAATCTACAGGATGCGAGTGGGTCGATCGCGGGTTCAGTTGGATTGGAGGCTCGCCCTGCGGAAAATGGCACCCACTGGAGTTGCCAGTGCCATCGACATTGGATTCTCGAACTGGGGCCTGGCTCTGGTGCCCATTTCCCTCTACACCATGACCAAGTCCTCGACCATTGTCTTCATCCTGCTGTTCGCCATTGCTTTTGGACTGGAGAAGAAGGTGAGTCAATGTGCTATCCGCGAATACATACTGAAATAATTATATTTAAAATCACGTAAACGAGTTTTTATGAGCGTAATCTATTTAACTGTATAAAAAGACCTTACAGGTGCAAAAATTTTTACAACTTTTAAAGATTCTTATCAAATTGTATTCTATATGTTCAAGGAATTTAAGTTAAAGGGAATTAGATATGATATGAGAACATACTTCTTAAACATTTTAATCATTAACAGGTTAATGATAATTGTATTGATAGCCCTCAACGATTGCGAAAAATTTTTGGAAACCAAGTAGTTTCAGTATTTTATCAAATATAAATAAGTTCGTTGATAATATTTTTACCTATTGAAATCAAAACAAATTCACTTAATGAGACTTGATTATTTTCCAACAGCAACACGATAAAGAAAAGATAAAAACCATTATCTCGGATATTATTTTTGTAGACTATAAATGTTGCATTATTATCAGTCAATTGTAAGCAATCCATTTACCTAGTCACTTAACTTGTAGATAACGAATTTGGCATATTTATAAACATGCGATGATGTTGATATTAACATTAGAGCATATACTTATCAGTTAGATAATAAAAAAAAAGGAATAAAAATAGCACCAAACAGGTTTGATATGTGCTAAGTATTTGAAACTTGCTAGTCTAGTTTCTTATGACTAGACCTGAATTGGTAAAACCCAAGAATTATCAAAGATTGCACTTTCTTTGTGTCGAAATGGCATTAATGGCATTATTTACTTTTAGAGCTGGTATCTGGTCTCGATTGTGGGCCTGATAGGCACTGGCCTTCTGATGTTCACCTACAAGTCAACGGACTTCAATGCCCTGGGTTTCTTCTTCATCCTTTTCGCCTCGCTGAGCAGCGGACTGCGATGGAGTTTTGCGCAGTTCATAATGCAGAAATCGAAGCTAGGCTTGCACAATCCCATCGACATGATATATTACATGCAGCCGTGGATGATTGCCTCGCTGGTGCCCCTCGTAATTGGAATCGAAGGTTAGTTTGTGGCTTATTACTTGAAAATGAGTGTCTAATTACCCCCAATCCTCTCCAGGTGCCGGCCTCATCGCGGTAATAGAAGATCTGCACAACCACACCTCGAATGAGATAACTTGGGTCATTGCGAGGATATCAGCGGGCGCTTTGTTGGCTTTCCTTATGGAGTTCAGCGAGTTCCTGGTGCTCTGCAAGACCTCCAGTCTGACGCTCTCGATAGCCGGCATTTTCAAGGATATCTGCCAATTGGCACTAGCCGTGACCATCAGGAAAGACCACCTGAGTGTCATCAACTACATTGGCTTGATCATTTGCCTGGCGGGTATCGTTTGCCACCTCCTGCTCAAGTACTCCAATATGAAGGAGATGCAGCGGCAGCAGGAGTTGCAGCTCGATAACGACCAGGAGGAGTCGTTGCCAAGGGAGTACAAATTCAACGAGGGCAGTGCCATTGTGGGTATCCATGTGAAGTCGCACTCCACGCTGACGGTGCCATTGCTGGAGCAAACCGACTCGGAGGACGAGTCTGGTGCGAGCAACAAACAGAACGCCTCCGATGTGATCTTCGACGTGCTGAAGCGACGCGACATGCAGCGATGAAAGCCAATCCTTGTACAGATGTCCTGTAAATGTTGTAAATTCAAACTACTTTTATGTTTACCAGCACCTTGGCCCATGCAACTACCTACCACACTGGGATTAGCAATGCAGGTTTAAGTAAGCTAGTTAGTTTGACACCCTTCATTCCTTCCGACACCGATTCCCTCAACTTCCTCGATGCATTCCCGCCTTGTGCATTTAGGGGCTAGGCTAGATATATGAGACGTACGTCAAATTGAAGTGTGTGTGTGTAATGAGTACACTCATGTTTAAGTTGATTTGATTGTAACGACACGAAATCTAAGGGACAAAGAGTAATCTTTGGACTACCAATTAACCTTTAAATAGGAGTTAGTTTTAATCTTTTTGCATTTGTGAAGCTGAAAATGTATTGAGAACTGTCCAAAGTTTGCTTGAGTTCCGAAATCGATCTCGTTTCTTTTTTGTAAAAACTCAATCTTAAGTCATACGACCTATGTAAAAATAAGAAAGCCTTAATGACCCTTTCATTGTTTCTTAACTGGCATCTTTAATTTGGCACTCCAAATTGAATTATAAACCCTTAAAGTTATAAGAATTTTAAATTTAAAAGCTCCCGCAAACGTTTGATTAAATTAAACAAGGGGCATTGTTCTTTAGCGAATTATAAATAATGTCTTTGTTGTTTTTAGTTAATGCATCATTTTTGTTGAGTTTTTGACATATTGTATTTATAAGTTTATAAGATAATTTCAAATAAATATGAAATACATATATATTAAAGCATAACATCACGAATTTAATATGGGTGAGGTTCAACTCAATTGAACAAGACCATATCTACGTTATTGATGTCATTTCACTTTTAAGTATTTGGATTTCCTCCAAATGGTAATAGTTTCTTCTTTTTTCCTCTGCACTAATCTTTGGGTACACTCACGACTTTGGCGTGTTTCAATGGGTGAAGGTTTTCGGAATCGTCTTCAAAGCGCGGGCGCTTCAAATTGATGTGCTCTTTGGGAAGCAAAGTCGATGAATGTCGTGGAGGTGGATTCTGCAGCTGCACGGTAATTATGTTGCAGGTCTCTAGTGTGACCACTTCATCGGACACCACCAGGTTTGTGTTCTCAGTGAAGGACTCCTCGAATCCGGAATCGGGACTGGCTAAGCTCTGGTTGGTCTGAACAGAGGGACTGCCGTAGTCGGGCTGAATAGTATGGTAATAATGATAGTCGGTCAGGACGTTCATGTAGGGCTCGACATGAGCCTCAGTGTAGGAGGTCAGTCCGACGAGGTACTGCGACCAGCGCCTGACTCCGCTGACCTGGCGAACTGCAGCAATGCAGGCGGCAGCCAAAAGGGATGGCAGATCGTTGGCAAATCTGGAAACTGAATGAGTGTATAAGTGGTATCCAGTACCTTCCTTGGCAATTCGATACTCACTGTACAATGTGTAATCCGCCATGCGAAGGAGCAACTGCGCCAACATGGACAGCATCTCTTCGAAGCTTATATATCGCTGGTATGGCTGGGTGTGATTGTTCCGCTCGCACTCATCCAACATTTCGGTGTAGTTCTTGAAATCGGAGCGAGTGAGAAAACTGCAGGCGAAGAGCTCCACAAAACTGGCGGTGGTAGGACGTATTAGCTCGAAGTTCAGGAAGCACAGGATCTTCCTTTCCACAGCCTTGTACTCGAATGCCGTATAGGAGTTCTTGACCAATTGGTTCATTTCGCAGTAGCGCGGAATAAACGCTTCCGTGTTTTCGATCTGCGCAGCTATATGAAGACAAGTGATGGCCACCAGAAGCAGCTTGTCCGGGCGGATTTTGTAGTAATCAACAAAGCGATCCATATAGTAGACGGCTGGAGTGAAACGAGTATCAATGAGTTGTGTGCGTGCAGCGAGGCTCCACTGTACAGGGCTCACCCAGGTGCAGAGCACAGCGACTAAGCTTGTGGGTGCTGGTCGCCAGTTTAAGCAACTGCAGCATTCTTCGGCGCTCGTTCAGCTGCGGCGAAAGGTAAAAGAAAGGCCGCCGGCGGAGTTCTTGCTCCCTCATGGTCAAAAATATATCCCGGGCATAGTCGCTGAGCCAGTGCGTCTTGGCCAGGCGCTACAAATTGGTATTTAACGAAATAAAGTTGGACTCGCAAAAGTTAAGCACATGTCCGTTCACCTCGACATCTGCTTGCGGACAAGTTTTCTTCAATTTGCGATCGACGACGAAGATGTTCTGCTCGGCAGCCACATTCTGCTCCATTATATCGAAATCGAATGAAATGACTTAAATCACAGATATTAAGGCAACAACTTAACGGCGGAAAGAGCAAAACAAATGAAGGAGAAAACAAAAGGAGCGCAAATATGGCGCTACAACGGTTCCGGCCAGTGCTACCACACTGCGAAGCCAAACGAGCAGGGTTGCCAGACTGACCTCAGGAGTGTTACCATTTGGTAATATTGCCACATATGTAAATTTAAAACAAGTTTATTGAAAATTTGTTTTATTTTATTTTGTCAATAACAAGTGTTTTCTCAACAACAATCAAAATCTAATAATAAACTGTCATATGTGCTTAGTTCAAATCATCTGTAGTAGATAATGATACACTGTGCACTGGATATTTTGTAGTTGAGTTAAGGCACGAATGTTTCCAAGCAAACAGGGACCTCATCTTCCTGATTTACCAGCATTTGAGGCAGATCACAGCCAAAATAGGCGTTATTTTTGGCACAGAACAGGATTAGCTGGCGCCAGCACTCGTCGACGGCCAGAAGATGGGGATTCCCGAAGATGATCATCATGGCGCGTGCTCGGGAAACGGCCACGTTAAATCGCTTGCTGCAACGCACGAATCCCAAGGAAAAGTGGGCATCCAGGCGCAGGATCTCTTCTGATGAACGCACCGTGGAGATTAGCATAATGTCACGTTCCTGGAAATAACGAACGTTAAATGTGCACGTAATATCGATTTCAGTTCCGCCCCACCTGTCCCTGAAACTCCTCGACGGATCCAATCTTCGGCATGACCACGTCGGTGCCAATGAACATACTCCGCAGCATCTTCACCTGCTTTTGATAGGGCGTGATTATACCGATCTGGTCGGCAGTCACATTAGCGCGGTACAGGGCGATGGTCATTAGGAACACTTCCCTGACCTCTTGGGGATTGAACCAGGAAGGGGAATCGTTATTTTGCCTGTTTTCGCCAATGATTCCGTAAAAGAACGTGCCGTGTGCTTGCGGGATATCTTTTTCTGTCTCAAATACACACCGCAGTTTACTTAGAAGGCGAGATTCCCTTGAATCCGTTTCGGAAACCACTGGGATCAGTTCGTCATCGTAGAATAGCCTGTTATAAATGCTCATAACGGACGGTAATGCTCGGTAATTGTACAACAATTTGGTCAGCACTAGTGGATTGTAGCCTGAGCTGTCGGGAAATCGCTGAAGATCTTTTCGATACGGCGAGCGTTCCAGCAATCTCTCCAGGAAGGATATGGAAAATCCCATTTTCTTGCCAATTTGAGTGTGCACAACAGACTGCAACTGGCGAGGATCACCTGACAGAACAACTTGACAGCGTTTCTTCGTTAGCATTACAATGGGTACCATTGTTTCTGGTTCGGTGCATTGACCAGCCTCATCGAACAGCACGTGAGTGAAATGGCCCGCTGGAAACCCCAATTGTAAAAAGTTTCCCAAAGTAGTGCAGGTGGAGATGGTAATGCGATGAGTACCCATAAACTTAGCTTGACAGCAAAGCTTCAATCCCGATTCGGTGACCACCATCTATAGCAAATAGCAACAAAGCCAAGATTAATTGGTGTCCAATCGAAATGATTACATTTTTCTACTCACCTTGTCCTCGCAACTGCCCACAGCACCGACATCACTTGTGGCGCAGTAGCTCATTAGTTCTGGCGGAATCAAGTCTCTCTCCACTTGATTAAACGAGACGAGTCGAATGAAATCCCCCTGGAGTAAAGCTTTGCTATCGATGAGCCTCTTTGTCACCAAATCAGCTGAGCTGTTCGATGGTGTTCCAACCAAGATTCGGGCACCAGGCAGATTCCTAACCAACTGGAGTAGGGTCTCAACCAGTGTCACTGTTTTTCCACTGCCCGGAGGCCCAAACAGCACATAGGGAATGTTCTCCGCTTCACCGCGCAGTATATTGAAAACAGCACGTTTTTGGATGGCATTTAGCGACTGATTATACCACTCTAATTTCGAATCGTACAAGTACATGTCGTCATCCTTCATATAAACATCCAGCTGGGGATTCTCGCGCTTGGTTACTTTGCTGGGAAACAAGAAATCCTCGCCTATTACTCCTACAATTTTGGAGATCGCATGGTGCTGCTTGCGAAAGCTGTAGCGTGAGAAATAGAACTCTAGTCGATAGTCCTCGCCATTATATTTCTCCTGGAAACTGGATTGGAATTTGAGTAGAATGCGATCGAAGAGCACCTTATGGATAATGCCCTCGTAGGACTTGGTGGTCCCGGAATTGGGATCCGACCAGGGATTAATGACTCGCACTGTATCGCCAATGACCAGCGACGGTCGACGCTCGGCTAGATTCTCGATCTGCAGCGTGAGGAACTCTCCGTCACGCAGAAAGTGGGCTCGGTCCCTGTCGTAGTTGCGGAAATTCACGAAGCACTCAATCTCCTCCAGGTGTAGCAGCAATCTGAAACGGTGCATATAGGTTTTAACGCTTAGGGGTTCCCTGAGAAATGAATAGTGCTGCTCAATGGTTTCGATCATTTCTTGTCGTCGTTCAGTAGTCAAACAAATTTGGCGCAATTGCTTGGGCACCTTAAAAAACGGTAGTATTAAAAATGAGAGTATTTTTTATTGTGAGGAGAACTCCTTACTTCAAAGGAACCCAAACGCAGGGCAACAAATCGGCGCTTGGTAACAATATGTTGTCCCGGGATGACATCCAACTTGTTGCACCAAACTTGGTTGGCGTAGAATCGGGACCTCTCATGGCTGTTACGACCGGGTGCTATCAAAGCTTCAGCTGCTATCATACGTTTCTCCGCTTCAGCGGCTTCCTCCTTGGTTTTGCACACTATCACCGTGAAGACGCGCTTCACCTTCAGTAGATCAAAATTCAGCTCGTACTTTTCGATTGCTTCCCCCAGGAACTGCGTGTGGATCTCAAAGGTCACTGTTATTTCGGAGCCGCTGGTCATTTCCTTGGATTCGAGAGGGCTGGTCACGCTCAACTGAGACTCACTGTCATTGCAGACGGTGATGCTCTCCAGGCGCAAAGTGCGGTTAAGATTGTTGGTCAGCTTTATAGATACGCTTTGCTTTTGCCAGAGCTCTGTGGTGATGAAGCGATTTACACCAGTCACCGTAACTGCTAATCCACTGACCGATAATCCCATACTGCCCTGCTGAGTCAGCTTGGTAGCCCCAAAATTTTTTTCCAGCGGAGTAATCCTAATGGCGCGTCTCGTAAACTTGGACTGGGGAATTAAAACACACGTATAAAGAAGAAAATCGCAAAGTTTTATGTTCCTTCTTTAACTTACATACTGACACTCGATAAGATCGGCGAGCACAATGTCGTCCAGATGAAGTTCCGTGCCTGTGGGCAAGTCCGTCTTTAAAACGTAGGTTTCCGGACCGAGCACAACTATGTCCATGTACACGCGCTGCACAATGCACTTTTCACCTTCCTGAATGCGGGTGGGAAATAACTTTGTCACCTCCAGGATTTCTCCCTGTTTGTCCACGAAACCGTCATCCAGCTGAATGTTGCACTCTAGGCGCACTCGATCTCCATTCGTTGGGATGAAGTTCATCTCGATGTTGTCTAGCTCGACGGTCAGCTGTCCGTAATCCGTTTCCACGTCTATGGAAGATGCCAGACGCTGGCTAATCAGACCCAAAACGCGCCTTGTTTCGGTGTTAAAGAATTTCGGCTTTTCGTTCTTCAGGTTGTCTACAGCTTTCTCAATCTGACAGAAGTTGGGATTATAGATATTAAGCATTGGCTTTCAAAAATGTCTAATAAATCTAATACCATGCGCTTACCTCCTGTTGGCTTGTGTCCTCCCAGCAATGCTCAAGGATACGCTTCACCTTGACCACCCGCATGGCTTCCCCCGTTGTAAAAGTCAAATATTCCACTACACATCCGACTTGTAGATCCAAGATGATATCCTCTGCCACCTTGCAATCGAAGAAAACGTCTTTGTCGATGACTCCCCGATCGCTTTCCAGACTGGTGATCACACCCTTTCTGGCGGTGCAGAAACTTTCTTTATTGACGTCCATTTCTGAAAGTCCATGCGTAAGCTCAGCGATCTTGTCACTTAAAACCCCATCCATTTCGTTGGGATTAGCCTTAAGCTGTTGATCCATCTTCTCCTCCATTAGTTTTCGGTCTAAAAAGCTATTCTCCCGATTCAAACTTTCCACGATATCCTCCCGGTTACGACCCGGGTTCGTGAAAAACTTGCTAACGTATGTGAACATTTTTGCTCGATAGATGCTCTGCCGTTCCTACTGCGCTGCTTTTTTGTCGAGACTCTCATACATCCAGTCGGTTTCGCTGAGATAGCTTAATTCCTTGCGCAGATTCTGCAGACGCTTCAAGTGGTTCTCCGACGTCTCCGCCGCCTTCCCGCACTCGGTGGTTTCGCTCTGCGATTCCGCCTTGTCAGCTCCGATCTCGGGTTTCTTAGCCTGAAAATGTAGACCAACTATAATGTAAACATTTGAGAACGTACAGAGTTGCCATCTATGACACCGACGGCTTAATTATCCTACAATTTTCATTTAAGAACATTTTGTTGTTATACTTAATATTTATACTATACTATATTTATATTATACTATATTTATTTATATGAGTATATATAAATTAAATTCTATTACGATATTAAGGCTCAACATCTGCATACACTTTCAGCATGTTTTGTAACGGAAAATTAAAAGCTTTGTGTTAGGTTTCTTGAATTCAATACTGATTTGTTTTCAGTGTAGGCTAATAAAATAACTGAAAAAACGCAAGTTTGAATGGAGAAGAAGTAACGGAAGTCTCAGGAAAAGACGGCAATAGTTTTTACAGTTATCCCTGCACTGTTTTCGTCTCCTTCTATCACGCAAAAATAAGGATGGAAACAACAACAAACTCATACCTCTGCTTCGCTGGATTCTACGGGAATATTGGTGGCCGTACCGCTTGTAGACGCTTCTTCTTTGATGGTTATACTACCGGATGCTTCACTGGACATTGTCCAATCACGAAATTACCTTGGTTATCAATCTGTGGACCAAATATGTGAGTTCCATACCGGCTTTTTGCAAATGCGCAGCTGCATTTGCTATGTTTACCCGTACTTACAAATATTCGTAACGCTGTTGAATTAATAGACGCACTGCACTTTGATTCTTAAGAATTCAATGGGAAATAGTCATAGTATTCGAAAAAACTCTGGATCCAAATTTCGAGCACAAAGCGTCTTGTCGAACTTTTAAGTGTGACCGGATATAGCGGCGTAGAAAATATCCCTGACAGTGGTATTTTCTTATAGTGTGTCAAATTATTTCTTATTTATTTATATTCTCCATATTTATAAATAAATCCCAAAAAATAAAATAAAACAAAAATGTTAGGAAAAGGACTCCTTTTTAGATTTTTGTTTTTGGAATCCTCATAAAATTCCTCATAAAACCACTAAAAAAAATTGACTCGATGCTGATAATACACACGCAGGTTTATGTTTTTTTTTTCAAGAGTACCTGCTAGTTATCTGTCACTTATATTTAAGAAATAAACAGTCAAATTCCGAAATATGCTAAATATTTTTCAGCAATCCGAACAGTCTTTCGAGTATATGTGTAAAAAAAGTCCATAGATGGTTTCCTTTTCCATAAATACCCGTGTGATCGATAAGATTAAAAAATATGTTCAATACTTTTCGCAGTTGAAATAGTTTACCAAATAGGAAAACCAACAAAACCAACTGCTGTATGTTTGATGAGTAAGAAACTGAGCACCAGCGGCGATAAATGGTTCCCGTAAACAGCGCACGCCAGCGCAGAGGCCGCGATTCTATTGAAATAAGTGTGTATATATATACAATATATCTTTATATACAACTATATAAAAACAAAATACCCCGCTCAACAGGTGATTACAGGGTATAATCGATAACCATAGCTCAGCCATTGTGATTTTCAGCAATCCACTCGCATGGTCACACTGCCTGTCCAACCCTCCCGCACCTTACCACTCGACCAACGTGCTTGTGTGCAGAATTTCCACGGCTAAATAAAACCAAAAATTGGCAAAGCGCCGTGTCAGATTTAGCTGTCGATTGCCGAATTCCGCAGGAGCAGAACCTCGTCGCCGGAGCCACCGAAGCGGAGTCACGATCAGAAGATCACCAGTACCAGGAGCACCCAGTGGACAGTCTTCCTTCTCTTTTTCTTGGCTGCTGAGGCGTCGCGTGTGCGGATCTTTCAGCGGTGAATAACCCACGGCTTTTTGTTTTCGGCCAGAGGAGGAGCGTGTTGCAGTCGCAAGCGGGAAGATGGTTAAAGCTAAAAAGGGCAAGAAAGAGATACTGACCAAGGTCGAAGGCGGTTCCTCGGCGGACGAAATGTGAGTCTTGTGCAAGTGCATGCCCACCTGCCAACTTGGCAAACTTTCTAACGCAAATTATTCAATCTTACAGCTCCGATGTGGACAGCGACCAGTTGAGCCTCAACAACAAGAAGAACCAACCCCTGAAGGGCAATAAAGCTGGCGATGACGATGTTAAAGCCGTGACCAAGGGGGTCAAGAAGCTTAATGTCAAAGGAAAAGGCAAAACAGGAAAAAATGACGACTCCGATGAGGAGGAGGTGGTGCCCGCCAAGGGCAAAGCTTCCAAGAAGTCAGCTTTTGAGCTCCTAATGGACGACGACGACCAGGACGAGCCCGCTGCACAGGAAAGTCAGTCTGAGGAGGAGGAAAAGGTAGTGATCTCCAAGCCACAGAAGAACGAAAAGAAGGGCAAAAAGGCCAAACGCAAGGGGAAGGACGACGACGATGAAGATCTGGACAAGGTTTTAGCTGAGCTTCAAGCGGAATACGCCGGCGAGGCTGCTCCTGCTCCCACTACTGTTGTTTCCCCCGAAGAACTGGCCGATGAGTTCTCCAAGAAAAAAAAGAACAAGAAGCAGGCCAAGCAGGCTGCTGTGGCAGAAAACGCCGGAGAGGATGAGGCCAGCGATGACGAGGAGGGCGGCAGCACTGTGAAGTCGGCTGCCCAGAAAAAGAAGGAGAAGAAGGAGCGCCAAAAGAAGGAGGCTGCCCTAGCCAAGCAAAAGGCAGCTACTGAACCCAAACCGAAGCCCGTGGAGAAACCTGCGCCAGAACCAGAGCCCGTAGCTACGGAAGAAGTCCAGCCCGCGGCCGAGGAAGAGGAGGAAAAGTCCAGCAAAAACAAGAAGAAGGGCAAGAAGGACAAAAAGGCCGAGCCTGAGGAGGAGAAGAAGGACACAAAGAAGAAGGGTATGTCTGCCGCCATGGTGGCGGCCATGCAGGAGCAGCTGAGAAAGCGAAAGGAGGAGGAGGAGCGCCTGGAGCGGGAGGAGGCAGAGCGAATTCGACTGGAGGATGAGCGCGAGGAAGCCCGCCTGGAGGCAGTGCGTCTGGAGGCCGAGAGGAAAGAGAAAAAGAAGCAGCGCGAGGCAGAGCGGAAGGCTCGCTTGAAGGCGGAAGGCAAACTGCTCACCAAGAAGCAGAAGGAGGATAGGGCTAGGGCACAGACTCTTCTGGAGTCTCTAAAGGCTCAGGGTCTTGAGATTCCTGATCCCAACGACAAGCGACCCACGCGGCCAGGTATGTAAATGACAGTTTTCATAAATTTGTATGCCGGGACATTATTTTTTGTGTTATTAGCTTACAATCTAAGTATCAACCTCCCAACTAACTGATTAATGTCTTTCAGGAACTCGCATCCGTCCGAACAAAAAGAAGGGCCCTAAGGAAGAGGCCGCCGAGGAGGAGGCCAAGGCAGCGGAAGCCCAAGCGGCCGCCGCTGCTGCCGCTGCAGCTGCTGCCGAAAAGGCCGAGGAGGAGAGGGTCAAGGAGAGTTGGGATGCCACCGATAGTGAGGCTGAGCCAGAGCCCGAGGAAGAAAAGTCGCAGGCCACTAACAATGGCAAGACCGAGGCTGCCGAGGAAGAGGACGAGGATACAGATGACAATGAAGATGACGACGATGATGAAGACGACAGTGATGACTCCGATGAGGATAGCGACGATTCCCGTGAAGTATCGGTGTTGGCCAATGATCCAGAGTCACGACGACTGCGTGCGGAAGCCAGAATCCTAAAACGGCAAGCAGAGGCGGAAAAGAAGCGCTCTACCGACGAACTCAGAGCTGGAGTTGTTTGCGTGCTAGGCCATGTAGATACAGGAAAAACCAAGATCCTGGACAAACTGCGACGCACACACGTTCAGGATTCCGAAGCGGGTGGCATCACTCAGCAGATTGGAGCCACAAACGTGCCCATCGAAGCAATTAAGGAGCAGACTAAGTACGTAAAGGCGGCCGCTGGATTTGAACATCGCTTGCCTGGTCTATTGATCATCGACACACCCGGCCACGAGTCCTTCAGCAACCTAAGGAACCGAGGATCCTCCCTCTGCGACATAGCCATCCTGGTGGTGGACATTATGCACGGCTTGGAGCCGCAAACCATCGAGTCCATTCAGCTGCTCAAGAAGAAGAAATGTCCGTTCATTGTGGCCCTGAACAAGATCGATCGTTTGTACGATTGGAAGCAGTTGGCCAGGCGGGATGTTAGGGATGTGCTGAAGGAACAGCAGAGCAACACACAGCTGGAATTCCAACAGCGCACAAAGGACGTGATCCTGCAGTTTGCCGAGCAGGGCTTGAATGCTGCTCTGTTCTACGAAAACACCGATCCGAAGACATACATTTCCCTGGTGCCCACCAGTGCCATTTCGGGCGAGGGCATGGGCAACCTGCTCTTTATGATCGCCGACTTCTGTCAGAATATGCTGGCCAAGCGCCTGATGTACTCCGAGGAACTGCAGGCCACCGTGTTGGAGGTGAAGGCGCTGCCAGGTCTTGGAACCACCATCGATGCCATTCTGATCAATGGAAAGCTCCGCGAGGGTCAGACCATGGTTGTGGCCGGCACTGATGGACCCATAGTCACCCAGATCCGCTCCCTGCTGATGCCGCAGCCCATGAAGGAGCTGCGTGTGAAGAACGCCTATGTGGAGTACAAGGAGGTTAAGGCAGCGCAGGGCGTTAAAATCGCCGCCAAGGATCTGGAGAAGGCTATTGCGGGCATCAATCTGCTGATTGCCCACAAGCCCGATGAAGTCGAGATTTGCACGTAAGTTTTAAGTTTCTATTATAATCGATGAGATATTTGTGTTTTAAGCTTTGCATTCTCATTATTTTAGAGAGGAAGTTGCCAGGGAGCTGAAGAGTGCCCTTAGTCATATTAAACTGGCTCAGACAGGCGTTCATGTCCAGGCCTCCACGCTGGGTTCGTTGGAGGCTCTTCTGGAGTTCTTGCGCACATCTAAGATTCCTGTAAGTAATGTAAATAGGTTCTTAAATGTATTCTGTAGTTTTAGCTAAACCATTTTCAAAAGATAGCGCCATTCATACTAGCACCATTTCTTTGTCTATTGGGATTCATAGCATACTTTCCGGCGACAGAATGCCAAATGCTAACGAAGAATCTCATTTACATTTAAATGTGTTAAGTAATGGGTTTGATAAATGAAATGATATTAGCAGATGCAATCGAAGATTTCCCATAGTTTCTGCACACTTTATTTGCAGTTAGAAAAACAAGCGTTGGATGCAAACCAGGTTGACTCACATTTTCTGCTCAATTGATTAACACCCTTTCAAATCAGTGGTATTCCTAACCCCCCTGACTAATAATGAAGTATACGTGCGAAATGAATAACAAGCGAATCAGAGGGATAGAAAATCCCCCAGGGGAAATGGAACTCAGACGATGCGCTAACATAATTTCGCACCGTTTGTTTAGACAATTAGCCAAGAGAATATTTTCGAGCCAACCACATAGTTCCCAAAAACGGAGGGAGGGATAACCTTTTAATAGGTGGGCTCTGCAATTTATGTACACATTATTTATTTCTGCCCATGGCGGGTTATTTCTAACAGCTCGTATAGTCCGACGAGATAAACAAAATCTCTTTTGGGCCGCCCCAAAAAGAAAAGCAAAATAAGAAAACGCATAGTACGCAGTTTGGAAAATTTGCCTTATTCCTGGCTACTTTTCGATATCGCTGGCAAATTGAATTCGGTGCGGCGACAAAGTTGTAAATTTGCGCTGGCCAAAAAACTATTTCGGATTCGGGAATTATGAGTGCGTGAGGAGGCGGGGGCCCACGAGATTCTCTCCTCCTGTCTGCCAGACTACGCCGTAAACATAAAAATGCGTATTTTTGTAAACTGCAAACCCGGCCGTTCTAGCCACCAAAACGACGATGATGATGATGATGATGATGATGATGATGATGATCATGGCTATGGCGATGTTGAGGATGATTCATGCCGAAAGAAGGCGAATGGCGGGCGCCCAGCCAAGTGAACACGCACTATAACCATTTCATTTCGCTGTCTGCCCCCCAGTCTCGAGAAGATTGAACACCCAACTAAAAATACTGGCCGCTCTATATACCATATAGATAGATAGATAGATAGGCAGGCAAACGCATGTATATCTGGTATCTGGTCTGGTGTACATATGTATGTGCATATATACTCGTATGGCCGCAGCGGATATGACAACTCAAATTCCAATTTAGCAAATATTTATTATTCCCTAGCAAAGGCGGCCCAGTCAATTTCACACGCCGTAAATGAATGAATCGATCGAGATTGCCTCGTTTTTTAATGGAAATTAGATAGTCAGAATTACTTGCCTTATGCGATTGACCATTTTTTTTTTCGCTTGCCTCAGCTGCGGAAATGTTGCAGCGGAAGCGCGGATAAAGTGAACAAAACAGTAAACAGGCATATGGGCCATTTGATCCAAGACCCCGATACTCGAGCGTTCTGTTGTTTCAGCAATTTTCTATTTTTCGCCCGCCCCGCCACACACACACTATTTTCTTTTTGTTTTATACTCTTCCGTTTCTGCTGACACTACAAGCTCATTAGCGACAGCAGCCCACATTTGCTAAGGTTTCCCACAGTCTCATCATCATCTCGATGCGGCCATGTGGCCATGCAGCCATCATTATCATAATTATTATCATCGGCAGGCC
Organism: Drosophila sechellia; assembly: GCF_004382195.2. Taxonomy (NCBI): domain Eukaryota; kingdom Metazoa; phylum Arthropoda; class Insecta; order Diptera; family Drosophilidae; genus Drosophila; species Drosophila sechellia. The sequence goes on along the minus strand of NC_045951.1, from coordinate 3,434,691 downwards.
ACAACACTTTCCCAGGCCTTAAGGTTCCTACCAAACGCACACACATACAGTCGAGCGATCCAATGCGATCCGGGCCGAAACGCCAACGCAATCTAAAGCACAGCGAGCTGAAAAACTATGCAAATTAGCCACCAAATGCAGCCACAGGGCGCGTGGTTGTGAACTGCTGAACTGAATGAATGAGCCACTGACTGGCTGACTGACTGAATGAATGATGATACCAGGCCAGGGACGTTTCAGGCCGCAAAGGGGTCATCGATAAGTCTGACTATTTGATTTAAGGTGACTTTTAGAGCTCGAGAGCTCTTAAGTTGGTAATTTCGAGTTTTACTTAGCCTCCCACGCATGTTTACTAAAGTGGTCTTAAATATTTGTTAGAATTATTAGATGCAGCTTAGCTAAGCATACTTGCTAAGCATGCTTGCTTAGCGTGCTCTCCAATGAATCTCCTTTCACAGAGTTACTAGCCAATTAGATGCTTAACCCTTTTTCGAGAGAACTCCGCTCCACTTCAACCTCAACCATCTGAGTTTCCTTTTGTCTTGCGGCCCACTGAAATGATTTCCAAGTAGTTTTTCTGAGTCGCGCCCATTGGATTTGATTTCTTTGGCTTTTCGGCCGGTCACTTCGGCTCTTAATGAATGAATTAACAATTTCTGCAGTCGCATGCACATGCTGTCCATATGGCCACGGCTTTTTCGATATGGCATGGTGTCGTCGGTTTTTGCTCTTTATTTTTTTTTTTGTTCGGTTTTTGGTTTTCCGATTTTGTCACATTTTAGACGAAAAATTTGTCGCCGTCATGTTTACTGCGCTCGTTTCGAAAATCAATTATGGCCAGCCGACTGACTGACTGACTGAGTGAATGAGTGACGAACTGACAGAGTGACAGACTTCTGCTGAAGGCTGTAGATTCATTCATGATTTGAGCCAGAGATGCTGACCATGTGGGCCGACCACCGGCCGGCTACGTAACAAGTTTCGCCTTCATTTAAGCCAAATTTAGTAACTGGCTAACTGGCTAACAACATTCACAGACACTCTCGCGGGCTCTACCTTTTTTTGGACCGACTAATGCTATGTAAAATGCCATAAAACTTTATGGTTATCGCCGCCAGAGTCATTTTTCAAGGCACCCACATATGATGTCGGCCTCTTCGAATCGAAATCGGTATTCGCTATTTGGTGCTTTTGCTTTTTTCCTGCGTGGCCGTTGAAATACGAGCAGGGTTGCCAATTTATTGGCACTGCCAAACTGACGGCCGGAAATTGTCATTTGAGTGCTGGCCGCTGCCGTTCGATAAAAACGAAAAATAATAAAGAAAACCCGCTTAAAAGTTTTGTTTCGCTTAGCCCATTAATTTCTGACACGTCGCAGGTTGCGTTGATTGACGATTGCCAATCAATCTTGCGCCTGCACTGGTCTACTAATTGGTATTCATGCGATCCAAATTGCACGGTTTCGGACCTCTTCCGTCACCTGAAAGACGTTGAATAAATTCACTCGCTGGATGAGAACAGAACAATGAATTATAGGATTATTTAGAGAATAGAATAGAATAGAAGTTTGCACTGCTATTCAACATATTAATTGAGAATTAATAGAGAGTAGCAAAAGTAAAAGCAAAAAGAAAACAATCAATTGTATGGCAAACAAATCAATTACAAATGCTTTTATTTAACTTTTGTTTTTTAATTGCGTCCCACATATCGAGCGGCATTTATGAAATAGTTGTTTTTATTGTGTTGTTTCATTCACTTAGCAGATACATCTGCTTGTTTGCACAGAGATACAAATGTATATGTGTGCGGGCACCCAGATGCTCGTGTACAATAACTCATTTCATTGATCAAATAAACATTTGCTACACATTTCGATAAATTAAACACGCGGCCCCGCCCCCTTTTTGCCCCTCTGCGCGACAGGGCAATAACAACAAATGACTGCTACCAAGAGCAACTGATCAATGTCGAGTATTCGATTCATTCATGAAAATTTACTGCACTTGTTGCCCAGCTCGATGGCCATGTGGTTTGCAGCCGAGTGTGCGTCACCATCGCGATTAAGAATTTATTTTATTCCCCTTTTGAAAATGAATAATTACATTTAATTACTTAGTACAAACTATAAATTGTCAGCCATTTAACTCGGAGGGTACTAAAAACCAATATGTGTTGGCGGCTTCTAAGCCTGGCCGCTAAAATCGTATCTATTCTGTGGGCCAAATAACAGAACCGATAAAAATGCATGTTAAAATGCGCTTTTCCGCCTCCAGACAACAGTCGACATTCCTCGGTTACGTCATGGAAAATGTTTTCGCCAGATTTATGGTCCGTTGGCTGCACATTTTTATGATCGCCTGCCGGAAAATCCAAGCCAAAGACAGCATGAATGAGCGGCTGCTACCACTCACCATCTTTCTCTCCCGCTCTCTTTGGGCCATTGCAAACACCGTTATGCATTTGGCCTGCAATTTCTTTTGACGTTTGCAGTGGTGATGGTACCTGGGTGCGGTACAAGACTCAAGCCGAAAGGTACCTAGCCAATCAAAGGTACACTGCAATGCCTTTATTCAAACCTTTATAATGGTATTGAAATCCTGCACCTCCACCTCCGAATTCTTAAGCACTTTCTCAAGCTTGTGTAGATTTTAAATTCGCTTAAAATGTACCCATCTTTCTGGTAGGGTACACCTTCCATTTGGTACCCATCACTGTGAGTTTGCTGTTGATGTTGCAGCGTTGGCTTCATTAACATTTGCACCTCGTCGCCGTCAACGGCCAAATATAGCGGTGCTGCCGGCTGCCATTCATAAAAAGCTGTGTGCACCTCGGTGTGCAGCTGGTTAGTTGGCTTGCCTTGGTTAGCTTGGCTTATACAACTCTTGTACACCCGCAACGTGGCTGGGTTCATGTTCATTCATTCATTCAGTTTGGCAATCCACACACTCACACTCGCTCACACTTACCTGTCTTTTATTTGCACAACAATGTTTCCCGCAACTGTTTTTGGCTTTTGTCTTGTTGTCTTTTTCATGAATGAAAAATATTGCGCACTCGAGAAATTGCTAGACGCTGGCTGCCTTCTTTTTTTATTGCTGAACAGCTAGCTACTGGTGTTGCCAAATAAGCTTAAGCTGATGTGCATATCTTTCTGAGGAAACGCGGATTTTTAAGGATCGAACATTTGGAGCTTATGCGTGTCCCCTCGCTGTATATCTATATCTATCTATTTATCTATCTATCTATCTGTATCTATTTATGTAACTCGAATTCTTGAGCATCATATATTTCTTCAACCTGTCGACCTACCCCAATCCCTTTCACTCCATATATATATGTGGGTATGGGTATCCAGTGGGATCCAAAAACCACGCCAGATGCTGTTGCTGCATTTGGGCAAAAATGTAATTATGTAGCCATCAACTATTCGTATGCATTCATTGTGCTGCGGTCGCCTTTGCCATAATTGTGTGTGCACGTTGTTGTTGCTGGCTGTGGATTTGGTTTTGGATACGGATTCGGATTTGGTAGGTGGGCCAGGTGGGCACATATGCCGCGCAGTCGGCCGCAAATGTGTATGACCGACGTAATTTGATTCCCACATGCATTTTAATTAAAAGTAAACAACAGAAAGTTTCGCAAATACAAGCTCGTCATGCTCGGCGACTTGTCGTCCGTTTGGGGCCGCCATTTGGCAGCGCATTTGCACGTTTGCATGCGAAATGCTAAATGCCAAATGCAAAACTATTCCAAAATCCACATCCACTGCCAATGATTGCGGTTTCGCCCACTCGCGGCAGAAGCTGCAGTAGCGGCAGTTAAGATAATTAGCCACTTTGGCCAGCATACTCATTCATACTCGTCTGGGTGGACAGCCAAGTTGCATGTGGCAGGAGGTGTGGAAATAATTAGCCATATTCACCGGTTTTTCTTTTTATCGAAAGATCAACATATGATTATGTATCTCCTCTATAAGGCATGGTTTCAAATATCGTTAAGGTATCAGTTAGTATACTTTCTTTTAATTGTTATTTAATCTCATAAATTCTTAATACTTTCTATCATAATCGTGTAATTTTCAAGGGATCAGCATACTCAACTAAAGTTCCATTGAAATAGTTCAACTAATACTTTTTTTTTGTAAGTTAATTATTTGATAAAAACTACTTTTCTGTGTTGCCAATTAGTTTGCACTTCAGAACGGCGGAAAAACGACGCAATTAATGAGGGAAAAACAGAAATACCACGCAAATATCTTTGGAAATATTGACGGCACAGAAACTGGCTAGATCGGGTGGCGTGACGTCTTCTCGGGGGTCCATTCATGAATGGTTCGATGGAGGAGGATGAGGAGGAGTAGGGTTGGAAGGGGTTGTTTGAATGCGACCCCAAAGAAAAGACCGGACCCAGAAAAGTCCATTGTTGGGTGCTTAACCCTCTGTTCCGCCCCTGTATTCTCGTGTTTTTTTGACGCTCTTCGCTGAATTTCATGAATGAATTTGATTTCGCTGCGGTCGTGGTTCTCTTTCCCATGCTTAGCGTGTTTCGTAGTACTAGCTTGGGCATTACGCCTCTTGGCAGGAAGGAAGTGAGGTAAGAAGCAGACAATGCCAATGTTTTCATTAATGCGACGCAGTTGCCAAAAACAACAAAAGCCATGTGCCCCATCAAGAAAACAACGAGAGCTAAAACGCGAGAAGATAGTCGAAGTTTTCATACCCTTGGTGTTGAAACTAGAGGGAAGAAGAATTTACTTCTAATTTTGATTAAACTGCTACATTCATTTAGTTATAAAAGTATGTGGTCTTAGTAAGAAATATGAGTTTGGGATATAAATTTAGAATAATAGAACATTGCTAAGATTGTAGAATTCTTCAGACTTATGTGCTAAAACCCTCAGCAAGGGTATCAAAAAGAAGGAAGGAAGAAGCGAATAAAAAAAAAACAATGAATGAGTGAACCCAAGTGAATGAGTAAATGAATGAATGTATAAATGAAAAGACGAAAACAGAAACAACAACGGAAGCAATTCTTCCTGCCCCACACACACACAGATACACTATCACTCGCCCACAGTTACACCGAATATCTCACAGATACTTTCCAGAGCTTATTGCTTAATTTTCATTCATAAACACGTAGCAGCCGTATTTTTGGACGGAAAAGAAGTTGAAAATAATATATATGTGTTTGCACTGAAGAGCCCCAAAGCAAAACGGAAGTTCTCGAGCAACGTGCGGCATTTTCTTGAATTCGACGTAATTTTCCAATTCCCTAACGAAGGTTTCCCTCGACATTAATCAGCTGTTTAGGCTGTCCGTCAGTCAGTTTAGCCGATTAGCCGATGCTATTAATTTAGTTGTTTTTTCATCAAAATTGGCATTATTGGCAGCGTTTAAAAAAGGCACTGAACAATCGATTTATGCACTGTCCAAAAAAAAGGTGCACTTATCCATCAAGTACTGTGATATGAGGTCTTAATATGCCACTAATTTGGGTCATGCCTTCTAAGAATCTGAAAATATATTACTAATCACTTTTATAAAGGCTTTTCTTCTTTAAATTTTCGATGCTGGTACTTTTCGCTCAGTGTGCTCACCTGCCTTGGCTTCCCGCCCGTGTCATCGATAACATTGAGTGGCGTTGCCACTTGACGTCAGCAGTCAAGGGGGCGGTGGGCGTGGGCGTGGCGTTCTACCTTTGGCTTCCACGTTAGCCGGGCTCCCCTGCTAATTAGCAGGCAGTCGGTGTGCGTTTTCATTCGCCACTTACGCACTTCCCGCCCACAAATTCCGAGCAAGAGCACTGGCAAACGACTTTTCTCGTCTCCGATTTCTGGCTCTGCTGGCTCTTTTGGCCTTTTTGCCGATGCCAATTGTGGAAATGGGATTGGGAAATTGTGGATTTGGCTGCGTCAGTCAGTCGCACGTTCTGATTGTTTGTGCGAAATGATATTCAGCTGGAAGTCGACTGCCGGCTGCCACGTGGTAGAAACCCTTAGCCAACACACCCATGCCATAGTAACGCACTGAAAAGTGAACTGCAACTAAATTTACACTTGTTATATTCTGTTAAATATCATATCATGGTTACATTGATACGTGTATCTTATCAAAACATATTTAACTGAATTTTAATCTATTGCTTCAGTATTTTTTTATACACTCAGTATAAGTTCCTTTGGTTTCTAAGATTTAGAAAACGGTTTTTTGAGTGCACAAATGGGGGCATTCGGCTATCACTTCCGTTTGCACCCGTTTTCCGCTTTACATGCAATCGAATCGACGACTGCTCTCTTTTCTCGCCAGGTCAATTACAATGAGTTTTCTCGGTCGCTTTTGCTGCCACTGTACCACAATTGCATACAACAATAAACTTCCGATTTCATTCATTGTTTTGCTGATTGCAAAACTCTTTTGCTCTCTCGCTTTTCCTCACTTTTTTCCGCATTTTCCCCATTTGCTTTCCGTTAGTTACACACAATTTCTTTTATAACAGCGTCAGCAGCTGAGGCGTTTCGCAGTAATGAATGAAGTGCTCGTGAATGGGTTAAGCTGTAATTGAATTCAATTTACAATCGAAACACTCGAGCAGAAAGCGAGCACTGCTACATGACGTCAGTGGATCGAGTTTATATACCTTAAATACGTTGGCAGTTTTGAAAATTATCAAAATAAGTCAAAATATTTCTTCAACTGAATTACTTTTTATTTGCGATAAATGTGTACTGACCATACCTAGCAAACAGTCTCACATTATCAGAAAGCTTTTTAGGACTTTTAGTTTAAGTCATGTATTAACGCCTAATTTATGCCTGCGATAAGCTGGCATTTAAATTAATCCGATTAATCTGGCCGATAAGCCGACATTTCAATTTATCAGACAGCTGTAAAAGAGAGAGTAAAACGGGTTGTACTGCCAGTTGTTAATGGGTTCAATCGCGAGCCTCTCATTATTTCGGTCTTATCATATATCGTGCATATCCGGTGGAGCAATTAAGGCGCTATCGACAGCAAATTCCATTGCCCCACTCACTTGCAGAGCAACCCACCCATTTCACTCATTCCACTCACTCCACCCAGGCCATTCAAACCATTCAAACCAGCTAACCAACCAGCCATCCATTCATTCATGTCAGACGCTCGCGCCGCTGCTGCTGTTATTTTTATCAATGATCATTTGTAATCATCTGCTGGCGACGAACAAAAAAAATAAATAAAGTAAAAATTGAACATCTTCGATGTGAATGAACCCATCGCCAGAGTTTTCCCCATCTCTTGCCAATGTCTCCTGGCCACTTGGACTTCTGAGAAATGTTTCACTTTGGCGGATGGACCGACGGGTGGACTGCTTGTTTAGTTTAGATTTTGTGCCTCTTTTCGATTTTTCTATTTCGTTTATTTTTCCTATGTCAATGCGACTAAAAATAGTCAAAGTTTTCTTTGGGTCAAATGCTTTTGGGCATTTTGGGGGGAGCACATAAAAATTGAACTTTTTCGACACACATGGTGGGCAAACTATCATGATAAATAATGCTCTTTAATAGAACAATTTAAAATAAATGTATTTTTATATTTATATTATATTCGTATTAATGTTTTACTTTGAAAAAAAGTAATATCACAACAACGAATAAACATTTCCTTATATTCGTAAGCTTTATCATAAAAGTTTCTGTATTTACCCCATTTATGGCAATTTGCAACCCTTTTATTTATTTTTCTAGTACTCTGCTATCCGAATTGGACCCGTGGTGAAACGCGATGTGATGAAGGCCTCCACAATGTTGGAACACGAGGCGCAGTAAGTAAACCCAAAGTTATCGTTACTATGTTCACTTTCCCCGCGTTTTGTTTGCTGCCCATGGATGTTTCATACGAAATTGCACAATATCAGAGTTCTTAAGAATTTGCTGAATGCGACATTTTCCACTATCAAATTCACTTTCGCGGGGGTTTATTGAACTCCCCCATTGAGGATTTCGCAAACAGAAATAACGTCGTCAGTTGGGTAATTGATCCAGTCAAAGTTCTCTATGAATGAGTATAATTCCCTGAAACAATGGCAATGACTTGGGTAGTTTTATGAACATTATACGGCAGTATCTTATTTCTATGAAATACACTTCCTGTTTTAGCGAATTCGCAGAATAGAACAATCATAGTTGGGAATTTTTTTTAGATATGTGATATAAAATATATATTTTAAACATTTTTCCTTAATTTATATGCTTTTGAACTTGTTTTTGCTTTAACCACCATCTTTTCGGTTCCTAGCTCAAGTACTTCCTCTCGAGAACGTGTCCAACTTACGTATAACACCTTCCACTGACCATTTCATTTCATTATATGTGGTATCTGACCACTTTTCGACTACATTGTAGGCCATTGCCGGTTTATATCCGAACACTTAAGACAGCACGAGGTCCGCGAGACAGCGAGAATAAACGACTTTTTGATATATGACAACGAACAATGCAATTTTATTGCCGCTTAACTTCATTAACACAATTCTCCGCACCGCCTCGCCCCGCCCCTTCCACTTCCACCCGCCACTTGATAAACAACAACGCAATATGGTCGGATCTTTGAAGATTGTGTCTGATATTAGCCGACGAAGGAGCCGATGGTCGGGTTAAGTGATTCATTTAGCGGCAATCACAAAATGCACTTTACCGGGGGGATAAAGCTAAGCGGGATGACCATGATTTATTATAGAGAGCGAAGCCTTTGGGCCGGCAGCTTTGTCTCATTAGCGGCGTTAAGTGCTTCCAAATAGCCCAGTCTATATCTGTATCTATATCTTTTTCTTGTTCATTCCTGTCTCCTTTGCTCCACTATGCCGGTTTCCAATTGCAAACAATTTTCGTGCTCTGCTTGGCAACAATAAAAGCTGCGAATGCGAGACGCAGATACATTTAAGGCCCACTCAAATTACGCTGTCACATGTGCAGAAAAACGAAAAAAAAAAATTTTAAACTCGAATGGAGCAAATAGAAATGTAGCTACCATTGTATCTGGTATCTTGTATCTACGCCCAAGACGGCGCATTTCCGTTTCCGGCCTTTCTGCGCATGCGTGCGTTCACTTTGAGTTATGCCCGTTTGTGGCCCTATGTATCTTTTTTTCTATATCTTTCTATATCTTTTACTATGTGTGGCTGCTCTTCATTTATTTATGATTTTTACGCGTGTGGAATTTTCGAACCATAAAATTTTGCATTTTACGCTGCGAGCAGCGGCCATAAAAGTCGTCTGTCTGTCCGCCGATGAAGTGCCTTCGATGGGTTCTACTATATTTATATGCTCCAACATATAACACCACTCTGGTGCTGTCGTCTTTACGAGTTCCATAAAATGCTTAACTGTTTTTATGTGATCTTTAATGCATAAAATTGGCTCGTTCACTCGAAAGTGATCTGCTCCAACAATGGTTGTCTATTTATTACCCCTTCAGGGAATCCCGCTCCCATTCGATCCTCGTAAAAGCTTGCCTCGAATGTGATGTTTCTGTGCGGATCTTAATTGTTTTTTTCACAAATATATAGCTATAAATTTCAATCCTCTGATAGGTATATTTAAATTTGATCATTCTCTTCCCTTAAACTCCAAAAATCCCAAAATATAACCCATATATCACAATTTAAAAGGGTTTCTCTCCTTTCCTTTTATTAATCTTCTTGATATTAGCTTCCCTCGCTGCCCAAATTGATCATAATTCATAGATCGATTAGTCGTGGACTCTATCCTAAACTGTTTTCGCCTCTACCCAAACAAATTTAATCCCCAACCCATTTCCATTTTTATATGCTCGAGAAGATCGAGAGATCCCAAAAAGTGCCCCTCATTAGCCGACTCCAGCACTTTGGCTTTGGGACCTTTTCCTGTCGACGGAGAGTTTCGATTCTCGAAATGCCAACCATTTCCTGTCATTGAAAGCCCCACACGGCAAAAGTTAACCAAGCTAAACAAACAACATCTTGAGCTGTCCGACCGACCGTCAGTTGGATTCCATCCGCCGAGGTTGTTTGTGATTTCAATTATTAACGCTTCCTGGTGCTCGGATCGCCATGTGGCCCGATCCGGTCCGATCATTAGGCCAACTCTTCTCCAGACAGGAAGACCAGCGACGATTCGACAGTGTCATTATGGTTATTGTTATTATTATTATTATTATTATGCTCGTTGGTTGCCTGCCCTGCGTCTCTGCGATTGCATATACTTTTAATTGTTTTAAATTACCGCCGACGAATCTCACTCATCTTCTCTACTTATCTCCAACGCCCGTCCCCCTTAGGTATGCAACAATTCTGGCATTCGACGTTAAGATCGAGCGGGAGGCACAGGAAATGGCCGATTCCCTGGGCGTGAAAATATTCCAAGCGGACATTATCTACCATCTCTTCGACAAGTTCACCGCCTATCGCGAGGAGCTCAAGCAGAAGAAGCGCGAGGAGTTCCGATCCGTAGCCGTCTTTCCCTGCAAGTTAAGGGTAAGAAGGCTCTTCCAATTTCACTAACATTATTCAGGATAATAGTTATGAATCAATTAGTTTTAATACCTGAAACAAGCAAATATTCCCCAAGAGAATGAATATACAGGGCTGAATGTAGGTCTATTTTATTTAGGTTTAGGTAAAGATCTTACTATATCTTTAAGTTGGAATATACAAAGTGAATATAAGTTTCACACTTCGTTCTCATTTCCAAGTGTACGTATCGGGTGAACAAATTAAAGACGGAACCCCAAAAGACTCGGTGTCATTATGGGCATTATTTTAATGCGCCCATGTTCGTGTTCCATTTACCGCCCTCCTCCCGCTGCACCTACAGCCTAACTGCAATTACCCCCGAAAGCTACAGGTGTAAAATGCAATCTGCCGCGAACTGAAAATGAGAATGAGACCGAGACTGCAACTCCAACTGCAACTCCGATTTCAAGTGAGACCCAGAATGGATCTCCAGCTGTGGCTTGTCTCGTCTTGACGCTGGCCTAATGATGCTGGCCAACAAGAATGGAACAGGCTTGAACTCCTGGGGGCCGGGTTCTGTGCGATATACTCCATGAGCCGGACCAAGACAAGCACTCAACGAGCGATTAAAGCCTTAGATCCCAACAGACGCCTGCATCACGTCCACACTTCCTGCTCAAATAATGTTTAAACAGCGAATTTGATTTATAGGCAATCATTAGATTTTGGTCGTATGCAATGTGGCGACTCAACACGCCACACTCCACTCGGGGCCACTTTGGTCCACTCTGGTCCACTCTAGACCACTTCTAGCCACTGGGCTCCCACTGTGCTGGTAATTGGACACACATCGCACAGCTGTTGGCTAGCATTGGTTCGATCTCTTACACTCGAAAGGTTGCACTTTAAGCACTACAACTATTTTGTATAATTTTGAGCCTGTTTTTTCATATATATTTGTGCATTTCTGTTTGCTGAATCCCTTAATGTTATGGAATCTAACATAATATATAATAATAATATACTTAGAATCATTTTTTCGAGTGCACACTGCCAGCTGGAACATAACGATTCTCTGGAGTGTAAGTCCCAGTCGCAGGTCTTGTAATAACAATGACGTTGTTTAGTTTGAGTTATTAACTCGCCTTCTGTCTTAAGGAGTTGGCTGGTAGGTGGGGGCATAGGTATGTGCATGCGGAGCTGGAGAAACGTGTTCTCTGGGCCACTTTTCTTTTTTTTGTATCCCCGGCAACGTACAATCCATTTTCTATGCCGTCTGATTCAGATTGGGCCCCATCCGCAACTTCTGCTGCAGGCGGCATCCCATTTGAGGCCTTCTTCAACAGTTGACGCAGCGGAAATTAAGTTGTTCTTGGTGCAGTCAGTGTTGTTTTTGGTCGAGGGTCTTTGTTAATGGGTCACAACGATAGGTAAATGCACTACAAAACATTATTTCATATTAAAAAGCTGTATTTTCCAACCTAAATATATTGTAAGAGTTAAGTTTTATGTGCTCTTTAGCCATGTGAAATTAAAAATCATGTAGATATCCATAAAGAGCAGAGTTTACAGAGTATCCAATATCATAGCAGACACATAGTTATGTTATCTTGCAAAATCCGTTGCTTACATCGCCTAAGCCACCATAACTATCGGGCATTATTTAAAAAGTAGTTAGAAGCGGGACCCATCGTTATCGATCTAGCCCGATTGAGCCGCCTATTAGTTATATTTATGCCCCACACAAAAAAGCGTCTATCTAACAGTCATTGATCTAATTTCCCGTTCTCTGACTCCTATCTCTTCGATTCCATCCCACAGATACTGCCACAGTTCGTATTCAACAGCCGAGATCCGATCGTGATGGGCGTGATGGTCGAGAACGGCATTGTCAAAGTGGGCACTCCAATTTGCGTGCCCAGCAAGGAGGTAAGTGCACTGAGAAAAATCTTAAGCTTATTCTCTATAAGAACATATATATATACATATATATATATCCAATTTTCAAACATCGGTACAAGTTGAAGATTTTAAGTCTTATTATTCTAAGATTCATCAGCAGGTTTAAAAAGTCTAACTTTCTATATCTTTATTACTAATAGTTTATCAAATTTTTAATCTATTTTTTTATGTGCTGTGTTCACAATCTATTCGCTGGCAAATATTTAACTATTCTGCGAGCTTCGCTCCACAAAAGGTTCCATTCAATAGGCACGCATTTATTTAGGAGTGCTGCAGATCGGCGGTGTAGATCGCGATTGTTGGGGACCTGGGTATCTGGGTATCTGGATATCTTGGGTTCTTCTTCTATGCGCACAATGGAGGCACAATGAAAGTCCTTGTCTCTGGAAATGTGGTGTGTTGTCTTGGGAATCGTGTCAAGTAACAAGTATATAATAATAATAAGGAGACCCGATGAGTTGTTTGTTTGATTTGCTACCTCTGGCGGGGCAGCTTTTCATTGTTGACACAGGTGGTGCGGTTATATTTTCATTATATTCTCTCTGGATGTGCGTGATGCAATTGTGTTGGGGAGCTGGGCGAATAGTTATTAGCTCATCGCCCGAATGAATTGCGTCGCAAAACGCTTTGCTGAATTCCAACATAATAACCGCCGGACGGTCGGGCCCTCAATTATTGTCCTTCCGTTGATAATGATACAAACTGGCTTAAAAAGAAGCAGCAACGACGACGACACTCATTTCAATTTATGCGCAGACATGTCCTGTTTCCCGTTGCCAAAGACCAAAGACAACAACTGTTTCCTTTCCACTTCTGTCGCTTTTTGTCGCTTCTGCGATCTTGTGCCAAAAGGGTTTATGTCCTCTGCTCCCCGCACCGCTCTTGACTTCATATCAGGAGAAGGAGCTGGAGCTGGAGCTGGAGTAGATGGGGGAGCAGGAGCAGGAGGCATTCATTGGCAATTATAACTTCCTCAATTATCCAAGAGAGCGCTGCTAAGCTGTGCGCTTCCCGTCATTCATCGTCATTCTTTTTAACGTGTTCCTTCTCTGTCTTCTTCGCTCTTATTGGTCACTTCTCGCTTTTTGCCAGCTTTAATACTGATTTTTGTGCGGAATATACCCTACGATTTGTTCCAATAGATTAGAGTCGGCTTTGGAAACCGTAAATAGACAGAAAAGATATAATAAAATTGAGCTTCTAAGTGACTTATCTAGTATTGTTGGTTGGTTTTTTAGTTTTTTCTTTTAATTGGATATTCAGCTCGAGACAATATACTTACTGAATATACTTACTGAATATACTTACTTAACCTTCTGTAGCTCATCCACCAAGTCCCCACAATCTGAGCTCATGTGCCGTGGGCACACACTTGTGATCGTTTGCTACAACCCCTGCTCCAGACCCACATGTCCATGTCCATTCCCCCGACCTGATCCAATTCTACTTTAGATGTGCACTTCATTTCTGCCCAAGAATGCTGGGCCATCGCTGTCGTGGCTGTTTTGTCGCTTTTGCCTGCCTGCTTTTTTGCCTTTGCGATTTCCGTTGACTTGCAGCTGGGGGAGCTCTTCTGCGAAAGGGTTGGGGATCTCTCCAGTTCTCCGGCCTCCGGCAGCCCCTTTGCTCTTCTCTCCCAGCGACAACTTCCTTTCGATGCTGCTGCGCATGCGTGCCGGCGACTGTTTCTCTGTTTCTCTGCCAGATGGTCGCTTCTTTGGCCCTTGTCTTTGCCTGGCCGTTGATTACATTTATTAATTATATAATTAAATCTGTAATAGCAGGCCAGTCCGATCACTTGGTTTCTGGCCTTTGTTTCTCGGACCGCGTAATTGTTTCAAGCTGGCCAAAACATCCGTTCTCACACGACGAAAGTAACGACTGAGCCCAAACCACTTCCACTTCCCGTTCTGGGGCTTGTCATTACATTTTGGCCCAGGGGGTTAAACAGGTGACCATTGTCGGCTGACCGCCGCCGGTGCTTCAACCCTTAACCCCTGAGAATTGGGGACTGCAAGTGTCAAAATGCGGTAACGGGATACGGCTGCCGACAATTCAATGGGGTTAATAAGGGTAAGGGATCAATGGACAGTCAGAGGGTTCAATGGATTTGGGGTTAAGCAAGGAAGTTGATTGGAAGCCACCACGTTCTAGGGGAAGTTATTAAATATACGAAGTACATTAAGTACGTTCTTTAGATTAAGTTATAAAGAAGTGAGTATTGTATACGTTTTTACTTATGGTATACAAAAGTGCAAAGATCATTTCAATTTCCCAGGGAGTCCTCTTGATATTTAAAATGAACAATAAACACCTTAATTGCTAATCGAAAATTTCCACAGCTTTAAGGTAAACACAGAAAACAAACCCATCGTGTTTAGGGAAATGCTGATGATCTCAGTATTGTTTCCTCTCTGAAAAATCAACTTCCCCATAGAATTCAATTAAAAGTTCCCCTTTTCACCGATCATCAGGCCAATTGTTGTTCATGATCATCCACCTTTTGGAAACTTAGCCTTGAGGGTCACCGCGGCTAATTAAGCAGCGATCCGGCAATCTTCGCTGCTCTTTTATACTTTTTAAGTCCGCGGCCGTTGTTTATCCTCCGGTCTCATCAGATCCGCCTTGATCAGCCCCCGTGCTCGTACATCAAAGAGTTTCACTTTATCGAAGGCACAATCTAAGCCAAACACGCCCCACTCTCGCACATCCCCATCCTCGTTCTCATCCGCGTCGTCTCCCACTGACATCACCATCATCCGACCGCCGAATGGAGGAGCGAGTGGATCACCAACACCATCACCGTCAACATCACCATTGCCGATCATCTGCATCAACATCTACCGGGGAATACATTTATTTTCCCTCTTGCGACTGAATGCCTGCCTGCACTTTAAAACCAAAGCCAAAACAGCAAACGGAAGTTGGAGGCGTTACCCACCGCCAAATCCAAATCCGTCAGTCACTTAACATATGGACGTTGCGATGTGAGTGTGTACGTGTCTACGAGCAATTTATACAGGGGGTATCTAGCTAAGGCTACTACAGTCCTAATTCCATAAGAGAAACTTTTCTAATTTGAAAAGAACTGACATCCTTAAGCTTCCTAATTTGAAGAATCTAGTTCTACAGACACTTCATTCAGCATAATATTACGGGGCTTCTAAAAACTTCAAAACTCGTATCATTTGTATGAATCTTCACTGTGACTGCCTTCAATCTGTTCGCCACCTAAAGACGGCCTTTAAAGCCGGGAAGACAGACTGTGGCAGATCACTTGCAGATCGTCTTGCATGTGTGTATATAGATATTATATTGCGGCCTGCTGTTGCCTTCGCTTTTACCCAAACCGCAGAGAAACCAGAAATCTGGTGGCATAAAGAGTTTTCGGTTGCACCCGGTGGTGGTGGTGGTGGTGGTGGTGATGGTGATGGTGATGGTGATGGTGATGGTGGCAAGTGAGATCGAATCGAAGACCGACGATCCGGCGATCGATATCTTTTAATATTTTCATTCATGCCCCAAGTGCCTGGCGGTTGTAGCGGAAATGAAAGCTCATTCGGTGCGCTGCTACTGCTGGTTTTTGTTAATTAAATGGCCCCTGGGCTCTTGCAGTTTTTCGATTTATATATACACGTATATTTATATAGTAGCAGTTTGCCTTGCTCGTCGCACCGATCTCGTCTCCTCCTCCTCCTTGCATCCGATTTCTGTTGATCTTGCCTAATTTATGGGCTGTGAGTTAAGTTTAAGTAGGTAAGGGTGTCTCCACTCCCCTGCGGCCCCTACAGCCCCCTTTTCCCCATTTTCGATTATTCTCGGACCTGATGGGGCATTTAAGTGCGAGATTTAAGTATTATTTTTTATTTCGCCGACTGCCTCAGTTGTTGAGCCTTCATGGCTTACGACTTCCGTTGTCGCCACAACAAGAACCGAGTTGATCTACGCGGTTCTTTTTCGGTGAATGAATGATTCTTTGCTGAGTGAAAGAGTCTTATGAGCTTTGGCATTGTGAAAGATAATTGTGTAATGGGGGAAATATATAGATATTTCATTGGAAAATAACCTTATGATAGTATAACATTTTTGTTGAGCTCTTATGAAAGTTACAGATAAAAGATTTCCATTCAGTAACAACAATTCCTATTCAATTCAATTTGCCAGTTCTGAAAATTTGCTTATCTTTTCCTAGAGTTTGAAATGTAATGTAATGTAATCTATGCGTGACACATAAGTTAACACCCTGACTATAGCTTGACTAATACCCGAAAATCTCTTAAGATCTGCTTACCCATCGCATTTGAGGACCCGTGAAGTGTATCTCACTGTTCAGATTACAATCAGTGATTATTTCCGGGCACTTCCTCTTGGGTTTTGGAACTGCGTCATCTTTCGCCATTTCGGGGTTGTTAAGAATTCAAATCGGTTTCTACGGTTACTACGTGTGCGACAAAAGAACACTTTGGACAATGCAACAACAAGGGGCACACGAAGAACAAACACAATGATGGTAAGGAGGACGGCGATGAAGCGATAGAAACAGCGCTAAGAACCGGAACCAGTAATTAAATACAAAAGAAGTTGGGGTGGTTGCCCGTAAGTACGTATGTAGATGGCGAAAGAGCTGCGGAAGCGGATTGTCGGCGGTCCAAAGACAGCCAGCTGCAGTTTTTTCAGCTGGCCGAGGCAGAACGGAAGTAGAACGGAAGTGAATGCTTCCGCACGTAGGAACCAAATAATTGGCTGTACTGAGAAAAATAACTGGTATTAAATTAAAGTGAATTTGAAAAAGAGAAAAATTTTAGTCAAACTAAAATATGTTTGAATAAAGTTTTAATTCATACAAAGATTCAATAAATATTACAAATAGAGTTTATGAAGATTTAAATATGTGTATAGCAAAGTGAAGATTTTTCTGCAAGTGTAAGCCCACAACTTTATGAATGAAATGCCTTTCCAAGCGGAGAAAAGAGATAGCAAACGTAGAGTAGTAGTACTCATGGCATAAGTGTGCTGAGGCTGCCAGCTGCTCGGAGTCAGGGGTCAGGAGAATCCTCGAGCGGGGGGCATCGGGAGTGCAGGATCCGATTGGGAAGTGCCAGCAAATGCCGAACAGTAGGAAGTGGATGGGCACAGCAACCCCGGAGATAAGGCAGGTGTGCTCCTGAACTGAACTGAACGTGCCGAAACGCGGGAAAACGGAAATTCTCTTTATGAATGAAATGCGAATGCTGTGAATGGGCCAAGCCAGCACCTACTAGATACATTCGTATCTTATTATGATAAGCGGCCAGCGTCGGAGATTTCGTAATAGAACAGTTGGAAGACATGTGGGCGCACTTTGCCATGCCGAGTCGGAGTCTATCGGATACGGCCGCAATAAAAGCTTTTAGTATAAAATAGAGCAAACAGACCATAACAAATAGTGGCAGCAACAACACATTGAGCGCTCGCAACTTGTGAATGAAACCTACAAACACAAATTTCTACAGCAAAAGCAGTGCTTCCCCCACAAAAGGTGTAAATATCGTTTGGGTGGAGTGGCGAAAGTACGTGATTTATACTTCGTAAGATATTGACTATTGGGTCTTATAAATTTAGTATATTACTTATAAAGCGAGGTGAAGTTTTTAAGACCTCTTTATTATGTCATATCCAAGGAGATTACTATCTGAACCGAATGCTTAAACTTACTAGTGGTTATGGTTTTACATCGCCTACTGTATTTAAGCTAAGCATTTTGCACTAAACACTGAGTGCCTATATCCATGTATGAGTGTGTATCTATGTGCGCGTCTTTATTTGTTTGTTTGTCTGTGTCTCGCTTTCGTTTCATTCATAAAAATGCTTATTTCCTGTTGTTGCCTTGACTATTGCCTAGGCCATTTGCCGATGAGGGGTGTTGGTGGGCGGTGGGTGGTGCTGCGGGTAGCTTTAGGTTCCGACGACCATAAAACACACACACACTCACATACGTTCGCACATACACGACCACACTCATTTGTACAAACGATAAGATAGTGAAATCCGCTTAGATACGCGCTTTTTTTTTGCCCCGTCTTCATGTATCTGCAACTACACGGCACATCTAATAGGTGTACATTGAATATAAATAACTGGTTAAAAAGAGATATATATTCTAATGATCTTAATCTACAAAATACTTTAGTCTTATTTTAAATACTTTTGTATTGCCAAAATAGCATTAATCGTTTCCATAAATGTATGATACATTTTTAAATTCACAGGAATAAATAGTTATAAAATTTAAATAGATAATGTTTGGTAAAATACGGTATTTTTTCTTCCTGTGTACGATTGCCTTATATATTTATTTTACTATGAAAATAAACAGGCGGCGCAACAGCAACAATGGCTGCTATTACAAATAGCAATTGCAATAAAAGCAGACCGACCAGCAACAACAAAAGAAATTAGCGTAATTAGCAAATTACTCGCCGCTCTCTGTATTTCTTTGGTTTTTTTTTATATTTTGTTGTATTTTTTTGCCTTTGTTTTTGCGGCTTGTGGAAATTGACGTCGTCGTTGCTGTTTTCTGTTGGTTTTATTTCCCTTTCGCTCGGTCAGTTGGTCGCCTTCGTCACATTTCAGTTTTTCTTGGCCGGAAATGCTGAATTTGCACAAAAACCGACGGAAAACTGGCATAAAAACGTTCTTATTCTCAGCTGCTTCTTCCCCTTTTTTCACCCATTTACACGCGCACCCAAAATAAATATACTTAATTGACGTTTGTTTAATCGCTTAATGTTTTCGGGCTGCAGGCCATAAAAATTATAAAAAAGAGGAGAATATTATAAACAGCGGACGTATCACCTACGCAAAAATATTTCGACTAAGTGGAACAATAAACCAACAGCCCAAAAGTGATGACAATTTGGCTAGTAAGATTTCCATGTGACTAGTTCCCAAAGTTGTGTTTTCAGTTATCGCAACTGTTTGAGATAGCTCATTATCTTGTGCCGGGCATCATCAGACTCCAAGATACATTTTACAGGAATTTGTCTGAAAGATAAAAGGTTTTAATAAGTTTGTTGGTAGTATAGGTCAGGTTAGAGATATCTCGATAACGTTTTCTCATTATTTTCATAACAACGCTCTTGTCAAAGTCCCCTAACGATTCTTTTGCATAAAAATACTCTTTAGAAATCGGAATAAGTGTAATATTTGTTTACACAACTTCAAGCAGATGGTGAAATAGCTGACTTCCGCGCACTCTATTTTCGTTGGCAAACAGGGCAATCTACTTGAAGCTTATTTTATTTGGCCAGGGGAAAACCGTCAAAGAAATAATATTTTATGGCCGCATTGTGAGACGCCAGAACCTTGAAGACTCCTAGGCCAACAATCGGGGAAAGAACCTAATAATAGTTATTAACTCAGGCATTGAACTTGATACGATTTCGGCTGATAGCTCACCTGGCTAGTCAACAACTCGCATTCACTTCCTCCCGAACAGAGTTCAATTAGGCTTACATCTTAGGCTTTCTTATCACTTTTTGTTATTTTTATATATTCTTTGTTCGATTCTTATCAATGTTCAATCGAGAGGTTCCATAAACTCATTCGCTTCAGTTTCATTCACCTGGACGCATAATTGATTGTTTTGCACTCGGGCTAATATGCATATGGGCCTGGCTAGGATACTTGGCCC
Organism: Drosophila sechellia; assembly: GCF_004382195.2. Classification (NCBI taxonomy): domain Eukaryota; kingdom Metazoa; phylum Arthropoda; class Insecta; order Diptera; family Drosophilidae; genus Drosophila; species Drosophila sechellia. The sequence goes on along the minus strand of NC_045951.1, from coordinate 3,414,584 downwards.
CACTTTATTGACACGCCTGATTATTGGCCATATGCCGAGCAGCTGGCGGGTATCTATCAAGTATTTCCGATGTCCGATAACACGACGTTAACCCAAACAAATTAAACAATAATCAATGGGCTATAATTTTCGCTTTTCGAGTGGCGCAAACTACGAAATTAATAAGAACTCTGTCCGCTAATCATTTCTAATCAGTGGAGCTTGCTGCCGCTCTTTAACACCTTGGCAACAGCACACAGACACCCACCTGGGACTCACTTGAATTTCGATGGCAATGACGATGACGGCGATGATGAGCTTGCCCACCAACTTCCTGTCAGTGAAAGATTTTCTTTTCGGCCTCCTACGAGCCGCGAGTCTTGATTGTGGGCGTTGCTGCACTGCAGCAATGGAGATGGAGACGCAGATGGAGATGGAGATTCGAGATGCTAATGAGCATGACTAGACTTCTGCTCAAAGGGGTCTGTCTTGGCTCATTTGGTAGGTGTTGTTGGCATTGTTATTGCCGTTGAAAGCCATGTCGCTTGGCGTTGCATGACTCGAGCTGAGCTCAGGTCCAAAACTGGCAGTTTTGGCTAGCTGGGTGGAAAGGTTGGAGAGCGTTAGGGTTGGGCAACCAGAGAATGTAATGTATATGTAAATATATAAATCTTTTATTTTTCAATACAGTTTCCTGAGTAATCTATCTCTGAACATCACAGTTTGTATTTGTTCAGCCACATAGAAACCATACAAAATATATTTCAAACTTCTTTCTTACACTGCAGCCCTGTTGCCGCACACCTACTCTTCCAATTCCTCCTCCCCAGTTATTCAGCTACCAAGATCTCCTCAGGTTGTTTTCCAGCTGTCATCTGCTCCTCCTCCTCCAACTCTACCTTCCGAAAGTTGTGGGCAGCCAGATGAGTGGGGTTATCTGGTGGTCCGTGGACGGATGGATCGTGATCATGTTCATAGCGATCACGGCGATGATGACTATATAAATGCTTCCTCAAATCTGGGGACTTGCTGCTGCCAAAACTCGAATCAGCGACAAGTTTTTCTTTCTCCCTCGAAAAACATGACGTAGGCAAGTTCGTGGGGCCCCAGACTTCTCGATCCATTTGAAAAGCGTAGATCGGCAGCCCCGAGGGACTGAAGATTTGGTTGAGGAGAATCCAAGACCGGCAGCCGAGATTGGGAGAATTGATGTGGCTACCGTTTTATATTTTGTATTTTTCGAGGCCACTTGAAGTTGCAGCTGCGCAGACTCAAAGGCCCTGAAAGATTTGATTTTGAGTCCCCCGCGCGACGGATGTTGCGAATTTTCGTCTTTGACACATATAAAATGTGTGCATATGTATATATTATGCGGTATATATGTGGGGTAATTCTCTCTACGGTCAACTAATTTAGTGTTTCCTGCTGACAACAGCATAAACAAGCTGCAAAGAAATCAGAGAATTGTGTCACTAAAATGTTTGCGCTGCCCAAAAAAGAATAAAGATAACACCAAATCTATGTGTTTGTCCCTCTTCTGGTCGCCGCTCTCCATCAAACATTTTACAAAAAGCCAAATGCTTTTTGAATCTCGTTTTGTTCGCTTTCGATTTGTTGCTTTCGTTCATTCATACAAGCAGCGCTTTTTTCGAAAATAGACGACATCCGGTCTGCACGAAATATATAATCATATTTTTAGATAAACGCCGATACACTCACACACACTCACTGCCAAGCGATCTGCCAGCCAGAAAAAGTTGTACAAAAAATATACAAAATCGAACTGGGGAAAAAAAAGAGGAATGTAAAATGTTGTTTTCGTAGTCAACATGTTTGGGGTTTTTCGGCGACACGAGACGGCCGCGTCGTCATCGAATTTTTTCTTAATGCTCAATAAAGAATTCGCTTTCTTTGGCATCGAAAGCAGAAAATAAAACAAACTATTTTGGTCGTTCTAAATTGTGCTTAAAGTTGGAAATTAATTGACTTGATAGGCCTAGAAATCTATTAAATTATTGAAAATTAGATGTTCATAACTTTCTGTAATAAGGATTATTTTAAATTTAAAAGCTTTTATAAACATTATGCAAAGGTTAAAACAAGTATAGGTGCACTTAAATTATTCTCCCAAAAGAAATTTTAATCTAAACCGATTTATCTCCGTCGAAGTCGGTTTCCTTTTTTGCCACTTGCATCAACAGGCCCATCAATTGCTCCTCTCATCATTTGGTGCGAGTTTGGTATGGGCCGGGTTGTTGATTTTTCGCCATATTCCTCTGCAGCATATATACATATAAATATATACATACCATATCTATCATAAGTATCCCCCACTGGGATGATTTCGTTGCTCTCATAAAAGACGAAAATTGCCGACTTGCACCGCAGAAGAGCAATGTTGAAAGAAAAAATTGTGTGGAAATGGAAATAAATTAACACATTTAATGAAAATTTCGAAGAGAGCGCGAAAACGCGAAGACGCCGCAACGGAAGACGTGGAACGGGGCGTATGAGTAATCAACGACAGGAAATGGTGACAAATGCTCCCACCCCCGCCCACATCCCCTCGCCCGCTCGTCTTTCTCCTTCTAGGGGGTGTGTAAATGTGCTATGTAGCTATTTGCACCGATAGCAACAGGCCAGCACAACAACAACAACAACAACATCATGAACAGCTATAACAAAAAAAAAGAATTTCAATAATTTATTTGGTTTGAATGAAATACGAACGAGGGCAGCGACGTCGACGCCATTGGGGCGCCCACAGGAAACGCGACGTTGGCAACAGTTTCCTGTTTTGTTTTTCTCGAGTGCAAACGAGTTACGACAACAAACATGTTACAATTTGGTTCAATGACTTTGTTAGGCCATCGAGATAGTAGCCCATGCACAGCGAGAAAATCACTGGCCCGAAAGGGATTTATATTCGATTTTTATTAGAAATGTACACTTTTCAATAGTCAAAAATAAACAATAATGGGTTTTAAATTTCTCTTAGTTTTTAATTATAATAAAATGTAGGCAAATCATTGCAGTGTACAGTGTACACCACCCACGAGCTTATCAGTGGAATTGAGGAAGTGGTCACCGCATATGAAACTTGCGCCAGATGCGCTGATAAGACCCACCCATCCACCACCCATTTGGTTACCCACCCACACGGCCTATTCTACTTTTTTGGCAAACCTTTTATTTAGCGCTTAACGTGGAGTTATTTTACGGCTTTGGCATATTAAACGGGCTGGTGAAACTTATCAGCGATTCAGACGGCGACATGCGGAAGTCCCAGCCCATAAAAGTTCACTGCGGCCATCTGATTATTTCTAATTTGCCGCAACATTACACATACGCCCCGTCGGCCACGTATGCTAAAATCACTTTCACAATTTCACTGACCAGCAATTCTTCTCTTTTTCTTTTCTTTGATTGCAGTTCGTGGACATTGGAATCGTGACTTCCATCGAATCGAATCACAAGCAAATCGAATTCGCGCGCAAGGGTCAAGAGATTTGCGTGAAAATCGATCCGATTCCCGGGGAATCGCCCAAAATGTTTGGTCGCCACTTCGAGGCCGATGATATGCTGATCAGCAAGGTAAGTCCATCTATCGATATTTAAGAATCCTCCACTTTAGGTTACTCAAAACAATGGGCGGTAGAATACATTCTTAGAATTCGGGAGCGGAAGAATCAACTTAGAACTCGAGATAGACTCGAGTCGAGTGCATTATGGTCGGGAAGTGAGGAATCGCACTATCATCGCCTTGGTGGGCATGTGTTTATGAATGGATTAGATATCTGAAGTGGTGCAATTATAACCTCAGCTATATTTAATACGTATTTTTGGTGTTTTTACTCGGTTCTTGTGTACCCAGTTCTGATGAAGTACATTTAAACCACAAATATGCAATGAAGTTGCTCGCAGAAGCAAACCTTTCAACATAATTAAATGATTTGAATGAAATGAGTGAAGTACGCATGAATTGCTAGAATAATATTGCATTCCAGTCAATTAATTTCGCGAAAGCTTTAGGACTTTCATTATCAATGCGCCGTAATTGAGCGAATGACGGATGCCATTATTCAGTGCAATTTCGAGTGCAAATCACTTGAGTTCAACAGCAGCGGCAATCGAGCAATCGCAACGGGGAAGTGCCAAAGTTGTCAATTGCACTTGGATTGGGTGGATGGTCCGTTTGTCCGATGGCCAGGTGCAGGCCCACTTCGCCTTCACCTCTGCTCCACCTCACACCTTCAAACCTTCGGACCTTCAGACCTTCGGAGCTCTTCACCTTGGTCACTTCCACTTTGGCCAGCTGGCTTATCAAATTACATGGCCAAGTTGTGAGTTAAGTGGCTACAACAGCAACGAACGCCTCGGATCAATGACTTAACTGGCTTAAGTGGCGTTGAGAGGTCTTTGCAACTTCCTTTCGTTCAATCATTTGATTAACAATTACTTACCAGCTCTGACGTCAAGCGCCCTTGATGAGTGGGTGGTGCCGGAGTGGGAGAAGTGAGATTGGGGTGGCTGAAAACCAAAATCGATAGCTAACTTAATTTTCGATTCATTTTTGTCCCTTATCAGCGGGTGACATCGGTGACGTCAAAACACCAGGCGGCGCTAATTGCCCATTTAGTTGGGAGCGCGCTTTATTCAATTAATGCGGCGTAAAAACAAAGATGAATAGATGTATTTTTAGGCCTACAAATTTTGGCGGTTTGCACTGCCAAAAATCATGCTTGACCATGGATATTTACGCACGAATAGAATCTCAGTTCAATTTTATTGACAGCATTGATGGGAGTAATGCAAGCAAAGGCCAAATGGGCCATTCCAAATTAAATCTAATTAGGCCATCACATTATTATTTTATCGCTCATCTTATGGGCTTTTCGCAGTGCAGGCTCCATCAAAAGCTATTAGGTTGTATGCCACCACCCCGAATTGACAGACTCCCCGACTATTTATAGACCTCAATGGCTGTGCAAGAACCTGGGAGGAGCCATGAAAGGGTATTATGTCATGGCTGACCTGATGATACGTACTTATGCATGCAGGGTCGTTCCACGGGAGGAGTGACCCCTTCCCGCTCCCAGATGTATGTGTATCCATATAGCGCTCTATTTGACCCGAGTTGCCGGCTGACGTCACGTTTTACCTTCCACGGTAGTGCACTTGCATAGTTCACTGACCCCCGGAGCATCGTCACCATCGAACTAACCCAGTTTCCTCGGATGTCGACCCACTTTGGGTGTGTGTTTCTGCAGCGGCTTCGGTTTTCGCCGTTTGCGGTGTTTTGTGTGTGTTTTTTTTTTCGGCTTTAATTTGTGCACTCGCCGTTTATCAGCTATGACGCATTCAGCGACCCAAAATGGAGCAGAGAGCGAAGAACCCAGCTCCAGCAACAGCCCCAGCCTAGAAGCTCGTCGAACCCCCCTTAAATTGGAGCTGAGGTCAGCCATACACGACTTTGGTTGCGGCCTTGCGGGCTCAGTCAGAAAACTGTGCAAGGCCTTTGTGGGAGCTAAAAATAGCTGTAATTAGTCGAGATTTGGCTAAGAGGACAGCTAAATGGGGTTTTCAGTGGAAACTAAGTTGGGTGCAGTTCGTGGAAATGGAAAATCCCTTGCAAGCAGTCAGTAGGTTTTAGTTCTTAAGCTTTATCCGATTGCAGAACTCAAAAGGGCTATTAAACGAAATCAGCAAGGCAAATAAACTTTAATTTAGGCGGGTCATAGATAAGCAATCGATGTATACTTAACGACTGAATCCTCCCATATCCTTCTACTCTCGGATTGCGGACAAAAGAGTCGCCCATTCTGGCATTTAATATGCATGGCCATAAATGGGGACTCCTTGAGGGGCTTTATGCCCCTTTATCGTTTAGAGAAATCTTATGTACATAAATATATACGGCTCCAATAATCAAAACCATTGATCGAGCCTAATTAATATGCGATGCGCCAAAAATGAACAAAAAGAGAGAGATGGGAATGGGAATGGAAATAATAATTAAGCGGGGGAACATGGCAGACAAAGGACAGAGAGTGTGTTGTCTTTATCAAGGGCGTGCTGAAATCAGACTTTTGGGGGGCCTGAAAGTGGAACTATTCATGAGGTCTTCAGACTGCTCGCCATAAACGCAAGGCATTAAAAAACGCATTAAAAAGGCGCCATAAAAATTGGCGACACTAAAATAGCTTCGATAAAGCGTTGCCGGGGCATAAACTCAAGCTGAATCGGATACGAAAAAGATGGAAAAAAGTATTGTACAAAATGATTTTAATTGTTATGCGCCATATGTCGGGGTCTGTGCGGAGCTGGTGGGGCTGATGGGACTGGTGGAGCCGGAGGAGAACTGGAGACCCCGAGCTGGAGACACGTGCCATCCCGTTGTTTGATTGATGGAGCAGTCGCCCTGTCCGCATCTCGAATCTCCCTTTGGAGTTATGACAATTGGCACGTTCCAATTATACATATTCGCTGAACTCACAATGCAAATGATTTATGTGTAGCGCAGCGTGTTATTAATATGCATTTGTAGACACACGGGCCAAAAATCTACAATTTCACTCTGGGTTTGCCTTTTCGAAGCTTAATGGACTTTTAATTATTGAAATTTCTCAAGTTTTTCATGGCATTTTTTCGAACTCTCCTTGCAGATCTCTCGCCAGAGCATCGATGCCTGCAAGGATTACTTCCGTGACGACCTGATCAAGGCGGATTGGGCGCTGATGGTGGAGCTGAAGAAGCTCTTCGAGATTCTCTAAGCTATTTCGCCTGCCAAAATTGCAAACGTGCAGCAGACGAGAGATTTTCGCTGGAAGGAAGCAGAACCCTATCAAACTACAGACTGTGTGCGCTTGTGGTGAATCCTCTATAGTCCCGAGCAGAGGATCCTTTCTCTTAAGCTTAGTTTCATTTTTATGGTTTACAGCCGTAGCCGTCGTTGCAGTTGTCGCTTGAAGAACTCTGTTATAATGGTTTTAAATCAAATTTTTTGTATAACGCCTTTTGCGAACATCCATTTTGCCTGCGATTTTTGTTAGAGCCAAATTAGAAATAAATGCAATAATGTTGTACAACGGAGAATTTGAGAAAAACAAGGAACGGTGGGAATTGGATGGGAAGTGGATGATTCAACTATGCAGGCTGTGTTAACTGTGTCACTGGTGACGTCACGCCAAAGGATATTGACCCACTTGGCATGCGCAGAGGTCCTTTTTTCCCATTCATAGCCAGTTCGCCGATGCTGCTGCTGCCGCTGTGTCATTGAACGCGACAAGGATGCCGATGAATGGGGGAGATGCTGTGGCGGCTGCTGCTGCTGCCAAAAAACTGGGTCATCCGCCGAGGAGGTTCATTCACCCAGCAGCCGCTGGAAGGACAATTGTGTCGCAGCAACTGCTCTCGGCTGCTGCACCAAAGTGTGTGGCAAGTTACGAGCCGCAGTTTTGTGAATGACGCAAATGCTGCTGCTGCTGCCTGCACCAAAGTATCCTTCAAACGGTATGTTGTACTGCCCTCAATGGGCTCAAGTGGCCCAAGTTCCAAGTGTGTGCGGCAGGATGTGCGCCCATGCCATCGTCATCGTCATTCGTCCTCGAGCTAATGTTCTGTCAAGTGCCACGGGATGCTTGAACCAGATATTGCTGCCGGGCAGGATTTGCCAAGGAGAAACTGTCGATTAAAATTGGATAAGCGACTTAAGCAGGTCAATTAGGGACCAAGGCAAGCTAAAGTAATGGAAAGTTCAGTTGGAGCTATTTATAACTGCATTTAGTTGAGTGCATTTAATGACTTTTCACTGCAGACAATTTGTTTCTGCAATTGAAAGCTAGCCAAAGATTGCATTCGCATAATTCCCATTTAAAGTCAGATATTAATTCACATTTTTATTCACACACCCCTTTACCTGAATGGTGTCTCTAAACTGTCAAAACGACCGGACGCGTTGTCCAAAAAATAAAAAATAAAATACAAGCTGGCTCGTAAAAAGTGCAATAAAGTTTAAAGCACCCAATGTACGTAGAAGTGCAGCGGTATAAAGTGGTTCGCAAAAGTTCCATTTGCAAGTGCTTTAGTATCGCATTACGTTATTTCTGGCACGTAATTCCGTCTTAAATGGCGTGAGGTGCAGTAAAATTTCAAAAGGAAATTGTGTTTTCCCTGCCAAGCTGAATGCCCATCGAGCGTGTGCGATTCATTGAGGAAAAAATAAAGATTGCATATAGAAAATCACATAAACATCCTTGGCTGGCTACGTGTCTCCTCGGTTCATTCATTGATTTTCTTGGCCAACTTTTGCCTTGGCCAAAACACACACATACACACGCACATGCGCGAAGCTGGGAAAAATCCAAGAATGGCATTCCCCGTCCAGCGTGGCTCACTGGGTGGCAAAACAGTCACCACCCACCACCCCCACCGCCAAGAGAGTGCGAGAGCGAGAGCAAGGATTTTCATTCACAAGGCGCACTAATGGCCAACTTGGATATAGCATCCACACCAAAAGGGCTGTGGAACTAGGGCACGATTTCAGCGGCCGTGCTGCTGCTGTCGCGGCGGGAATGCCGATGTTGCCGTTCGTGTCGCTGCTGTGTTTTTTGTGGGCGGCATTTGACTCATTAAGGAAAACGAACCGCATGGCGAAGGACTCGATGGCCACTTGAGTGTCCTTGCCGCGCATTTGGTTGGGCTGAATGAAAAGGTGAAATAAAAGTCAAATGGAAATTAACAGGATTTTAAAATGGTTTTGATAACTACTGACAGGCTCAAAGAACATTTAACGAAGCATTGATTGTATAAAAATGTTTGGTTGTTTAAATGTTGTAACAAAAAGGGCCTAATTCATGGAATATTTTGGTTCTTCCCTCTTTATTCGTATAGATAGATAGATATGCTACTGTCTGCTGCTAAGAAGAATCGTGTTTTTTTTCCGGAAATTCCGGATTAAAACTCCGAATAATTGGCAGAACCCATCGATTGTCGGACGCAAGTGGGTTTGGGAACGGATCTGCTTGGAGGAAAACTGGCTTCCAAATAAAAATTTTGCACGTGCGTCTCGCTGCCACTTGTGCAGTGAGTGTGATTTTTATTTTTATTCTTTTGGCTGTCTGAAATTGCCCTCGAGTTCATGTTTAGACATTCACCTCGAGGCCAATGTGTTACCTCTGCCACTGCGGAGATTATCTAGGACACTTGTGACGTCAGGCGGGAAAACTGATGGACTGGGGTAGCGTATTCTTTGCGGATTGAATGCACGAAAAGCCATCAGAGCCAAACACTCAGACATCAACTTGGCCAACTTTCATACGGATTTCTCATTGAGCATTTTCGTTCAATGAAATTTCATTTATTTTTATTCTGTCCGCTCGCATTCACACTCATTTATTCGAATTTGTTTGCCCAAAAATGTTTCGTATATATAATTGAATGGCAGACCACTTTTTGTTGGCGAGTTTGATCTGATCGAATGATTCACATTTCTGTTGGCATTTCAATTTAGGGTCCAAACAATGGCAGATGTCCAGTGGTCCAACTCCCAAGCAAATCAAATGAAATTCTTTTGGTGATACCCTTATCTTAAAAGGTTATTTTGTTTCATGGGAGGTATCTAAAATATAATAAACATTTTATTATTTAATACTATTCAAAAAGTACTTACTCGACTTACATACTCATCCTAAAATAACTTTTCTTAGCGCCGAAAAAGTAATCCAAATTCGTTTTGGATTCCAATTTAGCTCACTCAGCTTTCTTGTTAGACTTTAGCTTTTTATTGCTCTTTATTTTGATGTTCCTTATATATATGTATACAAATATATATGTAGAGATATTGTGATGCGTACCGCCCATATGTGGAGCTCGGCGAAGTGGCTGCTTTCCGCCAAATTTGGTGCCGCATTCGACCGGATGTCGTTGGAAATAATATTGAAATCTTTATTGTTTTCACTGATTAATTTATGGGGCAGTAAACGAAATGAGCTTTGAGTTTGCTGTTCGATTTTAATTTGGGAGCGGTGCAGAGGGTGTTGGCTAATTTTCAAATAAGCCCGCCTTCAGGAGGCAGGGCAACCCTGGGCGAACAGCTGACGGACGACGGATGACCTTGGGGGTAATTGCAACAACCCCCAAGTGGAAATTCACTGCCATGGCCAATGTCGAGGCGACGCCTACCGAAGGTCGTTGCCAAGGCAACTGAGTGGGCCAGAGCCCAGCTCATTGGGCCAGGAAATGCAGGCGTGTGTGAGTGGGCGGCCATTGAACGTGGCGGTGCATTCAAAATGGCCGTCAAACGGACGACCTTGAAAGCCGAGTGCTCATTGGCCGCGCCACCGAGGCCAGGATGTTGGGTTGAGGGTGGCTGGTGGGTTGGTAGGCAATTGGTGGGGGCTGGATGGCCATGCAAATGGAGGGAACTGGGAGCCAGGAGCTGGGAACAGGAGCAACCAGCAGCCAGGAGCCAGGATTAGTCCTGCAGCAAAAGCCGAAATCGGAAAACAATACGAATGCCGCACGAAGCCCACGCAGTTTCGTTTCGTGTTTCGGATTTTGGGGCCTTCGGTCGAACGAATGGGCTTCCCCTCCAGGACGAGATCCTATCGGCAATCTTCGGGTGAGGCTGCAGCTCCGATGCAAAAGTCGTGCAACATTGGCTCAGTCACTGGACGATAGTCAGGCTGCATTCAACGTGCAATCTCCGAGAACTTGTGCTTGCAAAACTATTTACCAAATATATATACCCGATATATATACAGTTGTATGTTCAAAGACACAACGCAATTAGCGATTAATAGATGCGCACACGGCGTATGCGTAATTTTAGTGAATTCAAGTAAAAGTGTCCGTTTTTTAAAATAATTAACCATAATTAACAATACTAAACTAACCAATTAAAATAACATAAGCACACATAGCGTAAGCCTGTTTAACTTTATTGCAAATTAATCGTGCTATTAATCAATTAACCAGGGCAGCTCGTTGAGTACAGTTGCCACCAGAAAAACAAAACAACTCAATCAACCCCAAAAACCAGAACGAACAAAGGCGAGCTGCACCGAGCCAAAAAAATCTCTAATCAAATTATCCGCATTATCTGCAATCGAGTCGACCAAGCCGAGGAAAACTTTTAACCAGAACCCATCCATCAAGCAACTTCCCTTCGCCGGTGAGTAGCTTCCTTGTCCCTTTTCCATCTCTATCAATATACCTTCGCAGTCGAAGAACACTTAAATGTCTCAAGTCATTCACATTGTCAATTGGAACTTTGGATCTTGACTTTTTGTTCTTCTCTTGAGTGCTAAAAGTCACCCAAAGGTTAAGTGGCCAGTGCTCATCAGTTGGAAAGATATTAAAAGTCATTTATATGCACTGATTTTTATGCAAGAGATCTTATCGAGGATTCGTCAAGGACATTTAAAATTTATTATACAATGTTCATTTATCAGAATTTTATAATTTATAGGAATTGGAAGTTAAATTTCTGTAAAAGTTTTGAAGTCTATCGTAGTCAATATTTTGAAAAAAATTGATCATCTCGATAAAAATAAATTCGTTTATTTTATTCAAACAGATAAGCTAACACAATGATGAACAATTTTCCTAAAATAGCTTTGAGCTTTGTTGTACAAGTAAAGGAATAATATTTAATCGATAGTCTGATAGATCTTAATTTTAATAATTTGTTATCTGTACCCTTTTTTTTCCTACCTAAAAAGCAAATCTCAACCATGAGCCTTAGAGCTTAGGCTTTCTGGAATGCCATAAATCATTTTCACTGCCCCAAGTGGGGGGAAGAGTGGGGCGAATTGGATGGAAGAAGGCTCTTAAGTTAATTTAGTACTTTGTTCGCTGTGCCAGATCATTAAAATTATTTGGCGACTTTGAAAAATTCGAAACAGTAGCTCACAAATACCGACAGCTGAACGAATCTCGAAATGAAATTGGTTTGGCTGATGAGGATGGAGATCGTGTTTTCGTTCGCCGGCTACCCGCTGCGTTTGTCTGCAGATGTCTCATAAACATGAAGACCAACCAGACCCTACCCTCTGAATATATATCTTTTTTCGAAATTTGTATAATCTGTATGCGAATCATAATGACGCGAAATCAAGATCGGACTGAAGGCTGAAAGCTGAGACACACTTTGGCCTTTTATGCCAGCTCACATGGAGGCTGCGGCTCAGCAAGAATTTTAAAAACTTAACCCATTTTGCAACATTACGTAGTTCTATAAGTTATATACAGAAATGTACACAAACATTTATTAGGATTTTAATGTTCAATTTGGATCTAAATGTATCCACTTTTTTGTTATAGGAAGGGAATTATCAAAGAATTTCAGTCCCACTTATTTGTAAGTCCTTTGATGGTTGAAGAAGTCATCAGAAGTATATTTTATTGCAAGGTCTTGATCTGTTCCTAAATGACTTTGGCTAAAACCAAGGCATCTTGGAGTTTCCTTAAAACCCCTAGGATACCCAGAGGGTTAAGGTTTCGCTGAATCTGTACCGTTCAATTAGCTCTGTCTTTGGGACTGGCGTTGACCAAGACTAATGCGCACATTTCATGCTGATCGTCGCAGGAATTCCAATTCCCTGCGAGTGAGTTCTCCTGGGTTTTTTATTTTAATTTTATTTTTTTGGCTCTGGGTTAGGCTGGGCCTGTCGGAGACCTTTTCTTCGGGTCGGTCGCGTAACACAATTGCGTGAATAACTGCGTTAATTTCCCAAAAGACTTGACAGCGGATGTGGCTACTGGTCTGCGCCGTTGACTCCTCCAGCCTCCAAAATCCTCAGTCATTCGTCTTCTGCTTTGCATTGGCATTCCACGGACTATGCCATCGATATCGATCCGATTTGAACCGATCCTCTCGCAATTTTGGACTCGGGTGTGCCAATGGTTTTTTTTTGTATCTTATTTGTATTAAGTTTTTTTTTGCCATAAATGGCTTCCGCCGGAGTGTCCAGTTTTGGGCTCACGTGGCATACGCATATATATGTGGAGCTCCATTTAAGGTGGTTCCGGGGGCTGGGGCTCCTCCAAAATAATTATGAATAGGCCAGGCCATGTGGGCATGGGCAACTCCCCCGCCTTCGTGGCCCCAACTACTCAAATCCAAAATATGAGCTATGCGTTCCAATTTCAGTTGTCGGCTTTTCTCGGATCTCAACTCGGCCCCTCTTTTCTTTCTCATTTTGCACTGGTAAAAATAATAGTTTAGTAGAAATATTGTTTGTTTGGAATATATCTTAATGTACCACAAATTACAATTCACTTATCCAAATTTATCTATTTATAATCTAGTTTCTAATTACAAACTGCACCTATCCAATTGTTTTTTGAAGATTCATAATTTATTACTTCACATTAGATTTATGTGTTTAAAAAATTTTTAGGCATAGGAATAATATTATATATTTTCTAAACAAAATTTCATGTTAATTTGGTAAAAGTATTTTTCTTTAGTGCATTTATACCACTTTTTCACTTTATCGATCGCAACGGAAGCGAGTTGGCGTTGTCATCATCATTTTGCGTTTGTCACAAATTTGTTTAGCTAAAATATTGATAGAGAGAAGACATAAAAAATAAACACAACTCTCAGATAGTTTTTCATGTGGGGGTTCCGACGGCCAATGATATGCAAAGCTCCGACGGGAGGGAAAGCCGCCACTTCCACTTCTGAAATCGAGTTCGAGCCTACTTTGACGAGTTTGGAAGTAACTTAAATATGCATTCTGCTCGGCAAAAGTATGGCATTATATGCCATGTGACAATTTATGCTGACATTTCTTTATTATTTTGTTATATTTAAAACAAGCGGCTTCCGCTGGGTAACTTTGTTTAGTCACATATACATGGACTTATACTTAGACTTACTTATTTGGGTTATATCTTACTGGAGGGTTCTTTGTAACATATATTTTTTTTATCCTTCTAACGCCAGTCAGTTATCTACCAATTTATTAATAAATTCTTCATGATCGATTGGGAAAATTGTTTACAAGTACCGTTCACTTAATCTAACCCCAAAATTATCTATAATTGTTCACTTACTTTTAAGGCGCTATTGTTGTAAACATTCTACGGAAATCTTTTCAAGGAAATACATTTCCCACTATAATAAAATTTTTACCGCCGGTATTATCAATATTGGTAAACAACAAAGACAATGCCAAACTGTTTATTGTTTTGCATTTGGTCAAGTCACGAGTTAGCCCCGTGACTCAGGCGATGATAAACCTTAATTCTTATCTTTCAGATACAGATACTCGAAATGCTGTTGTTCTGGAGGAAATTTGCTCAGTGCGTAGAAAGTGGGTTTCTCTAGATGGGGTAAAATTCGATTTACATACGGACCGGCCCAATTCAACCGGCCATGTTTGGGGCACAACTGGGAAAACCTGAGCAACTTCAAATGAGGCGTGTTATGTAAATGATTCTTTTTTTCCCATCTCCGTTTGATTTTTGCTTAGTTTTTGTGACTAGATCTGTCCAAATGTGGGACGCCCACATAGGATGGCTGGAATTTTGTCAAGACTTAATTATGTCGAACAGTGGCGTATAACAAATCTCGATTCAGAAATAAAACTTATTATTTATTGAAAAAGCTAGTGTATATTGAGAAATGTTTCATGTAATATCAATATATCGTATAAATTTATACATATACTTATAAACAAAAAAAAATTGCCATATACGGTGTATTTTTTCCGTATTGTAACGCTGATTTATGGCGACGACTCGTCTGCGGCGAAGACATCCAGTAAATATGTAACCGCCTTAAGCAATGGACTAAAAAATTGCACGCTAACCAATATGCGATGAAAATATATGGGGTAAATCGAAAAAATGAAAGATGAACTATATATTTAATTTGCAAAGTCAGAGAGGCAAAAGGCAATTTTGTGTTTGCCCACGAGGCCGGCAGAGCGTCGGGCAGACCTCCAATTCCATTCATTATAATCGGGGCCCGTTCATTTCATTCATAAAAAAGACGAAGCGAAACGAAACGAAGCGAATCCGAGCGGCAGGCGAATGTATCTGTATCTGTATCTGTCGCTGCATTCGTATCGGTATCGGTGAGAGGCCACTTGCGAATTCGCCGTGCGGCGAAGTGTTCTCTCAAAAGAGTTGAAATTGGGATATTTTTATGTGAGCGAGAAATTTGCATGTATCTGTGCCCATTTGGAATATGCCATTTATTTATTTTGTATTCTACAGATACTACGCCCCATAGTAACAAAAAGTAAAAGAAAAAATGAACCCATACATTTTTGGGAAAGTTCAAGCTTATCTTCGAATTCCGATCCCCAAGCGCGAAACTTGGCTTATTAGACAACACCCATGCGATTTTATTTTATTTTTGACATTTTTCTCTCAGAAAAGTGCTACTGGTTTTGAGTTGGAGGCTTCCAACCAGAGCTGTCGAGCTTGAATCGTGTATCTTATTTATGGCAACTCTGCCCGAGAGCAACAACTACTGGGGAAAACAACAACAGCCAGTTGTGTTGTTGCATTTGCTTTTTCAAGAGCTATGAGTTGTTGATATCTTGGGCTCTGTTTTATGATATGTCAGCAGTTTAGAATTTGTGGAAATATGTGGAAGAATCATCTGGAATTGTAAAAATACTATTTAAATTTGTGGTTTAAAAATTCAGAGAAACTTTCTCGTAATGTTTAAGTTAGAAGGGAAATTTTTAAAAATTGTTTCAGATTTTTAAGTGTTTTTTGGCAGGGCTGTGACCTTTTGGTGTGAATGATTTGGCACCTTCGTCCCACCTGAGCTAAGCGTTTCCACGCACACATGGACACACGTGGGCACAACATCTTATGCTTACCTCATGCAACGTACACACACAATCGCACCATCTGAATGGCTGGAAGCCGAAACACACACATGGAAAAACATCTTGAGTTTTTCCCCAACTTTCTCGCCTCTCTCTCTCTTTCGCTCTCACTGTGTGTGCGTAATTTTCATTCATATTGTCAGCCAACGCGATGAAGTCGGCAGCGCTGTCGGCGTCACTTGTATTTTGTATACATTTTTATCCAACTTAAAGTTGTTTCTCTATTAACCAATATAAATAATTCTATCCTTTTTGTACAATAATATAATGTTATATTAATTTAAAAAATAACCACGTTTTTAAACCATATAATAGAAGGCAAACGGCGTTTTTATGGCGGTTGTGCATTAATTGTTTTTCATGCTGCTGCAGATCTAGTGAAAACATGCCAGAGGAAAATTTCATTGAGGGAAAAACGCAGATAGTATGGAAAATGAGCGGAGCCGAGAGGTGATTGGCAAATTGGCGACGGGGAAAATTACCCAGTTTATGCACGCAACGGCCGGAAAAGCGACGACGACAGCACACCCATTCGTGGAAAACTTGTTTGGATCGGGGATTCGCAGCGTAGGCAATCCAGCTGCTTAACCCATTGAAGCCTACTACATATAACTGATAACATTCATAGAAAATAGCATGATTTCGCAATGATTTTAATATAAATGCTAGTAAGACGAATAGAAAATACTCGGTCTTAAAACGATGGAAAGTAGCTTAATAGTAACAAATAGTAACAAATTAAAATTTTAATTTTAGAAAATACATTGTGTGCCTCAAAAGGGTTAATGGTGGGTAGCAGCCAGAGGCTGCAGCGTGGGGGTCGCCGAGGGGCTCGCACATGGCGGGGGGCCCAGCTGTCGCTTGGCTTTGCCTGTGTTTGCTGTATTTGCCGCATTCGCTGTTGTCGGCTTTGCCTTTGCTCTGTTGTTTGTTTGCGCTGCGAGCCGTTCGCTGTTTGCATTTAAACTTAAATGAATGAAAAAGAAACTGGCATGAATTCGCCACGACCCCCATGCACCCCCCTCCCGAAATAAAACCCCTTGAAAACGAGCGAGCGCGCCTACAAGTTGGCATATTTTCAATTTCCGTTTTTTACACAAACACACCAAGGCACACAGATACAAATAGGCGGTGGGAGAGGGAGGCGCGGCTTTGGGGACCAGTGGTGGTCGAGAGGGGGGCTATGGGGGGCCAGGGGCGGCAACGTCCGGTTGGTTTTTAGTACGAATAGTCGCAAGAGCTGAATTCGCCCCGCGAGTGAGAGAGAATGACACAGATACATTCGCCTGAGTTTGCTTTCAGTGCGAGCGTGTGTGAGTGAGTCAAATTCGCCGCTAGCATTTCCTGTGCTTGTTTTTTAGCCTTTTAAAAGGGTTTCCTTTGCTAATTTTAGGCAAATAAAATATTTTTAAATGAATCTACAGATTTTCGATTGGAATCGGATCGGGTAAAACCTTGAAAGCCCCTTCAAAAACGGCAGTAAAACGCCCATTCAGCAAATGCTCTCTCACACACATCCAAACATTTTGAGAATGAAAAATTTCGTTCAATTAAAGCAAAAAAGACGAAAAAGTGATCGCTGTTCGAATTTGCCGCCTCTCTCACAGTTTTTCGCCGTGAGTTAACAGCGAGCTCTTTTTGAGCCAACAGCGCGCTAACAGGCGGCTAACAGAGGGAACGTCGCACTAAAACGACCGCGGCTCATTTCGCTTCAAAACCTCGTGACGAGCGGTTGCCGCGATTGCCGCGTTCGCTGTCTTTCCGATTTCCTCAAAAAGCAAGCCACTTTTTTGTATAACTACATTTTTTTTCGAAGCAACCAAATCATGAAGCAAATCGAGCAACTATAACCTGCTAAACAAAACAATTCACTACCAGAACGCGCTAAACAACCCGCAGATATATATTGAATATATATAAAACAAGCAATCACTTGAAAATATTGTGTGTGGTGAAAAGTGAGTGTTTATTTTTGGGAAATAGAAATAGAAATAGTTAACCAAGCCAACCAACCAATCGCTTCCAATGGAAATCATGTGCCTAAAAATGCAAATTGCTCGAAGAAAATCAACAACGTCTATTTAAAAAACAAAAAAAAGTCAACTCAAGCCAATCAAATACAAAACGTGTTGGGAAAAAGTAAAAAAAAAAAATATAAAAATACAGCAAATACAAAATCAAACAACAACAGTCTCTCGCGCACACAAATATTTTTGTAAATCTATATATACGTACATATATAAAATTGCATAAAAATATTTTTTACTCAAGACAACGACGCACACACACGCAGCAACGAGATACACAGATACATTCGCCGCTCGCACACACACGCACACATAGGCGACGACGTGGCCCCGCTTTCGGTGTGTTGGTGTATCTGTGTGTGATTGTGCGACGCCAGCTTCGCTGCTCCACCAACAAAAGCAACAACCACAACAACACTACCGCCGGTCGCCAAGTTGATTATTATTATTTTTTTGGCACGCCAAAACCAAAAACCAAAAACCAAACCAAAACCCAGCGAATATATAAAAATACGCGGCTGGCAAAAATAATAACAAAATCAAACATCGTCGCCGGCGTCGTTTTTGTGTTAATTAAATTTACTTTTGTGAATGAAATGCGAAAGAAAGCAAAGCGAAAAATCACCTTTAATAAATGCTAAATTAAAACCAGCAGTCGCGATCGCGAGTAAGCATCTGAAGAGCCCCCCTCTCCAAATCGCCTTTGGATTACACCCAAAAGAAACGAATTCATCATTTTGGATACTTCTCAAAATTAAGGATTACACAACACTTTCAACTCACATCTACGGTGATTAATTACGGAATTTGTACCACGGATTGCTTTTGAAAATCAATGTAAGTTCGCCCCTACAGCTGCCAAGATATCTGGGCATATATCTCCCAGATCTCGAATACATAGAAGCATATAGCCATATAGCCGTATAGCCGAGCAATTGCTGCAATATCAGTTAATCACGTTTTGGCGTCCAACCTTCGGCCAAATGGATTGCCAGGAAATGCACAGTTCTTGATAGAAATAATTGGTGTATATGTTTATTCCATGCGAATATCTGATTAATTTATGACTGCATCGTGACATGTTTTTCTCGAAAATGAACATACATACATAGGTAGTGATCGGAAATCGGGAAGAATTAGTATTGGAAATAATCGTGTTTTTGAAACCACACAGGAAAATTAGTATTAAAGCATTATTAATATTTAATGTTTAATCACAGTACAACCCATCAATGAAAGTAATTTTTATTTATTTTCATCTCTTACGCTATAATTCATCCTGTTTTTTCACTGCCCTCTTGAATTTCATTGAAGAATACAAAACGTTCTATAGATAGAATCGCTTTGATCTCTCATCCGAGTGTGGTAAAAATAAATATATATAAATGCACTAACTGTCAAAGTAAAATCAAATAAATTTTCCTTGTTTTTTATTTTATTAGTTTTTTATTTGTATTGTATTATTTCGCGGCTGCCGAACAAAATGTTTAACTGACATTTCAAGTTGTTTGTTTGTCTGGCCTCGTCTCCCATCGGTATTTACTGATCGGACCAGACAGATAATCCCAATCCGGCGAATGTGCTCACACACACGCAGGAGTACGAGTATATCAGTTTTTATTGAAAATAAATTGCTCTCCGATTCGGTTTGCATCCGCGGAGAAATTCTAGAATGTGAATTTATAAAGTTGTTTCATTGTTGCCCACCGATCGATCGAGTGATCCCTCGATCCCATCCAATCCGATTTGATTCGATTCGATTCGATGGGATGCGATGCTATGTGATTCGATCGATCCATCGATCACAGCCGGTTGAGTTCCACAGAGAATTCCATTCACAAATCAGTCGACTGACGACTGACTGACTTTAGCTAAACCTTCTAATCAGTTGCCCACTTTTTCCGGCGTACACTTTCTGTATTTATGTGATGTGTGGGGCACACACACTCTATTTTTAAACACTCTTTCAAGGGGTTTAATCTAGAAAAGAGCGTGAGGTGAGACAGTTTCGTCATCGATACTTTTTAGGTGACTCGATAAGACGAAGACCCCCAGGTATTAGGCTCGTTTTTTCGTTTATATTCTTTTTTTCTTTTTGGGGTCTGTGCTCATGCTTTGGCTTTTGCTTTCTTTTTCACGCTGACACACGCTTAAAAAATCAGACGAGGCGGAGAGGACTGATAAACCGATGAAAAATATTTAAGTTTATTTACTTTTTGCTGGCTGTTAATTTTTGGGGCTAAGGGAAACGAGAGGCAGAAAATAAATAAAAGAGGCGTAAAAACTTTTCAACCGATAAGTTAACATTTTTTGATCGATGGTCTCGTCTCGCCTTCTTTTTTGGATTTTTCGGTAGGGCTTTTACCAATCTCCTACCAATCTAACCGATTTTACCAACTTCCAATCGAATTAAGTGGCCTTCTCTGCTGCTGGGTTCTGTTTCGGTATTGTGCTCTGAATTTATGTCATAGCCAAAAATACACAAATACAAATTTCATTCATAATGGAAGGAAATTCTCGCGTTGGCTTCATTTCTTTTGGTTTCGTTTCGCCTCTGCCAAAAACATGTGCACACAAACATATCTGAATATATAAATTAAATGCTTAATTTTTATTAGCTAAATAAACAGCTAGACACACAGAGCGAAGCACCACATCCACAAGATCCACAATGACGTTGATGACGCAGACGCCAAATAGACAGCCAGATAGATGGATGGATGGATGGACGGATGGACGGATAGATGGGGAAGTCGTGAAGGTTTCCGAGGGGTATATCTATACCATATACACACCTAGGTCTCTGTGCTCGACCAGGGAACTTTGTAGATCACCTGTAACTTTGTATGGGGGACTTGCCTTTTAATCAGTTTGTCCCCCGTCCCCGCGCACCTGATTTATAGCAACTTGACTATATATATACACCCATGCCATGCATATATCTTCCCCTGTCTTATTTGGGATATATCAAGAATAGTCGGCAGAAATAAAATTACACAAACAACAGCGAGAGGCCGAAATGACAGCAAATTAATTGCATTCGCAAGCCTAAAAATAGATAATCGCGAAACTGTTACCAAAATGTAAGGCAGCCAAGATCCGCTGGGCCACGGGGTATATCCTATATATGCTATAGGCTATATGCTATAGACCATACGATTCTGACGACAACAACCGACGACATAATTGAAGCAACGGCTCATAGAAAATCAACTGCAGAGTGCTGGCAATAACCAACCTACAAGACATGTACCTAAGAGATATATCTACATATATCAAACCGATCAAGTAGCGAAATTTTCAGCCCATGTAACATTTACTTAACCCGACGAAAGGTGGGGAAAATCAGGTGCAGGTGATTGCGCACGCTTCAATGGGTTGAGATTTCAGATATGTCATACAGATAGATAGGCATAGCGCATATATAGTAAAGTATCTATAAGATATGTGTTTGTGCTGCCAGCAAAGCAAAGCGCAAAATGACAGCCCAACAAGAACCGAACTGAACTCAACTCAACTGGGAGCAGCAGAAACAAAAACAAAACCAGAACCAAAACCAAAACCAAAAACAAAACTAAAACCAACAACCATTTTTATGCCGCAAGCAAACATGTGATTTTCATTATTTTTGTCGTCGCACCGACGCTGGCCTTTTTATTTTTGAAAATTATAATTTTTAAAAATAAATCCGACAACAACAGCAGCAAGTGTGTTTGTTGTGGGGGCCAACATACAACTGCAATTGAAAGAGCTGACGACTAGCGAATTTATGAAGACTACGAAGTAAATTCAAAGGGTCTATGCGCTTTTCCACTCTTTTGTGGGTTAATCATTAATTAATGGGTCTGCAAAGCAATTAATATAGAACTTATGGAGCTGACTGAATCAGTTGTATGCTTTGCATTTCAATTGAAATATATGCTAACTTCTAGACTGGAATTTACACTTCAATTAGTTAGTTCCTTAGTCTTTAATCACCTTCATCGATTCGATTACTATTTTTACCCACAAATATTGCTACACATTCCCCCAAAGCTCTTTTTCATGGCTCTAACTACGTTTCGAGACTTTCCCAGCAAATCTTTTCCATTAGCAGACTAAAACAATAACTGCACCCCCTTCTATTCTCCAGATCAGCCCACGCCCCTAACTCACTTCCGTTTGTTGTTGCTGTTGGATTCGGTTTCAGATTTAGATGGGCTTCAGTTTTGGGAACTCGAGAAGGGGCGGAGACGGGGGGCTGGGCTGGGTGACCACCCAGAAGGCGAGGCGGTGGTCGAGCAACGCATACAAAACGCTCATTAATCGAGCGTCCATAGAAATGGTCTAAGCACACAGCCAGCGTATATATATATATATGTACATACATATATATCCACTATATGTGCGCAGCTAGAATTGTCGTCAATGAATGGCTGACGACGACAACCTATGATAAACCCAAAGATGTTGATGCTGATGTTGATGCTGATGCTGATGATGATGCAGATGCAGACAGAGCAGGCAGCATGGAAAAAGCAAGCCAAAGATGAGATTCTTGTCGGGATGGGGGATGGAGCTGGGTGCTGGGTGGTGGCAACTGCTTATGACAGCCCTTTGAATTGGAAGCGTAATGCAATTGCCTGGGCGTGACCTTTGCCACCAGCAGGTGACAACTTGGACACGTCCAAACAAATGCGAAATGCTGGCATTTCTCTCGCTCCTTATCCCCACTTCATATGCAAAGTCTGAGCGGATGCACTGAGAGAAATAATGCCTCACTAAGGAGTAAATACCATGAGTTAGCAGTTTATAGTAAGTGCGATAATCTTATTTTCCAATAAATCAATTCAATATTTAAGTGTATTTCTTTGTCATTATATGTAAATTACTTTGACCTTTTCGCTGACCTAATGGCTGGATAACGCGGCAACTTTTTAAAAAGTGTTTAATATGAATGTATATACTCTAATAGTTAGCGCTATTAGTGAACTTCTAACCATCTAACTAAAATGGTTGCCCATTTTCTGCCGTGTGAGGGCAAAAATAGCTAACTGAGCGTGGGCCAGGACTTCAAGTGCGTGTGTGTGTGTGAGCGTAGGTGACCTCAAGACGCGCCCACGCAGCCTTCCTTGGAGACCTTCAGTGGGCGTGCTCGTCCACCCAAAGCCCGAAAGAGGGAAAAAAACACTTTAAGCGTCAGTTTTCCCCGTCAGTTTTATCTGAGCGTTACAGGTGGGGCAGTGGAGCTGCCTGCATAAGGCTGTGGCTTTCCGCTTCTATTTTTCGTTCACTGCCTTGTGCTTGCTTCGTTGGAAAAGCGGTGAGCTAAAAATAGATTTCGGTTGCCACGCTTCAAGGGAAATGAGGAAAATTAGGAGCGAGGCAGACGAGTCAAGTGCGTGTATCTGTGCGGCTTTCGTGGGCGGTTGGTGGTTGGTTGGGTTGTCTTTTAGCTGGTGTGTCTGGCGTTTTGGGGGTGTGTTCGTGACACGATAAAGTTGCCGAATAAAAGTGTAATTATGGGTTTTAATTGGGAGAAACTATCTAAAAAGTTAACTATGCAACAAATATGTCCATTAATAGATTGGTTATTCAGGTAAAGACTTTTTCTATCTCACAGGTATTCTGATTTCAAGAAAAAGATACATTTCAATTTGTATCTGTACCTTAATTTGGTTTTTGTATTGACATCTCTAGCCATTGAGAAAAGT
The DNA here is from genome assembly GCF_004382195.2 of Drosophila sechellia. Lineage (NCBI taxonomy): Eukaryota > Metazoa > Arthropoda > Insecta > Diptera > Drosophilidae > Drosophila > Drosophila sechellia. Next base: position 3,391,028 of record NC_045951.1, on the reverse strand, counting down.
TTGCTGCCAAAGTCACGCACTTTTGGCCCTCATTCTTTGATCAACTTTGGCTTTGCCTTCGCGCCTGGGGGTCTGTCTGTGTGTGGGTGAGTGGGCGGATGTTCCCTTTTGGGGGGTGTGTTGTTGTGTTGTTGTACATTAGGGCGGGTCAGGTTGTTTACATTGCCTTTCGCCAATTTCGGGTCTCTTTTCTTGGTTGGATGTGGATGTGAGGGGGCTGCGTGGAATTGGTATGGTTTTTGCGGGCCTATTGGGGACCCAATTGTTGTTGCTATTTCGGGGCAAGGACTCTATAAATAGCAGGGAAATTTCTATAGCAGACACAGAGACAGACAACCTGGCGTTGTGTGCGTGTGCATGTGTGTGAGTGCCATTGACGTCATCACCAGCATGTCATGAGTTTGCCGTGCAATTCTTATTTATTTAGTTTCGTTGTCTTTTCACATTTCGGGCCAAGCCAATGAGCATTGTCTGTGTGTGTGTGCGTGTGTGCCGCACACAGATACTCACCAACACATGCAAACTCAGCCAGCTGTCGCCTGTGCAGTCGACGGCGCAGTCAACGTCTCTGCCAGCTTCTGTGTGGGCGTTTGCGCGTGTAAGGATGTGAACGGAATTTTTGAATAGAACACGCAAATTAGATATAGAAAATTATGTGTATGCTCTCTATGCTCTATCTCATGGCTCTATTAGTGCGCCCTGCCTTGTGCCCTGCCTTCATTGTACCGAGCATTATATTCAGCATTCCCTACTTTTGCGTTTCTCGAGAGGGTTGGGCCGTCTAGCGAGGTGTGGGCGTTGCTCGGGGATCCGGAGAAGGAAGGTTGGGCATACATACATAGGTATAGCCATGATATCTCCGGCAGGAAGGTAACTGTATTATCATGTCGAAATTATAAAGCCAGACGACGGAAATGATGGGGTGTGTGGGGTGGAGGGAAGTCGTCTCTGCTGCGTGGGAAAATGGAAAAGATCTCTTGGTGACTTCTTCTTCTTCTTCGTTACATTTCCATGCACTCTTGGGTTTAGATCTGCTAAACTAGAGGCGGAATTTTGATTTTACAGAACGCAATCCGTGAGATACAGCTAACGAAAAGTAAACACTCTTATTCAAAACAAAAATATATGATTTAGGTGAAGTTTCTTGTTTTTGTTTTCATAATCTGAATCCATTGAATCGCAGAGCCCCGAAAGCAAATAAATCATCCCACATATCATTCCTTGGCAATGATGAGGCAACCGAAGCCCCGACTTCCCGATCATTCAGTTCTGTTATAATACCCCATTTACGAGTGCACCTTTTCAAGAATGAAGCGAATGCAGGCGATTGAGAACCACGTACAACAATGGAGGATAGGCAAAAAACCGAGAAATAGAAATCCAAAATGAAAGGAGAGCAATCAGCCAAAGAGCGGGACGGCTAGATAAGGAAAAACAAGCAAGCAGTTGGGAAAAAGAGAAAATTTTTCACAATGAAACATAGAAAACATCTGTTGGATGTTTCTATAAGGCCCCAGACAAGAGCGGGTATCGGAATCTCGACCGATGTTGCTGCTGTTGCAATAGTGTTGCTGCCGTGTGTTTGCTGTTGCTGTTGCTGTTGCTGTTGTGCATGGCCGGACAAAAGGTGCAACACACAATGGAACACCACTTACGCACTTGGATGGGAAAGAAAGAGAGGCGAGATGGTGGGATGGTGAGATGGCGAGGCAACACATGTTGCAGCTTCCTTTTTGGCTGCCACTTAACTGCAACTCACTTCAGTCATTACAACGCACGGCGGAGAATTCGAATTCTACCTGAAATCTACCTACTTTACGCACACAACAACACACCATAACACCATGCCATACGATACGATAGCCTAGAGAAAACGCAGATCCGACGGGATGAAGACAATCAGGCCGAGAAAATCTTAAGGTCGATCACTTGTAGTTTATGGGCTTCTTCTCCGCCTCCTGCCTCTTTCCCCTTCGCGCGATCTCTAGACCTCTAGACCAGATCAAACCAGACCAGACAACAGAACAGCATCGTGGAGCAGGGAAAACAGGGGAGATTACTTTACGGAAACTAGTTCGTTCTCAATGGGATCTTATAATACTATTTTGGTTTGATATTATTTAACTTTAGTTATTAAGTTATTACATGATGGTACAGGCATTTAAACAGAAAACAAAACACCTAAGTGTATAGTTCTCAAATTTTTAGCAATTCCAGTGAATTCCTTCTCTATACACTTTCTCAATTGTTTATTAACATGAACTAAGTAAACCCCCAAATTATACTACCATTCCCTGAACCAGTTCCCATTGGCGACATCTCTGAGCCGTCGAGCGTTGTCTGGGCCTGCAGTTTGATGGCATCTTCTTGGCTCAGCTCATTTGTTGGTGATTTGATCTTTTGCTTCTTCTCGGCTTCTCCTCCCCTCGAAATCCCATCACTCCAAGCCAGCTCACACACACTCTCCACACCGATCTCAGCCAGAGTTGGCTTCAATGATTTCTATAAAAGTAAGGAAAACCCGAAGCGAACCATTCCAGACACAAGAATGAACATCATCATCATTATGATAATTATCATTCAGGGCGACATTGGTGTATATATCATTAACACACACACACTCTGCCCGCTAAGCTGGTGTGCGTGAGCCTTTTGCCACATGTGCTGCTCATTTGCTTTGAAAACTATTAGCTGATGTTGTTGCTTCTGCGGCTGCAACATATGGTCGGTTGGGCATTTAAATAGTTTAATGATCTGTGCTCTGTGACTGGCTGGTGCTTGGTGTTGTTGTCGTGGCAGCAACAGCAACAGCAACAGCGTCAGCAGCAGCAGCAACATCAAGCGATTCCCGTTTCAGTTTTCTCATTCGCGTTTTGTGCCCTCCGAGTTGCCTGCAGTCATTAGCGTTTCCTGTGTAGGTTTTTCATCTGTCGCTCTTCGCATTTCAGTTATCTACTCATGTGTGTCTGCCCTCGGAGCGTGTGTATCCGCACATATTTTTAGCAGAACTCGAAAAAAACATACATATTTGTAAAAGTGCAGTTTAAAAGGGCGATGCCAAGCTGAAACCCCTGATATGCATATATAAAATAAACCCCTAAATAATAATTATTTTTACGCTGGCAGAACTTGACACGTAATGGGAGCAAAAAATTAAATAAATCAGAAAGAACGCTGAAACATTGTCTTAAACCTAATTAAAGTATAAGCACGATTTCCAGACATGATCGAATGAATTGCAACTCGTACTTTTCGTGTCATCATTCCTGACAGTTTCAAAAACGCTAGTTTCGAATAAACACTAGATCAGCACTAAAGTAAATTTACACAAAGTAGGCTTACTGAAAAGAGTTCGTAGCCGCGTGCGAGCGATTAATAAATAATGTCAAATTGTACCTAATTTACCATCTGCTTAAAAAACCATTTTCCTTCTTTACTTTTGTCTTGAGCAGACCTCTTAAAAATAAGAAACAGCAATTAAGCGCGTGAAAAACGAATTTTGTCTGGACTTTTTGTGAGTAATTTAATTGGGTCATGCTGGCATTGTTCGCTGGGCAATAACTTTTATTAATTCATTTGACAATTGGAACGGTAAACGTTGCCGTTGATAAGCCAAAGATCGCACTTCTCGGTCGCCAGATACATTATACATACATTACTCTGCCAGGGCAGAGTAAGAAATCAAACCAGTTTCGCATTTGATTTTCGCCAGGTTTTATTTTTATATAAAAACGCTTCGCATTGTTATTGTTGTTGTCGATCTGTCTGTCTGCCTTAAATAATTTTATTTAAATCGCAACTGGCAGTGAGCCTTGTTTGCGCAAACAGCCAAACAAACAGACAAACGGACAAACGGACAAACAAACGCAAACCAACAAAGGCAAATCTCTTCGAATCGTTTGAATGAATTAGCCGGGCGACAAAGACCTTCAGTCCCCCTCCTCCTACCCCTCCCCCTTCGTATTTTCACTTATTAATGAAAACGCTTCAAATGCCACATTTCATTTCACATTTCGTGCGCCATTGAATCACACTCTCTGCCAGCGAAATAATTTATTTTTTATTCAAGCGATCCAAGGTCAAAGTTTGCCCAACGTAAAAATACAAAATACGAAATAAGAAATAAAAAAAAGAAACAGCGAGCAAAAAGAATTTTAGCGCAATTAAAAATAAGCGAGTGAACGAAAAAAGAGCAACAAAATTGTTTTGAAATTACGTACAATGTTTTTGTATTCTATCTGCTGTGCCCAATTAATTTAAGAATGAAATCGAAATCTTGGCATTACTTTGGGCTGTGCGTCAAGCGGCAAAAAAAGAGAAAAAATAAACATTGAATTATGTTTATTTATTTTTTATTGGGCAATTTGAATATGTTCTTTACGGTTCGCATTTACACCTTTTAATAGGATTTTTACGAATTAATGGATAATTATGAACTCAACTTCGATTTGGAACGCCATCCATTGAACGATGACCATCATCTCCATAACATCAAAGCTATTCGCCTTAGAGTTCATTCTTAAAAAGGCGGATAAATAGTTTGCTACCTAGAATTTCGTATATCAAAGAGCGGAAAATATCGAGATGATGCTTACAGATTTTCCACCATCCCCCCACCGCCTCGGAAAAGTCGATTGCCAAATATATATAAAGAGGAGGGACCTGTGCTGCGATTTTCTTATTGGCAATCAGTGGCGATCCACTGCTACTGCCACTGCCCGAGAAAAACCCCACATCCCCTCCCCCCCTCCACTCATCTCACGACGTGTGTTTTCGTTGATTTTCTATTTTGTTTTTCCCAATTGTGATCATTCTCGAAAATTGTTTTTGAGTACCGGACATGACGTCAATAAGTGGGCGTTTGTGTTAATTTTCGTACCCACCGAAAAACACACACTTAACCCACTCGCATACCTACATATAGCTCTGCATATATGTATGTACTGTATGTAGATTCTCTGTATTTATTTCTTTTGGGGCGTAGAAATTTTCGTTGGCGCTAAAAACAATTTTTATGCGGCACAATAATAATAATAATTCTTTGGGCTTTTTATCGCTAGATATCGCTGCATGCACAGCAGTGGTCAAATGAATAGTGGCAATTAAAAAGATTGAAAAATTATTTAGAAAATAAAGGCAATACACTGTTTAACTCGCATTTACTTTAAATGTTATTTATTTCGATTTAGTCATAGTATTTTACCCTCAGCTGTCTGGCTGGCTGGCTGGCTGGCTCTTTTATTAATTTTTATGGACGAGAGACGCCATTTATTAATTTCCTGTATTTCCTTATTTGCCATGGGGCACCTCGTTGCCTTTAATTATGTGTAAACAAATATTTATCTAAACGCGACGTCTGGCGGGACTTTCGAAGTCCGCGGCCTATCGCATTACTCATACGCCGCGTTGACCAGATTAACTGCTGCATCGCTATAAATCGAAAAGAACATGCCATAAAACTGCAGTTGTTTCGCCATAAAAATGCTTTATTTCGCTTGAGCCGATAGCGATCGTGCCATAATTAACATGATCATCATCAACGCCAAAAAATGTACTCAGTCAAAGTTCAATTAGCATCATTTGCTTTATTCATTCGCTTCGTTCTTCGCTCTCGATTGGTTGTACATACATATATAACATATTGTAGAGATTCAAATGATTCGAGATTCTCGCTAATTTCTTTCTGATATGCCAAATCGAACAATTATGAAAGATATTCCATTTATTTTTATGGCCCTACGTGATACGGAGCGGAAATACATACTCGTATGTGAAAAGCGAGAGGAGAACGCTGAATGGAATTTCGAAAATACATTTTTGTTTCAATATAACCGCCGAAACAAAAATGTACCCGTACCCATAGTACTACGAAACACGCTCTTTCGACTCCAGCATAAGTAAGCAATTTGATCTTAAACATTTGGCGGTTGGGCCGGGCCCAGTTTCCCTAGAAACTACGAAACACAATCTCCGAAACATCATGTCCCGCCGATTCCGTTGAACCCGCAAGCATTATGAACCGAAATAATAATAATAATAATAATAATAATCATAAAGCCAGTGTGTGCTGTTGCCCTATGATGTTTACATAAAAGTCATGCCGATAAAAAATACGGTCTTTATCTGGTATATAACGTATACGTATAATAAATATGACGCGCGACCTTCTCTCACCTTGGTTTGCTAGCTGCGGAATTAATTACAAACATTAAAAACGTCGACGAAGAAAAGTTCACTTCTAGCCATACACTTTTAATCCAAACAAAAGCATCTGGCACTTTGGACCCGACCCAGAGGCACGCCCTCGTGCGCCGCTCGGACCACTTCTACTATTTCTGGTCACTATTTATTTTGAGTTTATCCATAAGCATGGCGAACCCATCTACGTGCCATTTCGGTGGCTGCGAAAACTGCAGAAAGCAATCCGTGGCGTTCTTGCACTTCCATTTGGGGGTCGATAAATAAACGTGGATTACTTTTAGGCGTTTTTTATCGCAGTTGGATTTAGCCTAGAAATATAAATACAGCAAATGGCATGCCAAATGAAATAAGTAACTAATTTATGATTTCATTTCCATTTACTTGCAGAAAGCAATCGCAGCTGTCTGAATCTGCAAAAGGATGAAGGCAAATCGAGCTGAGTCCGGGCGCAGCAACTACGATCGACGGCATTGAGGATCTCGGATCTCGAGGTGGAGGAGCGATCTCGATCTCGAGGTGGAGCGAGGAGCGGAGGAGGAGTGGAGGAGTGCAGCTGGGGGAGGAGTCCTGGTTACAACACTACATGGATCGCAGAAATGGCGGCGATCCCTTGGCGCCACCCCGGCCCCCGAAGTTATTACCGCGCGTGCATCGACCAAGGGCGCCGGAGCCGACGTTGAGTGGTGTCGATCATACCACAGGAGGAACTGCATCCGCACTAGCATCAGGAGCACCAGGAGCATCATCTGCAGCACCCGTAGCAATCCATAACAACAATTCACAGCAGCAACTTAGTATTAGCGCCGCCGCGAGCAACAACAATACGATATCGATCATACCCGCATCACCGGACTTCGACGACTACCAGATCCACCATCTGACCTTCCTGCCCCAGCGTCCCAGCAGTCTGAGCCGGAACAGCAGTACGGCGTCATCGACTACGGCGACGGGCATTAGTGTCTCCGGTTCGGGATCTGTGTCGGGTTCGTCGTCCAGCTTTACGAGACGTCGACCGCCGGCGCTGGTCAACAGCATCAGCATCAGCAACAACAACAACAACAGCATCAACAACAACTTCCTTAGTCATTTCCAAAGCGCTGAGCCGGCGAGCAACGCTCTGGGCCAGCCGCCCGCCTCCCCCGTCACGCTGGCGCAACCGCGACCCGAATCCGAAAGGCTAACCAACGAGTATGTGGACACGCCGCTGCAACATGCGACGCGCTCGCAGCATCCGGCTGGCCAGCAGGATAATGGCCAGACGACCACCCACCACCTGTTGCTGCTGCCCCAGCGGAATCAGCACCTGCACCTGCAACAACACCAGCAGCAACAGCAACACCTGCAGCAGCAACAACAGCAGCAGCAGCATCTGCAGCAGCAGCAACACCAGCAACATGCGCGACTGGCGACGACGACGCAGGCGACGTCCGTTGGAAGCGACCACACCGATGGCTTACTACATTCGCACCTGCAAAATAGCACCACTAAACCACCCGCCTCGAAGCAGCCGGCACCGCCCAGACTGGGAATGGGCCTGGGATTGGGATTGGGTCTCGGTCTGAACCAGCCCATCATCACCAAGCAGCCGACACCCGCTACGCAAAAGGAGCACATGCACGCGCTGGAGGAGCTGCTGCAACCGGGCGGAGCCGGCGGCAACGGAAGACCCCTGGTGATGGCCGGCGATCCCAGCCTGCTGAATCCCATCGTCTGTCCGCGATGCGGCCGCTGTCGCTGCGAGCAGTGCCAGAGCCCCAGGCCGCTGCCCCAGACGTGGGTGTGCAACAAGACGTGTCTGTGCAGCGCCGAGTCGGTCATCGACTATGCTTCCTGCCTGTGCTGCGCCAAGGCGCTGTTCTATCACTGTGCCCGGGACAACGACCTGGACTGCGATGATGGCAACGGCACACCCTGCGTGGATAATCCCTGCTCCTGCGGTCCCTACAAGCGCACCCAGAGATGGGGCTGGCTGGGAGCACTGTCGATCTTCCTGCCCTGCCTGTGGTTCTACTGGCCCATGCGGGGCTGCATGAAGCTGTGCGAGAAGTGCTACGGCAGGTTCGCCGGTCGGGGATGCCGCTGTCAGGGCATCGGCGGAGGAGGAGCAGGATCCGGAGGCGGAGTGGGTAGCATTGGATCCACCAGCAGCATGCTGCCCATAGTGCCGCTTGGGGTGAATGGCAGCGGGCTGGGCGGTGGCGTGAGCCTCTCCGGCGGCGTGACGGATGGTGGACTCAACCAAGCCAATGGCAAGGCCATGGATCATGGATGCAGTGCCTCCAGGAGCATACTGCGAAAGGGTGACCTCACCCCGGAAAAGCGGCTCCTGGACTCCAGTCCCGACTACTAAGGGTCCTTTCCATGTGCCCGGTTTTTTACCCGAGCAAAAAGCCTGCGGCACAAATGGGAAGCTGGATCATGGACACATACCCCCATATATATACGGAAAATATTTAATATATGATTTAAAAGGATATATAAAAAAAGAGGAAAGAAAGAAAGAAAGAAAAAATTAAATAACCAAAGACTGCAAACAGATAATTATTAATTATTAGAAATGTTATTTAAAAAATAATTTTTTGCTTAAAACAAATCGAGTGGCGACGAGTGGAAAACAAAACTGACGAAACGAAAGCGATTAGGAATTATTTTTCGAACGATTTTTTTGTATTATTTGATTTTGTTTTACTTGCTTAACTAACTCTTCAGTTCAACGTTCAATTTCTAAGTCAAATTCTTACTTTATAAACATAACTAGTTGTATGCAAATAATTCCAATGAATTTTCCACGAATGTAAAATAAACGGGCGAAAGTTTTTATTATTTTCATATACAAAACTGAAAAACTGAACAATTTGGGGCAAGCGTAACAAAACACCATATTATATATACCTATATACACACACGTGAGAACTTTTAGAGAAATATTCAATGGCGTAAATTAGTCAAATATTATATATACCAAGTCCAGTCCATTTTTGATGTTGTAGAAAGAACAGAAACGAAACAGAACAAAAACCGAAAACTGAAAATTACACAAAAATATTTTAGAACTTTACGAATTTAAATCTTAAAATTGATATGTGTGTATGTGTGTGTATGTTGCGGGCGACGAACTTTTCGATAAATTTAGAGCAACCTATAGACCAGTCTAAATGTGCTTAGAAAACGATATAGATGTACTGCAAACCAAAAGTCAGTTAGTTTACTTTACCAACTACGAAGCCGGAACAAATCTGAGGAGCGAAAATATGGGATAACGATATCGGTTGCTTATGAACTTATTTTATAGTTGAAGATAGGTCGGTGGGTTCGTAGTGTTTCCAGCCAGCAGCCCCAAAAATGTGAGCAAGATTGTATATATGATGAAATTTTTAAGCGAAATGCGAGATACAAAATGCAAGCAAATTCCAAATAATAGAAAAACAAAAAACAACAAAGCAAAACTTAAGTGTAACGATAAACCCACATCTAAATGCAGCAAAATACAAACAAACAAACAAACATTTTTTGTATAGAATATCCATATGAAATATGACAACAAAAACAGTGGCAAATTAGCAACTTAAAACAAATTTATACACGTAAAAGCAAGAAGCAAGCGAAAAAAGTAAATTAAAGATTAATGTTAAACACTAAAACACATTACTATATGCTATATATGTAATCTGTATATGTACTATATAAAACTATATATACGCCTAGATATACACACTGAAAACTATGCTTAAAACTCCCAACTTCTAAAAAAACGCAACAAAAAAGGAAAAAGAAAAACCCCAAAAAACAAACTAAAAGCTGGAAAAACTCCTTAAAGCCTAGCCGTTAATGAAAATTCAAGAAGCGCAGACCTACAACAAAAACAGAAAAATTATACACGCATAATGATAAAAATAACGATAAAGATAAATATTAATATTTAAGGCACTCTATACATACAAAAGCTATGCATAATGAATATTTATTTTATTTGTACATTTCATTAAAATAAAATAAACTGAGTAGAAAGTGACGCGTTGAGTAGGACGAGTATGTGGGGTTTTCACTACGATGCCCTGGAGAACCAGAAGAACTTTATGTAATGTTTTTAGAATGTATGTTCCGTTGAAAACTACAAAATAAAAAAAATCATATAATACTAAAAAATATAACAACTTTCATGTGTTTCATTGCTAGTTCCCAGGAAAACAGCGACTGATCCCACAGAATGTGATGCTACGAGGAGTAGTATTATTTTTCCCTATAACTTAGGATCCCTTTTCTCCCCCGATCTCGTGTATCTGTGTGAGTGTTCGGCTGCCTCTGTATTGGTGTGCCAAATGGCTATGGCAAAACTAAAGCAGCTGTTTCCGGTATTTGATTGATAGTGAACTGGCAGTTTGTTTACTCGAGCGCACACGGACCGACCGGAGGCCCCGAGAACAGAACGCGATTCTCGTTTGGCTTCGGATTGGGGCTGCTCACACAGATACTCACCACCACCAGTGCGCCATCCCGCACACACACACGTGGCCATCCAGCGGCAAACGAACGACGATGCTGCTGCTGCTGCATTTTGCGGATGCTATTTGGGGCCGCCGTCGGCGCACTTATTTTTAAATTACTAAAAACTGAAAAACGCTGAAAAAAATGCTGAAAAAAGAACAGAATGTTGCTGCCGTCGCCGATGTGTTGCTGCTGTTGCTGTTGCACAAACATTGCGGGCGGCGGCATCTCACCGACAACCTACGATGAAAATTTACAACGGAAGGCGCGCATCAAATGTTGCAGCCACATAAACACACTCACACACACACACGCACACTGGCCCGTGTACTTAATTTAAATTTAACTGCAAAATATTTTCACTTGCACTGGAAGGAAGTCGGAAAAGTATTTCGAAAACGCCTCCCACTTCGGCACCTCCCAGTTTGCCACAGCTGATCAAGCTGAGCTCAAGAATCTGTCTCAAATTAACCCATTTTGTGAAGCACGATTGGTCAAGATACATTTCAAAATAACAATTTTAAAGGAAAAGATACATTCCTTCTTTTGGGATTGCTATAAAAGAAAGTGTCTAAAAAACACTAATTTACATATTATAAACAAAAGGTTTAAAATTGAAATCATAACACAGCAACGACTTGAATATCTGATGAAGAAATCATTTTCTAGCCCCGTTCAAAATGGGTTAAGTTAGCACGTGCAAAATTGTGTCAGCTGCGCGAATTTCGCTTTGTTTGCCCGTTTGTTAATTAATGCAAAGTGCAGTAACCGTTTTGCATAATTGAAGGCAGCGACTGACTGCCCATTGCCCATTGCCCATTGGGGCATTTCATTATTCAATCATAATTCGCGCGCTCAACGCGAATTACAAACAGTCGTTCCATATACATACATATGTACGTACTACGGGCATGGATGTGCCACTAGTGCTGTATAGTGCTACATACATACATACATATGTACATGTGTATGTGGTGTGTGCGAGGGGCTGGTGGTGATAACCCGCCGGATCGACCGGGGCTGTCGGGGTCATCCGGGTTTTCGCAAAAAGAAGAAAAGAGGAGCACAAACAAATGGGAGGCACAAGAAAAAGAGAATGAAACCGAAAGAAATAAACGCAAATAAAACATGACATTTTTTGTGCCTGTAATCAGTGGCGGGCAACCGCAGCCCCAACGCCAAGGGAGGGGCTCCCGATTCGGGTCCAGACTATCCCCCGATAAGCCTTGCTGCACGAGACCTGCCAATTCGCTCGAAACTCGCTCCGATTGACACACTTTGGATGGATCACCGAGAGAAATGCCACTAATATTGTCAATCAGTTGGAAAGCGATTTCAATTTAAGGTTATGTACAATTTAATAGATTAGTAGCAGTAAAAGTAGTGAAATATGAATAGTAGTATTATATCTTGCTCTCAAATATGATGTTAGATGTATCGGAGAACATATAAGGACTACTTTCTTAAGAAAAAACCACCTTAACAAAACAATATTATTAAAATTTGAACTGCTCAATACATTTTTTCTCAGTGCTGCGAATGAATGAAGCAGCAGCACTGAACTCGAACTCGAATACTCGCCGGCAGTCGCCAAGATGCAGTGCCTCTGATTGAAGTGTGCTATATTTAACGAGCGAGCTGATTGCGTGCAATGCAATTCTGCCAATTCGAGTAACTCCCTCCTTGAAAATTCACCGCCCACCGCCCCCATCTTCATGGACATTTTGGGGCTGGGCAGGCTGACAGTTCCTCTAATGAATGAAGTTGATAAGGGAGCTCCGACGACCCACTGGGAAACGGAATGCACTGGCTACAGTGAGCCAACGCTATCTCCCACTGATCATTAGATTTCCGAATAAACTATTATTATGCACGCCGGCATTTCCATTTTCATTTCGCCTTTCCCCGCAACCCTTTAGCTTTTCCATTCGTATCGATATCGCTTTTCGGGCGAATTGCTTTGAAGATTCTCTCATTCATTGCACGCAATGAATCAACTTTCGATCAGTTCTGCGATATCTCTAGTGGACAAGTGAATACAGTGATCCCCCACTAATTGGTGGAATAATATTCTGATATTATATTAGTTTGGAATATCTTAAAAATCCTTAAAGCAGAGCTTTATTTGCAAAAAAAAAAAATAAACAGAATAGTTTATATTTCCATTTCTGCTGCCATCTGCCCCATCTGGCTGACTAGTGATTGAGTTCCAGTCGCATTGTCACTGGCTGAAGGTGAATCTCGCATCTCTCGGATTGCCGGAGGAGAAACACTGATACGATTGCCAGTGGAGCTGCTCTAACGAGCAAGGAAGCGGCGGTGATAAGCTATCAGTATCCGTATCAGTATCAGCATGCCAGTACATACTATATGGACCCATGCCCGCAGACACACGCGATGGCAGATGAGCATAGTTCCATAGACGGTGCAAGATTCGCACTGCAGACATGCTGGAAGCTCTTGAATGACAGATCAATGAAATCATTATGGATTCGCTGAAACCGACAAACTGTGCAAACACAGCCTCGAAAATCGCGCAAAAAATGCGAACTCACGGCAGCATTCGGGGAATCGGAATCGGGATCGCCAATCGCAAATCGCAGAGCACCGAATGGCTGGCATGGCATCTTGCATCCCAAGGAATGGGAACAGGTTCGAGTTCGCCAGTTCTCCGATTCTCGGGTCCTCTGATCCTGCGGCGGCGGAAGTGGCTTGTGGTTTTGTATTTGTATGCATCGCCCGTCGGTCGTTATTCGTGTTGCACTGAGAAAAATAAGTGGTACGTAGATAGATTTTGGAGCACATGCATACATATTCATTATTTTGAGTAATCAGTACAGAATGTTGTGTTCTCTTCATATATTTTAAGCATCTGCTTGTAAGATCCCATTTCTTGCAGTGCACTCTGTTGTTTGCTCCTTGACTGCTGGCGAGGTGCAACAGGTGCAAAAATCACAACAAATACTCACATCCGCTGCGAGCTGCTTTCTGGTTTACTCTGTGTCCCGTCTCTGCCCCCCGAAAGGGAACGGAAGCACCTGTGATATGGACGCGGATCGCACGTGATTTCCTTGGCCTTCCGATGGAACTACGCCCCTGATCCGCCTCATCCTCCGTCTTCGTCTCCGTCTCCCTCTCCACCACTTCCTCCTTGGCAAACAATTAAATTTGTTTTTATGGCCCAAGTGCTGTACATGTCCGGAGAGTTCGGGTTCGAGACCGAGTCACCCCCTCCGATCTGACAAATTCATTTGACACTTTGCCAGCCTTATCGTCCCTCGATGTTGCCGCCGTAATTGTTGTTGTCGAGTGCGCCACCGATCTGTGGAGCTATGGCTCAATGGAGCCATGGAGCTCTATAGCTCCATAGCTATAATGCTATAGTGCTATATAGCTTTGGCTATAAAGGCCCAGCTGAATCTGAAGTTGGAAACTTGTTTCGGCTTTCGGTGCTTTCGAGGCTTTCGAAGTCGCATTCTCAGCGTGTTTGCCATGTTGTCTATGTTGCTGGCGTGTAGTTGTTGCTGCTTGAAGCACATAATTACCGCAGCGCGTATTTAATCCGACAAATGGTTTCAACCTTAGTTGAACTTTGTCTATGGGCCGCACTCAGCCCCTTGTAGTTGCTGCTTGCCGCTTGTTGTGGTGTTGCTGCTGCTGCTGCTGCTGCGATGTTGCTGCCTGGCATTTCTAATATTCCATGACAGCCGCTTGAAGCTGAAGCTGAAGCCAAAGCGATTTCTGTGGTTACAATGTAATAAACCTTGACAAGCTTCAGATGGTTTTTTTGTTGGTCGCCGTTGGCGGAAGGGGAGCTTAACCGAAAATCTCAGCTCACAAGTTGGATGATGTCAAGTGCTAGCGGTGCTTAAGTCCCAGACTTCTGGTTCTATGCAATTTCAAGCTATTAAAATGTGAAGAACAATATTATCGCTGAATGAGCAGCCATTTAGCTGTTTCATATTCTATAAGCTGATTTTTAAGAATGGGTTCTCCTTTGGTACTGATACCTTTGGTACTCTTGTTTACCTTAAGTCCGAAGCGTTTCCGAAAACCATTTGGATCTTTCCACTCTTTGAACTGCCAGACTGCGCACCTGTCAACCCCCATCGCAAATTTTAGACCCAATACCATGCCATCCCAACATCGCAACATAGCCAAAGATTTCCTACCGATCGCAGTGCAATTTGCATCTGAAACTGCGACTGTGTGTTGTGTGCCACCCGAGGTACTTTATCTTTTCCGCCCATCTATCTGCATAAATAGAGAGGAAGAAGCTGCTGCCGCCGCTCCACATGTTGCTTCATTCATTCCCGATCCGAATCCGAATCCGAATACGTATCCCAATCCCAAACTGACGGACTATGATAAATAAAGTAAAGTGCATTTCCGTCAAAACAAGTTTGTTCTATTAATATTTTCAATACTTCGAATTCAGACAGAGATGTTGTCGGCGGTTGTTGTTGCTGCTGCGGTGTTGTTGCTGCAGTTGCGAGCAACTTTCACTGCAGACACGACCAAAGATCACTAGAATCATTTTGTGGGAGCACTGAAAGAGATTGGGGAATTTAAAATACTAAAAAGTTGGGATATTTTTAAATTCTTTTTAAGTTGTGACTTCAAATCGAAACAAATCAAGTTGGAAATAGAAAAAGATTTGATTTATATTAAAAGGGATTTTTTTTTAATAACTTACTCTATTTATTAAGGTTTCAAAAGGAATCGTTCAGTAATTCCTCTGAACTTAACCTAATGTGTGATAAAGATAAATGAGTCCAAGTGGTATCTTAATTATAAAGTACAAAAGAAAGAAAAATCTAGTCTAGTTATCAATTACTTAAAATGTTATATTATCCTCCGGGTAAGGAGATCGCTAGGGTGAACCCTCTTCAGTCTTCGGAGGGAGATGGGATCAGCTAGGATAGTTGCTAGTCGGTTCTCGCTGTGCATGTTTTTTGTTGATTTGTGGGGGGCGACGACGTGCTGGCATCGTTTTAATTTGGCCGATCTCCCCCTTTCGGAAAAGTGCACCGTATTTACAGTTATTTTTATTGGAGCCAAGCAGCGCGACAATTCATCCATCATATTCTGTTATGATTTTGAATATGCCCCCTTGGCTGGGCTTAACCCATGCTTGCCCCCCTTGCCACATGCGACCCCCTTCGTATTTTGGCATCTGCATTGCTGGAGCGAGGTGAGGGGACACTTGTCGTCTACCCCTGCCCCCTTTTCAAAAACCACCACCCCTGCCCCTTGGAACAGCATCCGGTAATTATGCGACACGCTGATTAAAATGCGTTAAACGCACACCAACACACACACCAACTCACACGTATACGGAGGGGCACACATGTGCGTGTGTATGGGTGAGGTGGGTCTGGAGTCCAAGTGAAATCTTCGCCTGCATTAACGAGTTTTCCGTGACGCGTCGTTCCTCGCTTTCCTCAGCTTCTTCCTCTTCTTCTGCTCGTTTTCTTTGAGCCCGGTGCTCTTATTCTTTGGCCTCCGCCTTTCCTTTCCTTTGCTACACTTGATTTCCACAAACACGCACCAACACAGAGGCAGGTGCACTGGGAGAAACTAAGATCGCATCCTGACAACAATAATATGTTTTTATAATTCGATTTTATAAGAACAGACAAGCTAATTGGTGAATATTTTCGTATTACTTTGAATAGGGTATCCAATTTTGAGCAGTGCACTCTGAGAAGAAACTGCGTCTCCTGATATGCTGGCTCCGGCTTCTCCTCCTCATTCTCCGTTCTGTTTCTTCTGTTTTGTGGCGATCAGGTTACCTGCTTGTCGTCGGGAGGGGGGAGCAGAGTGGCGGTGATCAGGAGGCGGGGAAAAGGAGAGGGGCGGGGCAGGGGCAGGTGGCCAGCGGAGGTTTTCGTTCGCTTCTGGGGCTGTTACCTTGCCGGTTGCATGGTTTTATCTGCGTTCGTTGCCTCTGTTTTTGTTGTTGTTGTTGTTTGCATACCCTAGAAAAACCGGCAGAAAGGGTCATTGGGTATATTCGTTTGACAAGGTGTTTGTGCCAAAGCATAAAGCTCACAAATAAAGATTACTACAAATTGACAGAAGCTATTCAATTTAAAATGCATTTAACACAAAATAATTTTTTAAATTATAAACATGATTATTCTGATAGTCCTTTCGTCTCAACATATTCTTTGGCCTTTTTCTTTCACTGTGCACGTTGTGCAGTTGTTGTTGCTGGTGTTGTTCCTCCACTGGGTTGTTGGTTGTTGTGTTTTTCTGCTCTTGCACTGCACACGGCATTCGTCCTCCAACAAAAAGCGAGGCAAAGTCGTAAACAGAACAACAACACCCCTTCAGCACCCACCATCCCGCCTCTTTCTTCAACACTTTTCCCTCCTTTCTACAGATAGAGAAACTGAGATTTGTTTGGATATAAGTTTGCAAAATCATAAAGTAGTCACATTTTTTATTCAATATAAATTTTGTAAAATCGATCGTATACCGTTTTTTTAAATACTGCACTTATCCTTTTGATCTAGAGTATATTTTTTTCAGTGCAGTTTCTGGAAGCACTCTTTGGTAATATAAAAGTTCTTTGCTTGCTTCGTCTCTGTTTTTTTTATCGTATTTCTTCTAACTCGCAGTCGTCGTTGTGCGTGAATGTTGTTGTTGTTGATATTCGTGTTGTTGCTATTGTTGGTGTAGAGTTTGTTGTGATTGTTGTTGGTGTTCTTTACTTGTGCTGTTGTTGTTGTTATTGGAGTAGTGCCTGCTGGTGTTGTTGTTGCTGCTTGTCTCGTTTATTGATCGTGTTGCTGCACATACACGCACACTGAGAAAGAGGGACTAACCCACACAGTTGCAGTCAGTCACATACGCAATTCAATGAAGAAATGCTTCAAGTCAATGACCCGGAAATTGTGTCTAAAAAGCAAAACAACAACATCAACAACAAAAACACCAACAACACCAACAACAAAAGCAACAGCAACATAGAACTTTTACCTAGACATCGGCGCATGCGACTGACGTTGCAAGTTGCAAGCTGACTGCGCCAGTCCAATGAACCGACTGCAATTCGCAGCCCGCAGCTTTTTGCAACAATTGCACGCAGAGCGACAACAGCAACAGCAACATCAGCAACAGCATCAGCAGCAACATTAGCAACAGCAGCAACATCAACAAGCAGCAAGCAGCGATGACAATCAACGCAATTAATGCTCATCCGGCCAGCAGAGTAGTGATGCTGCTTGGACTTCCTTCTCCATCCTGTTTAACTAACATATATCCACGGCCCTTGGAAATTGTGTGTGTGCACAGGTTTAAAACTCGTCTGTAATAAATGCAGCACCAGTTGATTGAATATATATTTGCAGAGGGAGCACGAAGATTTAGAAACAGAATATTAGTTGAGGTTGTTACATTAGCATAGCCAACATACCATATCTTTTGACCTCCCACATGGATCTGCAATCCGAAAGTCTATGCAACTTAAGGCAATGTATTCTTAATTAAAGATTCGTGTTACACAATGCCTTTGATCGAATAGCAAAGATGGTAATATACAGTGACTTCGACAGAACTCACCTAACATATACCTAGAGGTACAAGGGTCAACCCAGGGAAGCCCCCATCCGCGATCGACATCCCCTGGCAATCCCCAACCATCTCCATTGCCCATTCTCAATTTATTGCATATCGAAAAAATTAAGCACAAAAGTTCAGTGCCATAGGCCAAGTCGTTGTCATCGTCATCGTTTCCACTTGTAATGAGAATTTATGTGCCGACAAGATGTGCATAAGTTTCCAAGGCGGGAAAATTGGGGAAGAGGAGAGCTCTATTGGATCGAAAGTGCCGGCAAACATGCAAACTGCAACTAGATTTGGGGGCAAGTGTGGCGACTTCTCCGGCGATGGCCATTTGGAGCAGGGCAATTGAGGCAGGCACATTGGAAGTTATAGAAACTAATGCAGTTGCAAAACTCTCGATTTTTAAAAACTTAACCCTTATTTAAAATAATGCATTCTAATAATGGCTTTTCTAGCATTACCACTAAAATGCGCACTACCTTGACGTATTTTTAAAATAAAGGGGAGTATCCCCCAAGTATCGGTCCTAGTTCCTCTGATTTTCCCAAGAGTTCTAGAGCTATTCACCCGTAGCCAAACGATGCGTGCAACATTGAATCACTTGACCACTGAAGGGGATCAAAGTTGCAGCGAATCTCACGACACAATTCGCATATGGAGCAGACCGAGGAGACTAAGGGGCCCCTCAAGATCGGAACCAGCAGAAGAACCAGAGATTCTTCCCCTTGACGAAGCGCAAGGAGAATCGTGAATCGAGAATGGAGAATGGAGATGGAGAAATGAGAGAACGGACACAGAGAGATGCGTGCTCGACTTTACGTTTCGCATTTAATGCAATTAACCTCAAACTAAATGGCAATCACTTTAATTTGCTTTAATTAAGCTTTATATGCCTATCGAGGGGGCGAAGTTCGCCGCAGTGGATGGAGGAGGAGGTAGCCAAAAACGACGCCTACGTCGAATGACGGTTCTTTAATTAATTACGGGGAAACAGAGATGGAGGCACTTGTCTTCCCCTTCCAGCACTCGACGCCCACTGGTAACTAGGCATGTTTCCTGTTCTCCTCGGCTCGGTTCAAGTGCCCGCCTCATAAGCCCTCCAGGATATGCCCCGGCATATGTTATAGTGCTATACTGCTATATGCCTCCCTCCATCTGGGCCGATCCTAACCGATCCCATCCGATCCCTGGTTCGGTGGAATCGACAAAAGAGCTCCACGCATGCGCACACTTAACGAACGCTTAACGGATGTTTCGGCTGCCCTCCCTCCAGTTTATAAAAAATCCCTCATTGTGGGCCGACACTTGTAACACAAGCAACCCATGGGCATGAGTCCCGATCTCGGCCTGAGTTTTGGCCTGACATTTGTTTCCTACACTCTGGAAAAATAGTACTTCATTTGGGATAATTCATCAATAAATCAATAAAAAAAAACTCTTCAAGGCCGTAGAATTAAGTCACTCTGATTACTTTTTCTTCGAAGCTTTAAGAATCTTCTAACAATAATCTAGTTTCTATAACCAACACTCACTTTTTTTTAAGTGGCCAGTTGCTGTTCGACGTCTTCCTCCTCCAGCTGCATCTCCATCTCCAACTCCGGCTAGTCCTACTCCACTTGAGATTCTCGTACGTGCCCAGATGCGTGGGAATGACGAGATGTCTGGAGAACTCCGCCAGAGAAAAAAAAAACGAGAGAAAAGCCGGAGGGGGGTGGCTGAAGTGTGCAGGGGAAGCGGACTAGGGCAGTTGCTCATAACTCAACGCCAGGCGAAATTCGAGACTTGCTAATGCGCCAAATAATATGCGGCGACAGCCAGGGGACCATCGAGAAGCCAAGGGAAGCGGCTCGAAAACAATTAACAAAATTCATTAATTTGTTGCCTAGTGTAGGGGCAAATTGAAAAGTCGAAGGAGGCAGCTTGTCCATAAGAAATACCCCGTGATCACGCCAACGAACCAAAGACGATCCTCGATGCGAATTTATGAATGTATCTTTGGGTTTCTTTCACGAGAACGGGCACGCAATGCAATCTCTGAAGGATCGCGTCTGGAATGTGGCTTAAATTATGACTTAAATGGCGTTGGCAGTTTATGCGGCTGCCCGTCTTGTGTAGAAGATCACGATTATGATCATGATCATGATCACGATCGCGATCATCATTATTATAAGCCACAAGTCGATGTAGAAGACGAAGACCTGGCGTTTTTTTGAGCGGAAACGGCGCTCTCGAGCTGCGAATGACTCTTGATTTGGCTTTTAAGCCGTTTCGCTGGCTTTCTTTTTTAATGCTTTTTCGCCCATTCTTAAGAGCTTCTCTGCAGTGTTCGCCAGTGTCCGCCAGTGTCCGCCAGATCCCCTCTAGAAAACCCACTCCAAGCCCCATGCTCCATGCTCCATCCTCCACTTTCTTGGCTGACTCTCCAGTTGTGTTTGCTTTATTTGGCTGACGTGAGGTTTCTTCTGCCCGGTTTCTTCGCGTTAGTCTTCTCGTTTTTGGTCGTGGCTCGCATTCTTGGTCACATCCTTCACAAGGTCATGCCAAACATGATGGGGAACAGTCTCCACATCCACGAGGTACTTAACATCTAGCGTAGATACGGCCCAGCATATGAGCATAAGAGCATTGGGCACACACATATGTATGTACATGTACGAGTATAAATCGTATTTAAGCTAAGTAATCTCTGGACAAATAATTGTTGACGGTATGCGGTTTCTGTTGGCATTTCCATCTCCATTTCCCCTGGCCAGAGATCCGTTGTCATCAGTCCACAAGCCGCCTGCTCCGCCCCTGAAACACAGAAATACAGAAATACTGAATACTGAAATGTTCCCCGATGTTTGCACAAATTGTTAGCGACTGCCGCAGAGATACGGTTTGTTTTGGTTGTTCTTGTTGTTTGGCTCGCTTTTGTACGCTCTGCCCCACGGCTGTGTACAAAAAAATTTAAGGAAAAACGTCCACAGCCAACAAATGAAAAAAAAAATGTAAAAACATTGTGTTTAATTCTGGGTCTTAGTGAAGGAAATGCTGGAGGTGCTGGCGAGATGAGCCGATGGTAATCGTGGTTGGCCAAGCGGATTGTGCTCCATTTCAGCGGGCTAAGGTTTGTCGAATTGTTCGAAGATCGTAACTTATTCCTATATTACTAGAATGACCTAGTTTAAGGTATTGCCAAAACATAGAGCGAAGCCGCTCCCTAGCATCTGTCCTCCAGTTAAAGTTTCTACCTACTCGAAAACCCAGCTAAACCCATCACCTTCCAACTATTCCAAGTATGACACCCCGAGATGACAACGAAATCTTTTTCTTTATTTTGTGTTTGGGTTCTGCTCGCAGTGGTGCGCTTTACCTTTTCAGCTGTGGGGTGTTAATAAGATATCAAATATGCATGTGGCCGCGCACCCATCAGAAAACCCAAGCCCAAACCCAGACCCAATCCCAATCCCAATCCGAGTTCCAGTCCCAAAGACCGGAGACCAGACCCAGTTGAGACTTTGGCCCGTGCCCGGCGCGAGATCTCGCTAACGAGGCGCGTTTGAAAATGCAGCATATAAAAATAAATAACCCAACGAAAATCGGAAAAGGTTTAGCACCGAATCGGTTAGCTCACTTTCTACAACCACGAAAAAAGAGTTATAAATACTATAATCACTGTAAGAACTGTTCTGAATAAAAAATCTTAAAGGTTCCCTGATATGATATGGTATTAAGCCCATATATATGTATATAATCCAGGATCTTATGAACCAAAATTAGGGACAAACTTCAATACCCTCGTTTAGGGTATTTTCGAAACGGCAGCAGCCGAAAAGTGCGACACAGCCGGCGTTGAATGTGCCCTGAAGTTTTGTTTATTTTCGGAGATAAAAAAAAGAGAAAAACAAAAATAATAAATCGACAGAGGCAGCGATTCGACGACTGGGACAGCTCCATAATAAATGCCCCAAAGCACTCAAAGCTTTTCTTATTTATTTATTTTCGCGCACACAGATACGCCGTCGGATTTCTTTATTATGCGATTTGATTCGAAAATAATTCAAACGAATTTCGGGGCTGCCTGGCTTTTGAGAGCGCGTGCGCAGCAGCCTAGCGCACAAAGGAAAACCCTCTGCGCATTTTCGCCCAGTGTATTCCACATAAAGCGTAGCACGGTAGCCGAGCTACAGGTTCGAGTGCCGCTGTGTGTGTGTGTGTGGACGATGACGCTGGTAAAAAAATAATGAATAAAAGAAAACCTGTACACAAAAAACCAGACAAATGAAGCAAATACAAAGGCCTTCTCCTCGAAGTCCGTCGTCTTGGTCTTTGGCTCGGTTTTAGTGCGTGCGGCTTAACTGCAGCGTGGCAAACTGGTCCGCCGAGTGGTTGTGCCCCCTTCCCCATCTCTGCTCCCGCTCCCCCCTTGCCCAGCTGCCCCACCTCCCCGCCAACGTGCCACCAAATCCCAGATCCCAATCCCAGCCAGCAGAGTGGTGCTGCACAGTAGCCGCATGCTGGCCAAAGTTCTCCCGCCGCTCCTCTTGCTTCGCAGCCTCCATACACAGCACGATCATGCACTCGAAGAAAATTCGAGTAATTTTTCAACTATAATTTGTAGCTTATGCTGGATAATCTTATTAAAGCCTTCTCAGCAACTTTCTTGTTTGCATCTATTTCAAGGCTTATATTTACGATCTAGAAGACGCCTCTTTTTCCAAGTGCTTTTTGTAGCTCCGTCTCCAATTCGCCTCTGCAGATTGTGACTCCGAGTCTGCGGCTCGTCAGCGATGGCAGCCTCCTGCGAGAGGCCTTCACGGCCCCCAAACATTATGGCTAATAGTTGCTCCGATCCCCTACACGCGGCCTCCCCTCCCCCTTGCAGCCCACAAAAGTGGGCGGGGCTGCACTTATTATTATGCACTGGGTTCTGTTTATGTTTGGGTTTCTTGCGTTTTTCGCTGGTTCTTTTTTTTTGCCGTCTGCGTCTGCTTTGCGTTTTCCAGAGAAATCTGGCCAGAAGTTTTCCTCGTACATACGATACGTCCTTTAAGGTCATTAAACGAGCCGGGCTTGTTGGGGATCTTGATTATCATGAGCAGTTGGGGGGGTGACTGAGTCATATTCGTATTTCCTTATTTTTCGCCAAGCTGATTGGCTTAATCATCGCTCAAGTTCGGCGTCAAAGGTCGCGGAAGTTTGTAAAAACCGAATGACATCGTTTTTGAAATGTGCCATACCGCCGACAAACTCGAAAAGGGTTGCGCTTTAATTAATTAATCAAATCGCCAGTAAAAATTCCTTACTGATCTCACTGACTCACGATCTTTTGAATGGGAACAAGAAGATTACACCACCCCGTCCACTTTTTCCGTACGATGTTTTATGGTCAAGGGGTCAATTTATAAGTCAACTTTGGGTACACTCACTTCTCCGAATTTTTTCCACATTCATTCCTCCCCATGAATATCAACTTAATTAACTGTTAACAGTAAGGCCGTATAAAAAATCAAAAAAATAAAAAGAAGGCGGACGGGCGGAAATGATTGCGTATGCCCATGCCCAAAGTTAATTCCAAGTCGTATGTAATAATTATGTTGATGGAATATTCATAACAGGAAATCCCTCTTGCATTGCGAGTACGAGTGTTGAGATTAAAATTACATAGAGTCATGCACAATCAATGCAAATGGGAATGTAAATGTTGAATAAAAATTGTACGCAGCCCATTCACAATAGGAGTTGTTGGTGTAATTGTTGTTATTATCATTGTTGTTTTTGTTGTGGCGCAGTTGCTCACTGAATATCAAATTACTGGGCTCGGATTGTGTGAAGAGGAACTCCTAGAGTGCAGTATGCACTTGAACACTTGAATGTGAAAAAGTTGTTCAGCTTAATAATATTTTATAGTACACAAAGTAATTAACCAAACATTTATTTAGAGAGCACAAATAAATGTGGTAGTTTTACAGAGCTATAGCAGTTTATGGGTCATATACTTATGGATAATATCATTGCGGAATTTAATGTTAGATACACCGATTCAGGTGCAGACTTCATTAGCCTGTGCACCACACTAAGTTATTAGCTCAATTAAAATCTTTAGGTGCCGTGTGTCCGTAGCTGCATGGATTAATTTAAATAACCATTAATCATTAGTGCGCTCAAGTCAAGCTTTTGATATTCGTATAGAGCTCCTCGAACAACACCTACCAGCCAAAGTCGAGTGAAAACCGCAGTGCGGTCGCCTTGCACAGTAGTTATCGCATAAGCACATGCACATCAAATGCGATTTATTTATTAGCACCCCACAACATCGGGCCATAGTCGCCGGCTATTACTTTATACAATGCCGCCTGCCTATTTGGATAATCATAAAACCCCCAAAGAGCATTAAGCATGAGCGATCCATGCGAGGGCCACACACAAGCCAACATCCATATCCATCCAGTTAGTCAGTCAGTCATTCATCCAGCGATCCATGCCATATCCCATCCAATCTCAAACCATACCAAACCATACTATACCATACCATACCATGCCATACCATGCCGTCCCATCCGCTGCTGGGCTCATTCACAGGCACTCGGCGTCGTCGGTCGCCTATTTCTGTATGCGTAACGCAATCTATTCATAAAATAAAATTAGATAAAATAAAAAAAGAGGGAAAAACAACAGCGACTGAGGCGGCAACGGCGGCGGCTGAAAAATACATATTTTCATTTACAAGACCGGAAGAGCACTTCCTCCCTGATGTGCTAGCTGTACCATCATCAATCGCGGCACCCGCACCAAGATACTCGTATAGTGGAAACCAAAGCGACGACAACGCACTGTTGCTGTCGTATGCTAAATACTAAGTACTGAATGTATGGCCTGGCCCGTGTCCGCTGTTTGAATATGCAACTTTGACTGGGGGCCACCGCCGTATCCACATCCACCTCCACAACCACATCCACAGTCATCCAATCCCCGCAGCCATCAGATCCAATGTGTTTAGGTTTGTTGGACTAGCAAACCGCTCGACTCTCCATATGTCCGCTTGTCCACTTGTCCGTATGTCCGCCTGTCCGCTTGTCCGTTTGTCCGGCGGTTCCGTTGTCCGCTCATTGGAAATGCAATGCCATGTGTGTGATTTTTATTGAAGCACATCCAGATATAAAACAAGATTTATGCGAAATGAATATATTCATGTTTCGCCAGCCCACAAAGCTGGTTAGATCTTTTTCGGAAAACCATCTATAATCGCATGCGGAAAAACATTTCTTGTAAATATTCTTTCTAAAAATAAGCCAAACAGATACAATTTTACCTGTACGCGTTCTTCATAATTTTATTTATTGAACAATTATTCATTTTTCGATGACATTCTCGATCTTCGAATTAAC
This sequence comes from Drosophila sechellia, assembly GCF_004382195.2. Lineage (NCBI taxonomy): Eukaryota > Metazoa > Arthropoda > Insecta > Diptera > Drosophilidae > Drosophila > Drosophila sechellia. Next base: position 3,365,400 of record NC_045951.1, on the reverse strand, counting down.
TTAAACACATTTTCACCTTCTCTCGATATAATTAGAAATTTTCCAAATGTGGCTGGGAAAATATTTGAAATAACATTTAGCGCCAGTTTTGCGCCTTTTGCGAATTGCCTTCAACTAACACGAAGTGCTCATTAAATCGTGGCGTAAAAATTTTCGGGGGAAATTCAAACAACAATCTTAGTCGATCGTGCGGTTTGGGGGGAAAATGGCGAGTGGGGCGAAAATAAATTCAAATTGGAAACCATGGCCATGAGGATATATTTACGGCATTCGATATTTATAGTTCGAACTCAAACAGGTGTAAACCGTAAAATGGCAAAACATTGTTTAAATCATTTCATTGTTAGCTCCATGCTCCCCGTCTTAATTTTTTGTTGTTTTCTGTTGTCCAAAAGTGTAAACAAAAGTGCCAACAAATTGCCGAAGAGCGAATGAGTAAAAGAGGCGACTGGGGATTCCAGGAAAATACGAAAGTCCGCAGGCGAAGAGGGATCCAGAGGGGGGTCCCTCGTTCTCATTTATAATGTGTGTAGTTCATCAAAAATTGTTGGCACGCGGCCCCTTGCGGTGGCATTGTTCTGGTGCTGAGATATCCAGTCGCAGATACCGATACTCGCGGATACAGATACATCGGGCATATGTATGAATATATGTATGCCAGCTACTACCCATACATGCACACGGATCGCAGGCTTAATTTGAATTATTTGGCCGTAAATAAAGCACAATGGGAGCGGGAAATGGGATTTTTATTTCGCTGTCCGTCTTTGAATTGGTCTCCCCAACTGACAGAGCCCAGAAAAAGCATAAATATTTATTATCATAAGAAGCAACAGTCCCTCATCCCAGATCGCAGATCCCATATCCCCCATATTCCACGTCCCAGCAACGGCAGCAGCATCAGCAGCATCACTGAAAAGGAAAACGATTTCTCAATGTCTTTTATATCGCAGCCAGGCCAGAGAGCTGTGTTTCAGTCTCAGTTTCCATTGCCGGTTCTCAACCTTTTGTGCCACAACCAAAATAAAGAAAAGATCAGCTTGCCAAGCACTTGGATTTGGGCCAGACTTAAACGTACCTTATATCTTAAACTTGAACTAAGAAAGATACTTCTAGTTCATCGAACCCTTTGCTAAAAGTGTTGAAAATGATCTAAGCATATATAAAAAAGTATTATTTTTTGATACTAATTTAATAGTTTTACTTCTATATTGGCTATTTAAAGAAATAAACATAAACAGACTATCTAAAAACCAATAGAATACCTTAGTATGGTGTCCCAAAAGTATGCTACGAATTCTAGCTAGTATAGTAAGAAAACTATTAGAAGCTGGCTCCCCCAAGTACCCATATACCTTTATTCTGACTCCATTTACTGGGTACTTGGGCAAGACAAAAGACAAAGACGCGCTCTTGGAACCGATCGAGAAACTTGTTTAGCACGCGTTACAGCGGCTGCCTGTTTTTCAGAGCGGGAGCTTTCAAACTGTTTGCGGTCGGTCACTCTTCAGAAACCCACTCGTACCCCCCGAAGCCAGCTCCATACCCCCAATATGCCACCAAGAGTCCAACCCCGCCCACTTGGCTCCCATATAGAGTGCGGTGCAGGGGTTTTGGGCATACGGTTTTACATATATTTGCTTATAGCAGCACACAGGGCTCTCGGCTTAATCCGTTTGGCTAAACGTTGATTACTCCGATCCGGAATCCCAATCCCAATCCCCAATCCCCGCCATGCCAAGCCAACTTGGTGCCCCGAAAGGCGTCTCTGCGTGGGCTCATTGTGGAATTTCTACACTCATTCTTGATTGTTTCGTTTCGTTTTACGCTCTGGGCCAAATGTGTTGTCTTTGGGCCTGCATTCCAGCTGAATTGGTTTTGCCCGGCACCGAAAAATCTCTTTCGACCTGGACAAGCCCGATTTTGGACGGTTCAAAGTGGTGGCGGTGGTGGAGGAGGAGGGGGAGAATGGAAGATAATAAATTTGAATTTCAATAAATTATTTTGTTGCTACAAGACAGCCAGCAGAAGACCCTCTTTTCCACTTCATTGTGCGTCGTTCCCTTCTGAATGTTGAATGGTCAAAAGTCCGATCTTGCGTGAATTTCATTCAACAAAACTTTTCTGTTTGGCAATTTCTTTCTGGCTTTGTCGTCTTCGATTCATTTTTATTTATTTAACTTTTTATTGATCACATTTTGGCCAAGGCTGTTGGAGATTGATGGCGCTGGGCAGAGGGATCGCACAGGTACACATGTACACATGTACATACCAAAATCCGAGATCCAACATCCAAGATTCGTCGTAGTTATGGTCCGATGAAGTGATCAGGCCTTGACATTGATCAAATGCCAAGAGCACACTGTTGCTGCGTGGGAGTAGGAAACACATTTCGACTTGTCAAACTCTGAACATGAAGAGGAATGTATTTAGGATATGGGTGAAACAGGGATCACCAAATTGAGATTTAATGGAGGAAGTGTGCCTGAGAAGTTTGGATAGGTATTCAAAATATGGGTATATAACATATATTATGAACTGATTATTGTCAATTATATTATTTTCTTATCGTAGGTGTGTTGCCAAGTCGCAATGCTTAATAACCACTATCTAAAATCTGGCAGTAGCCATCTACTTAATTTTGAGCTCTTAAGTTATTCATTTTAAGCATTTCTTATAGGTTTGTTAGCTTCATGAATAGTTACAAAACCGAATAATCAAATTAATAAGGGGTTAATGAATGAAATGAATCTGACCGAGCCGATCGACTGATCAGCCAAAGCTACTGAGCTACCGATTTCAGACCGCTGATTATCCTCAATCAGCTAAAGATCACTTAGCGATGAGAAATCCCCCGAACAGGGCAGTATGTCAACGTATTCCTGATTGCCACAGCTTGAGATCTGCTTAGGCCTCCGACTTTATATCGGCATATGACCATATATAAGGCACACAAGTGCCGGACACCTGAGGAGCGGCCTAATCCGGCAGCGGCATTAATTCATGGAAATTCCGTCAAAAGAAATTTTAGCCCCTCCATTCAGTCCGTTCCATCGCCATCCACGTTACTCTCTCGCACACATGGTAACCAGTTTTAAGTTTCTTTTTCTATTTTGTGTATTTGACTATTTTTTTTCTTGCTTTTTGGCAACGGCGTCAAGTCAACTGACAAAGCTAACAAACAACCTTCGTCATTAGCCAAACTATGGCATGTCAACGAAAATTAGCATTTTTTACAGCGGGAGGCCGGCAGCCACAACTATGTCTACGAGTACAGCTACACTTGGAAAAGTTAAATCCACTAAATCTAGAACAGGCCTTAATACAACGAAGTAATTTGATATTATTATGATCCAAATGATTTTCTAATTACTTGGACGTAATGTTCACTAGCTCCGCTCTTTGATAAGCTAAGCCTTTATACTAGGTACCCTATATATGAGAAATAATAGGATACTTCTTAAGAAGATCAAGATTTTTCTGTCAGTGTACGAGGCATGTGTAGGGGGTCTGGAGAACCCGATTTACACTTGGATCTGAATACTGAGCTGTTCGAGCATCGTCCGATGCGTAGGTAAAAGGCCGACTTCGGTCCGCTTGATGAACTATATCCACTTTATACACATTCTTATAGTGGTTGTTGTTGTGGTCGATGGTTGCTGCTGGCGTCTCTGCCCACGCCTCTGCCGCTGCCTACGCATCTTTTGCAATTTCGTTTGAGCCGCCCACGCATTTTAGTTTGCTTAGAAATAAACGGCAAGGCAGCCTACAAATTCAAATTAAAGTTGTATTCGCATTATTCGCTATATTTTGTCACTGCACTGGAAAAAATAATTCGACAACGTTTTGGGCTAAGTGCTAAAATATTCAGAAATAGTTTATCGCAACCTATGAAACTACGAACAGAGTCATAGGGATCTATAGCTTATATAGTCCTTTAATGTCTAGCTACTTTAATTTGATTTCTCCATGTGTATAGGCCAGTCGAAATCAGCTCTCGTGGGCTTTATGGCCATAGATATATAATACAGTTTAGAGCCAGCCCGCCCGAGTGTCTGCCACATTTACCACAGCTCCCAGCCGGTATCGAAGTATCCGAGTATCTGGGCATCTGGCCATGCTATCCATCTAAGCCAGCCTATCTGGAACTGTATCTCTGTTTCCAGATCCATCTGTATCTCTATCTCCATCTCCATCTGTATCTGTAGATGTATCTGTATCTATCCGGCCATCGGTTAAACCTCTAAAGTGCCATAGATTATTATAACACACGCGCTATGCGACTGTGCTGCGGTTAGTCGCAAAACTCAAAACCGAAACAGACACTCCAAGCCAAAGGCCCCACACGAGCTATATGGCTCTATGCAACTGGTGGGCCCCTCCCCCCGACTTGCCGCCCCTTCGACTGCATTATGCATGGCCAAATTGGGGAAAAGGGAAGTGGGGTGGGGTCGAAAGGGGGCTGGACCCACCCATTGGTAGGTGGATGGGGAGGAGGAGGAGGAGCACTAGCGCGAATTAAAGAAAAAGGCTGTCAACAAAGCAACGGTAAAGAAAATGAATGAGAGGAAAGCCCACAACGGAAATGGCAATGTAAAAATAAGTTATGCTTGGTGGATGTGGTAAATAATTTAAAGGGGCTGGACGCGGAGGGGACAGCCAGCCAGGTGGGGGGTAAACACACACCTTAAATAGTTCTATTACCAACTTTGCACCCAGTCATCTGCATGCAAGTATATAGTATGTGTAGTACACATCTATTTAAATAATCAAATTACCCCCATAAAATGCGATATTAGCCATTTAGCCGTTTGTGGTTTATTGCTTTTAATCAAAAGTCTGTTATAACAAAATTCATACCCAATAAAACAAAGCTTTGTTCGCAAAAAATGCACGACTATCAAGCGAAATTAGTGAATGGAATTGTAAAGCCACAAAGTCTCTAGAAATATGACAAAAATCATAAAGTTGAAATGGCCACGCCCTCTTGGGGCACATATTTTTCCAAAGGTGTGTGGTGGTGTGCGGTTGAAAGTGCTGCCAAAATGCAGTTTAATCACCTCCGGAGGAGACAGCCCACATGGCGAACCCAAAACGCAGCCCACACCAAATATGCACATTAGAGAGCACGTAGAGAAAGAGTGGGCCGAATGCGGGGGCTGGGGGCTGGTCCCCGGAGGGATGGGGATCACATTGATCAAGCAGCGGCTGCAGATTTAATTACCAGACTGGGAAATGCACATGGAAAAATCTGGGGTTACGATGTGCTATTTCTGTCTTGCTAAGTAAAGCAGAGTTTAATTTATAATGAAATTATTTTCCTTAGTTGTTCAAGTCTTTTAAAAGTTATAAGAATTTAAACATAAGCTATGCAAGTAACAAAAATGCAATTTTTCTTGCCTGCTTCTAGGCGCATTCTAAAAAGTGCAAGATGTATCTGGGCATGCTATCTATCTTAACAAGACCATTTACATCCTTCATCTGTATCTGTAGATGGATCTTTCAATTTGTATCTGTAAAGATAGTAAATAGTTTGCTAGAGAATTTCTTTCTGTGCTCTGCTTTTCACTGGCATGGCAACAAACTGAAGCGAAAATGAAAGCTCGAAAAAGAGTCGCCAACGTAGCCCCCTCGCCCTGGCCCCACGCTCCTCTCCCCATCCTCTCCCGATTTGGGCGTCGACGGCGCTGCCTCTGCCGACGCCAACGCAGCGAGACGCGCGCCGCCAACGTTGAATGAAATTTCATTCATTTCATTCACAAAAATCCACAAAAATGAAGCCAAAAAGGCAATGGACACCAGTCACGCATGCGCGGCTCGCAGTGGATCGGATTGTATATTGTGCACATATAGACTGGATGGGTAGCTCGGGGGAATTTGGGGGGGCGAGGCGGTCCCCAAGGCGGGGGCATCGCAGAAATTACAGCGAAAAATATGCAGCATGTCTGGGCGTCTCGCGGCTCGCGGCTCGCAAACGTTGTTGCCCAACCGGAAGTATTAAATTCCAATTATGGCGACAAGATATTTCGCCGTCTCGAGATCGTTTGTCGCGCTGCCTTTATTGCTTATGAATTTATTCAAAATCAGAGGGATTCGAAGGGGAAGGGACACACAGGATGGCCGATCTGCACTAGCTGCCCACCATCTCCATCAATCGCCGGCGTAGGCGCTGACGCACATCATCGAACTGCGGCAGGGGCACCAGGTTAAATTCCTCGCCAGAATCCAGGCGGTGGTCGTATAACTCCTCGCCATACACATCGTGCCAATCTGAAGGGAGTAATATTTAATATATATGTAATATGGTTATTTATATAAGGATAGATTCAACTATTGATATTCTCTTACCTCTGCTAAAGTTTTGAGCGTGGAACCTCACCCACATGGTATACCTATATATATCGGTTCTGAGACTATAGCCCATGATTTTGATGTTCCTCAGCTTCGGCTTGTCGCTGTTTGGGTGCTTTGTGGGCAGCATTCCGGGTCTTGGGTACTGACTGAGGGCCACATGCTCATCCGCTACGAGAGATTATAATAAATACATAACATATTAAATAAATAGTAACTTACCCCTTCCCAATCCCATTAGTTGATAGTAAAGACTTTTTCCCTCGCCACAGGTCAACTCCTGGGAGCTCTGGCACTTGGGCAATTTGGGTAATCCTGCCAGATCCACCAATGTGGGGAAAACATCCAGGAGTTCTGTGATCCCGTGATAGTACTTTGCCTGGGCGAGCGGGAACTGCGGCGTTCTTATGATCAGTGGAACCCTGAGAGCCACCTCGAAGTTGCTGTACTTGGCCCACTCGGCGTGCTCACCCAGGGACCAGCCATGATCCCCCAGCACCACCACCACCGTCTCATCCAGATCCAATCCCCCAATCAACTTGCCAAAAAGATCATCCACATAGGACACCGAGGCGTAGTAGCCCTGTCGTATCTGAGCAGCCTGGAGTGGGGATATCGGTCCGTAGGGAAAGGATATGTTGGAGTGCTTGAAGTCATCCCTGGCCCGCACATCCGTGTAGGGATTCCAGGCCACTGCCGGCATGTCCGGCGGCTTCAGGCTGTCCTCCGTGTAGTTGTAAAACTGGGAAAGGTGGAATCTCGATAGGAATTGCAGTGGGAACCGGAAATTAATGTGCGGCTTGTGGAAACCCATGGCCAGGAAAAATGGTTCCTGGCTGTGCCTGCTCCGTGAGCCCACAAAGCGCAGTGCCTCCGCCACGGACTCAATGTCCGGCAGCGTTTTGTACGGCTGAGTTTGCAGCTCCACTGGACAGATAAGATTCTTCCGCAGAATGCCTTCCTTATCGGGACATACTGGCGAGTTCATAAACTGCTCGGTTCGGGGTCGAAATGCTGAAGCCGACCAACTTAGGGGATAGTCATCCGTGTTGTTGGACGAGAGGCCAGGATGGAAGACCTTTCCACAGCTATAGGTGTAATATCCGTGCTCCTTGAAGTACTGCGGCAGGGTGGTGAAATTCCCGGTGAAAGTGCGCCAGTAACTATAGAAATCGTACAGATGCAGAGTATCCGGTCTTCGACCCGTGAGCAGCGAATTCCGGCTGGGTGCACACAGGGATTGCTAAAGATTCAATATACATTTTATTAGTTCCACACATCAATGATCACATGCTGCCCACCTGGCTGTAAACTCTTGTAAAGATGTGACTTCCCCTGGCAAAGTTATCCAGATACGGCGTGCTGGCCAGCGGATCACCATAAGCGCCAATAACTGGACGCAGATCATCGAACATCACCATCACCACATTCGGCCGTCGTGGCGGAGCAGCTGCTTCCAGCAGCACTGGCATCATCAGCGAGAGCAGGAGACGAGCAGTGATCATGTCTACGGCGAAGGAAGCTCACAACTGTTGACTCGAAGATGCCGAGACGGCGGATGTGGATGCCGGCGAATTTGTTGTGCTACCCTGTGCCCATGAAATCTGCTAAAGGGGTATATCAGCGGCTCATACATTTTGTTTGGAAGAATTTTGGAAATTGAGTAATCTATGTAATTCAAAAATTCAAATATCTAAAAAATGTTTTGTTTTGAAGAGTTTTTCCGTTTAATCTCCTGATGCATTTGAAGGGTATATTTATGCCATTTCCAAATTCACTTAAAACACTTCACTTGTTTACTGTTTTGCGCGGTAAAGTCCAAAGAGCATGGAGAAGAGAAATCGGACGGGCGGCGCAATTCAAAACCGCCCACCATTATATTTCAATTGAATTTAACGGAAGCGCGCCTCGTCGACGCTTACAGTGCACATTTTACAAGTACAGTAAAAGTTCTAAAACCACAAAATGCATCAGTGGCTCAAATTTTCAACAGATCAAGAACTAATCATGTTTTATACAACCTAGTTCATATCTAAAAACGTCGTATTTATGGGTATCATTAATTTTGTACTCTAAGATATAATAAGCATTTTGTAAAGCTTTTATTTAAATATAAATATATTTTCTTTTGTTTGCAGTTTAAAACTTATGTTACTTAAAATCCTTGTAAAAAGCCAAATCACTATTTAATTGGGAAACATGTTCAGCTGATTTTTTTTTTTAATATTTTTCATAACTAGTTTCACTGATTTGAATTCCAGTTAAGCATATTTCACTGTACATGACCATTCTCTGGACAGGGACTGGAATGGAATCGGGGGCATTCCGCAGGCTGGCATGATTATTATTTACACATAATATATAATGATTTGCGAGCTAACGATTAACAATAACAAAAATATTGGAGCTTGCCTAATAGGGATCAACATTTGGAGTTTCTTTATGGATAATTTCTTGGTAATTCCCTCTAGAAAACCGTTCCGCAGTTGGAACAGCGCTTCTCACGCATGGCCAAGCAGCAGAGGATTCCCAGCGGGAAGAAGAATATTGCGCAGCACAGTCCGCAGGCGGAGAAGGTGTCCTCCAGGTATCCAATTCGACATGCAGGGCATCCTCCAATCACGATGATCTCGGTGGGCATAGCGACCGGAGCGGGCTGAATCACCACGCTGACCGGCGTCGTCTCGAAAGCTCCATAGGTTGGCATGTGCATGTTTGGTGGCGGAGCACTAGGTGCCCCCTGATTCACGCCCACTATCAGCCGGGAATCTAAAATAGATGTGCATTTAATTGAATGCCTTTAGTGGGCTTATTACTTACCCTGCGAGGGACTGTTCATGACTTCTTCGTAGCTCGGCGGTGCGGCGTCTTTACGGGTATCTGCCATTGTGGCCGGAAAGCTTTTTTTTGTGACTCACTCCTCCTTGTTATGAACAAAATCTAGGCTTTTTTACTACGCTTAATTGCGTTAACTTTTTCTCAGCGTTTTCTTTGTTTTGCCGCAGTCAGTTATCGTCGCAACAGCTGACTGAGACTATTCTATCGATTAATAATCGTGATAGCGCGAGTACATATCGTAAATCAGTAATTTGAATTTGAGCAAAGAATCCTACGATTTAACAGCTTAAAATACGTTTATTTATGCAAAACTAACAAATGCAACTGCACATACATCTTGTTCTATAAAAACCTATATTCAAACTTATAGTAACCATCTATTTGGCTTTGAGTGAGCGAGGATTTCTGCTTAACCAGAACTTTTTCAAAGTCTTGCAACTCAATTTCCGTGGCTTCAAAGTCACGCTGAAAAGCCTCGATAGCCGCTTCATTGCACAGATTACACAGATCCGCTCCAGAATACCGGTCGGTACGGGCAGCAATCTCCTCGAGGACCACATTCTCATGGAAAGGCATTCGCTGGGAGTGGAGTTTTAGCAGAGCCAGGCGGGATTTCTCATCTGGGGCTGGTACATGGATAAGCTTGTCAAAGCGTCCTGGTCGCAGCAGGGCATCATCGATCATATCCGGACGATTGGTGGCTGCAACGACCAGTATATGTTGCTGACTACCACCCCCCACAATACCATCCATTTCGGTCAAAAGCGTGGAAAGAATCCTCAGCTGAACTTGTCCACCACCTCCGCCACTTGAGACCGTCCTTCTGCCAACAAGCGAATCTATAAAATTAAATGGATTAATCATTTTTATTACAAATAAACCTCATCCGACTCACCTATCTCATCCAGAAATATTAGACAGGGTGCATTTTTTCGTGCTGTGTCAAAGATCCGCGATATAAATCTTTCCGCGCAACCGACGTAGGGAGAATACACCTCCGCCGCCGACGTGGCAATGAAGGTCATGTCAGCTTCCTTAGCCAGGCACTTGGCTACGGTGGTCTTGGCACATCCTGGAGGTCCATAGAGCAGCACTCCTTTTGGCAAACTTAGTCCGAATCGGGCAAAAGCGGCACTTTGTCTTAGACCCGCTAGAATGGAGACTTGCAAAGTGCGTTTCAGTGTTTCCATTCCTCCGATAACCTCAAACCCAGCCGTCATCTTCGAGACCCTCACATCGGTGGATCGAGAGGCACTCGGTTGAGTTTGTAGCAGGGATTGGCGGAAAATGTGCTCTATGTCGAAGTCGTCTTTTGTTAGGAGGTGCTGTTGAACGCGGCGCAGGAGAAGTGTTAAATCCGCTATCACATATCCCTGAGTGTTTCTCGCTATATGATCGAGTAAAGTCTGTGAGATATTCAGCTCGTGTATTTGGCAAAGATGCTCTACGAGTTGTCTGCGCTGCCCTTCGCTGGGCATATCAATGGTCACCTCTCGAACGAACCGCCTGCGCGCGTGTTCATGCAAGGAGTCCGGGACACCAGAAGTTGACAGACATATGATGCCTCGAGGAAGTGCGTCCAGCAGTTTGTAGAGCTGAGCTGAAATTCGTAGGCTATTGCTAGAGTTTTTTGCATCTGCGACAGCCGTAGAGGGGCAGAGCAGCTCCAGATCCTCAATGAGGATTACAATTGGCACTATAAATATAAAAATAATTAATATTTTAAACGTAAAACAAACACTGTGAAAATTACATAATGGACGTAGTTGCTCCTTGAAAGTCTGAGCAGCCTGAAAGATCCTCCTTAACTCCTCTTCGGTTTCGCCGGGATATGAGCGCAGCACCTGGCTGGCTGTAATGTAAAAGCAATTGCAGTTGTGACGACGCAGGAACTCACTGAGTAGACGACTTTTTCCGCAGCCCACCGGACCCACCACCACTGCTGTAGTAGGGAATCTATGTGAAAAGCTGCATTTAGAGGTTTCCAGAAGATGCTCCAATTGATCCATGGGTTGCTCGAAGCTGTGGGGCAGATACTTTGAGGTATAGTCCAAAGGAAAGGGCGTTTCCAGGCGTATGCCCACTAGGAGTAGTTCAGCATCGCGGCCTATTTCAAAACACTCGTCATCAGCAACTCCTGGAGCATCGAATATCTCCACACTGGCAATGCCCAGCTTCACAAGGCGTCTGTGCTGCACGGAGCATCCTTTGATAAGCTTCAGGTGGCGCAGGAACACTCGCACATCGTCCTTAAGATCCTCCAGGGAAACCAGAGGTCGCTGGAGGAGCTCCTGGGTGACTGTAACCACGCATGAAATCGTCTTCAGGCAGGGAACGAATTTAAGTGGCTCCAGAAGCACCAACCGCTGATTGGTGGGGGAGAACCGCGTCAAGGATGTCACAATTCCATCCAGGAAGCAACAAGTTTCACTGCCTCCACGCGGAGTTACCCAACAAACTGCGTAGCTGTCATCGAAGAGGTGGCAACGGCACCATCCTGTTCCAGTAGAGTCCTCACCCGCGGGTATATAACATCTCTGCGGCTCTAGATCGCTGTCGTCCAGCAAGGAAAGCGGAAAAGTCGGGAAATCCAACTGGTTGTGGTGCATTTTGTTTACCTCGCTTCGATAAGAACGATAACATAACCGATTGTAGTGCATTTTCAGCTATTTCTAGATACCTTCGTCAGCAGCATCAGTCTATCGATAGGTGTCCGATAGTCGCGGCCTGCAGACATATAGCCGCACTCTTCTGACGCCATCGCCAATTCGTCGCCGCTGTGACGCAGAATTTGTGTGTAAGCATTGTAAAATTGGCGTAGTTTCGCGATATTAAAAGGATACATTGCGTTAAAAGTGAACAAAAAGTGGCGCTACACCGGTGTCCACACAATTAATGTCAAGAGCAGCTCGTGAGTGTGGAAATACCTGTATTTCACTGACCTTTTCTTACCTTGCCGATCGATCGGCTTTTTTCTCTATATTTTTCTTGGTTTGCGTGTGTGCGTGTGCGTGGGTGCTCCATTCATCTGGTACTCCGATTTCCGATTTTGAAGTAGGTAAACAAACGCTGCCGATGAACGAGATGGCGGACTTAGATGCAGTGCACCTGGGCTTGGACGAGAACGAGGCGGACATTGCCGAGGAGCTACAAGACTTTGAGTTCAACACAAGGAGTGAGGCTTCCGAATCGAATGGTGGAGACTCCTCCGACTCGGAGCCGAGCATCAGCTCCGTGAGCACTGCCACATCCTCCCTGGTGGGCAGTAGCAAGCGGAAGACCAAGAAGCCGGCCAAGGAAAGCCCTCAACCCGCTGTCGAGACCAAATCCTCAAAGTCTTCCGCAAAGAACAAAACCAAACGGGAATCCACTCCACAGGAGCTAAATGGTGGAAAGAAAAAGAAGCGCACGGATAGCGGGACAAAGAAAACAACCTCATCTGAGGCGTCGGATAAGGTCAAGGCCAAATCCCCGGATACCGAGGATCGACAGCCGCCCGCCAAGAAGTCGCGCACCAAAAAATCCTCCAATGCCAACGATTCTGCTAGCCACAAGAGCGATCTCAGCGAGGCTGAGGACGAGAAACCAACCCTTCCAACTTTGGAGTCCGACAGCGAGTCCTCTGACTCGGATTCGGGCACTCAGCACAAGAGAAACGGAGGAAATGGTGGCGGCAACGGCCGGGGCAAGCCCAGTTCCAAGAGCTCCACGCCGGAAAAGGATTCTGTCGGCGGCGGAACGCACTCACATTCGCAGAAGGGCTACGACTACATGACCAAGCTGAACTACCTATTCCGAGACACACGGTTCTTCCTCATCAAGTCGAACAATAGCGACAACGTCCAGCTGTCCAAGAACAAGAGTGTGTGGGCCACGCTGCCGCAGAACGACGCCAATCTTAACCAGGCATTCAAGGAGGCCAGAAACGTCCTGCTCATTTTCTCGGTCAACGAGAGTGGTAGGTTCAAGGAGTAAACAATGTTTCTCAATTGCTTTCTCTTGTATCTTTTTAGTTTCTTTAGAATAAGATACATACAATCTGTGTCTCCAAAACCTCTATTGTAATCCGATTTTGGTTTTAGGTAAATTTGCAGGCTTCGCCCGGATGGCAGCCCCCTCACGGCGGGACATTCCTCAGGTGGCCTGGGTATTGCCGCCTAGTATTTCGCCCAAAGCACTGGGCGGCGTCATCGAGCTTGACTGGATCTGCCGCAAGGAATTGTCTTTCAACGCCACTCTACACCTGCACAACACCTGGAACGAGGGCAAGCCGGTGAAGATCGGTCGCGATGGCCAGGAGATTGAGCCCAAGATTGGCGGCGAGCTGTGTCGTCTCTTTCCCGAGGATGAACAAATCGAACTCACTCCCATACTCAAGAAATCCAAGGAGACGGCTCGAGTTATGCGAGAAAAAGGCATACACGTGATCTACAAGCCGCCCAGGAGTCTATCCACGCGGGGCCATGGAGGGGGGAGTCGTGGCGGAGGCAGAGGATCAAATCACGACCACCTGGGCCCTATGCGGCACAAGAGGAGCTACCACGGAACACCACACCATCGGCCGTACCGTCACCATCATGGCATGGGCCTTCCGCCGGGCGGTGGCTTTAGGAGAAGCGGTTCTCCGTACCGCCAGATGGGAGGTGCAGCGGGAGCGCCACCCGGCGGACCGGGCGACATGGCCATGCCGTCATGGGAACGCTACATGTCCTCGGCTGCAGCTGCTGAAGCATACGTGGCGGACTACATGCGCAACATGCACGGCCAACTTCCGCCGTTGCCCTTCGTTCCTCCGTTCGCGCAGCTGCCGATTCCAGGAGCTGGAGCGGGAGCAGCAGGTGCCCTTCCACCGGGAGCAGCGGCTGCCATGTACGAGCAACTGCCGCCACCGGTGCGGTACTATGATGGACCGGGTGCACCGCCTCTACCGGATTATCCGCCTCCCCAGCGACCACCACCGCCGGGCTTCGACAAGGCGCCGAGCTACGAGGAGTTTGCTGCCTGGAAGAATGCTGGCCTACCCACAGTGCCACCGCCTGGCTTCCCCGTCTACGGCGGAGCAGCCAATGGCGGTAGCAATGGAGCTGGTGGGTTAGCTGCTGCCCAGGCGGCGGCTGCGGGCGGAGGCATGGGATCCGGTGGAGGATCCGGTGGCGGTATGGGTGGACCCGGCGGCTATCGGAATCGGGACGGCAACAACGGCTCCGCGGGCGGTCGTCGGCGGGAGTACGGAAATCGCAGCGGTGGCGGCGGATCTTCGCGGGATTCGCGACCGTTTCGCGAGCGTGGCGGCGGCGGCGGCCAGCGAAGCTATCGGGACAACAGGCGCTAGGCCGCATCGAGGTTTAAAACGAGATCGTGCTCCTGGCCTCGCTAGAATCGGAAAGTGTAATCCTAATCCTCTCGCGTGTGAAAATCTAAAGAGAAATATTGAATGCGTTACGGTGCAAAAAGTTAATATAATGAAACCGGCTATCGTCTAAAGTCGATACAACTCTCTTTCCCCTTTCTCTCTGTCCCGCTCACCAAACACCCCCACCACCCACACTAAGATTAAAAACAAACTTACGACTTAAGCAAATTTCAATACAGCAGAGATCTTAATGCTAATTAAATATTTTAAACCACAAAAATACAAAATGAAAGAGAGAAAATGTGAACTTTATTTACCTCCCAAAGCGAAAAGTAGCGAGAGAAAGCGAGAGAAAGAGACTTTAAAGAGACGCCCAACAACAACAACCACAACCAACAACAACAACATGAACGAACTTAAGTTAACATGAGCAGTGATCAATCAGTGATGTGTGTATCGTGTGTGCCAAACCCCACAAAGCCCCCTCTTCACCCACCACCCCAAAAGTTCCAAAAACGAGAGTTGGACTTAGCAAAAGCAAACCGAAAATCAAAGGGGCACTGTGCCCCCCAAGACTTTCAAAGACCTGAGCGGAGCCTAGCTCCAAATGGGGGCTATGAGTTATAATCACTGCTACCGAATTTCAAGGACGAGGGTCGCCTTCAGTCGCTTCGATCCGATCAAAGCTTCCTTATACGTAGTATAAAACTAATGCAATCATATTTAACACCTATGTACATGTCTTGCCGACAGAAGACCATCTTTCCCCGAAACAGACACACATCCGCCTACATTTTGTCCCGGAGTGATGCGCTCCGGGTCCCTTTGGCTCAATAGCAATACGAACCGTAGCAATCCGAACTGTTTGCCCCACCAGTTGGGCTCCTGTCAATCCCCCCATCGATTCCACTCAATGACTGCCACATTTTCACGCTTCACCAAAGCTCAGACCGTCGACAAACACGCAAATACATTCCCGGACAGACCTAGGGGTTTGCTCTTTTTTCTTTGCAGGAACTGGATTCAACAAAGAAAGAAAATGGACGGAGTTTGGAACCTCATTTATTGCACGAAGAAACTTAGAGAGAAAGACTGATGCCTAATAAAGACTCAAGCTGATTGCAAAAACTATATAAAGTTGTACCTTATTGCGGTGTCATCGTAAAACCTAGATGCTTTAAAGGGATTAGGTCCACTTAAATTACTGCGAAAAATGTTTTATTTATTTATTTACTAAATTCTCACATGACTTAAAGACAAACTAATTAACTTTGTGTGTCAAGGTTGATTTTCCGGCAGGAAAATCGATTTGCAATTGATTAAGTTTCTTTTTATGACTATCTTTGCAATTGAATTGGTTACTAGTGTTGGGTAATCCTAGTTCAATTTGAGGAATAAGTTCGTTCGTTCGTTTAAAATCAATGAACTAGGTCGTTCATTTAGTTCAATCGTTCATTTTTTAAACTTGCTTAAAGGTGCTTCAAAAAAAAAAAATGTTATGAATTTATTTCATACAATGCTGTCATTGAAAATTAATATTATTTATTCAATTGCATGCGAGCAATCATATGTGAGCTCATAACAGTTGCCTCACTCTCAATAAAATGAGCTGTAACAGCAATATAACTTTCATTTGCAAGAGAGGTCCAACAATCCGTTGTCAAACAAACTGCAGATGCCAGCTCCATTTTTTCTTTGACGCTACCAACAATTTCGTCCCGAAGCTTTGGAAGAAGCACGTTGGACAGCGTTTTTCGAGTGGGCATCTTGTATCCGGGGCAATTAGACACATCATCTATGAGCTGCTTGAAATCAGGCTCTTCTACAATTCGCAATGCATGATGACCTTTTGCAATCATACGAACTAGTTGCCTATCAATTTTCTCAGCTTTCCCGGCAGCCGGTGGTCGTTGAATGAACGAAGTTATTACTTGCTGTTGGGGTCCAATTATCTGAGGAGTCTATGTTAAAAGAAATCAAGAATTTAGTAAGCCTACTTAAATGAATAAATCAAAATATTATGTTTACATTTGCTTCCTGTCGGCTTTCATTGGTTTGGCGCTTTGTTTCCTCCAAAGCTGCTGGGTGGTTATTTTTAAGGTGACGCGATAAGTTTCCTTGCGATCCACCAGCCACACTAAGCACAGTTTTGCAGTATTTGCATTTAGCACTCTTCTCATCCACTGAATCAAAGAAATTCCAAACTTTGCTATGCTTTCGTTTTGAAGCCATAGATACGCACAAACTTGTAAGCCGTAGTTTTAAATGTATTCGAAAATTAATCAGCTTATTCGATAAGCGAACTTTCGAACTAAATGAACTAAGACCAACCTATCGAACTAAGTGAACTCAGACCGACCTATCGAACTAAGTGAACTCAGACCGACCTATCGAACTAAGTGAACTCAGACCGACCTATCGAACTAAGTGAACAACGAACGAACGATCAGGGTAAGAGATCAAAATGAACGACGTGAACTAAGTGAACTATATTGAACTAAGTGAACTAAATTGAACTATCGAACTATATTGAACTATAAAGGCAGACCTAGTTCGTTCGTTCAGTTTGGTGAATAGTTCAATTTAGTTCGTTCGTTCACGAACGACACAACACTATTGGTTACTATTAGATATTGGATATACCTATTGAGGTGTATTACAAATACAATAGCTTTTGACCTCGGCAACTATCAGAGGTACATGTAGGTCGGGAACATTAGCGAATTCTTGCGCGATAAGTTACTAATTATACTAAGCTATCGCAGAAGCTCATTAATACTTAAACTGCAGCGTTTGGCAGGTACTTCATATTTACAGTATTAATATATGCAGTAGAGTTTTATGATATTAATTTTAAATAAGAAAGTCTGGAGAGGATATTCAAAACTGAAGAATTAATGTACATTAGTTTTTGTTTATAAGATATTCAATATTGCAGCATAGAATATGTGTAAGTAGTGGAGAGCTAAACGGGCTTTTCAGAACGTTTACGCCGATTGATCAATGACTGCATCCTTCGCACCAGCACTTCAGACTGGGGCTGCAGTGGCCACTGGAGCGTCCCTCCTCCTTGCACACACGACGACAGGTCTCGTGATCCCAGACGGCACAGGGACCCTTGTATCTTCCGGACAGGCAGTCGGCATCGGCCTCGTTGGCTCCCAGGACCACCAGCATCAGGACAGCGAAGAGGGCGAACAAGTACTTGATTTGCATCATATTGGGAAAGGTTCTCACGGAGCTTGGTGAATGATTTCTGGTTGAATTATCAGCGACTTGTGGCTTGGGAACTTCGCGGAGGGGCTTATATAGTGCACCGATCCCTCAGCTTTAGTCGATGCGTAGTCGGGAATAAACGAAGTATATCAACAAATTATGATGATACATGTGCAGTCACATTTAAAAGCCTTCTTTAGGGGAACTACTTGTACGCGTATCATGAAGATATCACTGTCAGACGTTACGTAAGCGAAAAGTATTGCTTAGAGCCTCATTTGTATTTCAGAAAGTAACACTTTTCACTGTAAGATGAGCTTTGTGTGTAGAATACCAAATTCAACTGGACTGTCCAGCAAAATTGATTCGCTAAAGGGTTTTGGTTAAACCCAAATTAAATAAATAACGAGGAAATCGTATTATCAAGAGCACAAAGGCTGAAATTAATTCAATAAATCTCAAAAAGTCACCGATAAGCCATAACAAATAACAAAGGCTGGATACAGCGACACAGATAAGCAAACTAATTTGCATGTAAAACATACTTTTGGTAGTTTAAAGATATAAATAATCAAAAAATTGAAGATATATATGCTTTTGCTTTAAGAAATATACGGAAAAGTACTAAGGTTCAAAAGGGTATGCAATGAGCAGAAAGCCTATAGATTGTAAAAACCCCAGGTTAATCTTTAATTCCATGAAAAACCCAAGTAATCGCAAAATAAAATATAAAAATATCACTTTGATTAATGTAGGGGAGCATCTAACCCATCATAATAATAGACTGATAAAAAGGTAAACAAAATTCCAAACGACCGAAAAGGTAAAAAATATGAATAATATTTACTCAAAGAAGATCAAATATTATATTATTGAAGTTCGTCGTGAAAATATAAACATCCGACTTGATAGATAGATACTTTTTTTTGTTTACTTTTATATAGTTGAATTTCTTGAAAAAATAAAATTTACTTTCGCAAATATTAGATAGGCATTGATAATTATTTAAACCAACTGTATAAATACATGTCTGTCTACATGCTGCGCTTTTAATGTAGAATCAGCAGAATTTTACTTTGTTCCTTTTTAGTAGCTTTCTTTTGGGCTTCAAAAGATTATAACAAAAAAAGCAACATAATTTTTGAAGTTTTATTTTAGTGTTTTTGTTAAATAACAATAGCAAACTGATTGTTCTTATTTTCTTTCTCTAAATCATCGTATGTTCCCATAATATTATCTATTGTTGCTTGTTGCTAAGAATGCCATAGATAGAACGTGTATTTATAATATATATCCAAATTGTATTACCATCCCATCATCCCTTACTTACAGACTTATCCTAACTCTCCCAGAAGGTTAGAAAAAACATTAAGCTGAGTTTGATTTCACAATGTATAGTATTTATTTTTTAAGTGTTTTGTTTTACGAATATTAAATTTAATCATACAACGAACAAACTTACAGATACATTTTATAATGCAATTAACACATTGACTTTATATATATATAATATTTTTTTTATACTTTCATTTGCCGATTTAGCTTTAAATCGACACGTTAATGTTTCAACTTTTTCATATCTTGTCTCGTTTAGTAGTTGGTTTTGTTCTTAAATTTGCTTGCCCTTGGCGAATACAAATGAAATAATCATGGTGTTTATAAAAAATACAAAAACCAATTCGGCCTGGTTCAGCTGTCGCAACGGTGGCGCTCCTTCTCATTGTCCGGAAGTTGAATATACTCTCACTGTGGCGGGACTTGACTCGACCGGCGCTTGTCCTTGTCCTTCTCCTTCTCCTTGTCGCCCTTGCGGCCGAAGATGCGGAACATGCCGCTGCGGCGCTCCTCCTTGGTTCCCTTGCTGCCCTTCACTCCGGAGACGGATGATATCGACTGGGCCTCGCTTTCGCTGGAACTCTCCGCCGAAACACGGGAGAAGCTGATGGAGTCGGGCTGCAGGGATACGGGCCGGTTGCTCTCAAAGCGTGTATTTCCCCAACCTGTACAAAATATAAATTATGAGTGGTTGGAAATCTTGAAAGTACAAAGACATCATGCAAATGGGAGTGTTCAATGTGTAGCATAACATTAATAAAGGTGTGAGAGCAACAGAATATCATTATTAGCTTAAATTTAAAATATGAGTGAGGAAGAGCTCTAAAGTGTACATAGTCATTTATATATCAATGGCTCTAACTACAGCTGGTTTCGCATTTTTCAATTGGAGGAAACGATCGTTTATATAGTCGCGTAGGGTTAGGTTAAATATGTAAAGAATATAAGACCCATAGAAATACTTTGCAAACTCGTTCGCAGATAGGATCGGCGGGTTATCTTCACTGGTTTGAAAGCTGAAGAACCTTTTCCACACATATGCATGCATTAAAGATAGAGAGAAAAATTAACCTTTATGGCCAAAGAGTTCATATCAGCCGTAACCAAGGACCATGCCATAGCATGCACTTAAGACTACTTATATACAGATTGTTAGGATTAATGAGGATCGTCTAACCACCGAGTCCAATTCCAATTGAATCGTTATTGTTATTCAGATGCAGACCCATGTAGCTTGGATTACTGATGGCATGACTAGGCTCCCCAGAGCCGCCGGTTGATGATGATTTGGTCGATGAGGTGGGCGATGAGGTTAGATGCCACACCGTGCGACTGCTCGAGGTCACTTGGTGTGTGGTGGTGGAGGTGGTAATCGTGGTCGTAGACGAATTTCCACTGCCTATCTTCACATTACCGTTGCCATTGCTGCTGGCCCCGCTGCTTGAATAGTTGATGGTACTTCTCTTGGGACTGCTTGTCGTGCCGCCGTTATTGTTGTGCGCCTCCATTTCGATGAACTTCCGCGTAGAGTCGATCCTGCCGGAGGGAATCCTCTGCGGCTGCTGCCTCGCTGTATTGTTGTTATAGTAATCCGGTTGATGCTGTTGACTTGCCGCCGCATTGAAGGCGTTAATCCTTTGCTGAACCTGCGCCTGATGCTGATTCTGATGGGAATGGGAGTGCTGGGGATGCTGATGCTGGCCACCCACCGGTGGCATCGTTGTTGGCAATGGCGGCGGATTATCTAATACATACGGCATTGCGTTGTTGGAGGACAATTTTACAATGTGAGTGTGAAACAATGTGGAGGAGTAGGTGTATGGACAAAGACACAAATAGCTAGGAAATGGGAATACCACCTAGTTTGGAGAACTTACCCGATTGCCTGGCCTCGCTGTTGCGCGTCAACAACGCGTTATCGTCCTTACCGTTTCCATTTTGCTGGACTCCAGTCAAACCGGCGGGTAAAGTGGCGGATTGTTGCAGGTCTTTAACGTATAACATGTTTAAAAATTAATAATTAAGCCAATTAGCTATTAGCTTAAGGATCTCCTACCATTGGAACTTTGGCGATTGCGCATCACAACTAGATTCTCCTGGCTTTGGCGATGGCTGGCCACTGGGGGGGCTCCTCTGGGCGGTATCGGTGGCTTCTGGTCGAATCCGCCGGTGGGTGAACTGGGCTGGGATTGCTGCTGCTGCTGTTGTTGTTGCATTTGTCGTTGAAGGAATGCCATTTGGGGTGTGGCTGATCCGTCAAGGACCTGGGCTCCGCTAGTACGACGCTGGGAGTCGGGAGATGAGTTACGGGAACTAACTGGCGATTCCACACTGCTGGTAATCTTGATGTCCGGCGAACTGCTCGACTGTTGCTGTTAGGACATTACGAATATGATTAGTTCCTATTTCTCGTATGGATATACAATCTTACCTTCATGGACTCGTCGTAGCTAAGCAGTTGCATGTTCGGCGGCAGACTAGCGTGGAAGGATATCTTGCGCACCCAGTCATTTAGGATGTCCAGCGAGGGAGCCTCGAACAGGAACTCCGATCCGTCGGGTAGTTTTAGCCTGAACACGTACTTCTTCTTCGTGTAATCATCAGCCCGTTCGCACTTGGCACCAAGGATATTAACGGGTGCAGTGGCCGTCTTCTGTTGCAGGAAATCGTTTTCATCCTTAAAGAAGCAAACCAACTGGCCGCAGAGGACAGTGTGGAATTGCTTCCAGGATCGTACAGGAGCCTTCTTGCCGCCAGATTGCAAACCATGCTTACGCTCCAGACTGCCCTGAATCTCTACGGGTGGCAGGTCAAATCCTTCACCCTTCTGGTTCTTCCTGAAGGACTGAGCACGTCTCCTGGTGGTGAACGATGGTGTACGCTTGGCCTGCTTGGGCTGTACCTTCATGCTCTCCGCCCGCTTCACATTGGCATCCGCGGATCCGCGACGCAGTCGGTCACCGAACATGCCGCTGGAGCTGCTCTTCTGTAGAGCCAGGTGCTCGTTATCATCTCCAAATGGAGGCCTCAACTGGGCTTGACTCAAGGCCGGGGACTGTGGACCACTAGTCTGAGCTGGAGTGACCATCGGCGAGGAGAAGATTGGGGTCTTCTCCTGGGACGCCGCATTCTGGCGGTGCTCGTGCTGCTTCTCCGCTCTTCTCCTCTCATCCGCCAGGCGCTGGAGCTCTCGTTGCTTAAGCTGCTCCAGGCGTTCCTTCTCCAAACGCTCCTTCTCCTGCAACTTGCTGATTTTCTCCTGCTCCAGCTGGCGACGGAATAGCTGTTCAAGCAGGG
Organism: Drosophila sechellia; assembly: GCF_004382195.2. Classification (NCBI taxonomy): domain Eukaryota; kingdom Metazoa; phylum Arthropoda; class Insecta; order Diptera; family Drosophilidae; genus Drosophila; species Drosophila sechellia. The sequence goes on along the minus strand of NC_045951.1, from coordinate 3,343,010 downwards.
TTATTCTCTTAATGGCCTGGAATTTCTCCTCCTGGGCGGCCACAGTCTTCTCGAAGTCCTCGTGCCGGCGAAGCAGATCCTCCACCTGTGGAATGGAATCTCCCAGTTTGGTATCCTTGAGTTGGGGCTCGCGACTGCTGATCCATTGCTCCAGGATTTCGGCGTCCTTTAAGAACAATTGGGTGTCCAGATTGAGTTCGTAAATCTCACGTCGCTTGCTGAGAGTTTGCTTTAGAAGTTCGTGACGCGCTTGCAGAACCTTGATCTTGTCCTCCACTTCGTGGGCAAGGAAGTGCTTTTCCTTGATCAATTGCTGACCATTGGCGGCGAACTTTGCAAAGGTTTCGTCTCTGGTGCGAATCTCCGTGTCGTGGTCCTTGGTGCTGGCCAGAAGCAGCTCTGCTCCCGCCACACTGTTGGCAAGTTCAGGGGCAGTGATCTTGGCCAGCATCTCGTTGATCCAGGCAATCAGATCGCGGTACTCGTCAAAGTATGACTGCAGTTGCTCTGCTTGGCTGAGCTTGTTCTTCCTGGCGGCGGTTTTCTCCTTCAGGTCCGACCATGCCTCCACTGTCTCATCACGTTTGACTTCAATGTGTTCCTTGGCATCTGGGTAGATCTCGCCCAGTTTGGCGGCCTCGGCCAAAACCGAATCAACCTGTCCTTGGATGCCCACCAGCTCGGACTCAAACACTTGGTGCTTTCTGCCCAAGGCCTGAATGCTTTCCAAGTCCTGACCGTAGTCCTCAGAGATGAGTGAGGCGTCCTTTTCGTTGATTAGCTGAATGGTTTCGTCCGCTACACGATCGTAGACGTGGACTTGTTTGGCTCCAGCTAAGGCGTCTTGGCGAGCGTGAACCAGATCCTTGAGCTCCTCCCATAACTGCTTTGTCTCATCGCGCTTCGATTTAATGGAACTCCTGTAGGGATTGTTCTCCTGGATGAGACGATCGCCCCGCTCCAAGCACGCCTCAACCCTTGCCTCATTGGCATTTAAGTTGGAAACAAAGGATTCGAAAGCCAGAATGAGCTGTTCCACATGCTCTACGTCTTCACCGTAATCCTCGCTAGCGGTAACGGCCATCTGGTCACCCACCCACTCGTGCAATTCCTCCGTTTCTCGCAGGTACTCAAAGAGCTTTTTGCACTCACCAAGTCTCGACTCCCGCTCCTTAGCCAAACGAAGTAAATCCTCATACTGCTGACCCACCTGGGCATTCTTTTCCGCAATGTTGGAGCTGTCAAAGTGGTTTCTCTCAATCAAGCCAGTGGCCAGTTTGGCAACCTTTTCTATCGACGGCTTGAAGGCGGTAAGTTCCCTTTGAAGGACTTCCAACTTCTTTTGGTGTCCCTGAACTGAGACCTCATCCCGGCCGTAATCACTGCTCGACAAAACCGGACGCTTCTCCCGCATCCAAGCATCCGCCTCATTGGCCTCAACGTAGAACAGCTGGCTCTCCACTGCGTCCAAAAGACGCAAACGTCTAATGGCAGCCAAGTCCCTCAACTGGACAAGCTGTTTCTGCAGCAACTCAGATTTGTATTGCAACTGCTCGCTGGCGAAGTGATTGTCTCGGATCATCTGCTGGCCTCTTTGGAGGAGTGCCTGAATCAAAGGTTCCTGCGATGTTAGTTCTGCCTCCAGAGAGTTGTGCTTCTTTTGGAGACCTTGAACGGACAAAAGACTGGTGCCTAGATCCTGGGAACCAGCCACCAGTTGCTTCTCCGCTAACCATTGGAGCTCATCCTCGGCATCCCTTAAGAACTGCTGCAGACTTAGTGAGTCCTCCAGGTTTTCCCTTCGAATGCCCAAGGGCTCGTGCAAAGTGTTGTACCTACGGATACTAACGGTGGCTCTTTCGTGGATTTCGTGACGCAGGAAGTGCTCCGCTTGGAAGAACTGTTCATCCTTCTGCTTTAGCTGCTCAGCCAGTTCACCATGATGGGCCACATCCGCTTCCAAGCGTTCGTGTTTTTTTAGTAAATTGCTGACAGCAGCCAAATCCTTGCCGTAATCTTCGCTACTCAACTGCAGCTCTACCTCGTCCATCCAGTTGTTGAACTCATCCACACTTCGATTGAAGGCCAACGCATCGTAGGCCTGCTGGAGCTTATCCTTTTTGGTCTGGGAAGCGCCCTTCAGTTTGAGCCAATCTCCCTCGAGCAGTTGCACCTGTTGTGCAATCTCATCCTTAGCAAAGTGCTCGCCTCGGATGAGGCGTTCGCCTTCGTGGATTACCGACTGGACGCGAGGGGAGTTGCTTAACAACTCGGCATCGAAGGCAGCGTGTTTCTGGATCTTACTTTGCAGATTACTCGGTTCCCGGTAGTTTTCATCCAAGGCCACCTGCAGTTTTTGCACCAGCCAACGATCAATTTCGTAGAGACTGCGCAGGAACTCCTGCAACTGGAGAGACTGTGTCAGCCTTTGCTTTCTCTCCTCAGACAGCTCCAGAAGTTTCTGCTTCCTTCGTAGGATGTAGGCCAGTTTCTCCCGGATCAGATCTGCGTCCTTGGGCTCACCTTCTAGAATACTATTGGCAAACTTTTGCAAGGTGTCCACGTGATCAGCATGGAGCAGCTTCTCAAATTCATCGTGCTTCTTAAGCAACCTTTCCACAGCCGTGTAGGAATCACCCAAATCGTCGTTGTTAAGGAAGGCCTCCTTGTTGGCGAGCCATATCTCAACCTGCTCCACTTGAGCCTTGAACAACTGCAGCTGATGGGCCTCAGTTAGATCCCGAGCCCTTTCGCTCCAGGCTTCGTTCAAAGTTTGATGGAGTTCTTCCAGCACAAGGAGATACTTGCGCACATTCTCCGGCTGCTGCTGCTGGGGTCTCGTAGATAACTGCTCGCCCTGTTGTTTCAGACCAGCGAAGGCCTCCTGCCTGCCCTCGATTTCTACCTTGCGTTCCTGGTGCAGCTCCAACTGGGTCTCGCAATCGTTGATAGTGGATGGTGACTGCGTGTTGTTCATCTTTTTGATCATGTCGTTAACCCAGAGTTCCAGTTCTTTAACGTCCGACACGAACTTGTGAGCCAGGTAGGCTTCGTTTAGGATACTCTGCCTCTTAACGGACAAGGCCTGCAGATTTCCCCACGACTTGTGCAGCTCCTCCAATTTCCTCTCGATATGTTGTGCTCCACGTTCAGGATACTTCTTAATCAGGAACTTGGCAGCGGTTTCGTGCTGATCAATCTTTTGCTTAACGGCAGACATGTCTCTTTCAAGAGCCTCTTCCCTGCGGATCAGGGCTTCTACGGCAGCCAGATCTCGGCCTGTATCGGTGGAACTCATAGCCAGGGACTTCTCAGCTATTCTGTCTGCCGTGTCATCCACATCGCGATTGAACACATGAATCTCGTTGGCTCCGCCCAGCAAAGCGCGATAAGCATTGAGTGCTCCTTGCAGCTGTCGCCAGTTGTAGTTAAAGTCCTTTCGCCGCTTATCCACACTTTGTGTATCCGCTGGCACTTGGGCCTGGTTGATCAGTTTGTCGGCCAGCTGATTGATGTGCTTGACGCGCTGATCGTCCACCCTCATATCTGAGTCAACGTCGTCTAGTTTCCTCATCAGTGCATTGCAATGTTCCAAGTCCCGTCCAGTGTCACTTGCCTGCACCATCATCTCCTTGTCGCGGATCCAAGCCTCGATCTTGTCCAGCTGGCTGTTAAACTCAAGGCTGTCCTGGGCCTCTTCCAATCCTCGACCACGCTGCTCCAGCTCCGCCAGCAATCCCTGCCAGGCTTCAAGGACTATTTCGATGGCTCGCTTGATTTCCGGTGAGGACTCATGCTGTTTGCTCAAAAGAATCACTCCTGTATCTTGAATTTCTTGGATGCGACCCTGGTTGGCAGCCACCTCGGCCTGGAAGGCCTGGTGCTTCTGTAGCTTCTTGATTTTCTCGTCCAGATTGGTCACCTCCGCATAGCTGGCGGCATCGGCTTCCAGTTTCTTTTGCTTCTCATTGATCCAGTACTTAGCTTCGGCGCAATCTCGTACGAATTTGGCATAGAGCAGAGCATCTTCCAGTTTGTAGCGACGCACGGCACACAGATCCTTGACCTTCTGGCGGCGGGCAAGGACTCCCTGCAGGATCGTTTGTATATTGGCGCTGTCGTAGTGACGCTGTTCGATCAGTTTGCGGCCGTGCTCCTGAAGTAGAGACACCTTCTCCTCCTGTGTTTGAATCAATCTCTCAAACTCATCGTGCTTTCGGATCTGGTTCTGCACATCCTCTACTGTCTGGCCGAAGTCTGAGCTACTCAGAGCCGCCTGTTGGGAGCTAGAAAGGTTGTCAATCTGCTTGGCATCGCGCAGGAAGCAGAACAGATCGATCTTTTGCTCCAGCATGATCTTCTTTTTGTTCCAAGCAGCATGGAGTTTCTGGCGCTCATCCAACATGGCGGCACACTTCTCCTCCACATCAGCGGCGGCATAGTGTCCTGTTTGAACCATGGAGTCGCTCAATTCGTTCAGGTACCGGAACTTATCCTCTCTGGCCTCAATCTCTCCGTATATGGCATCGTGTTGAATCTTCAGGGCAGTTGCTCCGGCAGCATCGCTCACATGTTCTTCTGCTTGAAGGGCAGCTCGCAGATTTGAAGACCAAGAAACTATATCCCTGACATCCGTAAGGAAGGTCTGTAGGTCTGAGCTGGCAGCCAGTCGATCTCCGCGAGCGGTGGATCGTTCCTTAAGGTCATTCCATGCGGCCACCACCTTATCTTGCTGTTGGGCAATTGCAGCGGCATTAGATGGATACTTGGCTTGCAAGCGGACAGAATCCTCCACTAGGACTTGTAGCTGTGCCTCGAGAGCCACAAGGTCGTTTTCAAAGCCCTCATGCTTGCGTAGCAGTGCTAGAGCGGAGTTCAAATCTCTGCCTAGTTCTTGGGAAAGTGCAGCATTCTTGTCTTGGATGCGGAACAGGGCTTCTGCGACGTCCCGATGGAAGCGGTGGATTTCGCCAGCGGCATGAAGCTTCTGCTCACGCTGGTTAAGCAACTGGAGAAGGTTCTCCCAGGACGTTCTATGTTCAGAGATAGAGAAATATTATTATAATCCATACAATCCCTATTATAAACACTACTCACCTAAGTTGTTCCTGTCGCTTCTCAACCTCATTGGCATAGGGGCTCTCTGAATCGATTAACTTCTTGGCCAACAGCTCACACTGATCCACTCGATCTGCTCCGACTTCTACGCGGTGTTTAAGGTCATCGAATTTGTTCTGTAACAGCTGCAAGTGCTCGAAGTCCTGACCGTAGTCCTCTGAGGAGGCGGCCTGCTCCTGCTCCCGGATCCATTGCTCTACTTCGTCCGATTCCAGGAAGTATTCGTGCTTGTAGAGGCTCTCCATCAGGCGACCCTGCCGCTGGGAGGCCAGTTTGTGCAGGGATTTCAACATCTTCTCAATGAGCTGCTGCTTGGCGGCCAGAACTTTGCTGTCCGGATGATTGGCGGCTACCATTGCAGCACAGCTGTGTCCCATTTCGGTTACAATTCCTGAGTAGGTGTCCAGCTCCAGCTCGATGGTCTTGTGCTTGGTGAGTAACTTGGCCGCGGAATCGCGATCACGGCCATATTCCGTAGACCGCAAGACGTTGTTACGCTCACCTAGCCAGGACTCGATCTCGCCAGCGTCGAACAGATACTGTTGAGCCTTGAGGGACATGTCGAGTTTGCGGGACCGTTCGCCACAATGGCGCTCCAGATCCTGCCATGCCTGCTCCAATTGCTGGCACAGGCTCTCCACTTGCTCTCGCTCCGGATGCTGTTGCGAGATCAGAGATTGTCCCGCCACCAGAGCCTTATTTATCATTGGCTGATGGCCCTTGATCTCCGCCTCCAACTTCTTGTGCTTCTTGTGCAGGGATTGGGCTTGGTGCAGATTCTGACCCAATTCATTGGACTTTGCTGCCGGCAGGTGTTCGTTGATCCACTGGAACTCCGAATCCAGTTCGAAAACAAACTTGTGGTAATTCAGGCTCTCTTCCAACTTGGCTCTCCTACGCTGGGTAGGATCACGCAGATCCTTGAATCGCTGCTGCAGCTCCTTGGTTCCGGCCTCTATATTCTGGGCATTGAAGTGACCCCCGTGGGCCATGTCGTCGCCAGTTGAAACCAGTTCCGCTACCTTCTGATCCCAGATGGTGATTTCCGACTCGAGGATTTGCTGCTTGTTGATCAGGTCCTTGCAGCTGCGCAAATCGTTGCCTACATCTCCACTTCGCAGAGCAGCGTCGAGTTCATCAACCTTCTTCTTGGCATCCTCGAGGGAACGGTTATGTTCTCGCTGAGATGCGGCCTGTTCCAGCTTGCGACCCTTATCCTCGGACAGGGTGAGTAGATCCTTCCACCGCTTGTTGAGATCGGCCACCCGGGATTCCACCTCAGGCACTCGATTTCCAGCTTGGACCAGGGCCTGTCCGTCCTTAGTAACATTCCTTAGCTGACCCTCGTTGGCGCGAAGTTCCCTCTCAAAAGCCTGATGCTTCTGTAACTTGCGAGGAAGATTGCTTAGATCGCGGTAGTTCTCATCGCCTGCAATCCTCGTCTTATCCTGGAGCCACACTTTGAGGTCATCAGCCTCGGCGGCAAACTTGTGGAAATCCTTGGAAGCTTGGAGAAGGCGTTTGCGCTCAAAAGCACGATCCTTAACTGCCTTGCGCTTACCCAGCACCTGATTTCGGCGATCTCCGATACTGAAAGTTAATGGATTGGTTAGGGTTTGACCATGTCTCCAGGTTTCTATAACTTACTATTTGGAATCGTAGTGATCGTTAGAAATCAGCTTGTCTGCATTATCTGAGAAGCCTTTAAGGATCTTGTCCTGAGCCATTAGGCTCTTCTCAAAGTCTAGATGACGCTTAAGAATGGCCTCCACTTCATCCAAAGAGGCCTGAAAAGAAAAATGTATGAGTTTCTAGAAAAAGTTAGCCAAAACCTAAAACTACTTACCCCCAGGTTGTTATACTCGAGGAAGGCCTCGTGGCTCTTGGTGGTGGCATCGATCTTATCTGCCTCACGGTTGAACATTTGTAGATCGACACACTGCAGCAGCCACTTCTGCTTCTCGGCCCAGCCGCGATGAATGGCATCTTGTTCGGCCTTCAGGCGTTCAATCACAGCCACCGTCTCTGCCATGTTGGGTTTGCCATCGGACAACTGTTTGCCCAATTGAATTACCTCCACGAATTCGGTGTCATGGGCACGGATATCATCGCCCAGATCGTTGTGCTTCTTCAGCAGGTTGTTTGCAGTTTCCACATCACGAGCGGACTCGTCGGCATTCAGTTGATCCTTGACGGAGTCGATCCAGGCTAGAAGGACCTTAGCACTGTTGTTAAAGACCTGCTGACCCACCTCGCTTTCGATGCGGTTGCGAAGATCACTACCACGCTGTTGCACCTGCTGCCACATATCCTGCACCTCCTGTTGGCGGGCATTCACATTGTCTTTCTCAGCAGGATAGGCGTTCTTTACCGAGTTGCCCAAGTAGGTCACCCGATTAACCTTGTCCTCCACGGGAGCCAACTCCCTTTCCAGGTTCTGATGGCGCCTCTGCAAGGCTTGAACCGTGCGTAGATCGGGAGTGATAACAGCGGTGTCCAGCTGCAACATCTTCTCGCTCATCCAAACCTTGGCTTCGTCGCAGGTGCGGTTAAATAGTTCCACACTAGAGGCTCCTTCTAAACTCTTTTCACGTTGGGCCTTGGCATTATTTAGACGCTGCCAAATCTGGTGGATCTGCCGCTGGCGGGCGATGATCTTGTCCAGCTGCGAGTGACCCTGTCGACGGAAGGTGTCCACAGCGCCATCGATCTCCTCAACCCTTTTCGATGCTGCCGAGAGATCTGTGATAAACTTCTCGAACTTCCGCTTGGCATTGTCCACACCCTCGCCATCGTCCGACTTGATCATGCGTTCCTTTTCCTTCATCCACTTCTCAAAGTCGTCGCATTCGCGATAGAAGCCAAACAGGTGAATGGAATCCTCCAGGAGGGCATGGCGTTTCTGGGCCATTTCCTGCAGCTCGTCGTATGTCTGGTTTATTCTCTGCTGCCGTTTCTCCACGCTATCTGCGTTCTCATTGATGCTTTGGGTAGAGGTTCTCCTCTGGACCAAGGGCTTGGGAGCTACGCTCACAGGTTTAATTCTCTTCACGGGTACCACCTGTCTGACCAGTATGGTTTTCTTCACCTTCTGCAGGGACTTGACCTTTTCAGCTTTCGGTACAATGCATGCCACTGGGCGCGGCTCTACCTCACGAACATAGTTGGCGGGCACGAATCCTTCCACTCCATTATCCTTGCGCACACACCACCAGTCGTCGTTGGTCTTGGATTTCAGCAGCATAACCTCGCCCTTGTCCATCTTCATTCCCTGTCCTTCGAAGGGAAACAGAGATTTGACATGTGGCAACATCTTTGTCTCCGTCACCTTCTTGTGCTCCAGCTTCTCCACCCACTCGTCCTCCCAAACTTCCTTGGGCACCAGGCGGGTCTCGTTCACCCACTCCTCCTGTTCCACTTCGGGCAATTCTGGCTCTGCGGCGGAAAGTTCTAGGGTGCAAATGCCAGCCTTGATCAGCTTATCCGCCTGCTGGTTAAGATTAAGGATATCTCCGGAATAGGCATTGAGTTCACCCTGGAGATCGCGGTGACGCTGAAGCAAAGCCTGAGCAGATGGCTCATCGTTGCCATAGTCCCGGGAGTTGACCAAAGCCATCTTCTCGTTCAGCCATGATTCGGCTTCATTGGCATCGGTGTAAAATTGGTAGGCCTCGCCAGCATCTTCCAACTGGCGACGGCGCAGCTCCACTAGTGCCTCTAAGGCCTGCCAGTGTTCCGCCAGGGAATCAATTCTGCTCTGGATTTCCGAGGACCTAGGGTGCTGCTCGCCAATCAGCCTCTTGCCTGCGGTCGACATCTGACCTGATTTCGGTTTTCGTGACTTGATTTCATCCTCCAAAGCCTTGTGTTTTTGCTGTAGTGAAAGAACTGCTCGCAGATCCTTGGCGGTGATGCCAGTTTTGCAGATACGTTGCTTGTCGACCAGCCAGGACTCCTCGTTGTCGTAATCCTCCATGAAGTGGTGGAAGTTTCGAGCCTCCTCCAGGCGGGCTCTTCTCGCCGCCGAACGTCGCAACAGTTCCGAGTACGCCTCTTCCAAATCCGCAAGGCGTTGAGCCAGCAGAGCGGCGTCCTTGTGCTCGGAGCTCTTGTAGGGCAGTGCTTGGCGATTGAAGCGCTTGAGAGTCTCTCCGTAGGTGTTAACCTGGAGTTCCTGCAGCGAGTGCGCCTGCAGTAGTTCTTCCACTCCCAAGAGATGGGGACCCACATCCTCGGAGGCGAACTGTTGCTGCAGTTCCCGCACTGCTTCTGTGGTGCTGGCAATTTCGCGGAGCAGGTTCATCAGGTTGCTCATCTGGGAGAGGTTGAGGCGTTGGTTTTCCAGCAGTTCCAGCAATTGGCGCCACTTTGCCATTACCTCCTGCTCTCGGCGACGCACTCGCTCCTTGCCATGGTAGTTTTCCCTGTCCAACTCCTCGGCCATGGCGGTCAAGTCATTGAATCGTTCCACACGCGCCAGGATATCTGCAGAGATTGCTTCATGCTTCTTCAGCGTGGCATCCACTTGGCGCAGGTATCGTGGATCGGACAGCACTTGGATCATCTCTTTGAGATAACCCTCACGCAGAACCGACTTCTTCTCGAACTTGTAGTTCAGCTGCTCCAGTTTCTCCTGTCGAAGGAGTTCGTCACGCAAAGCGACTTCGCGATGATGTTCGGCATACTCAAGGATCTGCCAGGCTTTCTCTATGTCATTCACCAGCTGGCCGTCCTGGGGATTATACGGCGGCTGATTCAAAGCCTTTAGCAGAGTGTTGATAGTGAAGTACAAGGCCTCGATCTCACTGCGCTCCTTATATCTGTTGGAGGAGAGGAGCATCATTAATAGATGTACTAGGGGTCATATGGGTCTCTGGGTATCCGAGCAGTGATCATACGATATATCATTTCCGGCTGGTCATGAACCTCTACTCACTTGGGTGGCTTCTCAATGGTGCGGTACTCCTTGAAGGCCAGCAGTTCTCGCTGGATGCCCTCCAGCGAGTTGGGCAGGTCGCGTTGCTCCAGCTCCAGCGTCTTCTGGCGGATCCAGCTCAGCAGGTTTGTGGTCAGACCCTCGTACTGCACCTTCTTGCGATCTGCGTCCATTAGCTGCCCAACAATCTGCGGGGGGATCGAGAAAGAGAGCTGGTTGAGCGACTTTCTAGGTATAGGTCTGGACCCCACCCGAATCTGAATCTGAATCCGAATCCGATCGGGGGCCAATCCATTGTGAAGTAGAGCGTTAACTGTGGGACACCGTTACGCTGCAGCGACTTCTAGAGACGATGGGACTCTGCCAATGGCATCCGCATCTACCTTTATAGGCAGGTTCATAGATGATGCCGGGTCCGACCCAGGTCTACTTACATTTGCTATGCGCTTGCCGCTCTTCTGTTCGTTCTTCATGCGTGCAAAGGTGTGATAGTAGGAGGCCACATAGGTCAAGATCGACTTCTCATCGGGACGGGCCGAGTCAATGTCTTCCGCATCGAGCAGGCTAAAAGGGCGAACAAATTACAATTAATTTTGTTGACTTATTATTGATAATTTAAAAAAATTCTGACCTGGGAATGCCCAATTCGTTGGCGGCCGTGTCAAAGGCATGGTTAAGGTTGTCCAGGTTGGAGTTCTTCGAATTGACAATCGTACTGTACTCAAACAGATCGGGACGGTGTGAGTGGATGAGCGCATTGAAGCCCAAGCCGGAACGCCAGGAGTTGGTGAAGTCCGTGATGTTGACGCCCGGATAGCCATGCGTCTTGCGCTGGCACCACAGGAGCAGTGCATCTTTGGCGGAACGCTTCTCGCTGGACTCGTTCTCCTCATCCTAAGTGAAACGTATTTGAATTATTAATGAAGCACTTTTATTATGCGACTTGCGAAAGGACAACTTACCACATCGATTTCAATTTCCTGAATCTGAAACCGCAGAATGATGGTCCAGATCAGACCGAGGATGAGACGGGGGTTGCCATCGACGATGTCCTCAGCACCAATGGACTCCAGACGGACCTAAAACGAAAGAAACCATCATGCATTTCCATTCTCCACTCCACACTATCTCTTCTGCATTTCTTTCAGTTCCCGTTTGGTGAGTGGAGTGGGTAAGCTGCGTATTGGGTTACCAAGAGTTCCACATCCCACAGATACCGATACATCCGAACTGGGTCTGCGCCTGTCCAGCAAGTCACGCTTTATCAGGTGGAGGTGCTTGACCCCCGGCGGGTTCATGTGGGTCGCCCGCCTGCCATTTGCATTTATAGTGGGTCAGGTAACGCGCACGATAATCCCAGCGAGGAAAGCATAAGTTACTAGCTGATACCGATCTAAATCGCATTATCATAGCTACAAAGTGGCCAGCGGTTGGTTGCTGATTTATGTCCAGTGGAAAATTGAGTTGGAGTAGCATTTACGGGAAACTAGTTTACGAATTATATTTTTAAGAACCAATTACGGCTTCTTTTTAAATTCATAGAAAATAGAGAGGAATCTGGAGGAGGGTTAATGGCAGATTTATGATCGATTTTGTGCATAATTATAGATTTATAATTTATGCATGTCAGTTTATCGTTTTTAATAGTTCAAAAGAAGGCTAACTTTATTCCCATACCCCGACAAACAGTTTGCATTAATAGACTCGTTCCGAGTTATTCTGGTACATTAAAGTTTAGTGGGGAGCTACGCCTTTTGGTTCTCCTAATGGCGACTGGAAATTCCGAGAGTCGTGCTCCGCTGAACGCTTCAATGGGTCCCCAAGGGATCCTCCATCGAATGCTCGCTTGTGCGTAAATCTTTCGCTCGGGCTTCTTTCAAGCCTAAAAACCAATTAAAATGCACTCAATACCCGTGTCACACACAAAAGACAAGCCCGAAAAACAAATGAAATACGAAATGGAATGGTGAAAAGTAAAACCGAAAACTTTCACTGCTTCGCCGCTTAAGAAACAAAGTGAATTAGTTGGACAGTGGGACAATTTGCTGCGTTTTAATTGCTTCTAATTAGATTAGAGCAGAGGCACCTGACTAGCCAGAAGATTCGAAACTATGTCGCACGCTAAGCTCCCACTTTGCTCAATTAAAATCGAATGCACACGAGAGGTGCAAAGAAAGTACACATGTATAGTATGAGCGCGGCAGTGGAAAATGTGCCAAGCGCAACAAAGTGAAGTGAAGTCAAGGAAAAAATGCATTAGAAAGTATGCAAATATTTTAGATATTGCCAAGAAAACGCGGTGCCCAGGCCAGGTAATTAAATATATACTTTTTCGCCATGTCTTGGCGTCGCCTCACACTTCCCGCTTCCCCGAGATCCGAGATCCCGACTCCAAGAGCCAGATCCGTACACCTCATACGGCAAACAAAGCACGCAATGGCCACGCGCAGCTGCGCAGGCGCGACTTGCACTTTCTACAAATGCGTAGAGAGCTCTACACTCTCCAGTCTTCGGTCTTCAGTCTTCGGTCTTTGGTCTTCCAGCAACTGCAACGCCTTCACTCCCTTCACTCGCCACCATTCATGTGGCATATCTCACCTTGGTGTGCAAGAATGCCAGACTCTTGTTGACATTTTCGATTTTATGGACGCGCATGCGTCCGCTGTTCGGCTTGCCCAGTTTCTCCGACGATATGATCTCCAGCAGCTTCAGCAGTTTGATGCCATCGGCCAGGTCTGTGAATAGGTCTTCGACCTCCATTTTGGCCTACAAAGAAGACGATAAGCCCAAATGTGAGTTGCATTCATAAATTGGTGGTGCCATAAAAGTTTCTTCCAATCAAAATTTCAAGTGTCATATACATATGGCGCTTTCATTTGAATACATCACTTTGATCGAGAAATTATAGTTTTTAAACAATGAAAACAAAGCATTTCTTTCATTTGTACTTAATAGTAATTAAATTAAAAGTACTCAGAGTGATGAGTGACTCAAGTAGTTTACCCACCTTGATCAGAAAGGAGTTCATCCATTTTGTGAATGTCTTTTTCTGAATGTGCAAGCGCTCCTCTTGCAGCGTTTTTATCCGCTCGTTCTCGAACTTGATGATGCCGTCCCGCTGGGTCATGTTGGCGGAGTTGCGATTGGAAGGCGTCGGTGTCTGCAGCGCGGAGTAGCCTCCCGGCTCATATTGTGATGCTAAGTGGGGGGAACAAAAATCTCGGATTAGTTCGAAGTCATACAAATGCAACGCAAAACGTTTAGCTTAAGTGTTTGTTTTGATTTTTTTTTTTCCAGGAAAGAGAAATGGGCAAACCACCTGACAACAGACCAAAATCAATAATGGGCATAGGGAAAATAGAGGAAAAATACGAAAAGTATGTGGCAGAGATAGGGAAAGCACAACCGTGACGTACGAACCTATTAATTTAGAGATAACGAGTTATCGCCAACATAATTGCCTCTATAAAAATCCCTGCCTAAAGTTAGAACCACATTCCAAGGCAGTTTATTTGTAGTCTTTCGATTATGTCAAACGTAATTCCTAATTTTAAATTATTCCATCAGCGGGTTCCCATAATGTCAAAGATTACCAACGGGTATTTCAAACGAAGAACCAACAAGCACTTTTTATTCGAACACCTCATCACGTAGTTGTGATTTCTAGACCCGTAAAGATAAGCCATGTGTCGATTGGCGTTGCACATTTGGATCTTAATTGAACAAAATTGTGAACACATTTCGAGTAAGCTTGATAGTGAATTTTGAAATATCGTGAAATAAATTTAAGATGCAGAAATTAGCAATCTGTTGCTTTATTTCAAGTAGCTTTACCTTGTGAAAAAGAAAAGTATCTTCAAACGAGTGTAAGATAACTTCAGCTCTATCAACTATAAACAAACCAAGCTGTGACCAACTTTCCGACCCAGTAGATATACCCCCAGCAAGCGTATGGAAATCAAAACAGTCGCTGCCCAGCGATAGTGGTTCTGCGAGCTTATCTGTCGACTGCCAAAATTACTTCATACCCATGCTTCACGACTTTGTTACTTTTTTATCAACGGTTCGTTTTACGTAATACTGGCCAAGAGAATATGTTAAAAAGTGGACGGAAATGGAGCGGAAACTGCAGAAAGCGAAACCATATTTCTGGGCCGTTGACTCATTTGCCAAATATTTGCGCTCTTATCAACCAAAAATGAAGTTCCAACCAACTGAGATAGATAAGAGCAGGTTACTTTCGTTTCGGGATTGTATAATGATCGCGAGCTGCCAGGGGAAAAGTTCAAGTTCAGAAACCTACCCAACGACTGCCGTTCATAGGATATATATCGTCGATACTCGTTGCGCGAGAAATTCGAGCGCAGCACACTGTTGTACTCCATGGCCTTTGATCAGTGATTTCGAGGGTATTTCTCAAGATATCCGGGCTTTCAGCACCGAGTGCCGTTCCTTAAAGCTAATCTTTCGTTTTGTATTTCGACACTAAGTTTCGTTCCTACGGTCAGATGTTCGCAGAGCCCGCGCCGTTTGGTCACTAAAAAACAATGTGAACCCAACATTTTGCTCGCCCCAAAAATGTAGAGTGGGGGAAAGCTTCCTCCCCCTTTTGGCTCTGTTTATCAGATGAATTAAAAGCCAAAAGCCAAGAGTGGCGACAAAAATGCTTCTACTGGCCTATGGTGAATTCCCTTTATCGCACGTACTGATAGCAGTATGAGAAAACGGTTAAGGTATCTGGAAATCCTTGCCTTGACAAATAGCCAATAGACCCTGTCGGCTTATCTTATCTGCCCATAAATCCCGCATACCTCGGATATGTATAGAGGGAAATGCACTTCCAATATCAAGTTATTTATGGCGCCCTATCACAGCCCGCAGACTAATGAATGGGCCATTTAGAATAGCTGCCAAATTCGATCATTCCCAATGACATCATGCCAAAGAGTTATAATCCGCTGCCTACTCGGGTCGGGTGTCATAACTCCGCTGATAGATCATTACTATACATATGTGTGCCGCCAATGGCGTTGAGGTCACCTGGAAGGCATTCGCGGCTAATTGGCAAACAGAACACTTCGCTTTCGCAAATAGAAAAATCAATTAAAAAGAGGTGAAAACTAAACAATAAAGAACCAACAACAGCAACACCAACACGGCCAGTGTGACAATAAACTTTACCATACCGCGATAAGGTTCAACGCTTATCACTATCGAGTGGCAAACAAAGCCTGGAAAATGCGGAGTGCGGCATAACTTTAGGCTTAGCAGGAAAAGCAATTAAAACTGTGACTCCTTTATCCCCAAAATAGAACGTACCCCCAACAGACACACAGCTGTCTCTGGCCATAAACTATATATACAACTGAAGTCGCCGGAAAAGGGAGGCAGCGGCAAAGTCAGGGGCAAATGCGAACCAAGGCTCGAAATTCCGGGCATCCTGTTTACTTCAATCGGGGGATACAACATGGTAGCAGAGCACATGCGCGGCAGCTGGGAGCAGGAACACTCGGATTGCGCGCCTTCTATTTCTATTTATAAACCACCACACTTCACTCATCGCAAACACTTTGAAAACGATTTTTATAGTTTCTCGACTTCTTCGGCGATCTCTAGCTCTCTTTAGCAGATCTTAATCTCGCAGTGTTCCACATACACGGTTAGCTAATGAACAAGGCGTGCAACAACCTCGGAGTCGTGTAAGAATTTGCATAAATCAATAAACATTTAGCATTTTGTATGCTTAATTTTTATGGCCCATACGCTAAGTCACACATATCATTTAGCAAATCCCGAATTAAATGATACTTTAAAATATATCAAAAAGAAGTTAGGCATCTTTTTTGGCAACCTTTTTCTACTCAGATAACATCCGAGGCAGTTACAGATTTTAATTACTTTTGCGTGAGTGATGGCATGTATCTGATAAAAGCGTAATTTTTCTGTCATCTCCGCTTTGAACGGAAAATAATGAGACCTATAGCACGGCAAATTAGGGAATTGGTGATCTTTGTTGTCAAAAATTTCTACGCATAAAATTACCTCATCAGTGACTGGAAATTAAAATTCAGTTTTTGCCTCAGTCGAAAAGAAGAATACAGATTGACACAACACAACAAGTAGAAACCCACAGTGATATAAATTCTTTTGTTTGTGCCTGGCATGCTAAACAATTTCCAAAATCAACCAGAGAAAATAACAAACAATTTCAAAGAGAAAACAGCTAAGCTGGAGAGGAAAGAGCCACAGACTTGGATTTAATTTAAACAATAGAACTAAACTGGAAATGATCTATAGAGTGGGGTTTTCATTCTGCTAAAGTTAAACAGAGATTTATGATCATTTGAAATGATTTACTTCAAGTTATAATACTCTTAACTTAATCGGGGATGTATGCGATAGATAGATGAACTGAAATGTATCTATCTCCACTCTTTTCTCATCAATAAATTCAAATATTCACCCAACTCCATTAAAACCCAAATTATTGGGTGGAGCTTCGAATGATTACCAAACATTTTGGCTGATTATTGTCTCATAGCGATACAAATGCCAAAGAAATATTACATAGCTCGTCGATTGCTTTCATGGCTCTTGGTTGCCTGGTTGCCTCTTGCTTTTGTTGAAATCGAAATTGTTTATAGAGAGCTTCACTCCGCTCATGTTTTTTTTCACTTTTTGACTTGCCTGGTACAATCGGACGTGTGTCTATGTGATGTGCCCCAAAAGTTATTTGCGAAAATTAGTCAATGTTGAGCCACACTCAAAAGCCCCCAGCTCCTCGTGGCCATTGCCTTTATTATTGCTTTTTGGCATTTGGTCACGCCCCCCGGAGGGGCTGTACCACATACGATGCGATAGACACACAAAATACACCCGCAACCCATGTTGTTTTGATGACATCATCGTACCTCGAATCTGAGTTTCATTCAAAGCCCAAAAATTCGTTATGTTCTTCAGGGTTCTGCGCATGCGCCACCGGCTACCGAATTCGAGTTGGTTTTCTCCCTGCCTTCGTGAGTTCTTTTTATTTGGCTTTTGATTATGCAAATGCTATTTTGGGGCGCCGCTTCATCGGTTTTAACTGATTTTGTCAGTGAGACTTTGGCAATGAAAACCGTTTTCAATTGACGCATTTCAACGGCTTTTCAGCGCTTTTCTCCGGGCTGGGAAAATCCATCGAGCCATGATTAGAATCCAAAAATTAAATAGTCAAGCGATGACATCACTTTTTAACGAATAGAAATCTCCGGGGACAAAAGAAGCAAATGAAGATGACAACGGGTGGGATTTATTGAGATTCCATAGATATAGCACAAATTCCACAAAACAAATTTCTCTAAATTCATCTTTTGAGCACAATAAAAATCAATTAAAAATGAAATTCACAGGGCGGTTCCGAATTCATAATAAATTTTAATCGATTGGAGATGCGAATCAACGGAAGATCCATTAATTTTGCGACCAAGGAGGAACTAGGCACGCGTCTTCATTTAATTGTGGTGTAATTAAGATTCGATATGGCGGATATAGGCCCATTAAGCCAGATGGTTTCTGTAACAGTTGAGAGGAGCTAAGGAACGAACAGGTTTCCAAGAAGCCATGAACTTTGATTGATTTCCTTTGATTGGTGGGAAGTGCCAGGCAATTATGGATTTCGCAGATCCATGGGCGTTAAGTGTGACTAAATCGCTTTGATTGATTATCTACAACAGTATTCTAAGATTTTGAGATACAAACTAGAAACGTATAAGCGGAAACAGACCATGTAACTCGATTATTACACTGAACAATCACACTGAAGTTCGTTTATCTCTTATGGGAAAACTGGAAACTTTCACTGGAATGACACAAAGAAAATTGTCGAAAGCCAGCAGAAACTTTCAAACTATTCAAAAGTCGAGGCTAAGCTGTTCTACCAATTGTATTTCTGTTTGTTTTCTTTCCCAAAAAAAAGCTGGTTTCTGATTAATTAGTTTCATCTACCCACTTCCTATTCGAATAGCGCCAAAAATATGACTTAATCGCAGATGATTTGCATATGGGGGAGACTCAATAAAAGCCGCAACACGTGTGAACCCAAAATTTTAAGCTCAACGAAGTTTGAGTCATCGAAGTGATATCTGGATAGTATATATTGTATACATAGTATATATAGTATATGAGCCAGCACTCATGACAAACACATACCACTCACGACTAAGTCCAATATTTGCACAACAATCTAACACTTAGCTGGGGATTTCGCAGGAAGTTTCCAAAAGTTCGCCTTATCGATTCAGTTTCGGTTGGGCTATTTTCCCTCAGAGTTCAGTGGGGTAAGGTCGCTCCTATCGGCAGCAACCCTCGCAACGTTTTACTTTTAATTAAAGTGTACGACCAAACGGCAATCAAATGATCGTCTGACAAGAGGGAGAACATTTCAATTTCATTTTTGACAGCCGAGACCCGAAAATGTCACGAAAACAATCTAGTCATAACTCATATCTTAAACATCTATTTTAAAGAACCTAATTGAAATTGAAATCATGTGAGAAGCCCTTGGCGGAGAGTTTACCCATTGAATTTTTAATTGGCTAAGCCTCAGAATCGAGAGACAACAAATGTTTACTCAAGTGTCGGGCCATAAAAATAAAATCGTCATCGAAAAAGAAATATAAATTTGTTACATTAAGCGGGAATGGGAATATAAATTTGAAAGTTCTGGGCCATCAGAGTTGTTTAACATCGCTGATAGTGTATGATCGTTCATAATATATGACTTTTAAATGAGTATCAAACGATTTTGATGTGTTTTTTACGAGCCACGAACTCAGTCAGATATGGGTTTGTTATTTCAGACAGCCCAAAAACAAGACTGCATTCCGACTTCAAAAAGCACGTTGCGCAAACCACAGACCGAAATCGGGCAGCAAAAAGTCAAGTTTACAATTACACGACAAAAATTCAGATTCGATGACGTTATAAGCACATTGGAGAACACTTTTTTATACGTTTTTGCGGTTTTGTGTGCAAACATTTCATGCATAATTTTACTCTCGAGTGCTTTCTGAAGAGCCCTCGAGAAGAGAGGTCTTCGCATAAAAATAGCAATAGCTTGGGATGGCTTATTAAGAGAGATCGAGGTTTATTCCCAAAGGTTCCCAAAGTCCCCTCTTCTCCCACTAACTCTATGGAATAGTTTGGCTTTCTTTAATAAAATCGCCAAGCTTATTGAGCAGAAAAACTTAAGTCCGCTTACAATTTTCTTGCAAATGAGATTTTGCTTTAATCCCTAAAAAATAGAAATAGGTAAAACATAGAGATAGGTAAAGCCTTGTGTACTGCAGACATGAAAGTAAAATTTTCCTGATCGGATAATAAGATTTTATAGTAATCTTCTGAATGTATCTGAATGCCACTTTTGGCCATTGAAAAAGCTCTCTCCCAAGCAACATTCCCAAAACTTGTAGATAGCTTATCATAACAATTTGGCTACCATATTTCATGGTAATCCCCAGACGCAAATCTACTTTGCACATTCCTCTAATTAAATCCAAGTGCCCTGGGGAACTCTCTGCGGATCCGAATCTGCCGGGTGGCCAAGTGAAGGAATGCGAAACTCGTTTCTGCCTTGCGGCATATGCAAATTCCCATTCGCAACTCGCTGATGAAGACTTTGCTGGTTGCTGCCCGGCGCGTCATAATCAAAATCGCAAATATGGAATATGGAAAAATGGGAAATGAAGATCATAAGACTTCACGCTACAATGCTAAACAGTCGCAGCAGACACATATTTTTTTCGGTCGGAAACCGGTAAAAATTACAACAAACAGAACCCCAAAGAAGAGCAGACTTCTGGAGAATATCTTGTTTGGAAAGTTCCACGTAGCCGTTCAACTTCCCCCCATTTCTTTTGCGCCGCTTTCCGTGCATAACTTGTTGATTGTCTGATGTCAGCGTTAAAGTAAATATTTTCTTATTTAAGCGTGTAATTTTATTTTCAGTCGCCGCGGGAACATAACCTTTTAGCCATTTTTTGTCGACTTGGTTTAAAATATAGTGTTATATAAGCGATCTCAAGGTTACGCGGCCTGCTTTTTGCTGCATGCAAATGTAAAACATTCTGTAACCCACCAGTCACGACTATAAAACCGCTCGATCATCGGACTCCGAGCTGATCTGCGTTCCCAGCTAATTAATATGACAAGACACTGTCACAATTCTCGGAATTAGTTATACTAGAGCTTCGATGGTTGGAAAAGTCTGAAAAAGAAAAGGTCTTCGATTGGCCAACATAAGACTTTTACTCCAAGCTTGATTCTTATATATATTTATTAAATCAGTAGCCTTACGATTTAATTGTTTATAGCTCAGCTAGCCTGTAAAACTATTCTCGATTTTCTCACAGACTTGAGAGTCTGACTCATTCAAGCTCTGACATCATGGAGCTGTTTTCATCGATTCCTGCACATAAGCAAAGTGCATTTAATCAGTTTTTATCGCAAGTTCGACAGTTGATAACTACCGTGGGGCACTATCTATCACCTTACAGATAGCTTCTATCTGCAAAGTCCACCGCGTGGGCCATAAACTTATTGAATCGAAGAAAGTCATAAATTGCAGGGACAAATTATAGTTAGACAAGTCACCTCTTTCCGTTCGCCTTCGAGGCCCCATTAGCAGTTGGCATTTCAGTTAGCCACTTCAGTAATTTACTCAAGGCATTTCATTCGTGTCATCATCATCATCCGAAGTCTTTAGCTCAAAATGCCTTAACTGGCTGGCTTTAACTGATCGCTTAGCCGGGCAAATCCATGTGAAAGAACTGGAACGCATAACGCTTATAACATAAATAACCGCAAAACTCACGCACTCACGAAAATCCGAGGAGAAAGAACCATTTACAAAAAGTACGCCAAGGAATGCCGAAGTGAAAGAAGAACAGCCGGGCCAAGCCAAGTCAAAGCCAAAACCCAAAGCCTCTAGCAAGGTAAGACGCGAGTACCGCCTCGAACCGGGCTCAAAAGCCCAAGCAGAGGAGGGCTCAGGACGTACAGTGAAAAAAAAACGGGTATATGTTTAATAAGATTCCACAATCAATGCCTTTTATATGCCTAAAAACAATTACTAGTAATGGGATTTCTTCCAGCATAACATTAATAAAGATATTAACGTATTACTATGAAATCGTTTTCCTTTTAAATATTATTCCTTTTTGATTTATGTATATGTTATATTATACCACGATTACCACAATATTTTGGCCAGTGTCTTTTGACAGCCTTCAAGCCTTCACAGCTGTGCTTTTGGGCCGCTTAAATATTTGGCATTTCTGCTTTGGCTCTGTTACGCTTTTTGATTCCGATCGATTCTACGCAGCGAGGTATGCAAACCAGAGTAGCGAGGTTGGTTTTCGGTGGAAAGACAGGGGAGCCCAGAAACAATTTACGAGTGCGAGTACGAGCACACATGCGCATTGTTCTTCGGGAACCCAGCTGCATGGGCACTAAATGCGAAATCAATGCCCCACCACCGAGAGCATGGTAATGTGGGGAATACTCGGGGAATGACCATCAACCATCAACCATCAACCATCAGTCATCAACACCTTCTTGTTGGCTTGAAGAACTGGCCAAAAACATCGACAACCGTTGCACCACAAACACAAAAAGCCAACAGGCCAAGAACCAGCGGCGCTTTTATGGCTTCATCTCTTTATCGTTGGTAACGACGCGATGACATCCCTTGATAGTTTTCACAAGCTCCATGGCTCCTCTCACCTTATATACCCCGCATACCCCGCATACCCCTTATACCTTATATAAGAAAAGAAAAAAAGCGTAATGAAAACCCAGACAAAGGAGAAGAAATAATTACAGCACAAGAGTACAAAATTCTACCGCTTCCAGTCAGCGGAAACAAAGTGCGCAAAATGTAATTAATTGCCACAGGCCCTCGGCCAAAAAGGCAAATTCATATGCAGCCACAGTGCGGTTCGCAACTGTAAAGCTAACTGGGGATCTGCTGTTGGCGATGATATCACACAATAGAGAAGACAGGATGAAGTCATTTGTAGGCAGAAGTAGCTTAAACTTTGCAGATTTAGGCAAATGAATGTTCTTTGGCACCTTTAGTAAGTCTTTGATGTGATGCAACATGTAATAGATTCTTAGCGAACTATACAAACGATATATATTCACTTGAAGCACTGTCCCACGAACATTAAAAGATCTAAAGACTCCAAGGGTCTTTGCAGCTCTCACGCTGCTCCTTTGATGAATGAAACTTTTTGTTTGTTTCTTTGACTTTGATCGGCTGTTTGTTGATCTTTCTCGCAACTAATAAGCTAAATATTTTGATTGGGCCCGTGGCCGTAAAAACAAGAAGAATTCAATGCGAAGAGAGTCGCGAATCTCACTCGTTTAAACTTGGCATTGTCTTTCCGTTTTCGTGTGGAAGTTTCTCCGATTTCGGACTCTCTCGCTTGATTGGCAAATTGCTCAGATTTAAGAGCCCAGTCAAGGCTATATTTAATGTTTCTTTCTTTTTTGTTTTCTGCTGATAAGATTTCTATTTCTGTGCTACTGGTCGAGCCAAGCAAAAAACTAAAAAAAACTATTGACTAACCGGAATTTCGACCACTTCCGCTGGATAAGTCGGGTTCCATTGAGCTCGAGCACCGAAACCGAAGCCACTCGGTGCGCCAAACACTTGACTCGATTAGCCAAATTCCACAGACTCGCCAAAAACTCCAAAAAAAAGCTAGACGGCTTCATAATAAATAAGCTTAAATGCGAACAACCTGCTGACAATTGTTTATGGCCCAGGTCCGCAAACTCGAAAGCCTGGCCAAAACAAAGACCAAATCTTCGGGGCCTTTTCTGCTGCCAGCCGAGTGAAAGAGAGCCACCTCTTGGCCGCGAAATTTCACCTGGCAGAAAGGAAGGCAAGAGCAGGTTTCAAGGTTGCCATCGCGATCCCCTCCTGTCGCCTCCACGATGCGAAATAATGGCTCCCAGGTGGCACCGATTCGCTCTGGCATCGGAGTGAAACACAATGGAACCCAACAATCATAACCCTGCGCATAAATGATTTGAAGTTTTTAGGTGAGTGGAGCCAAAAAAAAACCGAGCTGATCTGCCAATTATATTGATATCTTAAAGATACTAAAAAGCTGCCACCTTGAAATTGAATTCTTAAAATACCAATGCTCGTTTCAAAATGCCAGTAAGTTCACAACACAACTTCATAGTTTGGCAAGAGTAGTAAAGCCTGGCTATTACTTTTATTCATCATTGCAATATTTAAATAATTTTCCAGACAATCTGCATTGCATATTTACTCATATGAGGCAAGAATTAACGATCTTGCACTTTGAACTTTGGCTGGGAACCGATCTCGGTAATCGCCTAGCCACATAGTAACGACTAACGAAATTCCGCCAAGCCTTGACGTTCCCAAGAAAATAAATAATTTCCCTCTGAAGCGTTTTGTGTGGGCACATTTCCTGCGTTATTTATTGTTGTGCGAGGGACCCCGGTGATAAGCACTTTGGTCTGGGCAGATTTTTGGCCAACTCGGTCGACAGACTGCGACTTACAAGACCGAAATGAGAAAAAGAAAGCAAACCGCGAGTGCGAGTACAAAATACGAAATAAAATAAATAATAAAAAAAAAAAAAAAAAAACAAGACCAGAAGAAAACCAGTTCCTGAGCAAGTTTACTTTTAGTTGTTGTTACTGGCTTATAGCCTTGAATGTGCATTTCACGTTGTTGCTGGTTTTCAGTTTTTGGTTTTTGGCGCGCGCTCAGGAAAAGATAAAAACTGGTTGGAAGTCTGAAGCTGGCCAAGTTTTCCCAAACTTCCAAAACTAAGAAAACCGCACAATTGATAGACAAGTGAAATGGGCAGCCAAAGAGAGCGAGAAATTCTCTTGTATATAGCGGTTTATTTCGCACACGACTTACGGTTATTTTCTAATTACTTCCCAAGTAATTTGCATGCACAGAAAAAAACGAGACTATTAGTTATTTCTCAGAAATAAACAAGAAATAATATCCAACTTAAGATAGTTACCAACAGAAGTACAGGTCTAAAAAATTCCTATAAACGTAACTCGGGGATTCAGTTCTTATACCTCGACCAACAAATCTATTTATTTAAAAAAGTATACTTTATAGAGTATACCTTATAGAGTACTTTATAGCAATTAGTCATGTCCTAAATAATGAATAGATTCATAGGGAAGTATTTTAGAAAAGAACTTGGAATCGTATGCACATCATAATAACATCATTCACACCGATCGTGTCAGATGGGATATTTTGCCAAAGGGGTGCTCCATTGCTTATCAATTTGGCAAGTGACATTAGTTATTTTTAATGTTTTCCGAATAGATTACTTACAATCAATGATGTCGGACTTGCACCCAGAGATAAGCGCAAATGGGTTAAATAATATTGAATGCATGCATTTCACATTGTCAACCGAAACGGATCGCAGAAGGCAATGCTCCTCTGCGGAATCGAGTTCAGCAAGTCAATTGCCATTAACTCCGGCGGCCTTTCATTTCATTTAGGGGTAATTACAATTACAACTCCTCCCCAATCACTTGCAGTCGAGCAATTGGTTTATCTTTATGATTCAGTCCCTTTGATTTCATAACCACTCGAAACTGACCACAGTTCGAAAAACTACAGATGGGATTGCCTAATGCATGATACTAAAACCTTTTTTGTGCATTGCAAGTGAATCAGAATAATTTAAGTATTTGGTCGTTTAAATAAAATATGAATACATATCATAATATTTCGAAATGCAACAATACAATTTACACCTAAAACAGAGTTTCCTTTTACCAATTTTGACTGTACCCGCCTCATAATGCTGACACAGCGATAAGACCCATTTCGTAAAATCACAAAAAGTCGTTCTAAATTTGCTTTATGGCCTTTGATTGATGGGTAGGCGGTGTGGTTCGGAAATAAAGCGGTGATTGATTGATTGACTCTTTGGCTGATTTTGAATGGGGATTATGCACAGTTTACACTGGTCAAAAAGAGGAAAGGAGTCACTTGAAATGGAATCGATTGAAACGAAAAGTACAGCGCGCAAATTGCTCAAAATCCCAAAGAATGCCGCCTTAAAAACTCCAATAAGAGCACGGCCACAGCAACAAGAACAACACCGCCCAGCTGCAGTGCAGACATCTAATTGGAAAAAACAACAACAAAGAGCAAAGATATAAACAAGTCCATGTGCAGTCATTTGCTTGTGCTTGGGTCTTTTTTCGAGGGGAATGTAAAAAGAATTGAAAAATGGACCAACTGAGTCTCCACTCCAATAGGAATTTTACTTATATCGCTGCCAGTTTGAGAGCCACTGGACTACTGCTGTCTATTGCTGTTATTGCACTTTTCCTGCAGAGATCGGCGTCTGTTTACAAACAGAAACACTCGGGGTGGTATGTTTAGAACTTTTAGTTGCCCATTTTAATTACTTGCTAAATTATCTTGGTTCCATACAGAGCTCACGTTCAACAAATCGTTTTAGCATATAACATATAAAACCAACTACACTTTAATATTTGAACTCGTGGTTGCAATGCAAAATGCTAACGTAAAGAGGTTAAACGCTGTTATATTATTATAACACTACTTTGTTAAGATCTCATTTAATCATTACAAGACAACATTTAATGTGTTATTATCGAGCTGGCCGCAACTGTATGCAAATGGGCTGCTGCATTGGGGGCGTTGCCTTTTCCCCCCGCCTCTGCGATGCACCCCCCCCCCCCCCCACGCACCACACGACGCCATGCCTTGGCCTTGTTGATAGTCGTTCGCCTCTTGGCTGACCCGTTGAGTGTAATTGAATTTAAGCGGCAATTGTCTTGCGAATGCATTTATTGCCATTGCACTTTGCAAATCACGGTGCGCAGCCAGTGGCTCCCAAACTTTCACGCTTAACGGTGCTGCAGCATGCCTAATGAGCGAGCAAGCAGGCAACCAGTCAGAGCGAGAAAGCCTCTGAACGAGCGGAATGCGGTTTAAAAATAAACCAAGCCCAAAGCGAGACGGCCAAAACGGGTGGGGAGCGACAAGAGGGCGAGGGCCAAAACGTGCTTGGGCTTAGACCCTATTTAGCCTAGTTTACGACTGGCCAGCACAGCCCAGAAAGAAAGAGAGCCTGGTTTAGAGACACCTGTGCCCAGCGAGAGCGGGCGAAGGGAAAAGAGGGAGGGAATCCCCATGCCCCATACCCTCGTTATGCTAATTCACAGCAGAACTACAGGAAAGCCTCCACAACTGAGACGCTCAAGGAAGTCTCCTTTGCAGTGAGGATTTGTCATTAATATAGATTTGAAAATAAGACTTTATAAGCTTTAGCATCTTGAAGAAGCCTTGAGATGCCCTTAAACTTACAACAAGGAATAGTTATAGATTGGAACTCACACGTTCTTAGTTACACTTTATAAATACTTAATATCTTGTTAAGCTATATTTCAGCTAAGTGAGGTCCTCCAAGCCAGACTAGACTGTATGTATGCCTGTATATGACAGCCTGGCAGTCTTTACGACCCGTTCGCACGCTACTTGACCACAGTGGAAGTGGATGTGGATAGGTGGTATTAAATGGAAGATCGAGCCGGGATCGGGAGTGCCCTTTACCGTTTACAGTTTGGGAGCCGCAGCGATGTTATGCAACACCTTGCGCCGGGTTTATTGGCTTATAAAGTGGAGCATCGGACCGTAAAACATCCCATATTTTTTTAACGATCTTCTCTCTTCCATTCCGGTTTTTGTACTTCGCTTACCTTTGACAGCCTCGTAGTATCCCAAATCCAGCGTGAATGATTTACGTTAGTATCCTGGCGCACAAGAAATTATATTTATTCTCCAGATTTCTGGATATCTGGATGCCTCCTGCTTTGCAGTTACTTCTTTCCGTTCTCGTTCTTAGCTGCTGCAATTAACATAAATTCCCGTATTTATTTGTTTTTTCGCCGACTGTTTTCACTACGATCTTTCTCCTCCTTTCGCCACTCTTCCCACTTTTCTTATTCACGCACACAAACAGACACACACGCACAGAGTGAAAATCGAAAGATGCAGACGAAGATGGTTATAAAAAACAAGAGAACGCGAACAGGAGGAGAAGGAATGGAGGAGGATGGGGAGCAGAAGTGGGAGAAAAACCGGAAAGTTGTTTTTGTTGTTCGACCATAAGCGGCGTTCTTTGGTTTTGGTTACAAAAACAAGCCGAAAAAGTGTTAAAACCGAAGAAATCTTAACGTTTTTCACCGCTTTTTGGGGATTCTGTTTTAATTTATGCCAAAGAATTTTTGTCACTTGTTGCTGCTTTTCGACCTTAATAACAAATTCCAATGCACACCAGTTGCTTTCACACGCAAAAACCAGATTAGTGGGTTTTTTCTATTGTTTTGGTGTTTTCATTTCTGTTTTGGGGCAGTAATTAGAAATAGCCGCGTTTTAAACACCGGCGCAACAGCAACAACAATTGAATTTTCTAATTAGCACAAAAACTACAACGAGCAGAACAACAACAATGTGCAATGTGAGCAGCTTAAGAGAGCGAGAGCGCAAATAAAAGAGAGAATTGAAACGCTGATTACGTTTTACTTATTGGCCCGCTTGTTGTTTCTTTACTTTTTATTTTTTTTGCACGGCTTTATTTATTTTTCAGTTAGCGGTTTTGGGATCCAATATTCAGTCCGCGCGCACGTCTTGTCAAATCGCCGATCAGAGAATAACTGGCTATTCAAAATAGCCGATCCGGTTCTCAGTAAAATTTGAAAATTAAGTCATGGTATTCCAGGTTCGCGATAACATGGTCACACTTCTACATAAAGTTATCGATGTTTATATCGAATTTGGCGCCCTCCGTTGGGATTTAAACTTTATAAAATTTCATTCGAAAATATAAGTGCTTTAAGCAATAAGCGCTAAGCAGCGAATATCTCTATCCTGTTGTTTGGGTTGTGATATTTAGTGCATTTACTTTTTGCTTTTCCTTGAACCATTCATGCGATCTAGATTGAGAGACGTTCTTACAATTATATTGTGTGTATTGTATATTAATCCAGACAAAATGTTGTATCAATAAATAAAATCGAACGAGGCTGGCAGCGACATCGACTAGTCCAGCCCTATATAAGCTCGTCGAAAAGCACTTGAAAACAAATTCGATCCGAATCTCAATTGATTAGTACATCAAAGAAAACGAGCACCCCGAAAACTACTGAAAATGATGCAGATCAAGTTCCTGTTCACCTTCCTCGCTCTTCTGTTGCTGGTCGTCCTGGGCGCCAAGGAAGCCGATGCCGACTGCCTGTCCGGCAGGTACAGAGGTCCCTGTGCCGTCTGGGACAACGAGACCTGCAGGCGGGTTTGCAGGGAGGAGGGACGAGGACGAGTGAGTGGTCACTGCAGTGCCAGGCTGCAATGCTGGTGCGAAGGATGCTAAATTTCCCCGAAACTGGACCACTTCTATGAACTCAGCATGAATATGTATCAATCCCAAAATCCAATTTCCTAAATATTCACAATTGTTGAAAATAAAATCCAGTCAAGAACCAATATATATTGTTCAGATCAATGCATTGTTATATTCGGCACGTGTTGAAATTGTAAAGGCAGCCGAAAAGTCTGGGTAAATATTTTTATCTCCACGAGATAAATTTCACCAGAGCGTCGTTACTGAGTGCAAAACTTACAGATCGGGAGGTATTTAAGCGCTTATTCTGAGCTGAGAGCGATCAATTTCTTGAGGGTTGCATTTCGTCAATTACTAAATCAACTAAGTCAACTCCTACCGAAATTATGCAAATCAAGTTCCCAATTATCTTTTCCGCTGTCTTGATGCTGATTTTCCTGGGAGCGGAAGAATCACATGCTGACTGCCTTTCCGGAAGATATAGGGGTTCCTGTGCTGTGTGGCACAGGAAGAAATGCAGAGATATTTGCCAGAGAGAAGGACGAACCAGTGGACACTGCAGCCCCAGTCTAAAATGCTGGTGCGAAGGATGCTGAATAAGATGTACATGTACATGTATACCCATTTAGGTTAGATGAGTCTATCCATGTGTATTGGGTAATAAATAGACAACCCTTCCTGACCTATGGATAAAAATATTATATATTTTACTGATCATACGGATCTCGATTGATAACGGAAAAACCCCAAGCTTTATTTGCTCCAAGGAATCGTACAAGTTAGTTGTTTTGGGTCATTCATCTGTAAAAAGATGTATTTCAGCATTACAACTGCCCCGCATTTATGCATCTATTTATGTAACACGCTTAGCTTTCTTTCATCGAAATAATCTCATTGTGAAGGGTTGTTTACAGATTTTTCACAAATAAATGATAAACAATGCTCAGAGTTTGATCAGCAGTTGCCTAAATGAAACGTGCAATTTTAAAGTAAACATCGTGATCTATTTTTGATATGATACTCACAGCAATTAATCTTCATAAGGGGGAAACAGGAATTTGCTTAGGGTATTAAAAGAAATCAAAGACAACTGAATTTACAATTATAATTTAGGAAAGAAAACTGGCCAATACTATAAAAGAAAATTTGAAAATTCGCGCCAACTTTCTAGCGTTGCCAGATGTTCCACGCTTTCATAGCGGTTCCTCACTAAAAGTGGAAGTGTAAAAGGCTCGATATTTTCGGACGTCAAACTAATCGCTGTTGTTTTGTTTATAAATTACACAGAATAATTGCTTCTGTTGCAAGTGGACAACTATTTGGTGTGCCAGTAACTATTGATGGATTATTACTCCAGCAGATAGTCAAGTGCAATACAAATATATACGAATTTATAAAAGAATTTGTTAAATTGTGATATTGTTTGGTGTGCAGAAGGTAAGAATGTGAGTTTCATTAGTAATGCCAACAGCAACTCACCCGACACTCCCCTTCAGAAAGAATATATTTCATAGAAGAACTTGGGTGTGCGAAAAACGAGCACCCGTATCAATAACCCGAAGCACCAGGGGATTCGCCGGCTTTCCGCCCTCCTGGTTTCCTCCGCCATCTCCTTCGAGCAAGCGAAGAGCAAAGCACACGAAAAGATGCGGAGGTACATTGCATTCTTGGGGCTTATCCTAACCCTATGTGGACAGTTTAACCTGCTGCTGGCCGGGAATAAACATTCCTGCGAGAAATTGCTCGCCGAACTTGGCGATGCACAGAGCAAGTTCATCTACTGCGCCACCACGAAATCAGTGCCCGTGAATTTGTGTGAGGGCTGCGTCGATCTCTACCACAATCTCACCAAGGATTACGGAAACCTAATTGCGAATGACACCTGCGCCAAGCGTTATTTGAACTCGGACAGGATCAATATAGTGGCAAACACCCAAGGAATCCTCACCAGCCTGTGGCAAAAGGCCAACTGCGAAAGTGTGCATCAGTACTTTGTTCATTTGGGATTCACTAATCTTTTCCTACTTTCCAGATTGCTTCAGGGATAATTTTTGGATTGTATACAACGATAGCTCAACACAGTTGCAAACTTGCTTGCAATCTGCTAGTCCGGATTTAGTTTGCTTCAAGTGCAAAAACGATTACGTTAATCTAAATGACTTCTACCTTAGCATGGAAAAGAAAGTCGGTGGAAGTGTGTGCTTTGATCTGCAGGACAATGTAAGTCCAAATTTATCATATCATTTGCCTATTTTTACAGCTTCACTTTTGCTTAGATGAACCGCACTCGTCTGAATTGGTCGAAAACGCTGAAATGCTGTCAACGGGAGATGAAGCTGACCAACTTCCTCATCGCCGTTGGGGTAGTAGTCCTGCTGCCCATTTTCACATTCTATATCACGGCAATTGTAGTGACCAGGCGGCGGGAGGCCAATCATGGCTTACTCAATGAGCAGGGTAGGAAAGATCGTCATTGATCAAGCCCATATTCTGATTGTTGGCATTTTAGAGCCTGAACTGGACGCGCCCTCCACGTCGACGCTTATCACGGCTGCTGTGCTGTCCACTTCAGTAGAAGATCCTGTTGCAATCTCCGCCCGAACAGAAAAGATCGCCAATGTATTCAGCGGAGCTGGACCTCACCTGTTGGACGAGTCCAGTAATGAAGAAACTCCTCGTAGTAAAAAGGTTGCTCACACTCACCTGTTGGACTTGTCCAGTGATGAAGAAGCTCCTAGAGGGAAAAAGGTTGCTCACAGTCGCGAATCCGACTACTCCAGTGACGATGAGCCTCTTGTAAAGCCCAAACGAGCGTAACAAGACCAGGTGGAGTGTCCATTAGGAGAACCATCGATATCAGCGTAAGAAGTATGTTTTTAAATTTAAACAATCTAAGGAAGCAAAGCTCAACAATTTGGAATTTCATTAGCTAATATGCCCTCTAAAACTATATATTGCCTTGTGTCTAACCAAAAACAAAACACTTTTATATAACAATTGTATAGCCATATACATATGTGATATATAAATATATATATATTAAATACAAAACATGGCAAATCAATTCCTTTTTAGCATTTTGTATGCACTTTATTGGCAAGTAAAACTGCACTTAAGCCTACGAGTTTAAATCAAATTAATGCGAAAGAAGATCAGGGTCATGTCATCATGGAAAGGGCCCTTCCACCGGATTTGCGTACATGATAAGTTTAGCACCTAGCCTAACACTAAGATAACGATTAGCAAAGAAAGTGCAATGGCCGGGTTCGTTCGTTGGTCGACTTTGGATCCTTCCCTAATCCTAAGCCCTTATCCGTATAGGTTGCCATGTGCGGACGAGGTCTGGAAGTGGACCAAACTCCCGTGGGTCTGCAGCGCCGGTTGGTAGTAGGCCTGGTGGTAGTGCGAGGGTGGAGCCGGCTCGTTCACCTGAATCTGATGGTAGTTGGTGAAGGGCTCGTGCTCGACCACTTCGCGAACCGTCTGGAATGGATGGTTGACAACGATGCGGCGCTTGTGGAAGGTCTCGCTGGTGGCGGAGGCATCAGTTGGCGCGGCTGTTGCTGCGATGACCCTCTCGTTGGGTTTCAGATGGCCAGCGGCTCCATTGAGCGAGACGTCCACATCGGGCTGGGACTTCGATTGGGACGGAGTAGCCTGGGTGGCGGATACATCGGAGATGGGTGCTTCCACCAGGCGCTGGGACTTCTGATGGCGCAGATCTGCTCTTTGCTGTTCCCTGTCGCAGTCCGGAGCAATAGTGGTGGCCACCACTGCAGACTTCTCCTGGTCACTGGCTATCTGGATTTGGATGTGGGTGTTTTGCTGCGCCTTCTTGGGCTCCTGCTTCTGCTCCTCTGGTTTGGGTGCCTCAACCAGCCGCGATGACTGGCTCTCCGTACTGTATCGCACCTGGGGCGACTGGACGAGTCTGGAGGAGTGGTTGTCCGGGCTGAATCTCATCTGGGAGTAGGGCGCACTGTAGTCCAACTCCTCGGCAACGCGCTGCCGGGATGGCTGGCTATAGTACGTCCTGGGAGTTTGGGACTTTGAATACAACACAGTGGGTCCAACGTGGTTCCTGAGGTAGGGCTTTATCTCGGTCACCTGGGCAGGCACCTCCTGGATCCTTCGCTCCTTCAGGGGCGTTTGGCTTGTGCGTCCCAGGTAAATGTTGTGCTGCGAGGGCGGCAAGTGAATCTTGTGCTCGTGCTTGATTATCTGGGTGGGTCGCTCGTCTTCCTTCTCTTCCGCCAGTTCCAGTCGCGCTGGCTTGGCCTCCACACTGCCGGCACTCACATTCGGCAGATATTCGCCCGAGAAGTAGTCGTCGTCCTGGTTGTATGGCTGGCGGTTGAAGTTGTTTCTCTGCTGATAGACCCTTTGGCCTGATCGGGAGTAATCCTGCTCCGGTTCCGCGCGCTGGATCATCTTGGGTGACAGGTGCTTGGCGTTGATCTTGACGGCGTTTCCATTGGCATCCACTCCGGATATGAACGAGGGTGAGCTCTTTCCACCATCGGTGACATCTCCCAGGGGCTGCTGTTGTTGCAACCGGGACTCCACGAAGTCATCTTTGGGCTGCTGATCGTAGGAAGGCATTGTGGTCACACTGGAGCCGATGGTGGTGGG
The DNA here is from genome assembly GCF_004382195.2 of Drosophila sechellia. Classification (NCBI taxonomy): domain Eukaryota; kingdom Metazoa; phylum Arthropoda; class Insecta; order Diptera; family Drosophilidae; genus Drosophila; species Drosophila sechellia. The sequence goes on along the minus strand of NC_045951.1, from coordinate 3,309,884 downwards.
CTGCTGATCCTTGGCAGGAGCTCGAGCTGCATCATAGGACGGCCTGTACTCGGGCACATTGTTGTTATATGTCTGCGACTGGATTTGACCATTGTTGCTGTTGCTGTAGGCGGAAGCCACTGCAGGATGGGGATGTCCCAAAGGCAGCAGGGTTTCTCCCTTGGGAATCTTGGCAACCGGATGCTCCAGCTCAACGACCAGAGTTCCCGCCGGCTTGATCACCACACGCTCCTCGATGTCATAGAACTCCTTTTGGATGGCTGGATGACGGACCTCGTACTTCTTGGCCTTCAGAGCTGGCTGCACTATTTGGATAGTCTTGGTGACAAGGGGACGCTGTGGAGGAGCATAGCCTCTGGCAGGAGCAGGTGGCAGGTAGCCCGAACCTCCCTGGTAGCCCGACGGATCGGCATAGTCCTCGTACCCCTGGCCATCATCCACCTCTGGCGGATATTGATCCTGGTATTCCACTTCCTGTCCATCTTCGTAGCTGAAGCCATTGGGATCGTAGCTGGGGCGATTGTAGCTGGTAGCGGAGTCGTAGCCAGATGAAGAATCAGATGGCAGGGCGGGCGCCGGGGCAGCAGGTTGACTCGATGCGGTGGAAACGGAGCTAGAGGAGGAGGATGAACTGGAGCTCACCGCCGGCGCAATGTTGGCCGTTTGAATGGGAGCCTGCTGGGGCTCGTAGATGGGCTTGCTGTCCTGGGCCGCCTCCACATTCGCACTTTGTCCCTGGGTGGCAACAGGAGCAGCCACCTGGCGCTCGAACATGCGCAGCTGCTGCGACCGATGTCCTCCAATCGTCACCAGTTTCTGGGGAGCAGCATCGTCCACTGACGAGGACGGACTTATTCCGGAGCTGGTTTGAGTATAGCGCTGCGGGGACGGATTCGATGACTCATAGACCTGGAAGGTAAGGCAGTTTACTTGAGGGCTGAACATGTTACCTTCTTTCCACTTACCGTCTCCACGGTGGGACCATGGCTGTGGTAGGATTGGATGTACCGCTCGAACTCCTGGTTCTGGCGGAGCTGCTGGTTGCGCTGCCGGAATTGGCCACTATGAGGCGGCTGCTGGTGGATGGAGGGTCGTCGGCTGTGATTTCGGCGACGGGGCAATCGTCCGTTCTTGGACATGGGTGGCTGACCCTGAGCCGGCGGCTGCAATCCCAATCCCTGGCGAGGAGATAGCTGCTGGGGCTGCTGTTGCTGCTGGGTTTGAGACACCTGTTGCTGCTGCTGCTGTTGTTGCTGGGACTGGGACTGGGATAGCACCTGCTGCTGTCGCTCCTGGATGCGCTGGAACTGCTGATCCTCATCCCTCTGAGGACCCGCCCTCAGCTCGGCCGGAGCCATACCATCGACGTACTTCACGTCCGCCGGATTCGTGGCCGGTTGCTGGGCAATCGAGATGTTGACATGGGTGGCCGCATCCACCAGGCTGCAGGCCACCAGCAGGAGCACCAGCACTCCTCGGAACATGCTGTTCTGATCCTGTTTCCACTCCGAAGTCAAAAATCCTAGCTGTGTGTCCAATCACTGCTGACCACCACCAAAGCTGACCGCTGTCTGATCGATCGTGGAGTGTGCTCCGCATATTTATACGGATTTCGGGTGGATTCGGAATCAAAATTGGGGGAGCGATCGCATTCGCAATCGCGATCGCGATCAGTGTCAAAGTCAACTGCAGCACTGGGAATAGCAATGCATACATACTATGGCGACGATAGCTTCGATAGCTCCGCTACTGACCTGGACCAAACTGTTTAGGGATGAGTCTCAGATGCTTAACCCAGTTCTACAATTAAAGGCATTCGAGTGATCGCATTTGAGCGATGATGCATTCAACAAATTGCTGTCATCGCTTCACACTTGTGTGGCACGCACCAGCACTGAGAGAAAATGGGACTAAGTTCGTTCATATATCTCATATATATCATATATCATTTAATATCCGATTTTATTAAAATATTTTCTTGATTTGGGAAGAGTTCCTTAGGGTACAAGAAGCTAGTCCAATACAGATCTTTAATTTCGCTCCAGTTCATCAGTTTGGTTTTTCTCCGCCTGATCTCCACTGCGAAATTCGATGGCATCCGTAAATGGTGAGTGCAGCATTTTCGTGTAATTGTCGGAAGGTCGGAGTCGCCGCTATAGGCAGCTGGTTTGAACTTGAAATCCGGCCGAGACGTTGAACTGCTCCACTGGAGGAGGAGCAGCTGGAGATCGGCGCCCCAATGGGCTGACGGATTCGCATTTTTTGGTTTTGGGGGTGCTGGTCAGGCAAACTTGCGCAATCGAAGTTTGGCGAGCATTTGGCGAATACTCGGAGCACTCGAATTCGGAAAGAAGGTAAAGGTTAATGTGAAGTACTTTTGCTTTTTTCTGCACTCAAAGTAACCACCAATAAGGTCAAATTGGTAAGGGGGAATATTTTAAAGCAGATATCGTCTACTCACAGAAAAAGTAAGTCTTTAAAGAATATTTATCATATCTCTCTTTTGTGAATTTCGTTTGCCGCTCAATATGACATCTCCAAATTTCACAGTCACCTAACAAATATATATGGCTTGCAAGCAGAAAAACAAACTCCTTTTTGACACTTGTAAAGACCAGTTAAGCTGTGGCGCCGTGAAAGAATACTGCGACGCCGAGAACATCGCCAGATCTTCGACGATGCAGTGCATCCAGTCTGGCATCAATGTGCTTAGCAGCATTGCTGCTTCGAACAAGCGAAGTGAACGCGCCAGTGTTGACACGGTAAGTGCGAATTGATACAGTTCCAAGTTCCGATCAAAGTACGTGCCCTGCGTCGCCAAACACCCAGATATAGTGTGGTAACCACGAATGGCGTTTATTATGTTTGCGGGTGGGAATCAAAACCAGTAAGGAGTAGACAATATATATACCATGCGGTGCATGTGGCCGGCCACAAGACTATCTGTGGCCAGGCGGTTACAAGCTAAAGCTACGCAAAAACACAGTCCAAAGGGCAGCTAACGTCTAGGTCACATCTACAGCAGCTTCTCAATGTCCTTGGCGATGTCCATGGGATCGGTGGTCGGGGCATATCGGTTAATGGGCACGCCCTCCTTGTTCACCAGGAACTTGGTGAAGTTCCACTTGATTCCGCTGCCCAGGGTGCCGGTCTGCTTGGCCTTCAGGTATTTGTACAGCGGCGCCGCATTATCTCCATTCACATCGACCTGCGGGGGTGGGGCAAGCTTAGTAACTCGGTCTACAGCAATCAGCTAGCAGCTTTAATAGACTTACCTTGGCGAACACCTCGCCTATGTCAGCCTTGGAGTCGCGCAGGTGGCACACCATGGCCTCTCCATCGGCCTCCGGCATCTGGGATCCAAACTGATTGCACGGGAAGTTGAGGATCACCAGGCCGCGCTCGCCGTACTTCTCCTTCAGATCCGTCAGCTTCTGGTAGTTGTTCTTGGTCAGGCCGCACTTGGAGGCGATGTTCACCACCAGGACCACCTTGCCCTTGTACTTTTCCAGCGAAATATCGTTGCCATGGGTGTCCTTCACGGTGAACTCGTAGATCGAGGCGGCGTTCTTGTAATCTCCGTTAGCAGACATGTCGATCTGGAAGCAATGGAAAATGGGAGTTAGCATTGCATAATTACTAGTAGGTGTGAAGGCTTGGGTCGATGTTTTGATCAAGAAATATAGATATTTATAGCCTTATATTCAATCGGGGTATGGAACACTATATTCAGTATCAAAATCGACCCAGTCCACGCGGTTTATTGCAGTGAACAGGCAACAGAAAACAGAGAGCACAGGCAGTGGCAAAGGCTACATCGTTTAGTTTGGCGCAGAGACAAGCAACTGAGTTAGTCAACGGGTTAGGATCTAGTCAACTAGCAATCAGCACTACTCACGGCAGCTGCTGTGGAGTGTTGGGCGGCTGAGGAGGTGGCGTATGTGGGCGTGGCCGCACAGCTCACGGGAAGCAGGACGGTGCAGAGGCGAAGGCACTGCCTCTGACCGCGACTCAGCTCGAGGACGGGGCCCAGGGTCCGCCTCATCGAGTAGCACCTGAGGGCCTGGCGGGAAATGTTTTGAAACTGCCTGAGACTCATTCTTTAAACTGCAAATAATAACCGGGCAGAGTGTTCAAATTTAGTGAATGAATTACTAGTGTGGAAGTGTACGTTGTGTATCAGATCGAACAACAATCGTTTCAAACAATTCAATGGAAAAACATAAAAATCAAATCCAAATTTCTACTGATTAACGAAATAGTTAAATAGAAAATAGCAAGTAGTAGTAAAGTAGTAAGTGTTCTAGAATTCGTAGCTATCTTATTTCCGAATAAGAAAGTGTGCACTTCTATGATTGTAGTAGACAACCGGACGATAAACATTCAAGATTATTTCACTTTGTGATAATGGGTTTCCGAATCCGCCCAATCCTACATACATCACGCGCAAGAACTCTTGGCTTCTGGTCACAGTGACGCTGAATAATTCATCGGGGTCAAAGTCAAGAGCTATATGTACACAACTCCGTATATCCCAGCTCCGTGTGAGTCACGCAACCTAGTGGCCACGCACAGTGACCTTTAAGCTGGCCAGGATTGGCCCACGTTACCCACGAGGCTGCCTCGTTACCGCCGCTCATTGCACATGCAAACCATTGTTCGAGTTGATTGGACAGCAATTTGGAGGGATAGTTAGTGTTCTGGGTAATTACTTGCATGGTGAAGTAGATGTACGATCCCAGGGCGATTGCCACGGACCCCAGAAAAAAGTGGACGATGGAGCGGCCGGCCATTACTGCGCTATATATCGACTATGTGTACGATTTCACAACGATCTGCTGTGAGTTTTGGATGCAGGGATACAAATATAGAATGCGAATGCCGAGATTCTGCAAGCTCACGCTGATATGGGCGAAAATCGGTAGCAAAGTTCAGATTCGATTCGATTGTTTTCCCTGCTTTATGTAAATATATTCTTGTCACCTCGACCAGCTGTGTTTTCGGCCTGATTATGCTGTGCTTAATCACGACAGCTGGCTTATTATTGTTTAGGCTTACTTATGGCGTAATAGCAATGACTAATGGCACTGGGCACTTTCTCACTTTCGCAGCGTAAATAAAACTGAAACCGGCGACTTACAAAAACCATTATTTATATGTGTATTTGAAAGCACTTGATAATGTAATCACTATGTTCTGGTCTGGTCACACTAGGAGTACAACTTTTCCAGAGTTCCCAAGTGTGGCGGTTAAGCCCTACATTCTTATTTTAAACATGAGAGTAAAAGCCTTTAATTAAAGTATCTAACCTTAAAAGGTTTAAGCTTCTTATTTTATATAATTTTGTATTGTGAGCATTCAGCATAACAAGGGCTTTATGAAATTATCATTACTATTCATATTTTGTAAGCACGAAATATCAAAGTTGGTTCCCAATTCAAAAAAACCCTTATTTTAAATTTAAAATAGCGGCAATTGCAATCAGTCGTTGCCAGATCCGCTCGAACGGCATTGCCAGACAGCCAACACCATTTGCTGGTTGGTATTTTCCACCCACACAGCAAACGGTCGTACGAATTTTCTTCTTTTTCCATTGTGCGTTTTTGTTTTTGGCGAGAAACAAATTGCAGTCGAAATTTCCCAGTGAAATGCAGTGCGAATTGCTTAGTACGTCCATGTGCTACTAAGACAAAGGAGGAGAGAAAGTCAGCGAGCAGGAGCAACCACGCCCACGCCAGGCGCACCGCCCACCGCCGCAGGATACACATACACGCGGAGCCCACACTCACACACATAAGCTCGCACACAATAGAGATCCCTGAGTGGCGAAAAAGGATTTGCGGAATGATGCTCACATCTATAAACAACTCCTTTGAACAGGACACCCACGATGCGGACGCCAACTGCGACGGGCCCGACCTGGACTTCGTGTACGCGGACGTGGATGGCTACCAAAACGAGATCGCCGAGCTGTATAGCTACACGGAGTTCAGCGAGTTTCAGATGAACGTGAAGGCCTTCGAGGACCAGATGGAGCTGTACGACCTGCCGCCCAACTGGCAGAAGCAGGACTCCGCCTCCCAGCGCGGCATTGTGATGAAGCTGGTGGACCAGCTAGAGGTCTCCGATCGATCCTTTCGGATGCAGGCCGCCCGGTGCATCCTGTACCTGGCCCAAGGCTGCTGGGCGGAGGTGCAATCGGACGAGGAGCAGCACCAGATCACCAGGGACAATGTGCTGGTGCTCTACCAACTCGGCGTCTTCGCATCCTTCATCGACCTGCTCAACATGGAGATCGAAAGCGCCTGCTCTCCGGACATTGTGGCCGTCAAGATCACCAACGTTACGCTTGTGGACTCCACGGACATCCGGGTGATCCTGTCTGTGCTCTACATCATCACAGAAACTATTCGTGATGAACGGGAAAAGGGCAGCGAGGACTACAGGGAGCTGGCCGACTCCTTTGTGCAGGAGATCAACTCGCCACTACCAGATGGCGAACTCCTGGCCGTCAAGCTGCTGGGCATGATCACAAGGTTTTGCAGTGGCGCAGCACCGCAGTTCCCCATGAAGAAGGTTGTCCTGCTGCTGTGGAAAGTTTCGCTGCTGGGACTGGGAGGCATGGATGTGCTCAAGAATCTCAAGAACGAGTATCGATTGAAGGTGGGCTTAGAACCCATCACCGAGGACACGCTGGAGGTAACCAAGTGCATGCGAGCCAGCTCCCCGCCAGCCACAGCTACTGATATACTGGAGAACCAGTATCCCAAGAGGAACTTCAAGTAAGCGGAGCCTGAGATCACTTATGTACACTTTCTAATTCATTTCCCTTGCCCCACAGACGCTCCCTGATGAAGCAGCGTTTCCTGGACGAGCCCGAGCAGATAGACATGGAGATGGGTGGCAACGAGGGTCAAAATAATGCCAACAATGGCAGCGGCAATGGCGGAAACGGGGAGGAAGAACTCTCTCAGTACTACAGGCCCTACGATGACCCCTCTTCGTCCGCATCCACCACCTCGACGGCAAATCCAAACAACCAGCCTAGCCTAACACAGCCACCCGCTGCTGTGCCTCCGGTACAGATCACGGCTCGCCTGCCCTGGACGCCCAAGGTGCGACAAAAGGACATTGACCAGTTTCTGGATATTTCGCGGAATAAGTTCATAGGGTATTCGCTGATTGGTGACCACGAGAGTCTGGCTGGACTGCCGCAACCCATTCACGAGGGCTTTAAGACGCTGCAGCGGCACATGTATATGAGTCTGGCCGATGTGCAAATCAAGAAGGAGGAGGACATAGCTAGGAACCCCATTTCCACGCACGAGGACGAAATCAAACTGACCCCGGCTGAGGTGCTGTACCAAGCCATCCTGCCAAACCTGCCGCAGTATATGATCGCCCTGCTCAAGGTCCTTCTGGCAGCTTCGCCAACGTCCAAGTCCAAAACGGAGAGCATCAACATAATGGCCGATGTGCTGCCTAGGAAGATGCCGCTAACGGCGACCCAATCAACAAAGCTAACCGTCGACATTGGTCGGCATAAGGAGATCATTGTGAAGGCTGTCTCGGCCATCATCCTGCTATATTTAAAGCATTTCAAGATAAACCATGTTTACCAGTTTGAGTTCATGTCGCAGCATCTGGTGTTTGCCAACTGCATCCCGCTGGTTTTGAAGTTCTTCAATCAGACAATCACAGAGTACGTGAACACAAAGAACTCCATTCCCCTGCTCGATTTCCCGTCGTGCGTAATTGGTGAGCAACCGGATTTGAGTGGCGATAGCTTTGTGTACGGCGGAGAGATGTCCGATAAGTCCTACTCTTGGCGGAACGTGTTCTCCTGCATTAACCTGCTGCGCATCCTTAACAAGCTTATCAAGTGGAAGCACTCGCGAGTGATGATGCTGGTGGTATTCAAGTCGGCACCGATCCTGAAGAAGACCCTTAAGGTGCGTCACGCCATGATGCAGCTGTACGTGCTGAAGCTGCTCAAGATGCAGACCAAGTACTTGGGTCGCCAGTGGCGCAAGTCCAATATGAAGACCATGAGTGCAATTTACGCCAAGGTGCGGCATCGTCTAAACGACGACTGGGCCTTTGGCAACGACCTGGAGTCGCGTCCCTGGGATTTCCAGGCGGAGGAGTGCACGCTGCGGGCCTGCGTGGATCGATTCAACCTGCGACGCTATCCGGAAGCCACCCAGAAGTGTGGAAACAACGGTACGGCAGCTCAGAATGCGGAGAACGCCCAGCAATCCAACATGATGGCGGGCAACAATGGATGTGGCAATAATGGCGACGCAAATGGCTATGGAAATAACGGTGGCGGTGGCAATGGCGGCCACAGCCAGCAGCAGCAGCTTAACGACTATGGTGTGGAGGGTGGATTCCCCAGCGACGAGATCCTCACCCAATCGGACTTTGCCTTCTTCGGACACTCGGGCTGGTGGGATCGCAAGGTCGAGCTGACGGATTACTTCAAGGCCAACTACGCGGTCTGGCTGGAGGAGGAGGTCTACAACAGTCAGACCGACTGGGACGCCCTCTAGGGCAGGGCTGCCATCGGTGAGCATCTGAATCCCGCATCTGCCCCGTCACACTTTTATTTACGTGATTCCTTTTTGAATTACAGCTGCTCTGTAGGATCCACATGCGCGTCATAAAAGCAAGAAGTTATTAACGTAATTGTAAGCATTAAGAAGTACATTGATATAATCCATGTAGCCCGACCACGATTGAAACACCAACTACTCACTGAATTGGCAATAATTTGGCAAGCCACGGGCCTCCGCTGCGCTCCTCCTAACTAACTAGCATACGCGAATACCATACCCATAGCGATGACAAGCCTGTATATGTAATGATTGTATTTTTTAATTTATATATTTATTATTTTACCTTTTCCGCGAGCCCTTGAAACGGATCGCGGTAATCGGCTTCTGTAGCGGAATAAACAAATTTGCTAGTTCGAAAACGACACTTGGCTTGAGGTTAAATGTCTGTTTATTCGTATGTGTGTTTTGTTTCGCACAAGAAAAAAATATATAATTCTTTTAGGTCATAGTCTTAAAGATAGGTTTAATTTGGTAAATATACACTACGGTATTTACAAGGTGCATATATAAATATCCATTATATAGTACAATAACTTTTCGACTCCATAAAAACGCCCCATACCAAATGCCTCGTTGGGGTTTTGCTAAATTCCATGACGTAATAGTAAACAATACAATATAATAGTTAGCACAGCTAAATATGAATTCCTGAACCGAGTTTCTTCATTTCACAATCTGGTTACAAGAGCATTCTCCACAAGAGAGACCATGTCACCCATAATAACTATCTTAATACGAAATAAAGACTAACTAATAATAGTTGTATCCTAGGGCGGGTCGATTTTTTTCGATTGTTCCGTGAAAAGAAGCTAGAAACTGTAAGCAAATCGGCCTTGGAAGTTGTAGGTTGGGCAAAACAATTAAAATATTCTCTAAACAATACTGCACTTTTCTTTGGACTTTGCGATGCTTAAAATTGGCTTAAGTTCCAAAAACTCACATTTTTAATTTGGATTAAATAATTGATTTTAGATCATACTTTTAACAATTTAAAATCGAACCACCCTTAGAGTAGCTTACAACTATAACGTAATATGGGAATTTTAGCCACGATTCGGAGAAGTAATCCAAACAATTTTGAACCGTTTAACATCCTACTACTAAACAATATTCAATTATTGTACTCTGGATCCAAGGACAATCTATTGCTCCATGGGACACGCCGTCGGCATGACGTTGTTATTGCTCGGACCCATGTAGAGCATCCCGAAGCGTTTCTGCTGCGGCGGACAGACGACGGGAGCAGGAGCCGGGACCTCGCAGCGCTCCTCGAAATAGTGGACGATGCGCTGGAGGACGAACTTGAAGATCTTCTCTTTGCCGATCTCGCCATTGAGGAATGTGATGTCCTTGCAGTCGCGGTACTCGCTGAAGTTCTTTTCGTAGTGCGGCCACACACAGAGCTCGAAATAGCCCGTGACATCGGGTGGATCGTAGGTGCGCTTACTGCGCCGCTCGAAGCACTTCTCATAGGGCAGATGGAAGTGATACTTAAGGTTGCACAGGGCCAGCAGCTCCGGCTGGTTGAAGATCATGAAACCCTCGACCAGGAGGAAGTTGACCTTCTTGTCCCTCAACTGGGCGGCAATCTGGGCATTGATGCGCATAATGTGCTGCTGCTGCTGCTGGATTTGCTGCTGCTGGTGGTGGTGCTGCTGGTGATGGGGGTGATGTCTCGGGTGCTGATGTGGCGGATATTGATAGACCCCGCCATTGGCCTGTTTGTAGTAGTTCGAATTGTACTGGTACTGTTGCTGGAACTGCAGGGCGTAGTGCTCGAAGTTGGCATAGGTCACAAGCTGCTCCTGTGGCTCGGGAGCCACATGTTGCCCCTTGATTATGTGCGCTATGTCGTTCAGCATCTTGGCCATGTCCAGCGAGGTGATGAGCTCGAAGTTGATGGCGTTGAGCGCCTCATTCCGCTGATGTCGCTTGTCCTCCACGGGCAGAAAGTAGTCATCCTGCGAGATCAGACGCACCTCGCCAATGGTGTACGGTGAGTTCCACAGCGGCGCTCCGCTCAGACCCTTGAAGTAGTCGTGCAGGCTGTGGGCTAGCGTCGTCTTGCCGCCACAGGTGACGCCCGAGATACCAATGACCAGCCACTGCGGCATCTTGTCCTCGACTGACTATCGCTCTTCCTAGTTTTTCAGTGGAATCGTACGTTCGCACCGCGCAAGATAACCCCCCGGATAACCCCCTTAATCGCGTTTCACTCTCAGGCTCCAGATGTGGTAAAAGGAGAACGCGGCGATGCCGCCGAGGAAGATCACCCCGAACACGGTGGGTACAATGAAAGCGTACTTCAGCGGTGGAAAGAACAGCCGAATGGGATTGCCTGTAAAAGTTTGTAAAGTATACTCATGTTCACAAGTGTTTCATTTGATAACAGGCCAGGAAAGAAAATACGTAAGTGTACTGTTTATATGATTACTTTTAATAGCAACAAATTAAAATTGTCACGGAACGGCAAACCTGCGATCATGAAATATGTATAAAGTGAATATCCAATATCTAGGAGGAAAAACCACCGAAAATAATTAGCTGAGTACACACCCAGATTTGGAACCACATGATACAGTGGTACCACTTGTTAATCACTTTTACCTGCCTAGACTCTAAACTAGCTAACTAGCTTGACTGCGCACATATCGGGCGATTACTGTACGCCTATCATCTCTAGTCGTCGGTGACCTTGACCCGAGCTTAGAGCATCGTACAGCCGCATTCCAGGTAACCCCTGTTAGGATGGTCACCTCTGTAAAACACACGGGTTCATCCTCGTACATTGCCAACTATATATATATACTTGAACATCGTGACCAATTTACGCCGCGGCGTCACTTTAATTACTACACAAAAGCGCGAGATTATTCAATAAAACTTATGTATTAGCGGGGGAATAACGCAAGCCGTGGAAAACTCACCTTCATCGATGAGCATAAACGGGAGGACGGCCACCCAAAAGAAGTAGTAGAAGAACACGGCGATTGCAGATATCAAAATGATTTTCCCGAGTTGCGCATTCGAAGCCATAAATAGCTATTCTCGGAAATTCTGGGGTTTCTCTGGCGAAAGAACACGCGACCGGCGATTTGTTTGTAAAACTGCTCATGGGGCGTTCTCCCCGGACGGACTGCTTCACTGTCCACTGATCGTTGTCCCGCCGCACGAATCCCTAATGTTTCGTAGCTGCCGATTTACTTTCGTGGTGTAATTGTAAACAAAACAAACAAGTGCGTCAAAAAATTTCCGAATTCAATGTAGTGGTGGTTCAACCACTCGAAGAAGTATCGATAGCTCGAGTAACTGTTTTGCGCAACGCCAGTTGATGTTCTTATCGATTTATACTGCTTGGGGATAATTTTCAACATACGATTTTTATATATATAGCTTGCCTGCAGTGTCCCTTGATGAGATGAGATGAGATGAACATTATATCATTAATATTCCAAATAAACTATTATCATCGATATTTATACTGAAACATGCATCACCAAGACAGTGTGGCCAGCACTTACTTTCTTTACTTTTCAGTGAATGAAACAATATCGATATGTCGATAGTAACTGATACTATCGAACGCTGATAACCCAGCACTAATAGGATTGTAAACAAACAATTTTTAAATGGTTTAAGAATGGTAAAAAAGGGGCAATCGAAACGGCAGCCATGGGTGAAGAACCTGTACTCCAACCGGGAATATCCGGACAACTACACGGATGCCAGCTTTCTGAAGGATCTGCGCACGAATCTACATTGTAGAATATATACGTTCGGCGAAGCAATTGCCGGTATTACAGTACTTAATAACCAAATCTCCTGCATCACCGGCTTCCTAATACTCTACCAACTTATGCTCAGCGACAGCGTGTCGCCTACCACGATCCTGGTGCCCAGTTGCGGGATCACGGGAATTGGATACCTGTGCTACCGAGGAAGGAGTCTAAGCTGGGCCCTGCTGGGCGAGGACTCCAAAACCCTGGTCACAGTGGTTCTCTTTGGCTACCTTTTCTCACCGATGCTGCACACCCTAACGCAGGCCATCAGCACGGACACCATATACACGATGACCTTCTTTGTCCTTCTGGGCAACCTGATATTTGGGCACTATGGATTGGATGTAGCCATGGTCTCTAAGGTAGGCAATAGGTACGACTATTGGTGTTGATTGTATATGGATCTCGACACCACCTCAGAATCCTATATAATAGAAGTACTTCCTGTTCCATGTTAAGCGCAGGCCGTCTCGTTGAATGCCGCCATATTTGGATCCATTTGCCTAGCCTCCCGCCTGCCGACTTCGTATCACGCCTTCGTGCTCCTTGTGGAGGCTGCCGTCTTTTTCGTCCTTTATCCCATAATGACGGAAGCGAATTGGCATGCTGGATTCATGGTGCCTATATTTTCAATATGCTGTATGGCGCTGTACTGTATATCGCGCCCGGTGCTCTATCTCTACATCTCCACAACCATTTTCATCAACTTTGTCTGCCCGTTCATATTCGTGTGGCAGCAGCAGTACAAGTTCAACATCCACGGGCCCTGGGACGAGGCCATCGTGGAGGAGAACACCGAGGAGAACTTGGATGGCAACTTATAGCGCCAGCTGCGCTTCTCAGAACAGTTGCCGCCACGACTTGGTAGCGGCGACGTCGAGGAGCACTTCACTGATCACTAACCCTTTGCACGCTCATTTTTATAACTTTGTAAACTCATTCCAAGCCATTGATGTTAATCTTTTGTATCATGTTATATCTGTTAGTTTGTAAGTAGCCTTTTAATAAATTATACTTTTTGTGTTTAAAACCATAACCCTTTCAAATTTATGTAATTTTATTAGCTATAGGGGACTGTATTTTCGTCTTATGAATGGCTTTTTAAATAAATTGTTATCAGTTTAAGGCATACCCCAACCCAACAAAAGGTTTTTTAATTGAAATATAATGGAGTTAAATGAACAGGGTGAGTTTTTGAGCGTTGTTGTGGTTTACTCACACTAAAAATAAATTCAGTTGAAGCTTTTTAATCGTCTGCGGCTAAAACCCGTTTCGTAGATAATAATTAAACATTCGCATGAGCCTACATTGAATATATTTTACCCTATCTAACGCATATAAATGGAAGCAATTGCTTTAATAATAGACTATGGAATATGGATGAGTGACATCTGTATCAAGTGCACGCACGCTCTAGGGTTTCCCAGAAGCTCCTAGTTTAAGCAGAGATTTCATTATTTTAGTATTCTGGGTTTAGCCTTTCTATGTAAGCATGCTGTGTTTCAAGCTACGTCCACAGTTTCAGTTCGCATTCCTGAGAGATAAAGAATCCTGATTACACCATATCGTTTGCCTGATAATTCCTCGCTTTATGGAGCGCACTATTTTCTGCAATTATTCATAATAGAATAGCCTTTGACGTTTTTGAAGCATGTTACAATCTAAATAAAAACAAATGAATTGGAACTTGAAGAAAACATGCTAGAGCTTTTCGAGTCATGAGTACAAACATTTAAATAACTTATAATAAGAATCTTTAAATTGTCTGACGAACTTAGTATCACAGTTGAACGAAGTAGGTTAAACCAGAGCAGTTCCCATCAATCAAGTGTCTTGTACTATTGATATTGTAAACTGCTTGCCGACCAAATGTGTTTAATTAAAATAGAGAATAATTGCGTTATTTGCGTTGCAATAATATGTTTATTTATAGTTATCAACCGATTTTACAAACTATAATATTTAGTAGTTTTCCGGCACTTTAGAGCAACGCGCCTTGGAGGATGGCTTAGCATCCCTCGCACCAGCACTTCAGACTGGGACTGCAGTGGCCACTGGATCGTCCTTCCTCCTTGCACACCCGACGACAGGTCTCGTTGTCCCAGACGGCGCAGGGTCCTCCGTATCTTCCGGAGAGACAGTCGGCATCGGCTTCCTTGGCGTCCAGGATGAAGATGGTCATCACAGCCAGGAAGAGGTACAGGAACTTGATGTGCATGTTGTCGGTTTTGAATCAGAGTGCTACTGTCGGAACAATTCGGACTCGATTAATGAGTCCAAACCCCCAGCAACCGCTTTATATAGGGATCGGGATCGCTCTGCCCGGTAATTTCGACTCTGCCAGCTTCGGCGTATTTATGGAATTGATTGGCAGATAAATGGAGATAATTATTGAATTGTATCTCATGGAAGGGCATACTTTAGGGCTGATAAGATAACAAAAACTGACTCGAAAGTATTCGCTTTTAAGATAATGATCATTGTGGTAAATGTCTAAGGAAGTCGCATAAAATTTCGTCTTCTCTATAAAGTGTCACTGCAATCTTCTTAGTTGGCAGTTGAGTAAGAATGTGTAGTTTTTCTAATTTATTAAGTTCTGGAAAATGGCCTATTAATAATATGCCGACACTGATTTTATGCAATGTGCCATTTATCACGAGACTTCTAGGAAACTAATTAAACCAGTTTCAATAACAAATATAATTTATTCATAAATTGTAGAACTGTCGAGTATGCTAGGAAAACCCAGAACCGGATTAAAACACCAAACTTGCAGTTTTCAATGTAACACGGATGATAATTTGTTTGAAATATTAACATGTCAATTTGTCTTTATTTCCCATCGTTGCTTTTATTTCTTCTATTCCATTCTAAATCTCATTTTCGAAGTAAATTTATATAGGACCTCTTTGCTTTTCCAATAATATTTTTCAGCATGTTTCAAAATCCTTTGTGCATGCATTTGCTACTTAGCTAGTAGCCTTAACTTTGATGTCACACAAGTACTCTTATCTGAATTCGATAAGCTTCCTGGAAACTCGATACGGAGCTCGCAATCTTGCCGATTGATGCAATCCATAAAATGAATCAGGAAATGCCATGAACTCGGATTGCATCGAAAATTACGACTCCAAAAAACCATTTTATCACTTTTTATACAATGAATTCGTTCTTTGAGTAGAAATAAAACTGTATTATTTGCCGAGAAGTATATTCTTTATTTTCCTTTTGAAAACAATAAAAAATACATTAAACATATGCGGACAACCATATGTAAATTTGAGCACGTTGGACGATAAGGATCCTCAGCATTGTTCGCACCAGCATTTGAATTTCTTGAGCCCGAGTGCACTCTTATATAGGTACAGAATTAGCAGAATTAGCATAAAGGTGAAAATGCAAATAACTGCAATATAACTTTCGAAAGGCATACTTTTGGGCCTTTTACGCGAAAAAATGTACATCGCTATCATGGGAAGATAGAATTGCTATACCTTCTTATTATTTATGCACCTTTTTGTTTATAAGACTGTGGTAAGTCTTACCCTTTAAATAAAATCAAAAGATAAGCCTGAAAGGCAATGCTTATGTGCTGTGAACAGAAGATACAGCTTGCACTTTTGAAATGCAGTGGATCTAGCATACTTCGCACCTGCACTTCATCCCGCCACTGCAGTGTCCACTGACATGTCCCTCCTCAATGCAGAGACGGCGGCACTTTTCTCCACTCCAGGCCCAGCAAGGACCGCCGAAAGTTCCAGAGAGGCAATCACGGGCCGAAACAGTGTTGGCCCCCATTAGTACGATGGTCATTACAGCAAGGAGGGCAAACAGGAATTTGATCTGCACCATTGCAACTGATGTTCTCAACGAGTCGCGAATTTTACTTGATTTCTTAAAGGCGTTTGGCATCGACCACCCGTGGGGACGCTTATATAGGGATACAGATTTTAAGATTTTTTATTTGATCGTAGCATTTGATAAGCTTCTCGGAAATTCAAGCTTACAATAACCGATATAATCCTAGTTTTCCAGAAACACTTGTCAACTTCATTGATTGAAAAAAATGCATCGTTATCATAAAGAGTTATTTACCTAGAGCTGCTATCTTTTCGGTTTAAAGATGTATGTAAACATTTACTTCCCCTAACTAATATAAAGACAACAGTGCGTGCGAGAGATAAGAGCGTAAGAGCCAAATGTGTGGCCTATATATTTATATATTATTTGTTTAGAATGAAGTATTCTATATACACATTTAAAATGCATTTAGTATGGATTCAGCATCCTTCGCACCAGCACTTCAGACTGGGACTGCAGTGACCACTAATGTGTCCCTCTTCCTTGCAAATACGACGACACATCTCGTTATCCCAGACGGCGCACGGACCCTTGTATTTGCCGGAAAGGCAATCGGCATCAGCGATATTGGCGGCCAGGACAACAATTGTCATCACAGCCAGGAAGACGAAAAGGAATTTGATCTGCACCATTGCAACGGATGTTCCCAACGAGTCTGGTACTTTACTTGAGTTCTCGAAGACGTTTGATATCGACAGCTCGTGGGGACGCTTATATAGGACAACACCTCCTTGTATTTTCTATAATCTTTTTAGCATGTTTCAAAATCATTTGTGCATGCATTTGCTACTTGGCTAGTTGCCTTAACTTTGATGTCACACATGTACTCCTATCTGAATTCGATAAGCTTCCTGGAAACTCAAGACAGAGCTCGCAATCTTGCCCACTGATGCAATTCATAAAATGAATCAGGGAATCAGGAAGGGAACTCTGATTGCATCGAAAATTACGACTCCAAAAAAGCATTTTATCACATTTTATACAATGAATTCGCTTGGTTTGATTATGTTTGGCTTTTATTTACAAACATATACATGTGAAAATTAATGCAGATCATAAAATAATACATGATGTTTGCATTAAATGTATAGTCATTATAAAGTTCGATACGATTAAAATTAAATAGAAACTAGGTTCTCGGTTGTGGTAAAAACATTTACAGATAGCATTATAACTACTAAGATTTAGGGACTATGCCTAACAATACACAAACACACATGCGTTTATACCTATGTATTTTGTAAACTGTCTTTAGTCATTTGCTAATCCGTAGGTAACTATTGAATACAATAATTTATTTCACGTATGTATAAACTTTCTCAAAATGTAAAAAACGTAGTACATATATATTCTCTGCTGGTTGGGCTCACTTATCGATCTAAACTAATGCAATTAACTACAATCGAATAGGTTTAACATACTATATAGTATATGAATGACATCCTGAACAGCATGTTCCTTTAAACTTTGTGTTTTCCGCACTAATAGATACTCGTGTTCTTCATTTTCATATTCATTTTTTGATTTCACTTTAATTAAACTAGCCACTCTCCCACTCTCATTTACGCCTAAATTCCACTAAGAACAAATAATGATACAAAAAAACACTAAAGCTGCACCATGGCAGACCAGTCTCCATTGCAGCGGTTTGCACAATTAACGTTAAACTAGGCTCCTAATTAGAGTGCCACCTCGTCGCCATTCCTGGTACTCAGTGGTGACACCTGCTCCTGATACTGCTGTTCGGCCTGCAACTGAAGCTCCCGCCGCCGCTGGGCGGTCACCGTCAGGCCGAGATTGACGTCCACCTGTGCGCTGGAGACCACTTGGTTGTTGGCGCACGGCTCGTACATTATATCACGTATTGATGTTGCTGCTGCTGTTGTGGCGGCCTTTGTTGTTGCGGTTGCGGTTTCCGTTTTGGTCGTGGCAAAGTGTACATGTTGTTGCGCCTGATGTGGCTGTCGTCAAACCAAATCGCTTTTCGGGGTTGACGTGGCCCCTATCGCAACCACGGGAGCTCCTGCGCTGGCACCGCCAGAGGTTCCCTGGTTGCCACTGGATGTGGCCTCCAGCAGGGAACCCGCCTCCACATCGCCGGCCTGTCGGGCGGCATTCCGCTGGCGGCACAGATACGGCGAGTTGGTGGGTGAGGGCAGTTGGTTCTGTAATTTAGGTTTATATTTCATTATACAATTCTACATGTTCTATTTAGACTAGATACTCACCAATTTGTTGTTGTTTTGGCAGCACGTGGCCTTGACACATCCTTCTTCCGTGGTGGGACAATCCAACGCGCAGCAGTCGGAGCCGCTCATGTTGATGCTGGAGGTGCCATCAGACATGTTGCAGCCTTCAATCTCGCTGAACTCCGGCTGGATGGTGGTGGAGTGGATACCCTCGTTGTGGAAGAACTCCTTCACCTTTTCGGCAATCTTCATGTACTCCGAAAGGTTTCGGCACCTACAAGGGTTACAAAAGATGGATTAGTTTGCTTTCATTTGATTTATAAATGGTTATAGCATTCATTTTTCCTTTTAAGAAAGGCAGTCACTTTTTTAACAAGTAAATCTTACCTAATATGGGCAGAGGCGATGATGCGGTCGCCAGCCAGTTGCCACACATGGAACTCGTGCACAGCCAGCACGCCATCAACTTTCTCCAGAAGCCTCTTCTGAATGGCGTCCACCTGGATGTGGGTGGGCACTGTTTGAAGCAGAATCAAGGCGGACTCGCGTAGCAGCGGCCACACGGAGTGCAGGATCAGGACAACCAGAACGATGGACAGAGCGGGATCCATGTAGTATCGGTACTTCCACTGCGTCTTCCACACCACGACAGCACTGATTACGACAATGATGCTGCCAAGGGCATCGCTCAAAACGTGCAAAAAGGCGCCGCGCATATTCATCTGGCCGGGATCATGGCTGTGTCCATGGCTGGATTTCTTGACCGGTGCCTTTTCCTTCGGCTTCTCGTAGGCAAAGTCGTTCTGCTCATCCTCGCCCTCGTCCATGTTGGCCAACTCAGTGAGTCGGCTGTGGTTACGTGTGAGTCCGCCGCCATGTGAGTGACCATGGTGACCGCCGTGCTCTGCAATTCAGATGAAGTTAAAGAGCTGCTAAATCTTCTCCGTATTAGTTGGTCTTACCGTAAAGCAGACAAAGTCCAATCACATTCACCAGAAGACCCAGGGCTCCCACGATAACAAGCAGTTCAGGCTCGTGAATCGGCTCCTCCTCAATGAATCTGTGATAAATGGAAATGTATTGCTTTATTTAAGCTGCATTCATCAAATCCCATGTTAGTTTATTATTTTTGGCAGTGTAGCTGGCTTCTGCAGGGAATCTGTAGCTATTGGCAGAATAATCACCTCGCAAAGAGTTCGATAAATATGCACAAAATGTGACTGGAATGTAAATGAACAAAGCTTATAATTCCACACAACCCAATGCACAAATACAGACCGAAAAGTGACGATATAACGTGAATGTATCACAACAAATTAACTCACAGGCGGAGTCGAGTAATTCAAGAAAATTTAAACAAATCACGTTAACACATGTCGATGCCAAGGCAAGCCTTTTGCTCATAATACGGCTTGGCTTACAGGGTTTTGGGTGCGGATCAACGATCCGTAATGAGTGAAAATATTAAAGCCGTTTGCGTTGGGGCCAAGGAGTAAAGAGTGAGCGAGTAGTAATCCGAGTTAATTAGTTTCAGAGCCACGTTTAATAAGCAATGAGTCTTAAAAACCTCGTTATAAACCTCCAATCGACAAAATTTAATAGTATGATGACACCATTTGAACATATTTTTTTGTTTTTCTCTCAGGAATATAAACAAACGCAATCTGCAGCCGCTTAATCATTCGATTAGTACTTTGCTAGCTATTTATGCTAGAAGGCAAACAATATTTAAATCTCTCATCTATAAAGCATGTAATGACTCATTTCTGAGTAGAGATTTTCGCTTGGATAGCAGATGTTTCAAAATTGATTCTATTGCAGCTTATCTTAGTTTTGTACATTCTGCAAACAATTTAAGTTGATTTAACACAACGAACTCACCTTTTGCAAGCCTCGATGGTGATGCTGAAGCACAGGGCCACCAGGAAAACGGCGTTGACCAAAGCTCCCAAGACTTCTGCCCTGGCCCAGCCGAAGGTGTTCTTTGACCACTTTTTCGGTGACATCTGTCGAGATAAGGAGTTAGCTGAGTGATACACGTTGTATTTTTAGGTAAAAGACAGGGACTTACCTTCACAGACAGGAATGATATGACCAGGGCGGCGATGTCGCCCAGCATGTGGAAACTATCCGCCACCAGAGCCATCGAATTGGTCACATAGCCCACAATGATCTCGACGAAGAAGAAGAACGCCGTGAGCCACATCATCGAGAGCAGCCGGCATTTTTTGCCCGAGTACTTGGCCATTTTGGAGAAACTGCAAGAGAGATGAAGGTGAAAGAATTTAAAATTAATAGAACCTCACGATCTCTAGAACCTTTTGATTTTCTTACAATACAAAAATTAGAGTCATGGAAACAGTAGTAGTTCCCCCAATTTATTTACCAAAGAAAGCCATTTTTGGACTTGGAGAAGTTTGGCAGTGATGTTATTCCCCCATCTCACACATTTTCCATCAATATGGCTTTCGAAATATCAATCAAAGCTCGTTCTCAGTTCATTCAACTGCTTTTTATGCAGTCAACAAATAGACTGCAATGTGCCAAGCTCTGAAATTGTTATTGCACAAAACAAAAAAGATACTGAGACACGCACGCCCAAACAAATTACCAACAAATTGAGTTTTTCAATTGTTTTCCATTGTTGCTGCTCGAACAGTTTTCCATTTAGTTTCATTTAGCCCTTTGTTTAGGCAAAAGTTTTAGTACCCCATCGGGTAGGCATTTAATTGAAAGAAGAATATGTGCCCGGTTTATAGGGTCTGAAAAAGGGGCTTGGCGACGTTTAAATGTTGTCTCGGTTGACTAGATCTGGGATTTCCATATCGGACTCACGCAAATAGCTGCATTTCGGCTTGGAAGACTCTGGAGGACTGACTGACTGGCTCCTCCGGCGCTGTAGTTACTTATATGGCTGGCTCTATTTCATATCGAGAACGGCTTGCCAGCCATCGAGCGCGTTGTGTAAACAAAAACAGAAATTGTTTCAACTGAATCGACAGCGAATGAAAGTGTATCGGCATCGGTCGAGAAGTCCCCGGTTGCCAGGTGAAATCGGTGAAATATATGGTAATGCCTTGGCCTACGGGGTGGTAAATACAATAGGGTGACGTTGCGCGTTCTCCAATTCAGCTACTGTGGCGACGGGACGCCGAAGAAAACAATTTGCATTTTCGGCCAAAAGCCCAACAAATATTGCCAAGCAACCAAATTGGGAAACTGACATCCACTCGAAACAATGCCATACTATATCGTGGATAGTACTTTCCTCCTTCCAGATGACTAAATAAATTGTATAAAATAATAAAGATAAGTATGCTTATACGATGGGGATCTTCAAAGGAATCCACATATGTTTAGAGTATCTTGTTGACCTTTTCCCTGAACCTATGATGCACTACACGCTACGATTGGACAGAACCCATTGTATGGGAAACCGCATCGCGACCAGCATATGCCCGCCCAGCAATCGCCAAAGCGATTACACAATCTCCTCGCGTTGCTGTTATCTCGAAATGTCCCCTCCCCCCCAACCATTCGACGACTTTTAGAATACTCGGCACACGAGACGCCAAAAACAAAGCGCTTTTGCATTTTGATTTTTATCTACGCCACAAACGATTCTATCGCATGGTACCGTGCGCAGTAATGCCAATAAATGGGTAACTCACAGCCCGATCTTCTGGGCCCACGCTTTTACATCTTCTCCATATGCGAAATGCTATAGATATAGCCATAGCTATATGTACATACATATATGAGCGAACTAGATAAACAGACCGATAAGCCGGCGGCGGGCGGTTTTATTTGGCAGCCTGTGCGCAAAAAGCAAACAATCCGACGCTTATCGGATGAACTGGGAGCCGGATGGGATGGGCAGTGGGAGTGGGAGCGGATCGAAGGGATGAGCAGTGCCCGAGACCAGGAGTCATCGCTGCATACAATGCGCCTACTTTATGAGCCAGCCAAATATTTGGATGAGGAATAAAGGCAAATACTCCGAGATTACTACGGGTTTCCCTCGGGTGCACTCAACTTGATACTTGGACAAAGTTCGTGGCTTAAATGCACGATTGAATTGCATTAGAAACACAATATTATCAGGTATCCTTCACGGTCTAGACGGTTCTGCTTGGATAAATATACATTAATAGCTCAATCGGAACACAAACTTTTCAAGAACACTAGATTTTTGCACTATATATATACGAACTCAATACTACATCAACGTAGCTATTTAAATCGTTAGAATAGGATGCAGCATAATAATAGCTTGGGTTCCAACGGATTGAGTGAACATAATGGCCAAACGAAAATGCAAATATTTTCAATTGAATTTGATCATTTTCAGAGTGCATTATAGATATAAACGCTTGCCAACGAACTGCAAGCAAACGATACAATTGAACAAGTGCAGTGCGCACGAATCGAATTAATCTTAAGTCAACAATGAGCAATGAAAGGAAATGAGCTGAATCTCGACTTACATGTGGCAACTGCGTTCCAAAGAAAATCTTAATAATGGCAATAGTATATATGGTGGTGGAGCGAGCGGAAAACCTCGTCCGTTCACACACGAATAGTCACTGTCCAAATGTCTGGGCCAAATGGCCCTACCTGGCCTTTACCCATTTCCAGCGGCATTTGTTGAATACAGGTACCAAATCGCAGATAGGCACTGTTGGCCCGGCCAACGAAATGGTCAACTGGCGCGGCTTAAAATGTGTCACTTGCAGCTGATAGTGGATACCAGCCAATAACCAACGATGCGATAGCCACCTTCGCCCCGGAGAGCTCTTAATCCCCGCCAGGCAGCCCGCGATAGGCGAACGTGCTCCGCATAAATGGGACAGACGGACAGACGGACGGACGGACAGGTTCCCAAAGACGAATACCTCCAGACTGTGGACAAGCCATTGATGAAATATCGGAGTCTCTTTCGCGGCTGTTGGCTGACCAAATATTTGGCCATCTTCGGCGGCGTGTGTTGCCACAGGCCATCAAGAAAACGTTTAAAACTTAAAACGTGGCTTGTACGCAACTGATTTTAAAGCCCTTGGTAGAAAACCTAATGATATGGTGAACTTTGTGGAGTTAACTTTGGCTCCGACTACATCAGGTTCTTTTAATATTTTATTTATAATCCTCATTTAAATTATTGAGATGTTTCTTATTGCTGAATGTCATGAAAAACGGTCATAATATCAAGTGATTTATAACAAATACTTAGGGCTTGCTGTCTCGTCAATTTCATTTCACGACTTTAAATCATTCATTTTTAGCTGCCTAGAGTAATTCCCTTTAAACACGGTTGAAATTAAACGTAACCCGACTTTAGGGCCTTGCATTGTGGCCTTGGCTCTGTGAGTACGTGATGTGCTCGCTCTACAATAAAATTAAACTTCAAAATATAAACAGGGATAGCTGGAATGTTTACTTTAAATTTCCGGCTTGGCTTTGCTCAAGGATTTGTGGGTGGAAAGGGGGTGGTATATATATCGTACTATATGCACATATAGATAGATATATTCCTATGTGAGCCGCACGTGACATGCGTGGCCTACGCAATTAATTCAAACCATTTAACATGCAGCTCGCAGTTGACTGATTCAAAGTACGAGTTTGTTGGATCTGAGCATCCGAATGTGAGTGCGGTGGCATGTAAAACATGTGCACTCTCGGCGGGCGAAACTGGGCTACAAATATTCTAGGTCAGGTGCTTTAATTGGCCTCTCCAGCTCCAGTTGCACTGAACGGGTATTCTCCGCCCAATAGCCCCCGGACAACTGAGACTCGGATTCGGGGATTCGGTGGTGTTTATGTGGGTTACTAAGCCAGTTTGGCTTTGAAACAAAGACGGCTGGGCTAGCATAGAATTTTATTTGGCCCAGCGATAAGAAATAATTCGGGGATAAGCGGAAATCGATCGCCTATGCATAGAATGTTGTACAAAGTACTCGAAAGTACGCATTTCGATAAGCTAAATTGGACGCACTGTTGATTTATTAATAGGCAAATTGTGGAAAGATATATTAAGCAGGAATTAAAGTAATTTTAAGATTGGGTAATTCCTTTTGCTACGTAAGTGTGAAGTGCAGCAATGAAAACAATTTTAGCATTCTTATAGATTTTGCGATGATAACGCTTTTGAGGTGAGAATATAAATTATATTATGTGGGTATACTCCTATTTACTTGGTGCGTTTCACTCACACAAAGTAACGACATTTAAAAGCAAAATGGCAATCAAATAATTATTTTAATGGCAAAAATTGCAGTTGACCCACAAACGAAGAGTCATTTGTTCTCTTTTTCCAGACCTCCGGGAACGGAAGGCGGACAGAGTTGGTCGGGAAAAAGGGCGGCGCAGAGAAAGGCGAAGTATGAGCCGGAGCTGGGCGGTGGGTGGTCCAACCTGGTTGGGTTCCCCGAGAACGGAGAACAGAGTGAAAAATATACAAAAGAATACTATATATGCATTTGCAAACATTGCATGGATGTGTCAGCTAAAAATATATCCAACTGAATTTCTCCAATTTGCATGAAGTGGCGTCGATAAACAAATAACAAAATCAAATTTCAATGGATACGGTACGGTGGATGCGGAAAACCCTTTTTCCTGCAGAGCAAGTGAGAACCGTGTCAAGGTCACATGTGCATGATTCTTCTCTTGGAAAGCCAGCAGCTCAGGCAACTGTGAGATTAGAATAGAAGCAGAACGTAGTAGTTATCTGGACCTAGGTTAACCTACTTTAGTTGCAGTCGTAAATCAACGCCAGCTTTATGGTGGTCGCGGCAAACATAACCCACTTTTGGCCCCATTTTCGGCTGCAGTTCAGTTTGGGCGGTAGTCAATGTGCTTACCCACAAATTAAATTGGCCAGTATCAAATATTAAATGCTGCTGCTCAAATATTAACCACTGAAACTGAACCAAATCAACTGAATAAATATGGTACGTATGTACATATACTCGTATACCTAAACAAATCAGAGCAGCGACGACGAGCTGTTTTGTGTGCTTTAATTTGTTTGCCACAAAATTATATTAGCACATATTGATTTTCCCCTCCTCCTCGATCTCACTCAATTTTCGCTGATGAACTGGGAGCCGAGAACAAAAAGAGTTGGAAAGTCACTTGGGTGAGTGCGAGGGCTGGGGTCTGACCTTTAAATCGAATTATTTCAGCCACACCGAGCAGGCATTTAATGTGATTTAATTAGGCCCGGAATACACGGGCTTTATGCAACAGTGAAAGCCTCACATCTGCATATTTCAGAACTGATACAGAAAGAAAATCGAACATACATATGTAATTTGCAAGACCAAAGGAGGAAAAATATGTCTATTCAGGGAGATTTATAATCTATAAAATCTGGAAGATAAAATTTAGGATAAATGCCTATTGCCTATTTGTTTTTCAAAAGTAATTAAAATAAAATAATTCAGCAAATATAGCAAATCAGCCTTCATATTTATTTGCCTTGATAAAGAAAGAGATCGGAATTCCCACAACAGAATTTAAACAACTGCTGTGAGTCAGAGAGATTTCAAATCAAATAACCAGCGAGAACCGATGATTAAGTCAAAACAACCGGTTTTCGAGGATGGGAAATCACGGGAAGGGGCCATAAATCAAGTATAACAAGTCCTAGACGAAAGGAACTCAAAAGCAAGCGCAGATTAAGATCGATTGTTGAAATGCAGATATGCTCTGCTACTACCTGACCACGCCCACACCCGCCCAGTTCGGTGACCCACGTGTAACAATAACAGACATGCTGGTGCAGGTCGCCTGCAGGCAAATCCCCTACGTGAGATAATGGATATCATATCCGAGATTACATTTAACACATAAAAGAAAAATGGCACTCTCTGTCTTACAATCTATTTTTGGAAGTTTATTGAAAAATGATAATTAGGCTAAGGATAATAGGTACATTTAACTTACCGTAGCTTTAAGTCTGGAAATCGGTTCTTTGGTTGTTGAGGTTCCTAAGCTTCTATTGAAGACGCTAAATTAAAAATACACATAATTGCAAATTAATAAAAAACTAAATCCATTGTTTACGGAGGTTATAACTTAAATAATAATTCGACTGTATATTTTATCAGACTTTCGCTGCACTGTTGATAATATAAAACACGATATCTTTACTATTTTCGCAATTAAAAATGACAAAAAACACTTAAAAATGTTCATAAATGTATAAAACACTTTGATTTGATAAGACGATTTAAATAAGTTGATACTTTTTATCAACCATACAAATGCAAGTTAGGATTCTTTGTATTTCCCCTGTTCGTGGCTAGCCGATATTCACTGTATTTACAAGGACGCAAATGAGAGCGGGGAGGGCGGTGCGCGGGCAGTGTTGCTGTTGTTTTGCGATAAAAAGAGTGGAGAAAGAAAAGAAAATAACTTCCAATTTTCGCCGTTGTTGGCTTTGTTGCTGCAAGAACAAAGTGACGAGTGAAAAGTTGGCAAAATAAAATAGTGCAAATAGCATGGGTATCTTGGATTTTGCAGAAATTCCTTCGCTTCTCCTTTTTCCGCCTCAATTGGGGGTGGCACGCATACATACAAACAGAGTGTGTACATACATACACGTATGTATGCAAGTTAATTGTGCACAGTCACAATGGTCGTGAAAGAAGAAAGGAGGAGGGTCGGGAAAACCGAGAACGATTCACAATTGCACGTGCACTGGTCGCGATTTCCGGATATCTCCTCACTACCCCGCCGTAAATTACCGATTGGCTGCCTGCCTCCTTGGTTGCTTTTTGCCGCACTCGAAGCGGATCGCACAGCACAGACGCAGAAGTACAGCGCGGGTCCACGAATTTTTAATAAATAATTATTTTCCCGACTCAGTGTGGCTGCAGCCACAGTTATCGAAAACGCCATCCGGCCAGTCGGAAAATACCAATAATATATCGATAATGTTGCGCAGCTCTATCGGGTTGACAATAATGATATCGGCCGTTACTCAGGTATTTCATAAATAAGATGGCAAACTAGTAAATGCAGTAGAAACCAAAAGCTCAACGGCACTCAAGCTCAAAAGTGGTTTATGTATTGGATGGGGAAGGTAAATGACTTACTAGTGATGTCGTGCCTTTACAAGACAAAAATCTAAATCAAAAAAGATTGTAAAAATTAAAATATCTTGGAAAAAAGAACATATATTTGCATGGCAAATGTGAGTTGTCAGTAAAAACATTTAACTTTAAAATCTTTTTTGAAGATACTATTCATGGCTAAAGCCGCATCACTGACCACGATTATTGGGGATTTCGTTAGTATCGCGCTTACCGGCCGAGGAAACAGGTGTCCAAAAAACAAAGCCATCATAAAATCGGTAATTCCAAAGTGACTACCCCCATAATCAATTCAGAAATCACGGAATTATATTGAGCACGTTTAGGCATTTAGTTTAACTCAAGACTTATACCCATTTTTGTTCAAAATGGCAATATAACTTTTACCTATTTTACCTGTGCTGAATTCCGCGTGTGCGTGAAGTAGTGAGTGATAAGATTAGGCGAATGGGTAAATGTCTCCCTACGTGATAACAGGCAATTGAAACTTGAAGAGAAAATAAAGTAAAAAAAGTGTAAATAAAAGAAACCAAATTTAGTCAATTAGTCACTGAATGGAAGGGAGTTAGTGCGAGCTCCACATACGCAAATCTATATGTGCGACAAATGACAGTCATCAGCAGTGCCCGTAAACAAATTATGATAAAAAGATAAATCTATTATACGAACAGAGGAGATATGCTCATATGAGCAGCTTCCGGCTTTCGTACCGCTTAAACTGAAATGTCCAGTGGAAAATTATCTAAATTGGACTGCGAGTGCTACCGAACCTGTCTCCGATATTGTTATTGTTATGGTTGTTGGCGTAATGATAGCAACAGTGATATAGGCATATTGTATGGGGAGAAAATATGTAAAACACATAGTATGCCATACAGTATAAATTTCGATTTCCGAACAACTTCTAAAATGTAACATTCGTTAATAGCCCAAAAGTAAACACCGATAAGGAGAGTACAAAGGTGAGCGTAAGGCTGAGATTTATATGGCTATAGATTGGAATAGCGTGGCAAACGTTGTAATGTGGTAATATATCATAATAGCTGTGAACGTGATCTTCCTCAAAATCTGGATCAGGCAACTTCTAAATGGCGTTAGAGCAAAAGATCAGATGAGCACACAATTAGTCGTGGGGTTTGTGTCTACAACACAGGCCATTGTCACTAGTTATCCGCTTGGGTCATTGGCATTAAAATGGTAGTCAGAGTAGAACATAAAGCTAAAAAAAAGGTATTGGCTGTTGCACAGAAAGTTCCCCCTCTCGCTCGCAAATGACGTCACACAGGTGAAATGCATTGCACTGAATTTATTTCCATTCGTTTCAGTTTTGGTTTTAATTCGGTTTTCTCTCGTCGGTCATTAATTGGCAGACATGCAACTATTGCAGCATGGCCATTTTAATACATACATATGTACACACATATGTATATCCGGTATAATGCTCCTATATTCATTGGGCATTTGGAGTGGTCAGCGGGCTGCGTGAGGAAGTATTAATAATACATTTCTAATAAATAGAGTGCGTGTGGAAAAAGTGATTCAACAAGTTGGGGATCGAATACCCTGCTTGAGTGGCGTTGACTGGGTTATCAGTTGCAACATACTCGTTTTACCTCATAATTATTATATGATTAGATTTAAAATGCTTGACCACTTGCGGGCATTTCCGCTGATCCACTGAGAAAAACGTTTTACCGTTAGGAGTGCTAAAGATCACAATGTAACTATTCATCCTTTAGAAAGATGAGATAACGATAATAATATAACGCATTCATCCTTAAAATATACGATAAGATAACTATTTAAAAGGCTCTTTAAGCATTTGATACTTCTTTTTACTACTTATTTCTCTCAGTGCCGGACTGTCGCTTCTAATATCAGTTGTTTGTGCTTAGGCAGCGACACCGCGTGAGAGAAAAAGTTATCTGAGCACTGCTTTTGTTTAGCCCATTTGTTTTGCCTGCGCTCTTTTCTGTTTACCTGTGCTCGAGTGGGAGGGGTGGGGAGCGGCCTGGTGGCATTGGGAGCGAGTGAGCGGGAGTGGAGCTAGCTGGGGGCACAACTTGCGACACCTTTTGCCGCCGATCGCGAGTTCAGTAGCAATCGGTAGCCGGCGACAGCAACAACAATCCCAAACAGAACCATTAGTCGACCCGACCGATATTCAGCGGAATATAAACATATATTCATAACATATATAGGTTTAAAAAGCGCACACAAAGTAAACCATGTAAAATTCAGCGATTACGGTAGAGATATGGTAATGCAGCGGTGGATGTGAACTCCGTAAGATAGCGGCTAAAATATCCGCGAGATACATTTAATGGGAGCATTACTCAAGCTCGTGTTTTTTGCGCCCTTTCAGTAGGTCTGCGGTGAATGCGTTTAACGGTGGATCTTCGCTTGCACCTTTCGCGATAGACGAGATACTGATACAGATACAGATACAGAATGGCCTCCAACAACAGTAGTACCACCGATCTGGACAGCCAGGTCAATGTGGAGGATTTGCCCATAACTTTCAAGGTGAGTGTTCACATGGCGAAATGCGTTTTCAAATTTAAATGCTGTGAAATATGTGGCGCAAGTTCAGGAACCAATCCCCATTAAGACCTCTTACATATGTGACCGAAAATACACGGAGAAAAATTAAGCTATGATAGGTACACAAAAATCAATGAGCTACACCATTTAAAATAGTAAAACGATTTATGTACAATGTATCTCGGATAATCAAATTAAGCTCTACATGTTTCGAGTATATTGGTTCCATATTGGCTACTTATATAACAGAATCCACTGTTAAAATTTACATATATCCTATTTTTCGATGACCGTTTTTTTTATGA
Source organism: Drosophila sechellia (assembly GCF_004382195.2). Lineage (NCBI taxonomy): Eukaryota > Metazoa > Arthropoda > Insecta > Diptera > Drosophilidae > Drosophila > Drosophila sechellia. The sequence continues at coordinate 3,279,487 of NC_045951.1, read as the reverse complement.
GTGCATAAACGAACAAAAGCAGACATCTGAATATAATACCACCCGCACATGAGACATGACCAAAAAAAAGAGCCAGACACGCATGCGTCACGCCCTGCTGAACTTGGGGGCTGAACTTTTCCCCTTTGAGGGGAAAGGGGCGTGGCAGTGGCACCACATGAGCAACAGCAACAGCTTTCTGGTTTGGCTGTGGACATCCGGTCGCAGGTCGGATGCAAATGAAGCGACTCTAACGGCAACGCATGCGCAGCGGAAACCAATGCCACCGATGAATAATCCCACAACGTCCATGAAAACATGGTATTCTTTTACTCACGTAAAATACAAATATTTGGTTATGTTCTCATTGGGATTTTTTTGTTCACTAAATGCAGTGTAGAATCGGCAATCATTTTATAAATATATCGTACACATTTTCTCGCTGCAGGTGAAGTACATTGGCTCCGAAGTGGCACGTGGCTTATGGGGCATTAAGTATACGCGTCGTCCGGTGGACATAATGGTGGGCGTGGCCAAGAACCTGCCGCCCAATAAGGTGCTGCCCAACTGCGAACTGAAGGTGTCCACCGACGGAGTCCAGCTGGAGATCATTTCGCCCAAGGCCAGCATCAATCACTGGAGCTATCCCATCGACACGATCTCGTATGGCGTACAGGACCTGGTCTACACAAGGGTCTTTGCCATGATCGTGGTAAAGGACGAGTCGAGTCCGCATCCCTTTGAGGTTCACGCCTTCGTATGCGACAGTCGTGCGATGGCGCGGAAGTTGACCTTTGCCCTGGCCGCCGCCTTCCAGGATTACTCGCGACGGGTCAAGGAGGCGGCCGGCGAGGAGGAAGGCGAGGGCACGGCCAGTGACACTATTACGCCCACACGACAAAAGTTCGCCATTGATCTGCGAACGCCGGAGGAAATCCAAGCTGGCGAACTGGAGCAGGAAACGGAGGCGTAGTTATCCTGGTGATCCTGCGTTGGCTCCGTCAATGTGATGTGATGTGTTAGTTACTTAACGTCCAGTGTTCACTGTATCTGAAAATTGTGGTTCTCTCACCTGGTAGTTGCCTCATACAGCTAATTACCCAAAGCCTAAGTGTTAATACGATTTGTAAACGATTTTCTAAAATAAATTACGAATATGGTATGTTTGACTATTTGAATATTAGTCAATAGTCAGTATGTTGGAACGCCCTTCGCAGTTCGTTTCCTAAGTCTTTCGTTTTTAAGCACATATTTAAAATGGTAAAAAAAGTTTTAGGGTTATAGAATTATTTTTTAAAATTACTATATTTCAAGTTTTATATGCATATATAAGTAACAATTTTTGTAGGTTGTTTCTAAGCGTACCATCTCTCTGCAGAAATTGAATGCGATTAGGCAAAACACAGGACACTCAAACCTCTGCACGATGGAGTTGATTAGCTGACCAAAAAGTGTTTATTACCTATTTTACCCCACCTACATCAAACAATTTTATTATTTAATTTTTAATATTTTTATTTTAAGATTTTTTTTGCAACTTTTTTAGTTTGTTTCTTTAACTGGTCGGAACAACAATTCTAAACTTAAATTTCAACGCTCGTCCGCAATTATCCTTTGAGAAATGGCCATAAAACTAGGAAATCAAAAAATTATTAAATACAACTTGCCTAGGTGCAAATGAGTGGGATAGCGTATTGGGAACTAGGAGGTGAACGGGGTTCCGGTTCGGGCTAAGTGGGAGAATAATCCTTGCCAGGATTGTTATCTGTCCTTCGCTGTATCTCCCTTTGTTCCTTTTTAGCTGGCATCGGCGCGGAACAGGAAACGTCGCTTGCGGGCGTCCATCTTGGGCTCCCGGACTTCCGGTTGGGATTCAGTTTCCGGCAGCGCTTCCGTATCCACTTTGCTCACCGTTACGGGCAGCGTTTGCACCTTGGACATGGCGGGTTCGGCAGCGGAGACGCGTTTGTAAATGGGCAGGATGACTTGCTCTTCCTGCCCGGCAGTGGATGCCGCCTCCTCCGTGGCCGGAGATTCAGGCTGCAACTGTTCTGAAGTGCTCTGAACCAAGGACATCGGCTCGGCACCACCAGGCGTGAGTATCAGCTCCATGGGAGCCATCTGATCCTTTTTGGGCGTCTGATCCAGGCGCTCTTTGACCAGCTCCACAATGTCCTCGATGGAGGGCATGTATGGGGCTGTGACTAGACTCTCCTGGGCGTCATCGTCGTGGGAAGCAGTCTGTTCGGGCGCGACCACCAGCTCAACCTCTGTCTCTGGAGCAGTCTCTTTGATTTCCTCGGGAGTGCTTTCCTTGACTTCTTCAGGAGAAGATTCTTTAGTCTCCTCCATAGGGGATTCCTGGACTTCTACACTAGGAATCTCTTTGACTTCCTCAGGAGCTGTATCGACAACTTCTTCGGGAACGGATTCCTTAGCTTCTTCTGGAGCACTTTCCTCGGTCTCCTCTAGAGAGGATTCGGATACCACCTCGGGAGCGCTTTCCTTAGCGACCTCTGATGCCTCAAAGATTGCGGGAACAGGCTGGACTTCCGCGGGAATAATCCGGACTGGGATTCTGTAGTCCATGGGCATATGTTGCACCTGCATTATATTGATGATCGGAGAGTCCTGCATCATCTCGGTCTTGTGGGACTTCTTGTCTTCGGTTTCCTCCAACAACTGCTCCTCAACTGATGCATTCTTGTCCACGATCTCGGGCTCCGGAAGTTTGGCCTCCTCAATGGACACATCGGGATTATTTACTGGCAGTATACTCTCAGCCAAGACAGTCTCTGGTTTCTCTTCATTCTTTTTCAGGGTATTTAGAAAGTCGGTGATCAACTGTTCCGCTTCGGCGGCCATCACGGGATCCACTGGCTTGAAGCCTCCCAGGGACTCCTGCGCCTCCCCATCGTTAGTGTTATCCAGGATTTCTTCTACAAGAGGACTGTGCTGTTCCATTTCGGGAGTGCCTGGCATGCTCTCGGGGGCATCTGCCGGCTTGGCCGCCTCCAGAGCCTCTAGGTTAACCAAGGGTTCCTCATGGGAGTTGGTGGCCTCGATAATAGCTGGATCCGATTTTATTTCCTCGGGCTTAGCTTCAATGATCTGCTCCACCTTGGCTGGCACTGTGGGCTCCTCTTCGGCTTGAATTTCCTGGGGTTTCAGCTCCACCTCCGGCTTAGCTGATTCTTCTGACTTGAGTTCTTCTTCAAGTTTCATTTCTTCTTCCGGCTTTGGCTCCTCCTCTGGTTTGGCCTCTTCAGTTATCTTAGCTTCCTCCTGCATTTCGGGTGCTTTCTCGATTTCCGGGGGCTTTGATTGATCCAGACTTTCCACTATGACTGCAGGAATCTCTTCGATGGCTTCAATGGGCTTGACATCCTCGATCCTGGTATCAATCTCCACCTTCGAGGGTACCACTTCCTCAACAATGGGCTCTGGCTGAACGAAAGTCACAGCTGGCTCGGATGCCTGAACTTCTGGCTCCTGGACTTCCACAGGAATAACTTCCGGTTCCGCGAACAAGGTCTGCAGTTTCAGTGTGGGTTGGGGCTCACTAAGTTGAACCACTGCCTCTGTGACCGCGGGTTCATTTTCCACCACCTCCTCAACTGTTTTCACTGTAGTTGGTGGCTTATTGAAGATAGCTGGACGCTTGCGGATTCCATTGAATAGCTCATTTCGCATAGGTGGGGCAGCAATTGCAGGCCTCTTCACCTGGGGTCTTTCCTGGTGGGGTCTGCTGGTGAACCTCTGTGGCTTCATGGGCTTCGACTCCACCTCGACGGGGGAAATTGGCTCGGGAACAGCTTCTACCTCAGGTGCAGCAGTTACTGCAGCTGGAACCTTTCTCTGGGGCTGGGGCTTCCTTCGGTTGGGCTTAGGCTTTTGGGCCTTGATGGGCTTCATGGGCTTGGCTGTTTGGACTTCTGGTTCCGCCGGGACCTCTGGCTCTGACTCAACTGGTTCCGGTTCGGGCTCTGACTCCTCCTTCTCCGGCTCCTCGCTCTCCACTGGAGTGGGCTTACTTTCCTCCTCCGCAGGACCACCAAAGTTGTCATTCAGTTCGTAGTATCTGGAGCTATCCTCGCACTCGATGGTCATGTCCTCGCGACGCATGCACGTGAACGATTCCTGTGATAAAAGTTGTATATATTTCGATTAAGCCAAGGATTCGTTCCAGAACACTTACCTGACTGAAGATGGTCTCCTCTGGGCAGATGAAGCTCCAGCGGAAAGTATTTTCCCTGCCATCGGCGTAGGTAACCGGCAGGCACACGTGGAAGATCTGGCAGTCGTTCTCCACATCGGCATAGTAGCCATAGGTCTTGTTGACACACGAGAAGTTATCCGTGATGTCCGAGCGGATGGAGGTGGCGTTGCTGGGCAGGGTGAGCGTTCCCATGGAAGCTGCTTCCGCTGGAGCCGACTCATCCTCCGTTTCGGTCTGTTCCGGCATTTCCACCTCTGCTGGCACGGGCTCCTCACGCGTCACGGGCGCTTTTCTCTTCTGTTGGATTAAAGGAAAAGGAGAAATATTCATACAGCTATTTAAGGACGAAAGTGTGATCCAGTTTCTGGAATCTACGATGGCTTGTATCCTATTCCCATTTCGTATCCTATCTTTAAGCGAGCTGTACGATCCATTCGGCTAACGAGGTACGTGATGAGCATGGATAATCCCATGGATCCAGCACGTGACTCTGCGATCAACTAGGCACCCGAAAAATTTCACTTGTGTTCTAGTTTTCGTCTACGAGGCGGCGGCAAGTGAAAATTAAATTGAATCGAAGCGAATGGACTCGAATCAAAAAGGTGAGTTAAAGCCCAGCCCACTGTGCACTTCGCACCTGTTGCAGCCCTTTTATGGGTCTCGCTGCAATTGAAGTCACTTTCGAATGGAACGCTCACATATTATCACATAATATTTTAGCCATATGGATTTGTTATTAACTTATTATTTTGGGCCCTGCATTTCAATGAGTTGGTGCCAAAAACTTTCAGTTGTACGTAGACCCTTCCCGAAAAAGGGTACCCTTCATGAGTAATGCAAACTTAAAGGCTTTGGTGCTGGCAATTCTTGGAAGCTTTTCCAGTGATTTCTCTGGCGAATTCTCGCCGGCTTCTACCAGTCATTAAGCCACCTGCAGTGCCTATAAATACCATAGACCGAATTGTCTTGGAGTCTTGGCCGTTAAAAAAGGCTAAACGCTCGGCATACCAAATAAGCCAGGCCAAAGAAGTAGAAGAGGCATTCGTCATTCAGGTATGCAAATGCGAGTGAGTCCAGGCCATGTCCCATTAAGATTTCATCGTATGGCTCGGCGGGCCGGCAAACCATCCACTAACAGTTTCCCATTTCCGTTAAGGCGAACGGAAGTGGTCTTCGGTGGTCAAGCTGTCTGCTGCATGGATATCCGACCACTGGACTCTAACACTCACCTGGTGGGCGGACAGAGGTCCTGCGCTGCAGGTGGCCGTCAAGAGAAGCAGCAAACACAACGTTTTCCACATTTTCACACACAGATTGTTCAGTTTTGGTCACTATATATCACTTGGCTTGTAACACTTTGTTTAAAAAACACATGCGATAATCCGTTTTCTAGGTTTTTGGCTCTTTTTGTTGTGCTATTAGATGTGGGTGTGTGGGCTGCGTTTAATCCGATTCGATATCCCGGCTATATATTTGGGGTAAGACCAATGCTTGCACTCGCACTGCGGGCTCTTTGCACACCTGTGAGGCACCGTTGGCTGGAAAATACTAACTGCCACAGTCCACCGAGCCGCCCAATTTATATATTCTTCGCGTTGATTTATTAAGAATGCAAAAAGGCAGAGAAACCAAAGAGTCACGCACACACAGAGCAGCCCGAAGAAAGGTGGGCACTACGTATGTGGGTACAGTAACAACTCAATTACAACCACACACCATTACCTTTGCAACTGGAACCCTCCTCTTCACCGCAGACGTGACATTGCGCATACGCACTGTGTGCTGGTGTGCGTGGCGGTAAGTTTGGCGCGCATTCGCTAAAGTGTGCCGACGTATGTGGAACTCAAGTTGTGTGGAACCTGAGCGAAGAGACAGCTGAAGAGCGGCAGGAGAAATGATGGTCATGACCATGATCTTGTAATATTTCAATAAGTTAGTACCAAATGCGAAATAAACTATCACACTTTAGTTATTATTATTCATTTCAACCCATTTACTTAGTTTTTCTAAGAAATAATGGCACCCAGAATGGCAGTTGGGTGACGAAGACACGAGTCCGCAGAGCAGATTACACTCGAAAGATTGCCCCGGCGACGACGTGAGATTGCAATTTTATAGTATGGAGTGGTGGTATCATGCCATATGATTCTTCTCGAGATGGGCAAACTAAAATTCGACAGGGTTCATTGGCTTGGCCCTGGGCGATTTGCGTGGAAGGATTATGCAACAAACGAAATATCATCATGCAGTGACTTTCACACACACCCAAAACTAAAAAACTAAAAAAAAGAGACCGAAAAACCAAAATAAACCCCATTCGATCCGAAACTCCCAAAACAAGCGAAGCCTATTAAGGCGCATTAGCAATTTAGAATGGTGTGCTACCATTTCGCATGCGAACGAGCCGTCATTGAAGTCCACGTATTTTGTGGTGCCGTATTACGCGACAATTATGAATTTCTAATTTCATGTTTAGTGCCCAGCCATTTCCCCTTTCCTCCCCCCCGAGTTCTATCAAAATCACGTACACCCACAGCTGAAAAAAGCGAAAGCTGCAGAAGTCAATGGCATCGGAAATGGCCATTTAAATGGCTAATATTTATGGCACTTCTTATTAATTATTTATCGACTGGCGCTAGTTAGTTGTCATGGCTGTACCTGCCTCGTTCAACGCAAAGGCGGCTGATCAAAGGCGCTTATTTGGACTATCTGATTATGACTATCTCGAGTTGTTCATCTTGTAAGCGAACTGAGAGCTCCTGGCATAATAATGAGACTTAGTAGGTATAGGAGTTCTGGAAGATTAAGATGCCATGGAAATCATATGTGTTTCACTACATTTACCTCATCTTCCCTCAATAAGGTTTATTTTTGTTAGTAAGTACATACATCATACATTCCCCTCTAGAATTCCATGGAAATGAAAAGCAAGCCTATTAATAAAAATATATATATTTATTTATCTATCTTTTATGCCAATTGATTCTTTTAAAAACGATTAAAGTGAGCAATTCTGCGAACAAACCACAGCTGACTTCTTTAAGTCAAACTCTTTTAGCACGATTATCATCAACATGCCTTCATGCACTTTATTGCACTTGGCAACAAAGTAACTCGATTGCAATTTGCATGAAATCTTTGCCAGTAAAAAAGGCATAAAGGGCCCAAACCAGGAGCGAATCGTGCAAAGATAAGCCAGTTGACAACAAGTCGACGTGTTGAGGTTGAGTCTGAAATTCTACGTCCAAGCAAAAAGCAGAATCATGACTGGAATTATGAAAAATACAATTATTAATAGAAGGAGAAGGTGGTGGGGGGTATACTTAAACGGGTATTATTTTAATATCGACTGGAAAAAATGCAGCAGCGAAAATGCTTCTTGGACTTGGACTTTTTCTTTTCGGACTTTCGGGGTTTTCTGTCTCGATTATAATGCAGCGAAAAAACACATGTAACTTTCTAAAATGCAAATGGCACTGCAATGGAAAATCATGAGTGCTTTTCAATTTCAGAAGCATCCGAAATTAAACACGTGGGCGTTGGAATTGAAATGTGGTATCGCCCCTTCATTTTCTGCCACTGATCACTGAGTCGCGTGCACGCTGCGTATACGTGATATGGCGTTGGGCGGCGATGCAGGCCCACTTTCTAGCGGCACTTAAATTAATTAAGCTTCCATCAAATGCCCAAGTTGACAGTTCAACTGACAGCGGCACGTCGCCACCTGTCACTTAGTGGAGCATTCCTCGGAACGCGCTTAGAAATTATCCAAAACTTATATGCCAAATCTCCTGACCCAAGTCCACGCCCACTTCCACTGACACTTCCTTTTGGCCAAAATACATCGATACTATTTATGATTTTTCGCAAACACTGCACGTTGGTCACCGTTATTCCACCCGAACCCAATCCCCAATCCCCATTGAGCAAATATTCGCGCCGCGAGAATTTCAATTGATTGTTGTAGTGATTTTTGCTTTGTTTTTGGCAACATATCGAGAACAGATCGTATCTGCATGATTGATGGCCAGGAGACACACCCACCAGACATCCAGATGGACACCACCGCCCACTATAAAACTTAAAACAAAGTCCAAAATGCACTGAAAGCAATTGACACACTCACTTTTAGAGTCCTGCCAAGCTGGGGAAATATTAAAAGTATTTCGGGATACAAAGTATATATCAACTTATAACTTATATTTTTCCAATGTTAGGTTTGATGGATTCTTTAAGAATATCATTTTATCTAGAATGCCAATTTAAACATCCATACTATCTCCTTTTCTTTCTGTGCAAAGGCGTAGTTTAGAAAGTGCTGAAAACTAAACTATTTCTGTTTCTCTTACGATCAATTATGTGGCACACGTTTGCAGACACCTTCGGTTCCAGTTCCAATTCATTCCGATCCCCGCCAAGTCAAGCTGGAACTTGGACTTGCTCCCACGCATTGGGCCAAGTCAATTGAATTTTTATGGCCAATTTCATTGATTTTAATTTTGCTAATGATAAGCATTTCTTTGCACGAAACTCCCACTCGATGATAACGAGCGCGCTGCGGCATGTCAATTTGCTTTTCCTCACGCTGCATTTTAATGGCCCCAGGTTTTCTTTCAATTAATTTAAACAAGGTCAATATCAAAATGTAAAAGCCAAACGTGTCAGAATGCGTGTAAAGCTGATTAGTTGTAATTTGACTTTCTTTTCGACCCCTGGACTTTATACATTAACTCGAAATACCACTAAGTTTTCGATATTTCCGTGCGGACTTTTATTCAGAAACATTTCCAATTGTGCCAGACAATCCGTTCAGATTTATTAGCCATAAATTTGGCGCTCGAGTTGTCAGACGTTTGTCAAACACAAATTTAATAGCTTATTACAAACATTTTGCGCATTTCATTTGGCATTCCGGACACAATCTGCGCATGCGCAAATTGTTTTCGGCCACAGCGACACCCAAAAAAATGAATGGGCCCCACAGACGCGACTATTTTGGGCGTACTTCTTCGCCATTTGGTATTACGGAGCAGTAGAGCCCCGAATTGGGCCACAGAATTTAGAATCAGCAGGTGAAACTTCTTTAGGAATTCCAGCGATTATTGACCGCATTCTGATTGGGGGAACCCAAGTCTGCTGATCACACCCCAAAATGGAAGCAGGAAATGATGGGGCAGTTATGATTGGAAAATTTTGGAAGTTGCTACATCAAATAAGTATATATTCAGATGCGTCCAATTTAGTTTTCTTTAATAAGCATCATATAACATACGAATACAATAAATAATTGGCATAAATAACTTATGTCTAGTTTGTTTGCTCTCTGCGAATGTATCCGAAACAGTTCGATTTCTCATTAAAGGTACATTTTAAAATTTAGTCATATATTTAAGGCATTGCACTAAGGGGGCTAAGGGTTACAGCTAAAATTGGTTTACTGGCATTTCATTCATTGTGCTAAAATTAATTTTGCTCTAGGGCCTTAGGGATTATTTAATAATCAGCGCCGTACCACGAATGTTAATCAAATAAATACAATAAATAATGTCTCCATTGGAGGTCAGAGTTCAGGTGGAGTGGCTTGGACTTGTGGGTTAATCTACTGCCACTGGCCATACTGGTTACGATAGGCCAGGTAGTGGGGATCCTGGGTCTGCGACTGCTGCTGCGGCTGGCGCACCTGGTAGCTGTCCGTGGAGGAGTCCGTGTCCTCGACCGAGGGATCCGTCTGCAGGGAGCGCTTCCAGTAGCTACCCGGCTCGCTCCAGTCGTCGCCGTGGTCCTCGTAGTGGTGCTGATGGTGGGCATGTTCAACGTATACAACCTAGTTAGAAAATATGCAAAACGTGTGCCGTGAAGTGAGAAACACCAGAGGAAGTACCAAAGAGGCCCAAGAGTGTGAGTGGTTCGGTTTTATATTGACTGTATGTTTTGTGACTGTATCTGTATCTGTATCTGGGTGTATCTGAGTTTCATGTGTCTGTCTGTCCTGCAGGACTCTTTCAGAGCCATCAATTCGCTTCATCCGCCCAAAACTCGTACTTACACAGTGTGAACGGAAAGACTTTGGAAACGAACTCTAAGATCTGTTTGAGGTTTTGGGTCTTTAAGTGTATGCTGTTATTAGAGAACACATTGGTTGGGATTTTCTGTTTCTTGTATAATTTTTTTTTTTTTTTAGAGTTGTACGTTCCGAGAACGTTTGTGAGCTGTCCAAAATTTTACCATATCTGAAACCAAAGAGGTCTGAATTTGTTAGCATACGGCACATTTTGGAGTCGTTAGGTGGTTGGAACTCTGGTGATTGAAGCTTGAAGAGGTTCTGGAGCTGGTCCCCGAAAACAGTTAGAGAAGTTAGAGCGCTCGGGTGTTTTGGAAGGTATCAACGCATTTTACATATTTTATATACATCATTTGTTCAAGAGATAGAGAGTCGAGAGGCAGGGGCAGTTGGAAAGAGATTAGCAGAGGTACACAGAAGAATTGGTGATCATAATAACATTAAATTTTACCAAAAGAGAAAATTGTTTAAATTTGGAATTTAAAAGCATTTAAATGAATAAGTAACGTTAAATTTTAAATGAATTCACGTTAGTAATTTTATGTTTTTACGATCAACCATTAAATCAAATTAAATTTTCTTTATACATTTCTTGGTGAGAACCCTTCATTTTTGCTTGACAACAAACAGCATCGAAAACAAACCTTGGCCCATAAAAATGGTTGTTCACTTATGACTAGTGTAAGGACATTCTTATCAGAACTGAAAGAGTGCAGAAAATCCATTAGAGTCGGGTATCCATTGGTCTAGCAACCTGAACATGATGTTCGTGTGTGTCAGTACAGTGAAACCGGGCTAAATGCCCCGGAAAAAACTCACAGGATCTGGGACCCAAGCTCAACTCACCTTAGATGGCGGACTGCCGCGCTTCACATCGATCCAGAATCGGGCTATATTGATCAACAGACCGATCAGGGCTATGGCAAAGAACTTGACCTGCAGATGGGCGCCCAGGATCTTGAGCAGCAGTTCGATTTTGGCCTTCAGGAAGCTGCCGATCATGATGAACTTGGCAATGGCCTTCTTCTTCTTCTTCTTCTTCCCGCGGGTCACTATATACATTTCGATAAAGGATGATCAGAGGAAATTCGGATGCATTAGTATCATTTTGCTCTGGGTTGATCACACTTACTTGGCTACATCGAACAAGAAACGCAAATAACATTTAAATTCTTCGCTTGGGAGGGTGGTGTTTGTTAGTATGAACTGCAGTGCGCGTTAAGTGCGTTAACGATAACGAAACGGCATTCAAAAAGCAAGCAAAAAGCAAGCAACTTAACTTAATTTAAACCAAACACTTAAATTATTTAAAATAACTGAATCTCCTGTATGCCAAAGATTTAAATTTACATGGAAAACATTTGGCGCATTACTGAAGAGCTCAGCAGCGCCATCTACACTGCTAACAAAATAAGCTCAGGCTTCCGCCTCTGTTATGTAGATGGCGCCACAACAAACACTTGGTAGGCTTCAGAAACACTTTTACCACTATGAATTAGATAACTGCTATGCCTTTGTGTAATAAAATATTGAACCTACATCATTTATATAATAAATAATAAATAATAATACAAATTATATATAAAAGTTCTTTTGCGATCTTTACACCATCACCAGATATAAGCACAAACTTTATAAACCAGTCATCAAGACCAATACAGAATATTTTCGGTGAATTGTTTCAAAGATTATCTACTTCAAAAAGACATAATTTTTTTAAGATGCCCAAATTAATTCTGAACATTTTTGCACCGAAAAAACTCTACATCATAGACAAAACTGGAAGCTTAGACATAGAAGGCACTAAGTTGTGCTTGAGAAAACGGTGCGCAAAAGTCATGAAAACCACACGCAGCAAACAACACACACCTCCGTTACTTCTACCATAATTAAGTGGGTTCCTGTGCTTGCGTTTTCCCCCGCCGACTCCCGAGAGCACATCATCCGCGTCCGCCAGTTCGTCGAGCAGTCCCAATCCCAGGCTGAGGTCGCTCTGCTCGTGCTCCACGACGGCTGACCCGTGTTGACCCTTGCGCTTCCGCTTGCCCTTCATGCGGCGCTTCTGCTTCCGTTTCCTCATCGGTTTTCCCACGGATGCTGTGTCATCGGCGCTCCCGTGACTGATCACCGAGGATCCGCCTTCGTGTCCGGAGTCCACCTCGTGGTGTTCCGGTGCCGCCTGGACCACCACCAAAGTGGAGGGCTGTGTCTCCGACCCATGACCCTTCTTCTTGTTCTTCTTGCGCTTTCCGCCCTTCTTGTTCTTCTTGCGTTTACCGCCGCCCGGCTTTTTCAGTGCACCCGATGCAGTTTCGTCGCCATCCTGCAGCTCGATGAATTCCACACCTGAATTTAAGGATATCAAGTTAGTAGATTAGTGAGAATGCCTAGGATACGCGAATTATCCTTAATCTTTACCTGTTGAAGTGTTGTCCTCGGATAAGACAGGATTTTTCCCATCACCTTGGAATTGCGCTGCTGGCGCTCCACTGAACACACTTGGGGTGTTTTCCTTTTCATTATCATTCTCGGGTGCTGAGACCGCCTCATCCACATCCTCGTCTTCGTTTTCAGCTTCAGTCTCTGGGTCATGGTCCTGGTCCTGATCCTGTTCCGCCGTGCTGTCCGAGTCGTCATCCTCCTCATCCCTGTCATCATCCTCCTCCTCATCATCCTCCTCATTATTGGCATCCGCATCCTCATCCTCTTCATTCTCCTCCTCCTCCGCCGCATTGCTGGCATCGTCCGCATCCGCCTCTTCGTCATCTTCGGCACTATTTCCACTCTGATCAGTTTCACTATCATCCTCAGCCGCTTTCGGTGTCTGCAGATACTCGTATTCGCGACCTAGGAAGCTGCAGGTGACGGCGAAATGGAAACAACAAAAAAACAGGAAGATTAACACTCTGGCGAAAATCTACATTCAACCCGTTTGTCCACACTCACCCGTCCATGGATTCGGCCAGGTATTTCTTCATGTAATTCGTGCCGATCTCAATTTTCTTCAGTATCGTCGACGGCTTCTCTTTCACGGGCAACTCCGATGTGCTGTACCCTCTTCTCTCGATCGTGGCATTCATCTGCCGATCGGCCTCGACTGTCCCAAAAAATAAAAAAAAAGTACGTGGAAATAATTTAGTGAAAAAAGAAAATGCTTTCGATTTTAATTGCTTTTCCACGTAAATTCCTAGCACGTTCGGTGTTTTTTTTTTTTGAGTTGCGTGTATAATTTACAACCAACTCCTCCAAAATTCATTGATTATCGTGCTTAGTGATCACTAAACCCTGGGGGTTTCCTTGACTTTTTCCTAGAGTCTCAGCCACGAATTGTAGTTTGAATTTCGAGTTTAGCTTGGAGGTTAGTGAAAATGCTAGCTTTTCATTGCTGGGAATTTTATTTGCCCACATATGTGGGAAAACTCTGTCTATACACATATATTTCCACTAACAATTTAAGATTGCGTTTGGCTCAAAGCTTTCTATAGTTTAATGTTTTATATTTATTATTGTTTCAGTAACATAAAATTATCAAACTATTATTTTCATCAATTATAATTTAAAAATACTTCTGTGTTCTTTGTCTAAACTCACCTTTTAGTTTCTGCCATTGGACGTTCAGTTCTCCATCCCAAACATCCAGTATCCGACCGGATTGTTGGCGGGCACAGGTCCAGGGTTCCGCTCTGATGGGGCACAAGGCCAGGTCCAGATACGGTGATACCTCTGCAAGAAGACGGCCCGTTGAGATCAGCGTAAGTAAATACAGCAAAACTAGTCAAATATTAAATGGAAAACTGCCAACGAATTGGGCAAACGCGCGATTGACAGCTCGACTGACTTTCGGTCCGGGCAAACTCAGTGGGGAGTTGTAGTCTGATTTGGCCAACATAGTCATGGCTCTAACTTGGCGATTTTCAGCCAGTGCAAATATTTGAGTGAAAGTATGTGTGACCAGTACCACTGGGCAATCATTTCAACACCTTGTGTGGTTTTCTGACCACCGATGTGCGGTGCGTGCAGATGCATCGTACTTCACCCCCCTTTGGATATCTATCCCAGTACACAATACCCAATGTTCGCGGCGCGAGCCATGTTTTAGTTAACATCGGAGATTGCCATCAATCAGTGATGGAGTGAAAAGCTCAGCGATTGCCGTCAATTAAAATTATTGCTACATGTCCAGTTTGATCGCATCTTAATTTGAGCCCATTTAAATGGGAATAAATTAATTTGTCGCGGCGGCAAAGATGCCATTGTAAATCAATTTACACAAAACATGCAACCCAATACGATATAGTAAGTAGCAAAATAAATACTAATTCATCTGGCGCCAAAAATTTGTTGCCTTGCATTAATAATTTTCTTCTCTCTGATGATACACAATTGCCAAATTTTCGCACAAATTGAGCAATTTTTCCACTACTTAAATTCATTAGTATTTGCTTAGGCCTTTTGTTAATTTAATTGCCGTGCTGCAACATGAAAGGAGTCGTGATAAGTGAAAATGTAATGCTACTTCGTGTGTATTTTCTCATGTCGTTAGTTGTCTGTTTGTCACAATTTATTTGGCTCATTTCACTTTCAATGGCACCGACACAGCGCGTACTTTGACCCAAGGCTCCGCTAATATTTCTAAATTCAATGGCGAGTGAAAGCCGCGAGGAGATGCCACAAGTATCCGCCTGTGAGAAATTGTTCACCTGCACCTCGTGGTGACATCCCATAGATAACATCCTGCTAAATTCGACCCACGCCGCTGGAAAACCGAATAACAACAAGGAAAACCTGTGCCAGAATGCGCAGAGTTAGGGAGCATAGGAGTGCCAAGAAGGGAAATCGAAGACTCTGTGGAAGTTGAAAGAAAGCCACATCGTGATGCACTCAAAGGAATCTTCTTTTTTGGAAGAATATTAAAGATTTTGAGTTAGGCAAACATATTGGAAAACTATTAAGTAATTTTCGAAATATTTTATATTCAAAAGACAGCATTGAAAGCATACTTCAATAAAATACTGAATGCAAATATAGAATATATGCTTGACTAATCTTAGGTCTGCAGTATTTCTTTCAGTGTACTCCCTGGCGAGCATCTTTGATATTTGGCAGCTGTCCTCTTTGGCCGACAAATGTGGCACATTACCTCCAGCTGCTTGGAAGCTGCTTAGCAGCCATTCTGGCCAAAACCTAACTAAGTTGCCATTTGCCATTTGGACCGATGATTTCGCCTGGGCCTCTGGGCTTTTCACTTTTCTTTACCATTTCGCTGGCAGGGCGTATGGTAATTCGATGGCAATGCCAATAATCCCTGTCCCAGCTAATTTCCAGTATCAAATGAACTTTCACTGCCGTGGAGGTTTATGCGTGGCTTACTTGTAGTTATATATTTATAGGTAGTCACTGAAAATGCTAGGCCTCGGCTTGATGATGGGTGACGCATTTGGCTATGGTAAACCTTAACTTCTCCAGCTGGCCAACTGTAAACTGCTGCTGGACTGCTGGGCATGTGGGCCAACTTGCCGGCCATTTGGCTAATTCACCTTGCCTGAGGAGCGGCCATAACAGTAGCTCGTAAAATATTAGCATAATCACTGGAAATTCTGAGTTATTTTTCTTGGCCAGATTAAGTTGTAAACATGAAATGTGGCCACGGAGCATCGTGTGCGGCGTTTGAAAGTGAATCGAATGATTGGGGGCTTGTCTTACCGGAGACTGTCTTAAAAATAGATATAAAATTAAATAAATGCACAGCCTTTAGCAAAGATTTTTTTAGGGATTTGTTAAGCAATTGAGAAATAGCGTGAATAAATTTTGCTATTTGAATCATTTGAAAGTGAAGGTTGAAGGTTTTTTTAAGTCTATAAATTGATTCTTTCTGTCTGAGCTTCAAGCACTCGCCATTTAATTCCCCGCCCAACCTTTTTGGGTAGCTGAATTAAATACAATGATCTAGTGGTTTCGGCATTTAAAGCATCTCAGACTTCGTTTCAAAAGAATTTTATGGCCATTATAGAAACTCTTAACCGTTAGCGTGCGACCCATCAGACATATAGACATGTGAGCATGAAGAGCTCTGCCGAGCTTGAAACTGTAATAAACTTTCACTGGTTTCGATCTGGCGCAGAATTTGAATTGAAGACGCCGACGACGAGTCAACCGCAAGTTAAATGCAAACTCAAAACACAAACCAGACATGGCCGGCAGCTACAACTTGAGCAACATCGCCGCACATGTTGTATATTGATTAGAGCTCCACTTTGACTAGGCAAATCAATGGGTGCACTGAGGGAAACTCTGCATTGGAACCAGAAATATATTCTAATTTTTCATATTTATAGTAGCAATACTGTATGTACAGTCCACATTCATTTGAAATTTATAACTTGCTAAAGAAATATACATATGTAGTTATGATTGACAAGTTTATTGTTTAAATGTATAGCTATTCCAAGCCTCTCAAGTAAGAGTGTTGATACTCAGCTGGATCTGGTTTTGTTTATTAAGTGAGAAGTGTGCGCTGAGCAATTATGGATATATTTTCACGCGTTTTCATGTGGCAAATGGCTGCAACTGAAATGGTGATCCAAATCCCACTCGATGCCACGCAGAAACCAAGTGGCCCAAGTGGCGAGTCAAACTTGACAGATGGAGACGCAGTTACAGCTTCATGTGGCTCCAGTTTGGGCATCTTTCCAAACTGGGCGAGATGCCAATGCCGATGCCGATGCCAGAAAAGCGACAATTAAAAAATGAAATTAGATTTCATTCCAGTGAAGCGCAGCACTTTTCATTTTTGTGCGCTTCGCGACCAAAAATGTCGCCAATGCTGCTCCGTTTAGGAGTTTGCTTAGCCATGGTTTCCAGTGCGGCATTGTTTGCCTTTTGGCCAGACCCGTTCGGACCGGGCTTATTTAAATAGTAGGTGACTTGCCTCGGACACTCTCACATACAAATATGACGGTTATAACCCAATTACGAGTGTTTTTCAAGTTTTTCTGTTGTCTCTTGCGTCTCGCTTGGCTTTTGGTGTCGGCGCAATTTGTACAAGCCCCCGGAATGGAGACGCTCGCATATCCCCCTCCTCCGCGGGATAACTCCCTTCAAGTTTGGGTTGGCTCAACACCAAGTTGGTGTAGTCACCATCACCATCTAAATCTGACAGTATCGCGACTAAGAAATCAACTTGTTTGTACTGCACGGCTGTATATCCATTCTTATTGTTGGCGTTGCCGTTGAGCTTCGATGTTTTGGATTAAGTTAGCAGATTGATTGGGATACATATGTCTTTTGGAAGAAAAAAATTAGGTCTCTCAGTAATGAATCCAAAATATTACTAGCCTTCATTATTTGTTATCTATTATTTCAGGCGTTGTACAAGATAAGTCTTATATTAGCATGCAACCTAACGAAGCTTTTGAATTAATCTATAATTATTTCTTGGTGTATTCACAAGTACTGCATTGTAAGATAATTATGATAAACTGATACACATACCACTTTCTAAATGAATGTGCAAAATATTTGGACTAACACATCGCCCACACCACGCCCATTCCTTTCTTTCCACTCCGTGACTTTCGTAATTAAATTTACATATCTGAAGTGCGGTTCAAGTGTATCTGATATTCGTTTAATCGGCGAGCAAAACGTTAATTCATTTTTGCTTGCCACTTCTTTAATGACTCGACATTCAGCGGGGCCTATGTCTATCGTAACACCCAACCAGCCGCCCTTCTTTCGGTTCTGGTTTAGTTGGTTATGACCCATATTACATGCTCAGAAGCAGATCGAGACGCCAAGTGCCCTAAACGATAACGAGGTGTATGCTTTTTCTGTCTGCTCTGCAATAGTAGTGCCTTCTTGCACTTGTTGCCGCGGCTTTGCTAATTGTTCGCCATGCACTCAAAGCTCTTTAGTGGCTTGAAACAAAGCAGAACAGCAGCGGCCACGAAAAAAGTGTCGTACGCTCCACAACGTAACAGAACCAAATTGGTAAGAACCAAGTCGCATGCAAGCTACTTTGTTATGCTGCATTGCCCATGGAAGTCACCTGATTGACAGCTCACAAAAACTTTAAGGTTTTGCTTGCCATTAACCATTTTTCAAGCCACCAAAATTTCTAAACAATATGCTAGATAGTTCCGAATAATATGTTTTCTCATTAGTATTTGGTACTAAAAGGGGGTGTGCAGTACATATATTCTTAAATTATATTTTCACTGCAACTATTTAAGATTTTTTCCCCAGGTGGAGAATCGTGTGCTGGGGCCAAGACTGATGCCTGTTTTACAGTGACAGCCCTGATGGATCGGCGGCCACTCTGGTGGCTCATAAATCTTGGCGATTCTTTGGCTTCGGTGGCAGTGACAGTGGCGACTTTCGTTTGGCGGCTGGCCGATTATATAATTGCCGAACGCTGAAATCGCCACTCTCACAGTCAGCTTAATGAACTGAAATTTCACTGCAATAAACGTATTTTACTTAGGGCTTTTGTTTATGTTTTGTTGCTTTGTCTGCTGGCTCACTACTCTTTATATTACACCAAAAAATACGAAATTAAAATACAGAGAAATTTGGGAGCTGCGAGAGAGTCTCAGCAGCTTTGATTGGAGGAGACCTGTCTTACCATTTAATCGTCGTCCAACTTGCTGGTGTGCTGGCGTTAAAGCCAGATCTGAACGATCTTCATGACGGGCTGGCAAACTCCAGGCTTTGGCCAAAGAAATCTGCGTTGGCAGGAGCAGACAGATCAGGCCTGCTATAACCGTCGGCTGCCAGTCCATTTTGTATAGTTAGTATCGGCCGCCCCTCTCTTCTAATCTTCGATGTGGATTTATAATATATGTTCACTAGCACCGTTAGATGAAATCGGAAATCTGGAGAAACCAAAGTCAGCAGCACACACACGTGATTTATATACGCTTATCGGCACGCACAAGAACAACGGCGCTTTGTTCCATTTTCAAATTCTATTTTCCAAAAAACCCGAATCGAAAACCCGCACGAATATTGTTTGTTGTTATGGGTAGGTGGTTATGTGGATGCACTGGCTCCTCGGCGATCTGCTCACGACCAAGTTCAAGGTAAGATTAAGCCATGACGCGCATACGTAAGAAGTTTTATACCAAACCGCGACTTAAGAGAGTGCGATGTGAAAGCGCTCATGCAGCGGCTCTTTGGAAAGTTGGCAGCCGAGGTGGCCAAAAGCGGCTCTCTTCCAACGGCCAGGCAAATTGGTAAGTTGGTAGCTTGGCTACCCACCTGGCTATTGACTTGTTGTTGGCCGGTGTGGATTTTAGCAAATGTGCGGCATGCACTGAACAAACGGATCAATTAAGCTGTCCGCTATGCGAATTTTCAGTGTCACACTGAATGCGATACTCCGGGAATTCTCTCGGGAATTCTCTGGTGGTCATATGTAAACCATCAAACTTTGACTTGACCTAAACGCAGGGAGCGATCCGGCAATTATTGTGTTAGCAACAGCTCTTTGTAAACAAAAGATGCCTTGGGTTTTAAGCTTATCCCCAACAAAGAAGCTTCGGATTTCTTTGTTTTTATTTATATCTTATACTAAATCCACTAGTTAGCCTATTTAAATCCTATTAACATACGAGCTAAGCTTGATTCGATAATATTGTTTACAGTTCATTAAAATAAATGAGTAAATTTATAATTAATTATATTTAAAATAAACAATCCTTGCCAACAAAAATAAAAAAAATAACTAACTCAAATATAAACCCATCAATCAATCGATTTCTATTAAATCAGTAACCAGGTTTTTTTCTTTGCAGAGAACTAAATAATCTGCATCAATCCTCAATGAATGCCATGAATAACCCACAACAACAACTCGAACTCCTCTTTTCACTGCCAAGAGTGACATATGAACTCCTGGATATCATTGGAAAGTCGATCGTGAGATGCTAATCCTGTGGCGAAATGCTTATATGGCAGATGCAAATCCTGTATTGGGTCAAGAAGGTTATTGCTCCATGGAGATTTTGCTCGCAGCAGCAAACAAATTTCATCCCACAAGAGTGAGCACACATAGATCTTTAACATACCCCTTCATCACTTTTACCGTTTCCCTAGTGAAATTCATTAGCACCTCGCGTGTATTGCATCAACAATTTGTTAACCAAATTAAGCAAGTTTAGGCAAACTGAAAGACAGTTGCATCATTGATAAATTCTGATTGAGGAGAGACACGTTTCTTCACCTGTCGAGCAAATGAAAAATGAAAGTTTTTTATCTCTTTACTTAGGTTGTGTACATAACTGATTTGGATAATTCGCAAACTAATGCTATTTGTGTGTAAGGGCTCGGCCTGCGTCACAAACTGATCTTATAAAGATTAAATATCAGGGGGCGCCCTCACACAGCATTGACACGCACAAAAAGAAAGTTTGCACAACTTATTGATATTTTCTGATTGAAGTTTAAAAAAACGAGGTGTGACCGAATCGGGTCCCCCAATCCCATTTGGTCAACGCACTCGCACACTGCTCGAATTTTTGATTAGCCCCCGAATTACGAAATCCATTGTGAGCGGCGAATTAGCGAAGAATTCGTGATGAACGCTCGGTTATACGTATAAAAATAAGCTGGTATATCTCCCCCATATCATATATCAATTTCACTTTCAGCGGACAGGCGACAGGCAATTAAGGAGACATAGGGCTGCCAAAGATGTCGCCAAGGTAGTTGTCTGCCTCGTCTGGTAGCCATAAGGTAGCTGACATACCCGTTCCCAGGCCATGTCCAATTATCATGTTAGAAAGAGAGTGAGAGCAGCCAGATCCGCTGACAGCACGTCCCCAGCCCCCAACTGCCGATTCAGGCTCATACATGGGAAGAAATCACTATAATTAATGTCTTTCAAAGCTTCCATTTCATATTTTCATAAAGCGTAACCTCAACACTTTACATGAAAGATATCATATTTTTGAAATTGATTGAATGGAAATCACATATCTTTGCATTTCCAAATGTTGCAATTTTAAAATTACAATATAGCACTTAAGTCAAATATGAAATGTGTTCAAAACTTGTAGTGCATCTAAGCACTTTATTTTGAAATTTGCACTGCCAAAAAGAGGTGTTTCTAATATATGTATTTTTGAGATTTTCTTTTTGTGCACCTTTAGAGGCCCAGTGTCTTGGCTGTCAGTTAGACGCAATTATCCACATTTTATATATAGTAGAGGCATAGATGCTGTCTATGGTGGATCTGTCGATGCTCATGATTTGTCGCTTCCAAGCTGGCCACCAAATGCAATGGACAGAAAAAAACCTTTGGAGTATTTCAATAATCGCAGTTTCCCGCTGAAATGCTGAGCCACTGGCCTGCTGCTGTGCGTTAGAAAGCTGCCGATCAGAGAAATTCAATGTGCATTTTCATTTGTTGCTAGTTTGTAGTCGTCTACCTATTATACTTTGCTCTGCTGCTGGTTTAGCCTTATCAACTGTTGGTATAAGCAGCGCCATTTTGTCTTTGGCACGGCTAGCTAATTAATTGAAACGCTCGACTAAGGCCGTCGTCTGCCGACAAAGAAGACATCACCACTCAGCTCAGATCGAGTGGACAAAACTCGACTCGTCTCGTTACTCAAGTCGAACGTCATCGGCCCACACTTATGACGGCTGGCTAATGGCTGGCACCGCGCATCTTGGCCAGGTCCACTCTACTATGTCCTCCTATAAATCAGTCAGCGAGCAAGATTCCATAACGCCAGCCGACCGGCCTTGGGGATCCATGGAGCAGGAGGATCGGACTGGGGTATATGGCCATTACATGCTCGCCCGGCTGTCTGATCGGCTCTAATTGCCTCAGATAAATATTTATCGAGCACCTTGCCGTTGGCCCAATCTTGTTTGGCTTTAATATGCATCACTTGTCGCTTAAAACTGCTTAATTACCCGTCAATTGCTTCTGGCTTCACTTTCTATGGCGGCTAATTAACAGGTCCTTGCTAATATTAATATTCATTATACCACCTGTTGAGCGTGTTGTGCTTTTGAGTGCTTTTTGATGTCGCCAAATCGAAAGACTTAGGGCACGAACTTCGTGCAGTAAGGTGGAAAACTTTGGTGCCTACTTTACGGGTGCCTTGAATTTGTAGTAGCAAAGACACGAACCAAACGTTGAGTAAGCAAGGCTACAGAAATATAAAATTTTCTATTCATCTGGCAACGGCTAGGTTTTTAACTTCAGTGCTCGTTTAAATTTTCAGATTAATTTTAATTTGTATAATAAAATTTTCTGTTGATTTTAGTTAATTTTGTGCATTATTTTTTAAGTTTTTAACCAAATAACGTTTGTCAACTGTATCCTTCAGTCAACTTTTATCGTGTCAATATCTAAACACACGTTTCTATCACACTCCAAGCTGCATTCCATCAATCATCACCCATGTTAACCGATATAATAACTCAATCAACTAAATAGCGTTATAGAAAAGCCTGCAATTACTCAAACCTAACCGTTCCATGCCATATTAAGTCATTCAATCTTTCACTTTATTCAAATATTTGTAGCAAATGAAGCGAAGCTCTAAAATGGGTACTTGCTAATAAGCAAATCGGCTTAACCACTCTACAATAATTGAGCATAATTGGATTTGTCTGGCTTAAGCTTGGCGAATCGTTTTTCGGCCTCTAGGCTACCGAATAAAAAAACCAACAAAACACCGTCGACGAAATCCGCAATGTCAAGACATGACTTGGACTTCCATTTCAATGTTCGCGATAAAGCCGATGATTAGGCGCGGCACACGCCCCAAGATGTTGCCAAAGAAATCTCGGCGGTGGCAGACTCACCCGTCAAATGGCCAATTAATCACAGACCCCCGAAAGCTCAGCCAGAAAAGACCCAAAACGAACCAATCGACTTTCTTCGCAGACTCATCAATCACGACCTTCTGGGTCTTTAGTGGTAATTGTTTCGAATAGCTCAAACAAACGGTGGCACACATCTTATGCATTACGACTATTTATTACAAATTATCATTGATTTTAGGGCTACTTGGGGCAAATAATTTAATTAAACACTAGGTTCGTAACTATAGTTTTAGGTGTACGTAAAGCTGCGTCTTCGTACAGTCGCTGACTAATTGTGTGCTAGCTAATTAAACGCGGTGGTCGTTGACTTCCATGTGGAACTCCCATCATGTGGAACAGCTCTTGCTCAGCGGATGAGGTGTCTCGCCCGGTATTTCGTGGGCAGCAGGGACATGGGATCCGTATTGTTGGGCACTTCTCCAGCCACTGCTCCCACGGGCTGGCTATCGGTGAACTGACCCGTGGGTGCGTATGCTCCATAGGGATCCGATCGACTGGCCCATCCACCCGACTGCGACTCATACTGGTAGCCCTGACCGGCGAGCTGGGCCTGGGTCTGGGCGTTTCCGTGGATGTGCAGGTGAATCTCCTTGCTGGGGGGATGGCCAGCGCCATGACCACTCAGTCCAGTAGTGCCCCACGACTCCTTGGCATGAGGATTCCAGCCCGGGTAATTGAAGGACGGCGCGGTGTTCTCATATTGTCCAAAGAGACTGGACTTTAGGGTAATGAACTTTCCCAGAATAGCAATAACATTCATAACCACTAAGACCTTGAGCAGGAACAGAGACTTCATACCAATGGCGACCAGAAAGGCAACCATCGCCGAAAGGACGCCAAACTTGAAGATAATGGGTATCAAGGCCATTTGAAGACGACGGATTTTGCCAAAGGTACGACCTTCTGAAAGATACATAGTAAATAAATATAAAATACATAAAAGAATTAATAATATTAATTTCTAAAGGTATACCTTTATGTTATATAAATGAAATAGGTTAATTAATACAAAATTCTGGGAAATCATTCAGCTGAAGTTCATAAAAATATGCATTAATTCCTAAAGTGTCAGTGCCGCCACTGCCCCAAAGAAATTCCGCTGGGTTTATCTCCCTCAACTGCTATAATTTCATCAATAAACAGAGCTGAACACACAGCTATGCGAAAGTCCAATAAAAAACAATTCGCAAACAACGAAAAAAAAAGCACAGCAAAAATATTTTCTCATCGCTTAAAGATGAGCTGTCTTTTTTAATAAATAATTTGAGCGGCTCTAGAAAAGATGCGGAAAGTGAAATTACAATCTTCGTCCGGCATATACATATATCACAACTCGCACTTCGAGATGATTTTTTCTCAGCTCTTTGGTGCTAACACCTTTTAGCGGCTTTTTGCTGTTTGCTTAGCGGCTACAGGTTTCATTGAAAACGAAAGTAAGTCAAAAGGGCCCTGGGAAATCGGCTTCGATTTGAAAAGCCGTCACTTGAGAGTCAGATGCAATCAGCCTAAATGAGATACAAACTGAACTGATATTAAATGACCACACTAATTGCTGTGTCCACAAAGAAAAAATAGGTCTTAGTCTGGCTTACATCAAATAAAATTTCATGTGGAATTGAAATTTCAATTATATCATTGCAACCGTAAACTGCATGACAGCTTCGTAATTTTAAAAGTATTTAACTGATCGAGTTAACCAGTCAACCAGTTTCATAACTAGTTATTAATATGTCTGTTACTTTGTCAAAATGACTCAATCGACTATGTAAATGCAATTGGCTCGGTCTTATTTCTTTCGGTGTATGCCTTTAAACTGCGTTTTGTTCGGTATTTGCTTTTTTAATCTTTTGTTTTCTTGACGGGGACTCACCCACAGCTGAGCTGCCGGACTCGGGCTTCCCGTCGTCGTCATCGCCGAATAGGCTTTCACTCAGATCGCTGCGAAGCCAGCCCCACAGAGTACGAACCATGCCCCAGACACTGAGATCTGTGGGATCCGGGGCTGCCTGCACTGCATTGGGGTTCTTGTTACTCGATGCCCCTACTGCAGCTTCTTTGTCAGCCGCATCCACCGCAGGTTCCTCCGCCTCCTCCTCGTCGTCGTCGTCGTCGTCATCCTCGCCAGCATCTTCATCGTCATTTTCCTCCTCGATCGGCGATGCAGCAGCCTCCACCTCTGGCTTTTCCGACGCTTTTTCGACCTTCTTCGTTATCTTGGCACCAAAGGCGCTGCTCAGGCAGCAAAAGGCCAACAGAAGCAGCAGCAACGAGTGCCGCGCACTTGAACTCTTTGTGAGAAACTGAAAGTGGAACCAACAGAGAAATTATATCAGTATGTGCCAGTGTTTGTCTCTCATTGTCCAAGTAAAAAGGCCATTTCATCATAGCAAGGTGCGGATGTTGCGTAAACACAAGACTTAGGAAACGAACCTGTTGCCACCTTGTCGAGTCGTGAAACGCACTTTAGAATCCACTTTGAACCATTCCAACGCCTTGGGCCATAAAATGTTTTATGGTCTCGCCTTGGTGCGAAAGCATTTCCCATTTTAAACTCAACCCAACTCTTGTGTAATCCAAAATTTTTTATCGCTAAACATATTTTTTAGACTGCCGCTGATATCAATTTATATGTAAATTTAAAAGGTTGCAAAAAATATCTCGCATTGTATAAAATGGTGATTTATATACTAACGAGTCAGCCGGATAGAGACAAAGTGAAATTTAGCCAGGTTATGTTGTTAAACGTTTAACCAATAATCTTTTTGGATAATGTGATTTACCTAATTGTTAAATTTATTATTGCTATTCCTTTTAATATAGCTTTAGTATAGTTCACATTATATCTTTGTATGTAATTTAAGAGCATAATGAGCACCAAAGCTACAAATCATTGAGTATTTAACATTCCCACCGAATTTCGTTAAAAACAAGGTAAGCCACCTTCACTTCTACTTAGTGAAATTAAAATACAAACCTATAAAATATCTTAGCTACGGATACCAAAAAAAAAAAACGGAAAGTCATTGCTCACAAGCTTTCCATTTTACAATTCACCCGCAGAACTTTAAGAAACCAAAAATATAATTGTTATACCTAATCACTAAGATGCCATGGGAATGGAACTATGTTATTTCCAAAACAATAACCTCAACAAAAGGTAAACAAATTATGTGGAGCTAACGGTTGGCATCATTTCCCAAAAGAATATTCGTCAAAACGTTGGCGATGTTTTAATTAACTGCCCAAAAGAATTTGCATGCCAAAATACAGATGCCAAGAATTTTCGACATGATTTGCGTTTGCTTTGCTTTTCTTAATAAAATGCGATTGGTGGCCCTTTGTGAGGCCTCTTTGTTGTGAATGATTCGATTTTTTATTAGTAGGCCATGTGCCTTTGTGCCCAATTGGATTCGGCTCCAACTGTAAAAGGAAATCTATTTTAGCATGGCCTTGATTCAAATTTAACTGAGCGAGAAAATTGATTTGAATTTTGTGTGGGCCTTAAGATGCGGGAAAACAAAGAAGAAAGTCTTTCCCCAGTGATGCAACAGCCGAGCAAATGCATTGTTGAGATACTCAATTTATAAGTGTTTATTGATTTGCATAATTTTCCAGTTCAGATTGACAGACTGAACTCGGCTTTTCGGCTTAGTTTCACTGCCTATTTGTTTTAAACACGATCCCAACCTGTTAATTAACATCTTCTGAGTTGTTTCATCATCAGACCCAAGCGTTATCACATCTGACACACTCACTTTCAGGCCATCTTCTCGAACATTATGGGTGAAATTTCATTCGACCTCATCTGGCTTATATGTAAATATTAACCGAAAATATTTGCACTTGCTGCCGGGCAAGATTTCGCCTGGAGTTTCGACGAAATGATGCCGAACAACCATAAAATTGTTACCAACTGATGATTCGGTAGATTTAATCCGGTATAGGGAAATGTTTTCACAAAAAGATCTCGTGAAATTCCACCTTATTATTAATTTATCACATTAGTTGAATAATTTGTCAACATTTTGAAATCATTTCTGTCTGGCTCACGGTTTATTTAACATTGCTAATGAAAACAACGAAATGAGGAGTATTAAATCTAAATGTTCTAAACATTGTTATACACGGGCCTTTTGTAATTAAAGCTAAGCTTCCTGACTAAACATTTATTGATTATAATAGTAATTAGAGTAGCAATAAATTCCCTGAACTTTCGTTTCATGTGGGTGTAGCAGGCATTTTATGATTTTATTACATATCGTAAACATAAAACCATAAAATCCTAAATTTATCTCTAGCGTAATTATGCATTTGAGGCACGGCTTTCTATGTTTATTGCTGGGCTGGTCATAATAAAAACTATGACCCAGTAAAGTTGTAAGTAAAACACCGATGATGCAATTAGCGGCACGTGGTTGAGGTAACCAATTTAACCATTCGACCATTATCTAATGTCAATATAATGTCGCAGTTCATGACACGACCATGTGGCAGAAATGTGAATGTGTAGTATTAGGTTTACCAGCCAAGTTAATAACAGCTCGGGGGAATCTTACCAACAATTGAAAACTGGCCCGAATGAAAACACGCCTCAAAAGAAAGTTTGGCTTAAAACTAACCAAACAAACAAGTGATTTTTGTGCCAAGAATTGTTAGCATTTGTCACACTGGCTTTTTGACCAACATTTTAAGCCTTTTGTGATTTGTGTGCTATGGTTCCTTTTCTTTTCGCATAGATCGTGTTCAGAATTCCAATTAACAATGCACCGCAAAAACAGAAGTATTATATGAAATTTGAGCTCAACATCAAAACTTGTGGCACCAATTGTATCCATTATTTTATTTACAGAAAGTTCTGGCAAACATGAAAAAATCTAAATCAATTATTACTTTGTCTCTATCAACACCATGAATGTGGCGCCCAACGTGTGGCCTTTGTATCCTTTCTGGTAATTAGATTAATACCTTTTGCATTCCTTTTCGTGAATTTTATGTATATGTATGTAACTTTTTTTTCCGTGTGTTAATTGAACTTGGCCGCTGGCCTTTATTTTGTACTCACCATAATGGGGACTGTGACTATTTGATTAGTGTATGATAATTGCAGCACTAGCTGCAGCTGTATCCTGAGTTTTTACTGATTGATTTGGACCACTTTCACGCGAATCTATGGCAGACACGCAGATGTTGGCCAAAAAATAAATATACACGAAACTTCAGCTGAATTGGCCAAGGAGTGGAGATAGTTTGGAATCAAGTTCGCATGGAAAGCGACTGCAACGCTTGAGATGTGCCCGTTGACTGGCAATCTGAGTTGGCCTCGGCCACCAGGTAAGATCCACCGCCTCTGCCGCGGCCAACGTCGCTGCTCGGACTTTTGGTGGATGCGGACCAGTCTTGGCCAAGTCGGCGCTTCTTCGCGCTGTTTGCTTGGCTACCGACCACTAGTTGGCACTCTCACAAAGCCAGAGACACACGCTCTCCCAGTTACAATTTCGTTTTCAACACTTTCTTCACAATTTCCCCTAAACGGCAGCAGCAGCCACCAAAAACTGCAATGTCAATGTCTCCATCTTTATCTATATCTCTCTGTATCTGTATCTCTACTCTTTTCTTCCTGCATGGACTGCCTTTATTACGAATTGTCGTGCAACGGCTCAGAGCATGAAAACGGTGTGTGAACGTGACAATACGCACAACTGACGTCACTAGTACTGGCACCCAGTGCCCACGTACATAAGGTACTTATCTGTAATATTAGTGCATTATAGTTTCAAATCTCACCTTATCAGTCCTCAGAAATATGAAGAGGAAGTACAGGAAGCATTCCATCTCGTTTAGTAGTTAATTATAGAAAGATATTTAGATTGTTTTTATACACAACTCAGCAAATAACAAATGAAATGGTTTCGGAATTCAATTATCTTTCCCAAAAATTGTTAGCCAAAAACGCATTCAGGTAATGAGAGAAAATGGGCTGATCAACAGCAATTGCGTTCTGCTGCATTTAGCCCCATCAAAAAGAGAATTGCATTATTTCAAATTAACTAATTGGTAATACAATATAACTCCACAATTTCCCCCAAAGAGATAAATGGGTTTTGCGGCTTTCTCGTTTCGTGTTTCGCCTGCATGGTAAGCCGATGCCAAACATTTTTGCCGGCTACCTTTTACTAGCCATCCGTCGCTTTGGGCCGCGTTTCGTGATTCGATTGTCTTGACCCATTTCCCCACTACGCAGTCTCTCTCTCTCTCTTTCTGTTCGACCCGGTGGCTCTCTTTCTTTTACGCACCTAACCACCACCCATTCACATTACCCGAAGATCATCTGTATCAACCGATTTACATGATAATGTCGGATACATTGGGCTCAAGTTCTATTTGGAGAACCCTTTCATATCGCATCGAAATGTTTTGATTTGTGGCCAATAATTGTCACAGCTGTGTGAGGAAGTTACAGTTAGCCAGAACATTCTCCTCGCATTTTGCTCCAGAAATGCATAAAGTCCAGATCTTATGAACAGGTGGTCATTTTACGATCTTACACTTTATTAGCATTACATCAAATGGAGTTGCCACATATCGCTTACATAAACAATGCAGGTTCATTGCTCTGGGTGGTGGTGCAGCATAATCCAAAGGTTTGTCCAAATCATTACATAATGGTAGGCAACTGGAACTAGCGATTGTGTGTGAAAACCGTTAAGTACACCAACATGAGTTCAGGTGCAGGTTCAGTCGGAGGTTGAGCTCTGGGTTCAGGTTTTCCGGCTCGTTGGGTTGCTCTATGACAGTGTCAACGAAACTCACGTTCATATAAAGACAAAGACCTCCCCGAAATACTATATCAAAAAGTTCCATTCAAGAGCATGGTTATCCTAACGGTTGTCACACCTTTCGGGCTTCAGACAGCTCCACATTCTGGATTATCAATACTCTTCTGGTCGTACTACATTTCCATTTTAACGAGGGACTCATATTTCCCAGACACCTTTCATTCTTCCCAAGCAATTAGCTATCTTAAACGACCCAATTACGTTTCAGATTTCCCTTTTATAGGCCTTTTTTTCTTTTATTTGTCATTCTGACAGGGAGATCCTCACCATTAGACTATCTTAAGAGACCAATTGCCTTAGTTAGTTACGAGACATTTTTATGGATTGAAAAATATACTAATAACTGGCTTGAATTGGAAAATACGTAAAGATAGCCTTGCAATTGTTTGTTGAAAAAAGTTCAACTTTTCCACAACTAGTGATAATGAATGCTATTTAAAATCAGGCCAATTTGTTTTTAATGCAATAATTACTTCTAAACAATGGCTTGCGTTTTCCATGAACATACATTTAAATACATTTTTTTATAGTTCTTATTTTAAATAAAAATAAATATTTTATTTGCAATGGCTGAACATCTTAACAAACGAAAAACACTTAGTTGGAGTTGAGGACTACTTCTTGCCATAAACATTCGCATAGTAGCTTTGCCAATTGGAATTGCTCAATGTGGCGTATGGATTATAGTTGTTAGTGTTGTAGTACGTGGGATAGAGATATTGACCGATGACATAGGGCCAGATCCTAATCTGCGTATTGGAATAGGGACTCGGTGTCGTATACGTGCTGTAATAGTAGGGATATGGCGTCGTCTGGTAGTAATAGTTGTTCAAACTGGAGAATGTGGGGCTTGGTGTGTAGTAGGGATTATATTGTGTATAGTATTGGGCAGATGTCAGCTACAAAATATTAAAATAAAATAAGTAAATAAAATATAAATTATTAAATATTACATGTAGGACTCACCGCCAGCAGGACCGCAATGAGCAGCAGTGAAAAATAGCTCAAGTATTGTGACATTTTGATAGAGAATCGTTTTTAAACTGACTCTTCTCAATTCGGGCAATCCAATTTATAAAAATTTGACGCGGGAGAGGCGACAATTTTACGCCCCGCTGACAGATGCCAATTTTCGCAATTAAATAAACCTTTTTTTCTGGGCCAGAACTTTCGTCATTGAACTTGGACTCATCCGGGTTACGTTTGGTACCAGCAACCATCATCATTCTGGGGGGTTGTTTATCCATAGATATGGATACAGATGTGGATGATGGGGCGGTGGATTCCCGTGACGTGTGCAACAACAACATTAAACGAATTGAAATTACCGAAAATTGTGAAAACATTTTGTTAAGTCAATTAATTGGGCAAGCATTAGCGTAGCAATTTGATTTGTTTTTATTATTTCGGTTTAAGATTGCTTACAAATACGAAGATTATTTGTAAATTATACAATAATGTGGCGGACCCATCCGAGGTTGTTCCGGGCATATCGAATGGAAAGTTATAGTTATAGAATGGATTTGTAGTTGGAATGGAAATGGAACTGGGGACCATCTCTATATACACTATATACACAACACGACTCCTCTCGCACGACTCAATTAATTAGACTACAATACAAAAGTACAAAACGAAACTCAACAAAATCGTCAAAAAGGCGCTTAAATTAGTTTATCTCATTTGGATGGAATTTTACTGGTTTTCACACTTTTTTTCTTTCTTGCTTTCAGTTACAATTACTCAGCGTTTAATTTAATTACTTTGTTTGCTTTTGGAGACACAATAAATATTTAATTAAGTGCAAATCGTTCAGTAATCCTCGTCATCTTCATCTGGCGGATCTGTGGCATAGGTCAGTTCGTTCAGGTAGAACCATTTCTAGGGTATAAGATAGCTCATAAGTATATGTTCCAAGAAATGGAGGCATTATGGAACTCACTGGTGACTCTGTGCAGTTAAAGTTGTAGTCCCAATCACAGATTCTGTACTCCTGGTTAAAACTCGTCTCATTGGCGCACAGATGGGGAATCCGATTGCCCTCCTCGTCGCACATGTGAAAGATCTGTTGAATCGAGTTGCATATGTATAGTATACTTTTAGGCTCTTGGAAAACTCCTTTTCAAAGCTTGGATTAAGCTTATTGCCCTTCTTTTTCCTGAGAGAGAGATACTCACCTGGCAATTGTACTCCATGTCGGCATAGAAGCCCACAGAACGCCTCTTGCAATCGAATGAGAATGTTATATTATCTAAATTCGTCCATTCCTTCGTCTTGTGATTTTGAAATACTGGACTGGCTGGCTCTTGGCCTTGAACCGCAATGGCGGCCAGCAAAATAGGACCTGGAAATGACCATGCAAAGAGATAGATTTAATTTAACTTGAATACTTTATGAGTTAACATAGTTCACTGCAAAAGAAGCTCCTTATAAGGTACTTGTAAATTCAAGCCAAAGCTACCGTTTTGCACCTGCAATTCCCCCAGTTGGCCTGCCAGGTGTCTTCCTCCTCTTTCGCCCACATTGACCATGGCCAATTTCTTAAGTTATTTGGCTCACGCATGGCCCAAACACTCTGAGTGGGCCAAAATGGGGGGAAAAAACAAAACAATGACCGATGACAGACGGTTTGCGTTAACTGAGTGGCTTAATCGACGCACTTAGCATTTAATTTGTGTCTCCGTCTCGACTTGACTGGAAATTGAAGTCTTTATTGAGGCCACTACTCACCTAGTAAAACGCCGGAAAGCCATAAAATTCTATAACTGTAAACCATTTTTGTGGTGTTGGACATTTTGGCGTGATTTTTGTTTTTTTCCCGACCGACTGCTGTCCGCTCCGTTTTGATATCACGCTGAAAATCCAAATCACGATCGTCTCGCACTCGCTCTCTCGCTCTCTCTCTGTCGCACACACTCGCCCTCTCGCTCGCTCTTCTGGCCTCTTGCTACGCGTCCATTTAGCTGGCTCTGTTTTCAATTAGGAAGCGTGTCTTCAGTTTATGGCCGGCACATGGCTAAAACGGGGAGCGGACTTAAAGAAAGAAAACAAAATCAGTCGAAATGGCAGTGAGCTACAATATGTTGAATTAGGCTATTTTACATTATTCAACGGGGATTAAATAATAAATACATTTGTGGAAGGTAATAACCTATAGTAAGGAAATGCAGGCCTTACAACATGGCTACTTAATTTAACACTTTAAATAAATATCTTGTTTTCAGAATCTTGAAGAACATATACAGATATCACTCGCTAGTTATGAAATTCTGTAAACAAAATGCCAAACTTGGCCATATCTTTTCCTTCCTTCATCAACTGGTTGAGGTGGGCTTTCGGCTCATTACCAAACCAACCAGACGAGGCTTAGACGCAATTTACATGCCAAACCCACGCGGCCAAGACTTTGGACTGACTCATCATCATCGTCAGCCGGATGTTTCGGTTTCGCAGTAATCATCTCTGCTAATTGATTTTCCCCGATATGCAGCTGACACCAGTTGAAAACCACTCCAAAACTCCAAAAGTGAGTAATCCGCACCTTGTTTGGGCCAACAGGATATGTGTGTCGGCAATCGCTGACCCACTTTGCTGCCATTCAAAGTTCTTTTCTATGCCTTCAACGAAATCTAAAACATATTTATGTCATAATAGCCGAATACCACATCAATCATACGTTGCCAAATTAACAGAGCTCGTTTGAAATGATTTAAACGTCATTTAGAGACAATAAGTCTCAATGGCAGATTCAATCGACAAAAAAGAATTCACTTATGCAAAAACTTGTTTACTGCTTTTTCCAGCGAAGTGAGTGATTTATTTTCGAATTTGTATGGCCGATTGTGTTTTTTTCAGCAGCGAGTGAAAGAAGGCCATGTTCGACCTTGTGCGCTCAATTAAATTGTCAACCCTTTCGCATTGGCGATTCCCTTGATTAATCCAAGTCTTTCACCTGGGCCCCGAGTAAGTCCTTGACATTTTATCGCAATTTATGGCCGCCAGATGCGTAGATGCTGTCGATGGGCAAAAAGGCCACGAAAGACGAAACCCAAGCCAGACGAAATAATCGTAAATTGTCTTTATCTCGGCCTCCCTCGCAACTAATTTTCAGCGCCAGGAGTTGGGATCGCGACTGCATCAAAAATGAATGATATGCAACATTTTTGCCATCCCTCCAAAGACTCTCAGCTCCGTGATGAAGTGAAGGCAGTCTTAAGGCGACGTAAAAGGTCATCAGTGCCAGGCGGAGCAAAAAGCCATCTTCACGCAAAACTGGTATAAATTTCATGGATCGCATGGGCACGTTGGTGGAAAGAGGGGACCCTGGATGAACGCCTCTGAACAAAGAGGCGCCTCCAAGATGACACAGCAGTCATCCAGCTGTCCCGAACCCTGTCCATTTGGGCAGCTCGTCTTTCGCCGTCATTTCAATGGCCATGGGCTGGCGATGGCGCCTGTGACAATTGGTCAAAACCCCGCTCAAAGCGGGCTCCCCTCGAAATGCCCCATTAAGCCCACTCTTGAATCTCTCTCTTGACTGTTTCCGCAAAATGGTTTGACAGTTTTCGGAGTTTCGGGCTAATGGGAAAACACTCAAGCAGCTTCAAATGACGCCTACAAATCCTTAAGAGGCTTTGGGCCGCGAAGTAATTGATTTGAACGGATTTCACACATCTTTGTTTCGGAGCGTTAAGTAGTTGGATACCAATGCACTAACATTTGTTTTATTGTTAATAATAGACTAACTTAATTTGAATTAAAAGGTGTTCCCATTTTAAGTTGAATGAATAAGGGTAGTTAATAAAGTATTGACAATTTAAGGGATGCTATTTAAGCATGATTGAGTGCTTTGATGAAAACTTTGCTAATTCACAAATATTACCAAGGGCATTCAGTCTTCGTTGATGACTGGCTTAAAAGAAGAAGAAGATTCCTCACCCTGGGCATCCCCCCAAATATTCATGGCATCCTCACTTTTGACATTTTCTGACGAGCGTGAGAAGCGACTGCTGCCTCTATACTATGGACTTTAGACCATAGTTGCTAGACTCGGAGCTCTAGAGAGCCCATCTGGCTTGGTCCATCAATACCAATTGGCGGTGGCTGGTTGACTTCGTGGCCGGATTCTGTTGGCCAGCGAATTCCTCGGATGCAACTGGCAAGTACAATGCTGTGGGCCATCTGCATGCCACGGGCATGTGTGGCATTCAATTTGGAAACACATTTTGAAAGTCTCATTTTACATTTTATGTTCGGGCCGTTTCGTTTTTTTTTTTTTTTTTTGGGATTTGGGGTTTCAGTGGACTCTCGTTGATTTGGTTTGTGGCTAATTCGGAAGTTTGTTGGCGTTGCCTTGCGAAACATCGCACTAATTTGTTAATTTCTGACGCGTAACCGAGGGCGCAATGTTTTATGGCATTTTGGCTCTGTAAATTATGCAAATTTATCAAATTAAATTGTATCTTTATGAAGCAACGGCATGCGGGTAAAGAAAGTGTTGCCCTTGAGTTTAATATAGTCTTTACTCCAGGTAAATTATTGGATAAATGTTTCCCTTTTGAACAAAATTATATTAAATTATCGTTTTTTTTTTTTTAATTTTACCAGGAAAGTAATATTTGGAATTATGCCGAATTGGTATTGCAACTGGATAGTGAAAAATATTTCTCGATGATTAAACAATAAAAAAAAAGTTAACAAGACCGAGTGGATGCAATTTGAGACTTATCTGCGCTTTTTTCTGCTCCAGCATGTGCAACAAAGTGAGGTGAATAGGCAAGAAAGTAAAATGGAAAAGCGGGGAAAATTATTTCACGTACATATGCGCATGTGTGTGTGAGTGTGTGCAGCAGCGGAAGCGTCGCTAATTGGCGGAACTGCCGCTCAGCAGCGGCAACAATGGCTGGAAAAAATAAAAAGCTGCAGA
Source organism: Drosophila sechellia (assembly GCF_004382195.2). NCBI lineage: Eukaryota > Metazoa > Arthropoda > Insecta > Diptera > Drosophilidae > Drosophila > Drosophila sechellia. The sequence continues at coordinate 3,243,623 of NC_045951.1, read as the reverse complement.
AATATGTTGAAACCCGGCGATGACGACACCTGAGATGGCTTATTGCCACCACCAGGCCCCGCTTCGCACCGCTCCGCCGGAACTGATCGGATGGGATCGGATCTCGAATCTCCAGTCTCGGATCTCTGATCTCGGATAGATGGCCAGCACTTGCATAACCGGACGGCAAACATGGCCTAATCATCCCATCCGACGCCCAAGTAGCGGTTAGCCAAATTGATTAGGCCGACAGCGTTGACACTTCAAACTTGGACTTTTGCACACATTTCGATTTCGGAAAAGCACCGCGAAATACCGCGAACAAATGACAACGATAAATGGTTGCCGTTTAATTGAGCCGCGATCCAAATGAAAAAGCCGCTTGACCAGCAACCCCCTGGCCTGCCCGCCCACTTCCGCCCCCCGCCCCCTCCTCATCCTCATCCAGACAACGACGATTATTGGCCTTGAAAATTTGGTACGCAGAAATGCGCTTAATGCGAAAAATCAATATTGCTAAAAACACAAACATACAAATAAAACCAAAAACGAGCTGACAAGTTGATCGCTCGGCTCAGTAAAACCGGCTTAAACGCGGACTTGTACTAAAACGAAGCAATCAGCGAGCCTAAAACTATACAGCTACACCAAAGCCCACAAATTAAACATAATTTGCTAAAAACTAAGTTAGACGTCCTTAACGTGTTTGAAAACGACGACAAAGAAATTACCAAGGAAATTTAAGGCTGATATCTTTAATTATATGTTCGAATGCATATTTACATTTGCACAAAACGAAAACAGCATTTTGACCGCTTTTATGATAATTGAAAACATAAAAAGTAAATTGAAGAAAGCCCTAGGGGCTTTCAATATTTAATTAAAATACGATTGTGTCAGATCATACACATCATCAAATTGTTTACAATATGTAAGCACTAAAATATTAATATTCAAGATTATATAAAAGCAATTAAACTTAAGGAAATTCCATGATGTACATCGTGTAATAGCACTATTATAAATATTATTATACCCATTTCAATTACAAATCTAAATTTCGATAAATGTTTAAATTGAACTTAAGCCCATCTTCAAAGCTGATACAGAGTGGCACCATTAATGATGCGATTACTTTCCTACCGAAAACACATAACATTTGAATCCAATTGATATATGTCTGACAAAATAATTAAGTTAAGCAATAAAAAGCCTGAAAGCTTATGACCATATTTTTATGGCTTATTTTTTGTTTACACCAACTTATTAGTTTAAGGAAACTGTTCGGACTCAAACGATAAATAATGAATTTATAGATCTATTAAATTGGAAATACCGCTTGGCATGGAGAGGAAATTAAATTTCAATGCTCAAGTTTAAAGAAAGTCACGTGACAACTCGTTTGGCAGTGGGAAAATATAAGCCAATTAATTACTGCATCTTAATTTCTTGTTTGGGTAAGCAACCATATTTCAATGGACATTGGATACTTGTAAAAAATACCAATTAAATGAGAAACATTTATAATGAATGGATCAGGTTTTTATCGCACCAACAGCTTGCAAAGAACATTGAACATTATGGCATTAGCAGAGAAACCTTCCGTGGCAGCCGCAATGAATGAAGACTCAATGAATAGAGTCTTTAACTAAATCCCATTGTTAACCCTACAAAATATGCGTTCAGGAAGTAGCGGTGGGCAGCTGGAAAGCGGCCTCAAAAGGTCGCACGAAACTAATAATTAATTAAAATTCCATTAAACGCGGCGAGATGCCGCCAAGAAGCATTGATCGATCACACAATGCCAATTCAGTGATTTAAATGCCATCAGCAGCTGCCAGAAAAGAAAGATCGATCGGCTACCGATTGCACATACAGATGTACCTGTGCTTGACCACCAAGTATGGGTCTTTCGATCCGAAGACGATGTCCATCCGTCATTAACATATCAGCTTTTGTGCTTCGCCAGAAATAACAATCGTTACAAGGGCATAACCGCCATCACCACCGGCTGGCTGATGATGCCGATGAAATATCTCGGTTATCTGGGCAGATACCCAGCGTCGAGTTTAAGCTGATATTTTTAGATTCGCCACGGTAACATCTCATTGAAGTTGCCCTTCCTCACTTCATAGATCTGACAACCCTCGACCAGCCAAAGATCGCAACTCATCCAATTTGTAGTGCGAATTCGCCCTCTGGCTGCCTTTGAAGTGCGGATTAGGCCTGCATCCCAGAAAGATACAAGACCACGAAAACCATCAAAATCATTAGACATTGATGTTGCCACGGAAACCAACTATTTCCAAAGGCTGCAGCATTTTATATTTTTATTTATTTCGCAATCTTGTATTAAATCTTAAGCCTTAAACTTGCCGGACTTGTTGGCTCTTTTGCAAGAAGAGGTGTGATATTGAGATCAAAATTTGTTCGTGAGCGCGGGGAACTTTTAAGCCTGCCATCGATTCTTGTTAACATTAGTCACAGGCTATTTATAAAACAAAACAACGACATAAGTGGCTAAGAGGCTTAACATCTATCAAGAAAACTTGTGAAAATAATTAAGCTAATCTAGTTTCTAATATACTAATTCGGATTAGGAATATCGGAAGTATTTGCAGAGTAGAAAAAAGCCTGCCTGTTTTTAAGATTGATCTTTTTTTGGTACCCCAATTTATTTTCATTTTCTCGAATAACAAGTTCCATTGCTCTGCACATTTTAGCACCAAATTTATGATCCATAAAGGCACTGTGACGCAAACGGTAAATCCATAATTTAAAAGAATTAGTTAACATAAATTGAATAATTTATCTTATTCTGTGCGGTTATATATAACACTGTCGTCTGCCGAAAAATGAATGTGTTCTGGAAACAACTTCACTTGGCATTTGATCGCGATTGGCCAATGGGTGGCCAATCGATTCTGGTTTGATTTCTCAATTGCGAATGTAAGCCGAACCGGTTGAAGCGAAACCCTTTTGGTCGAGTTCAAGGCTCGCCACGTGTCGTATACGTGATGTGCCGGCACTTGGGCAAATCCAATCCAATCCACACGTTGCATTAAGCACTTTTCACACAATTAAACAGCAGCGGCACTCAGCCATTTAGCCATTCAGCCATTCAGCCAGCGGGCAACATTAACTAACTAACTTGTAATGTGGCAGCAATAAATTTTATGTAAATCGCCGCTTTTTTTGTGTAGTTTAAGTCGCATTGCAGCCACACAAGAAAACGGTACGGAGCTAAACAATGCAAATAAATTACAACTGCGGGTACGGATACTTTGTAAGCTGATGTGCAATTGAATGCAGAGATGTACATACATATATGTTGGCAAAAAATAAGAGATCAAAAAATAAAAACACCCGCCATCGCAGACACAGATACTCGGCAAAAAATGCGCAGATTTTCCAAGAATTCGATGCCTAGCTGCACTTGACAACATTAACACAGTGTTCTTCTTGAATTGTATCAATAAACTAAATAAGAGCCTTTCAAAGAAATTATTCCAAATGTTTAAAACATCTTATTATTTATTTAAGAAGCTAACACTTCCAATTAGGAACTTTAAGCATATGTGTAAAATTGACTGTCTGGATATGCTTGCGATTGCTTGAGGTATTTACTATATATTTCTTTGAGTGTAAAATAAGCGGGTGGCTGCTGTGACTCTCAATCTCAATGCACTCTCAGCTGCTGCGGCAGTTGCATTTAACCTGCAGCAGCAACAACAATCGCAGGCAACAAGTTATTTTTGTCCAAGTCATCGATTGCATGCCAGCTTTTGGCTTCGTCTTGGCTATGAACGGAAAATGCAAGTGACTCCATCGGATTGTTTTTATACAATTTACGAAAGAATTTATACATTCCTACACCTAACGCGAAAAAATAAAGGCAAACCGAAACCAGCTATACAAAACAGAACTTGCTAATTGAAAAAAATGCTTGGAAATTATCAAAATTTAATTTTGCATAATATTAACACTAATTAGTGCTATCGCATATCAAGTTTATTTTAGCCATAAGGTCAAACTATCAAATTTCCCAAAATGGTTTAATAAAATCATCTAAAATATTGGTTAGCGTTCCAATTAGCATAAAAGTAGTTGAGATATGGATGGGTATGACAATTAGTTTATGATAATGGTAGATTCACCCAGTTTAGAGAACTTTTAGAGCCCCTTTTTGGCCATTTTGTTAGACGATAAAAAAAGAAAAATATATATATATTGTTCCGCCTTAGCCTTCTTAGTGTTTTATTTATTGATCAAGATTGTTTTGACATGCAAACATAAATGCTAGCAAATAATTAAAATAAACGAATGCGATAATTTATCACCATTTTTCAATTCTGTTTTTAATGGTTAGCTTTAAATTTGAAAAATATATTTAAAAAAACTCTCCCCGGTGTCTAAACTAAGATCATGCGATTTCTCTAAGATATCCCGCTGAGCAACTCGTTTACTTGTTCTTTTGCATATTCATGCGACACATGCGATGGCTATTCACCGCACCATTGTTATTTGAATGGCAAAGTTTAAGGTATTAGCCCGAACTAAGAAATCCACTCGAACGCCTCGTAATGATCGCCGCTTACGCAAAGTGCTCCGATTTGTGACAGATTTTGGTGTTTTGGTAGGCATTGAATTATGCTAATGGCGCCGATAGCGATATATCATTATGTGCGTGGCCCGCAGATCGTTATGTAAGTTTTGTTTGTTTGCCAGTTCGAATTCGGAGCACACACACGCATTATATAATGGGGGTTTTGCAGGCTGCACTTTGCCGAGGGCCTACCTTGATTTAGAGGTTGCACTGCGGCTGAGTATCCAAATATCCGAAATTCGAACTAAATCCGCATTAAATCCGAGAAATCCCAAGTCACTGAGGCACTGCAAACGACTTTCTTGCCAATTTTCGAGGCTGGCGCTTAATTATTTTTGAAAACGCATTTGCGTAAGATTTTCTTGGTGGGCATGCGTATATACAGAGATATTTAAATTTGGCGTTGATACTTTATGTAATGAACACTGGAAAAACTATTGCTATTACGATGGCGGATTGCTATGGCTATTTCACCAGCCAGAAAACGGCAACAAAATATATTTTATATATATATTTATATATATGTATATATAAATATAGCTCTTTCTTCACACGCACACACACTCAAAGTCGCGGCACAGCTCAAATCGAATCGCGTATCCGTCGGATGCAAAGATACAAAGCCAAAGCTAAAAGACAAAGCAACAACCGTTCGCTCAAGCGCCCGTTGAACGAATAAAACGGCCCAAAGACTTGGCCCAAACACTTGACTTGGTCCGCAAAAAAGGCAGCGCCAAAACAAAGCCAAACAAAGCCAGCAAAGTCAGAAGAAACTGCGCAAAGACAGGCGCGAAATGAAAAGTGTTTCGTTTGGAATTGTCTTTACTTGTTTGCCGTGTCTTTTTGGCCAATGCATTTGTGTTGGCCTCGCTAGCTTACGGTGTGTGTTTTATTGGTCTGGAGACGTGAAAACGTTTGCAAAGTCGGCGCTCAACTGGTTCGCAGGCCGCCGCTCAAATTGGTTTTATACGCGGATCGCATCGCATCGGAATGGATTGAATCGCTCTCGTGTTGAGCGCACTTGTATCTCAGAGATACATCCGCTGCATTCGCAATGGCCAAAAGAGATGGCCATTGAGGTAGGTTTACTTAGCTGCAGACTCCGCCAAGTGTGGTGGACTCGCTGGTTTCGGCAGTTTGGTGGTGCCAACTGGTTCCATTTCGGAGAATAAAGCTCCAGCTGCCAGTTGATTATTGGAGTATTCAAAATGTAGGCTCTTCATCTCGAATTTCATGGCTAGGCGAATGGACGAATACTGATTAGCCAGTTCCAACTGCCGAATGTGTGACGCTTTCAATTACCAGTTCTGGATGGAGCTCTCTTTCTATCACCCCTTATATGTACACTATCTTTGGGTATATCTGTTTTCCTAAAAATGAAGCTATTAAATTTCTTCTATACCCATTCAAAATAGTTGTGTATCAAGCCTGTTCTCAAATCGATTTGATTTTAATGGTTATCAAATATCAAAAAGTCATATAATTCCCATTGCAGATTTTTAGGTGATAAACTTAAGTGTATTCTAGGTCTTGAGTTGTCCGCCCAGCTGTCCTTCCTTTCTCGTTTTTAATTAGCATAATTAAAATAAAATAAAGGCGAGCAATGGCCAACACCACAAAACCAACCACCAAAAAAAAAAAAAATTAAATTAGCATGAGAACAACTTTTAGTTTTATTCATTTCTCTTTTTAAGTAATTCGGTATGATTTTGTTGTTGGTTTCATTTGGGTATCTTCTGTGTGAGCGTCTCTGTTTTTGGATATTTGTGGTTTTGTTACTTGGCTATGCGGCCAACTGCTAACTTTGCGTCAAGTTCATCAAACACGTCTGATTAGGAGCCCGCCCGCCTCAAGTGGTAACTGGTTGAGTTACCAGCCCCCGAGTATCTGGGGGTTTTTGGCCAAGTCAGAGACTCTGGTCATTTGAATGCCAAAGGCATCGCACACTGCTCTTTTCACATTTGCCGTTGGTCTTTCGGCTCTAAAAGGCAATTTATGATGAGCGCGAACAACGAATTTATGACCGGCGGTGGATCCACAGCCGACACGGAATCAGACACCGACCCACCGGCCGTTTGATGCGAAACTGCCTGGGCTTAAATGTCAAACTAATTTAGCCAAGACACTCCATTAAAACTGGATTAATTAAAGGCGCAACGGCAGCTGCGGTCAAATTGAAGCTATTGATTGTGATCAGTTCGGAAGATATAAACATATCTTCCCGATCCACACAATGCAAAGGCTTCGAAGAGCCCAAGTCACTGACTGGATGACTGATTGATTAGCTAATTAAATGACTTATTGAGCACCCACTTGATGGACTATCAGCCAGATATATACAAAGATACATATACATATTGGCTGATGGAGCGAGATTAATGTGACGGGATTGGCAGGTCTGGGATTTTTATTGTAGTTCAAGGGCAAGAGACCCGATAAAGTTTAATGAAGAAGTTAAGTTGATACCGTACAATGTATTTTTAATACTACAATTTAAGTATCCATTAGTGAGCGATCGCCCTAAATTGTTCAAGTGTGAATCATGAATTAAGAACTCGCCTTACTTTATGGTCTTTTAAAGATATGCCTCAGAAAATAGTATCTTAACAACACACATTAACTGGGGGAGCAAGGTATCTTTATGAGTGTTTATTTGAATGACCAAATACCGAAGAGATCTAATAATAGACTATATAGACTAGCTGATTGATTATCTTATTGGCGCCCGGACATTTGTCATTCTATTGGCGTCGGTAGAGTCTCAAGTGGCTGGTAATTAGCTGACTTTGCTTATGTAATTACTTCAAATATTTTAATAACAAGTGGCAACTAGCAGGGCGTATGCGCAATGTCGTATCTCTTACCGGCTGCACTTGGTCAATTAAGTCGAGTGCTCCACAAGTTGCCTCATTTCCAATATGCGATCGCCAGTGGAACCCGAAAAGGAAACGAAAGGTGTTGACCTTGTCAGCTCGGGCCAACACGCACCGCGTTCGGACCAAAAGACACATGGCTGGTCTTACCCGGTTTGCCTTCCCCCAAAGAAAACAAAAGATAATGCAAATATGTGTGAAAACCCTTCTGAAGATCAGAAGCCGGTCTTAGGTTGGCTGAAAAAGTGAAAGTTAAGCCATGCTTAAGTCGTCCCTAAATCATTCCAAGTTCAAGGTTGCACTTGGTCACTGGTATTTAAGCATTTTCACATTCAAAATTGATATACCCACAGATGCATACATATACCATTTGTGGCCAGTATATACATACATATCCATACATATATATTAGCGCTAATTTCTTGACATTTACCGCTTTCATTCAGGGGTATTTTGTTGTTGCCACACTTGATCACCAAAAATGATGTCCATAATTACGCCGATGTTTATCGATTTTTAAGTTGTATACCCCAACACAGTTTGCTCGTTTTTGTGTTTTTTGTGGAGCGGATTATACAACAAATATTTAACACCTTGCAGACAATGGAAGTTGGGTTTTTATCGCTGTTGGATTACTGGCCGACTCGCATTTGAATTGCTTTTCAAATCCACTCGGTAAATTAAATCGTGTAGATTCCATTCGACGGGTAATAACCCGTCCAATGTTGAAAGTCAATAAAATATCAAGTTTTATTTTATATTTCGTGCGCATGTGTGTGTTTTTATTCGCCTTTTAGCTGCCAAGCAGCCCAAAAGTTTGCATTCAAAGCACTCGCAGCAACTGCATGTTATTATCTAGAGCATGAAATCCGACTGACCGCCTCACTGGAAACCAACTGGACTGAACTGAGCCGGACAAGTGGCTGGTGGCCAAGAGATTGCTAGCACCCCAGAATCCATCACATAGTAATCCCCGCAAGACGGATTTCGAGTGTTCTGCGCTCGTTTAAGGGGGCATTTTCATCACAGGGTATTTATAATTAACTATAAGTCATTGGCTGATATTAAAGTTCCATTGAATGTTATCCATGATTACTTGCATAAGCCATCAGATTAATTATTTGTCTTAAGAGTATGCAATTTGTGAAACAACTACCCAAATAAATGAGTAGTAACTAGTTTATTCGTGACATGATTTTGTCAGTGACAAAAAATGGCCCAATTTAATTACATATCCCATTCACCGCCACTCCACCCACAACAATCCGTTGAGCTACTTCCCCTTCTCCCAGGCTCGAAAACCGCCCAAATGATTCTGTCTGCACTTGCCCAATCATCTCCGTTTCAGCAACTAATCTGTCTGCAGAGTATTGCAATTTACCTAAGCAGCTCGAAGCTACAGGAAAAAAGCGGCGCAGAAGCCAATGAAGTCAATTACTCAATTCCCCCCCATTTTCTTGGGTACCTTGGCTGGTGGCGAACAATTGCCGCTCAAAGTTGAAGTTGAATTGGCGCTGACTGCAACCGAGTCCGCCCTCTTGGCTACTGCGCGCCACTCGGATTCCGATTCAGACTAATTTTCTTGGCTTCGAGAAGAGCACACACACACACTCGTGTGTGCAATGTGTGTGGTGCAGTTGGTCGGGCAAACAGAGTGGCGAATTTGGCCGTTTTAAAGCGAATATCGTGAAAATTGTTCCACTTCAGCAGGTGCCAGCTATTCACAAGGAAATTTACGTCTACAAAAAAATGCTTTTAGCATTAGCATTTAGATTACGAAATTCTACTTAGTTAGCAACTACCAATAGTTTCAATTAAAGTTTATAATAGATTTCCATGCTCTTCAACCAAAAGGAATCAAAATAATCCTATGTACAATAGTTCTAACCAGCCATTCAATACAAAAAGAAATAATTAATTTGTAATATTTAAAGGCAAAATAACTGCCCATTTGTCTAAACTCACAACTGAAAAGAAATAATATCATATTGTGTGCAAAAAATCCGCTAGTTTTCGATACAATTACGGTAACTTATATGCAAATTTTACCAACCACATTTTGGTTAACAATAGTGGCCATCACTGATCGGCGGATCACGTGCAGACGGCCTCAGCGGGCGGGAGAGGGGATGGATGAAGGGTGAGCGACTGGGGCGACTGTCGTCGGGCGGTCGCGTTCGTTTCTTAAGTCATTCGTTTTGCCTGACACTAAACTGTTGCACTAAAGTGTTGAGTTTGTTTTGCTGGTTTGCTGGCTGCTCTGGCTTGTTTGTTGTTGTTTGGCGCTTGTCGATTTTACAGCCAAGTTTGTTTTGGGCTTTGTGTATGTTTTTATATATATACATTTGGCGCTCGTTGTTTTTCTACATTTGCCATGTAGTTGGGTCAGGTTGCAGATTCGAAAGTGTGTCAATTTATTACTGCAATGAATTGGTAACGCTGTTGATGCTGTTTGTAGCTGCTGGCAGGGCTTTTGCTTAAATTTAATTAACTGCAATCATTTGTTTTGCCTGTTCACTGGTCGCGGTGGGCGTGTCACTCAATTAACTCTGACAAATTCGAAAACATTCCGCGGAAGAAGCTGGCTTAGGAGATGGGGGAAGGTCATTCCCCGCGGCCAATGGACCAGGAACGGACCCATCAGCTGGATGTGGGTTAAATGTTAGCCCATGTACTCGGGCTAGACCCATGATGATGAGCCTCACATTGCACATTGCATAAGCCGCGTGCGCAGCCGGCAGCTGGAAAATAGTAAAATCACACTCAACAATATTTCTTCTTGTTCATTAAAGAATTTCACAACATTAATTTGTTGTGACCATTGAGAAAAATAAAAAGTCGCATATGTTTTTAGAATCTAAAAGGTATAATCATCCATATTGCTTTAAAGGCTTAAAAATTTCTGGAAAATTGAGTTTCTATATAGGGCTTTACAAATTTATCCCTTACTAAATTGCATTCACTGAAAAGTATTACATTTTAATGGAACTTGTATAGTAACTTTTATCCTTTTTACTCTCTGAATTTTTTTTACTGTGCACAGACAAAAGCAAATGGTAGAGTGCAGGCCATAAATACGGCACGGCAGAGTGCTCAAGTGCCATGTAAAAGCCATTAGGGAAGACATGAACGATGCTGCGCTGCAATCCGTTTTCCTTCGGTTAATGTCTTCGATTTCAACTCGGATTTTATGTGTGAGAAATCCACCGAAATGGTAGACTGTCTGTCTGATACGCATTTTCGGTAATTCCGAACGTGTTTTATGTGCAGCCTGTGCAGATAAACCAAGGCAACAGAAGCCAATGAATTGCCAATGTGGGAGTTAACTCAACTTCCAGTTCGCAAACGACCCATTGAAGTTCCACAAATGAAGAGCCATCTGCAGAAGCTTCATGAAAGAATAAGTAGAAGCACAGTTGGCCTTGAGAAGCTTTAAAGCTTTTTCTTGGACCAACATACATACTTATCGAATTTAAGATTTAAAACCTATTTCAATCAGACCATACATGTTTTAAAACTAAATTTGTTCAATATTCAAAAACTATTTTGTGGGTCAAAAAATATTTTATTTTAATGTTAATATAATTATAGTTAAATATAGAATTTTGAAAATTATTACAACTTATATATTATTATTTATTTAAGAAAGTGTATCTTTCCCACGCTATAGTTTATTTGTATATGTAAAGTATTTTACATATACCTTACTTAACCTTACTTTACTTAAAGCAGTTCGATAAATGATCGTGTATGAAAGTTTCCTAGAAAAGCTTTTTAAGCTTTTACAAGCAGTGCAACCGTTGTATATGTATAAAATTTAAAAATATTTTCAATTTCGGGTGCATCATCGAAATACCTTATGCGGCTTTGGAAATTCTATTCGCATCGTTTTCGTTTCGATGTCGTAGCAACTTGATATCCTATTTTTATGAATAATACATGTAAGAGTTTTATTACAGTTAACAATTAAAAATCACACGGTTATTACAACGTTTAGGTTTTCCTTTAACAACTTTCGGCATTGCTCCACACTTGCTGTGTTGCTATCTCTGGTGAATTCCACACACCGATTCCCGCCTTTTCTGTTCCCTCTTGTCTCTGTCCTTTTATTCTGCTGTCGCTAAACAATCTTCCCAAATCTTAATAAATATCATCGTGGATGGACTCCACCACATAGAATTCTCATGACGACGCAGATGGGTTTTCCTGCCATTCATGTATTGGAAAATTACCAGCTGTTTTGGAGACTGGCGCCTCCGAATGCGATAATAAACTGAAATCCAATCCGCTTTGTGTGGCCAGCAAAACCCGAGAACAAAGTAAAATCAACAAATCCAAGTCGCCAAACCGACTCGCAATAATCGCTCGATGAGTCCCATGAAAACGCACACTCATCAAAAATCAGAGAAACGCCTTTTTATTCAAGTATACATTAATGGTTTATTAACTAATAAATAACGCAGGCCAGGCGAAAATAGGCAAACCAGATGGGGGAATCCAAAATTAAACCAGCTGAAAGGGGGAGATGGTAGGTGGAAAGTAATATTGATTGGCGATCGCTGGAGGGTCAGTGCTTATCAGGCAGTCGCCTCTTCTCCACCTTTCTCGATCTCCAAAACTGTAATCGATTCCGTTTTCGCTGATTGTTCACCTTGGTACACCTAACCTCTTATAGGCTATGTCTGATCGGCTTTCGAATGCACAGACAAAGCCTAGTAGAGGCTAGATTTAAAAGGAAACTTTATTTTAAGAACGGTGAGATTTGGATAGTGTCAGCTTTTCTTTCGTTTTACTTGTACATTTTTTTTGCGAATTTTTTACGATAAAAGCAAAGCATTTGTGCCACTTTCTTTGCAGTGCTCGGAATCTGGATTTTTTCGTTTGCCGTCTTAATTTATGAACTTGTTGCCGCCGTTTCGCATTTCGTGTTTTGCGTACTGTTCATGTTTGATCTGCTGCCCGTTTTCGGATTTTTCTTTAATATAAAACTGCCACGTCTTTCACTCGCGACTTTCACTTTTGGGGCTCGTCAAGAGCCGAATTAATTGCAAGCCAGTCGAAAACTGATCAGCGGGCGATTGTCGAGCGCCCAAATGGAACGAGTGCCGCCTCGCAACTGATTGCGCTGCGTATATATAGAAACTCGTAGAGCCAATGTCTGCCAGAGTGCGAGAGCACGCCCTCGGCCAGCAACAACATAACATACACGATTATGGTTTGTGCATTTAAAGTTCAAGTTCAAAGCGAGACGGCAAGAATGCGAATTAGAATTGCTAGAATAGCGCAGAGAATCGAGAGCGGGGCGCGAAAAATTGAGAATGGAGAGACAAATGGCCAAGTGCACGTACACCGCCAAATAGAAGAGATCGCTATCTACACTCGATCAATCTCGATTTTAATGGATTGGGAAAACCCTGGAGTTTTTCTATATATATTAGATCTTTTCTTTCTAATTTTAATTTTATTTTTCTAAACATTTCTGGCTTTGAAGTACAACTGGAAAAATTAACCTCGATGTCAACTAAGCTATCTTAAAATTATTATATCAATCGATCTAGATTTCTATAGAGTTTGAAGAGTAATATAAGCTATCTGTGTTTCGTATTACTTTCATTGCATTCTCATTAAGTATCACAGATTTTCCAGTGTAGTGCTTTCTATTTCGGACCGGCCTTTGCTCTCTTTCCTTCTCTCCGATTCTTCTCACTCTCCGAATGTGTGAATAGAAAAAACTAGTGCTAGTTTCGCTGCTCTTTTTGTTGTGTTTGTAGTTTGGGAGGCAAAAAGTAATCCATGTCAGTAGAACACTTTCGATTTTAATTTTTTGTTCGCTTTTGCGGGCGCGTCGCGTTTCTTTTTTTTCACACTTTTTCTGCGCTAATTGCTTGATACTATTTTTCATCGTGCTGTTGTAGATTTTAGTCGTACGTTTAATGGCCAAACTTTCACTTTGCAAGTCAGAATTGTGAATTTCACTAGAACTTTTTGGTATTGAGATTATTTATTTTATGGGTCCTTGGCTATTTCTTATTTATTTATTTTTTTTTTTGCTGCTGCCAACCGATCTTGACACTTGCACAGTTTTGGTTTTAATAAACCCGAGTACGAAGTGATTTTATGCTTTTATACTCTCGCCAGCGCAGTCGGCAGCGCAGTCAGCGTCAATGGCGGCCATTGCGTGCATATATATGTATGCATATACACATATATATATATATGTACAAGTACATACACATATGTGCGTGAGTGTGTGTGCGATCGCTTCATTTTATTATTTTGTTTGACTTTTTAATATGCGAGAAAAGTACGAAAAGTAAAGCGAACGGAACGAACGGCGACGGAATGAGCAGTTTGCATCGCCCGATCGCCGCTTTATATATTTGCCTGATCCGTCGCCGCACACGCACACACTCTCGCAGCCGCGAATATGAGTTACTTTCGGTTCGAGCATCGTTCTTTTGGGGCAGCGGCAGCATTGCTGCTTCTGCTCGTATGCACTCCTTGTTTTTTGTCTGTTTTGGCGACCCACTCACACACACACGCTCGCCTGGGGGGCTCTTCCTGCAGCCTGTCCCGCCCACTCCAGCCCCCTTCTTCACACACAGGCACGCACACTCACGCAGATCCCCTCTTTCCACAATGGCGGTCAAGATTGTGGGATCTTACGCATTAGGTTGCTTTTTTATTATATACCTTTGGGAATGACGAAATATGTTATGAATCTTAAAATATTTTTAAAAATCATAAATATGCTAACTGACTCAATTAGTGATCAAAGTTTCTAAGATCTCCAAAAAGGGTGCAACAATTTATTTTTCAAAATATTATTGCAGTATATTTTGCAGTTACACCATTTTTGGTGTTTTGATGTTACTTTTTACAAGCGCCACTAGTATTGCGACCGCCATTGTAAGCCCCCAGACGCGTCGCTGCCACTGCCTCTTTCTCTCCAGGCCGAGTTTTTGCCGTTGGGTGTTGTCTGCCTGGTTGTTTCGCATATTTTTCGGCTTGCATTTTTTGCTGGCTACTTTCCTCTCTCCGAGGGCGCAAATTAAGTTCGAGTCATTAAACCGGTCAACTAAACTAGCGTGGCATCCCAAGCTTAAGATCAGTTGGCAAGGGGGTAAACAACAAGAGGTACATCTTGATCACTTGTGGTCACTTAAACGCTTTGTGCAGGGTTCCGAAGTTATTGACCGACTTTAGTGTAATCCGAGCACCACTGACATTCAATGCCTTCTTCTTCTCCTAGGAAATATGGCACCATCTGATAAATGCGCCAGATGAGCGGAAAACATAGCTGTTCGCACTTGAAGGGATTGGTTTTAAAAATAAAGGATGTGCTGCTAAATCATCGTTATATAATACACACAAGTGCTGGGGTTTTCAATTATTTAAAACCCTTATTACTTACCATAATTAATCGAGTAAACTATGTCACCAGCATTGCACAGCTGCAATTAATCAGTTCATTGATTCTATATATGTATGTATGTATGTATTTATGACATGGCTTTCACTCCGCCTACTTAAGTGCAAGACGATTATTGTTAGGTCCCGAAAAAAAAAGAATTGATAAATTAACTTGAACTCTCTCCACACGCGCAGCCGTTAATTATACGCCATGTATATCAGTCGACGTTCCTGTTTTTTGCGACTTTTGTCGGTTGTCGAGTGCCTTTCGTGCCGTATTTGTTATATTCTTATTCTGGCGAATGCAATGAACTCGGCTTGTTTATTTAAAAATAAAAATACAATTTGCAAAGAAATAAAAAGATCGCAGAACAAAAATCGAATCAACAAACAAAAGGAATTCTTTGTTTATGGCATTGCCAACCTGTGCTCATGTGCAGAGGCGGATAAGGAAAGGCACTTCTAAAAAGGGGTTATGGGATTCATAGCAGACCAATAACAAAAATTATACAAAGATACATAGTTTAAATACTTACTCTTAGAATAGAACAGTTAGAACTCACTGGAAACTCTCATAAGGTGCAGATACATATGTATATTTTGCTGAAGAATTCGCGATTCGCGAAACCCCCGTTAGAATCCACCCCTGATCCTTAGGGAGTGCGAGTGCAAGGCCCGATTGCTATCTCTGTTACACACGCCTACCTAGTTGCTCACCAATTGGGGCGCAAATTGCAATTTCGGGTTGTTTTGGCTTTCGGATGGCGATTTTAGAGAGCCGGGTTCATTGACATCGTGTAGATTTTGTTTATCAGTCGAAATACTTTGCTAACAAATTGCAGTCAATGACATTAGCCGCACAAAAAAGCGCACAAACATGCAGGGCGGATGTGGCAATCGCTCCGTCTCTTTCCTTTGCGTGGGGGGAGGGGGGTAGAGTGAGAGGAAAGGAGGGCGCAGGAGGAGCAACCGAGATGGCGAACAGGTCACGCAAGCGTACAACAGTTTATTCATCTCGCATCTCGCCAAAATGCGCAGCAGCGGAATCGACAAACTTTCCGAAGCCCCATCGATAAAGTGGAGATAGAAGACTGTCTTCTGCACACTTGTGCAAATCTCCGGGAACAAGAACAAGACCATGGCGATCAAAAACAATGGCACTTTGAGAAAAATCGTGCTAATAATATGATTAAGAATTTCTGTGGTTAAGATACTACTACTATAGAGGTAAATTCTGTTACTATTCTAATTTTAAAGTTTAAGGATTGAAGTAGCAGAAAAATAGGTTAATCTTTTAATTAGGTTACGGTCGCCCTATAATTGTATAATCCATTGTTAGACTACGATCCGATTTCTTTCCGTGATCTTCACTTTTTCGGGTTCTGTTTGTCCGGAAAAAGACGACTGCGGGGGGAGTACGAAATGGGGGCGCTGGGGGAGTGCCACTGCAAAATTGTTTAATTATAAGAAGTAAAAAACGAATCGCGCTGCTCGAGTGAGAGCGAGCGAGAGAGCGAGAGCGAGAGCTGCCGAGATGCAGATGCAGAGCGAGCGAGTGAGGGACAGAGATAAAGTTTTTGTTGAAGGACACACACGGTCTTTAAAAGTGAGTAATGCACTGGAGGTTGTTGACTCTATTTGCATCCCGCTCGCTCTGCCTGTTGCCATCGTCGCCTTCGCCTTGTGTATTTTTTATTTATTTCTTTTTTTTTAACTTTTTTTTATTTATTTTTATACTTATTTTGCACTGTCCACTGGGCTCGTCGTTGTTGTTTTGGTTTGCGCTGCTGCTGCCGATATTGTATTCAGTATTTGTATCTGTGTGTGGAGAATCTTTTGTTGTGCGTTTTTATTTTTCGGCATTGCAAGTGTGTGTGCGTGCGTGTGTGTGTGTTGTACAAAGTCAAAGTGATTAAACTTTATGCGCAATTTATTTTGCATTCACCACAACAGCAACAGCAACAACAACAGCGGCTAAGCCAAAAAAAAGCAGGCACAAAATTATTGTTTAATGCTAATTTAACACACGTCAAGTGCTGGCAGCCAAAAAACGTGGCTAACAAAATCGCGTTTACAGGTTCCGACAATCGCGAAGTGAGATAAGCGTTGTGATAACCATACACCGCGCCGAAAATGTGGCGCCCACTTGCCGCTAATTTCACCCATAAACTTGGCACCTTTAATTTGCAATTAAAAATATAAAAAGGGTACAAAGTTCTAAGAGAAGAATATGTGTTTTAAACAGGGTATTGACTTTGGTTCATTCATTAGTAAGTTATTTTGTATGATTGAAAGGGAAATTAAGAACAGGAACTACATTCATAGCACTAAGTTAATGGCCCCAACTGTTTTAGTCGCGGTTCGGGAAATAGAAATGGCAAAAATGTAGTCACAACCGCCTTGCAACATGACAAAAGCCATTGGAATTTGTGCATATTTTCCGGTCTGATTGACTCGGCGACTGTACGAATGTCGCACGTCGAGGAGAACAGCACATGTGCCTGGATGCGGGTGCTAAGCACTGCTCCTCGTCCGACTCAGAAGTTAATTTCACCCTTCTGTTTGACGGCGTGTTTTTTATCCAGAATTGGGGAACTGCAGTTGTGGCAGCCGCACAACATGCGGCTAAATGTTGACACCCAGCAGACGCCACAGTCACCGCAAAAACGCAAAAACGCAAGCCTCGGGACCTCTGCTCCTCTCAGACGAGGAAGGAACCTAATGAGTGGGATGATCCATCCATTGGGGTGGACCTTGTCATGGAAGATTCCATTTACTTTACAATTAATTTGGGTGCTTCTATATTAAATGAAAGTTTCCATAAGTAAGCAATAAAATATACCCAATTCATTAGTAAGAAACATAGCCCCCTGACATTTTTTAAGCTTAGTTTTAATCGAATTATAATGATAATAAATAAATAATTTCAAAATGAAAGTCCATCGTTATATTTAATTAAAATTAACTTCGTTAGCACTCCATCCCAATCGCGTGCAGGCCAGGTCCAGATGGGCACAATATGTTGCTGCTCCTTCTCCTTCTGGATGACGCCGCTGGCTTCATGGCCACAGTTGCAGTTGCAGCACTCTTTATTATTTCTCCCAGGTCCGGCTGATCTGGCTGCCTCCTCTGCTGTTAATCGTCTTGACGGCGCAGTCATATTGTGCGTGCTGCTCCCAAGGCCAGTGCCATATTTTACACGAGTGACATCGCCGGGCGAACTTCCGCCAGTGCTGTGGCTGCTCCTCATATAGCATATATAGCATACATAGCATATATACCCCGAGCCCGATCCCGATCCCGATCCTCGTCTTTGTGCGTCAGCGCTGGCACTGCATTTCACGGCTGTTTATATCGCTACTCCCCCCACACACACACACACGCACATCCCGATCGTTTAACACCCACTGCAAGTGGAACTGCAAGTTCCTTGAATATCCACACGGCCAGAAAATTATATGGTATCGGCAATGGCTTGATTAATAACATCCAAACAGGAAGAAAATTATATACGTCGCAGCGAAATTGATTAATGGCATTCTTAACCCCACTTCGCATGCGCTGCTCCCCATGACGTATACGCAATATTTGGGGCATAAACGATACGATATAAACCAACTAGATTGTAGTACATAACTATTTTATATATCTATAACTTTTAAGTACCTAAATAATGAGGAAAATTGCTGACTAATCGTGAAAGAAGATTTCATTGTTCCATTTTTATCTATGAGATTTATTCAGGAACACATTATAGAGTTTTATGATGATGATCATTGCTTTTATAGCATTATTATGGTAGGCAACACCCTCGACTTTCCCCAAACTTTTTTTCCAGTGTGCAATCAATCAGGTAGCAATCGACTCCGACTCTGTTGTCAAGGAGTGGGGCTCATTCAATAATCAAACTCCCTACAATAATTGTCTCTCGTTTTACCATTTCTGTTACTACTTATTGAAATTTTAGTATCATTGTTTTTCCTACTCTTATCTATTACAATTAATTTTTTCTTAAAATCATGCGATGCAGCTCAAAAGTGATTTCCTTATTATTTAGTAAGTAGAACCAACGCACCACTTCCAATATTCATTACCAATCCACCTAACGCATCCATGCAGCGTTTTTGGATTGGCCACAATGGGTCTGGTGATGGGCATCACCTGTGTGGTGATTCCCCGATTGTGGTTCTTTCTAGAGAGGGCTTATAGGGTTTTCATGGAGTACACTCCCATCATTTACCAAAGTGAGGATCGCCTGTCGCCCGTTTCCAAAAGCCGACTAAGTCTCGTGGCCAGGAAAACACTTGTCCTGGACATGGATAACACCATGATCACGTCGTGGTTTATAAAAAGCGGCAAGAAACCGGAGAATAAACCGAGAATTGCGCACGACTTTAAGTTCTACTTGGGGGCCTATGGAGCCACCATCTATGTCTACAAGCGCCCCTATTTGGATCACTTCCTCGATCGCGTATCCAAGTGGTACGACCTGACTGTCTTCACATCCGGAGCCGAGATATATGCCTCTCCGATTCTCGACTTCCTGGACAGGGGAAGGGGCATCCTGAAGAGTCGCCTCTATCGGCAGCATTGCATAGAACAGTTTGGAATGTGGTCCAAGTCCGTACTGCAGGCCTGCCCGGATTTGTCCAATGTTGTGCTGCTGGACAACTCCAGCAAGGAGTGCAGTTCAAATGCGGGGAACGCCATTCTCATCAGGTCCTATGAAGTCGGCAGTCGCGACCAGGCCCTCATCAATTTGTTACCTTTTCTGGACGCCCTGCGATTCCTGAAGGATGTGCGACCGATGCTCGAACGTTGCACTCGTTTCAAAAGTTTTGCTCAGTAATATGAAGTTGGTTGTTTGTTTTTTTTTTAGGTTCTATTCAATCGTTTGTTAAATTTTAAAGCACTGAATCACATTGGCTTATCATTTTGCACATTGATCAAAGGTCATTGAGTGCTCGTGATTTTTGAAATTTATTCTTTGAGAGTCATTCAGGCATTTAGAGATCTCCACAAAGCGCAATTTTTGTATGGCTCATGGGTTGTTATGAAACAACAGCATTTGGAATCCTTTGGGTGTAATTTAGATTTATATTTTGCAGCAAAAGTGATTGAGAAATACTCTCTACAGCAAGGTGTAGCAACATCTTCCACTGTCTTCGGTTTAGTCATGCCCCAAGGGTCTGCTTAGTCATGTGCCAGCCAGCATTGGAAAAAGTGGAAGGCCAAGTGATTCACTGAGTAAACGACTTCGGCCAAGGCTGCAGCGATATCAGGCCACAACTCATATTAATCAGAGGCTAGTACAATGTGCTCCACTTTATCGGCCAGCGAGTTGCGACAGTGAAAAATGAGCAAATGTCACAAGGATCATAGGGCTTGGCCCGTTCCACCATCTGCATTTCGATCTGAGTTGAAACTGGGTTTGAAACTGGTTTTGCTCAAAGAAAGCAAAAATAATTAAGTGCTTCGAATGCGGCTTATCCATTACTATTTTTAGTTTTTAAACTAGTGCAAACCAACACACAAGTCCTTCCACAAAAACGCACTATATGGGTTAATGATTAAGTTCGATGTTTTTCCACAGAAATCTTTCAGTTCCCGCACCTTACACTCAAGCAACACTATTTTCACTTGACTTCATACCCTGGAGAGCCACCAATGCGGCTCTGGAGAATCGAATACTTTTCGTGCTAATCCCTAGTCCAGCTCAGCCATTTGGGTGCGGCAATTAAGTCACCATCATCACCACCGGCGAGGAGGATCTTTTTTCAGGGGGAATGGGGGACTTTGGCGGTGAAGGGGCTCGCATTTCCAGCGAAGATCATTATTGTCTCGTCGCGGATGCTGGATACTGGATGCTCGAATCTCGAATCTGGACGGTGGATGGTGGATGCTGAAGAGCAAGACGTCGGCGGCCCCAAAAAAAAAAAGTGAGGCAGCCTCCGCGCGGCGGGGCAAACAAGTTAATGAACCTGCGTCTGGGATCCTTGGGACACTCGAGTGCGGAGTGGAGGCAGCCCGTCCAACTAGTTTGGCCCTGGTTTTTCGGCTTTGGTCTGTTTTGAGGATCGGCCATGGCCGCGACCGTCGCGCCGCGCCGCGCCGCGCTGCGCCGAAATCTGTGGCATGAATTCCCTGGAAATGATCGAAATTTCATTTCATTGCGGTACGGCCATCCGAAATTAAGTTCAACAGCATTCCACCGGTCAGCGACTGTCTGGGTCCGTCTCTTGGCCAAAAACAATATCTTGGTTAGCCGAGCTTAGAAGAAGAGTAGCGCACGGCCTCCTGTACATCAATGGACATCGATTCTTTGGCCAGTTTGCCTTTTCGGGTGCCGTATTTATTATGCATCTGTGTAAATGTATCTCATCGTTGGGTTTCGCAGAAATCGCAGCTCTCAAACGGTGCGTCTGGGTCACCATTTTTCATAGCTCTATAAACATACTAGATTGGGGTCACCACAAACTAAAAATGCTCAATACTTTGAACTAAGTAAGTTGGCAGATGGCAACGGATTAACTTCCTGCCCTGCGACCAAGTTCCTCCATTATCCTTGGGAAAGGAGTCATTGCCCTGCCGGGGCTCACATTACACAATTGCATCGGCGATCCCGATCGGACGGTGCTCAAGTTACACAGAACTCCAGTGGCCTACTTCCACTCGAGTGACCCGCAATGTCCCCGAACAATACCCTTTGTGCCCAGTCCCATGGCGGTCCAGAGAACAGGAGCTGGAGCAGGAGCTGCGTGCAGCAACCCCATTATACCGATCCTGCCCAGCCAGCCAGCCAGCCAGCTAGCCAAAGACAAAGAAACCCATTTTGTCGCATTCAAACAGAAATTAATGTAAAACAAAACCCAATCCCATTCCAATTCCAATCCCATCCAAGAGCTCACTGTTGAGAGGGGAGGGCGGTTGGGGGGAACGCGACCAGCGAGGGCATTTAATTTTATTTTTATAACTGACCTCGAACTTTTGTGCAATGTGATTGAACTGCCTGACGATATCTGTGGGCCCTGCTCTGTCCGGCCCCCGTCGCAGTCCCTTTCCGTCAGCGGGACATGCACTTGGACAAATAATGTAGCATACATAAAAAAAAAACACTTGTAGAAGAGATTAAATTTAGTTTGTTTGCCACCTAAGCGTATACTTAATATTCAATCTACTGGCATATACTAAGCCAGATTAACATATTTACAACTTAAAGTAAGAAGAACTTGTATATATAAATTTTTTTTAAATTATATTATATATATAAAATTATATTATAAAATTATATAAATATTATTTTGCTCAGTGCTGCTGCGATCCGAAGTGCAGCATTTGCATGCAGACTGCATACGGAGCTGTTGATCGCCTCCAACTCCGATTCCGATTTGGAGAGCGATTCAGGGACCGAAACCGAGCCTGGATGCAATCCGCGGTTGACAAACAATATGGAAATTTTACTGAGTGCGCTGAAATAAAAGGGGAAGCGAAAGCGAATCTTAAATGGCAAGAGGCGTTCGTTGGCGAGGGGGCGGTGGGCGCGGGGTCGATAGTTGCAGTCGTCAGCGGGGAACGTTAAATGCATAATAAATGTGCGTTCTAGAGGTTGGGAAATAAAATGCGTGCAGCGACGTTGACGCCTTGCACTTTCAATGACCAAACAGAACGATAAGAAAGGCAGAGATATAATACACTGAGCCAAATTAATACATGTTGTTTGAATACGTGTAAAAACGATTACCAGCAAGCAAAGACAAATGAACTGTCAAATTATTTATTATTCCTTAAAATTGAAATAATTTAGTAATAGTTGTATTTGTATGAAAGTGTGTTCGTTCCTATCTAATCTTTGGTTGAATGCCAAATTTGTAATACTTTTAAATAAAGAAAGGCGGGTGATACCAAATAGTATACATATGTAGGTTCGACAACGAAGTTCTGATTGACTTTGTTTGCCGAAACAATTTGAGAGCGTCAAAGATAATGCGAATAAAATGGAAATGAAGAAATGTGGAAAATACATCCACAAGTTCTTTATCAAAAATTGCTTTGTGGCTTTTGCTTTTGCTGCTGCTGTGCAAATATTTAATACATTTTTTGCGCTCGCCAAAAGCGCAAAACAAAAGAATCCAAAAAAAGAGAAGACGAAGAAGACAATAAATAGAAAGCAGAGGCGTTGGCAGCGAATGCCAGTCAAGCTTTAATTCCCCAAGCAACAACAATATGGGAGCAACAACAAATCAGCAGCAGCGGCAACCGCAAAAAGTGCTTAGCTGACGTCATTTGTCCTTGAATTCGTATATTTGCCGCAAGCCCAAAGCGAAATTCGCAAAATTCAATGCACTCGCCAGCTAAACAAAAAAAAATAAAAGAGCAGATAAGACGACGAAAAGGCGAAATGAGAAGCGGAAAAGAGTAGCCGCATAATGTGAAATTTGCATTGGAATTGCAAAATTCATTCGAAATGTGAATTTCAATGGAA
This sequence comes from Drosophila sechellia, assembly GCF_004382195.2. Lineage (NCBI taxonomy): Eukaryota > Metazoa > Arthropoda > Insecta > Diptera > Drosophilidae > Drosophila > Drosophila sechellia. The sequence continues at coordinate 3,220,270 of NC_045951.1, read as the reverse complement.
AGCCAAAGAACATCACTCATTATTTGTACAATTAAGGTGCATAAGTAACCTTTTTTTTGCATTTTAAACTTTTTAAATTCAAATCAAGGCGCCAAAACCAAAAAGCTGTTCGCCAGTGGTGCCAAGCAATAGTCGAGACGCACTCCCAAGCAAGGGCGCCACTCTGACAGTGTTGAACAGTACCGGCATTAGTGTAGTCAGCAACCATGCGCTTTTAAAAAGCAGTTGATAATTTGCCGTTTTTTAGTCACGTTCACACTGCGAAACACAAATTAAATAAAAAAATAAACACGCGCAGTTTTTAATAATTTTTTACCGAACAGTTTTTCTTTGATGCGTACTCGCTTTGCAGGGTCGAGCAAAAGCGGTGAACGCCAGGTGTGTAATGAGCGCAGCGTGTTCCGCTCCTCCTCTTCTTCTCTCCACTTCTCCGTTTTTATTTTGCCTGTTTTCCGTTGCTGTTCTGGTTTTCTGTTCTTATTTTCTGGTTTTGCGTAAGTTTAAATAAGCTGCAAACTGTGAACATATTACGGAGCACATTAAGGCAGTACGTTAAACGTCCCCCGTAATATCCGGCTTATCGACGCCCATTTATCACCTGCCCTTTGAACCCAAGCGGAATTCAATTCCGGATTGCGATCCGGCCCTGAAATCTCCACGTCTGTTTGCTTATGCCTCTGATATACTAATCTCCGGAGCCCACGCGTATCTGAAGTTGACAGTCGGCCGTCGGTTCCGCGCTCCGCAGCAGTCAGTTTCGTAATTAACTTAACCCGTGTGCTTGTACGTCTTCTTTCCCGCAGAAAAGCGACGTAAATCGATAACACTACCCCCGCCCGCAGAGCAGTCAGCCCACGCAACACACTCCACACCGCACACCATACAGCACACACCATACAAGCCGCAATGGGTCAGACTCTATCGGAACCGGTGACCGCCAAGGAGTCAGCGTACTGCCAAAACGCCGCCTACCGCGTGGGCAGCTCCTGCATGCAGGGGTGGCGCATCAACATGGAGGACTCGCACACCCACATCCTCTCGCTGCCGGACGATCCGGGAGCGGCCTTCTTCGCCGTCTACGACGGGCACGGAGGCGCCACGGTGGCCCAGTACGCCGGCAAGCACCTGCACAAGTACGTTCTCAAGCGGCCGGAGTACAACGACAACATCGAACAGGCGCTGCAGCAGGTGAGTCACGGCAGAGTCACTTTTAGATGGCGGGATTGGCGACATTTTTAGATCGCTGAAGGCAGTTGGAGTACCTATGTATATGTACTCCCCACATGCAGTCTTCTTTCGGCTATGCACGGTATCGATTATGTCCTTAAATGTATGATAATTGGATACTTGGGTATATAAGGGTACCCACTTCTTAAAACCAAAGATTTACATATGTAAATATGTATATGTATGGACAATACGTACCTATTCTGACATGAAGCGACTCATTTCAACAAATAGTTACTCATCTGCATCACAAAGTTTTGTTAAGTTTCATAGACAAAAAAACGAATGATAAGTAATGGGATGAAAACAACTTGTTAAAACCTCTATACTTTTATCTTTATAAGTCTCACGATTATTAAAGTCATATACTTTTTGAAAACACATATAAACAACAGTTAGAAATAAAATGTAATTGCAGGGCTTTCTGGACATCGACTACGTGATGCTACGCAACAAGACATGTGGTGACCAGATGGCCGGCTCGACTGCCGTAGTGGTTCTGGTGAAGGACAACAAGCTGTATTGCGCAAACGCAGGCGACTCGCGCGCCATTGCCTGCGTAAACGGACAACTGGAGGTCCTGTCACTGGACCACAAGCCCAACAACGAGGAGGAGTCGAAGCGGATCATCCAAGGCGGCGGATGGGTTGAGTTCAATCGCGTCAACGGCAATCTTGCGCTTTCCCGCGCCCTCGGGGACTATGTGTTCAAGCAGGAGAACAAAAGACCGGAAGATCAAATCGTCACAGGTGAGAAACAACATCTCCATCCATTATTCTTGTTAAGCATTATCACCTTGTTTCTTGTTCTCCGTGCGCCTATATAGCCTACCCGGACGTGGAGACGCGCAAAATCATGGACGATTGGGAATTCATCGTGCTGGCCTGCGATGGCATTTGGGATGTGATGAGCAATGCGGAAGTGCTTGAGTTCTGTCGCACGCGCATCGGCATGGGCATGTATCCGGAGGAGATCTGCGAGGAGCTGATGAACCACTGCCTGGCACCCGATTGTCAAATGGGCGGCCTCGGCGGCGACAATATGACCGTGGTGCTGGTGTGCCTGCTGCACGACCGTCCCTACAGCGATCTGATAGCCCGCTGCCGGAATGGCAGCCAGGCGACCAATGACAAAGAGGGAGCTGGCGACGCGGCGAAGGATGAAGTCGCCAAGGACGAAGCGGAGGCGGAAACAGATACTGAAACGGAAACGCAAACCAAACCCTGCCAGAAGCAATCCAATTCCGGTCCCATGGACGACGAGGTGAAGATGGCATCGCATCTAAACAAGACGGCAGCGATCGAAAGCCACTATATATACGATTAATTAGGGTTACACAAATACCGCTTAGGTCAACTCTTTATACTTAACAGCGAAAGTGTTCTTGGTTAAGTTTTATATGCACACAACACACCATCGTACGCCACACAGTCCTTACCAAAATGTTTGCTCCGTTAATTAATAATTGTTTTAACTGTAACCCCACGATGCGTGTATATACATATATGCCTTGTCTAACTATTTAATGTATGATTTACTATGCTTTGTGATGCCCGAGCAAAATGGATAAAAAAGAATTGTATTACTCGTTTAGTATTTGTGTACCTAAGCATACTTGTGAAAGTTGTTTGGGACTGATCTTTAAGAAAAAAGTGCAAAGTTTCAAAATTAAAACGAACAAAATGTTTTGTAGTGCCCAAGAAAGTGGAATTTTGTATTTCTTTAAGGGGGAACTAAAGTGTAAGCGATAAATATTATTAGTCATAATTTTGGATGTAGAATCCATGCTAGTAAGATGCACGGATTCTCCAATCCTGTTGCCATGAGTTGAAATATTTTTTGGTGGATCCAAGACGGCTATCAGGAACAGCTGTGGCTCCGGTTGGGCACTAAGTTGGACTGGAGTACATGGCCCCTGTGGGTGTGGTTATCGCTTTATTGTTTTCCTCGGTTATCTACAAAACGGCCGTTCGCTTTATATTTACTAGAGTTTATAATTATATGAGGCCTACAGTGGAATCAAGACTAAAAGTGGCCCGAGTGGGAGCATTGGTCATGAAAAGTTCCGGCCGCATATTTGTTTTCAACTCGCAAGTATAAATTTTATTTAAACTTTTCGCTATTAAGTCGTTACGTAATCAGCAACATCATCATCGTCTAGTCAATCATCGTCTAGTTTTACGTACAAATTGTTTAATTGTTCAATGGTTCAGGCTTAACTATCCTAGCATAGAGAGGAAATGAATTACGCTTTTTGGTTTTTTGGTTGTTTCTCAGTGTTTGTATTTTTTTTTTCGTTTTGTTTTATTATAATATTTTTATTTATATGTTTGCCATCATATTACACATTCAATTATGTATAACTGCTGTTGGTTTCGCTTTCGCTTGCTGCATAGAGGGATATTGTATTTCTTTATAGTTAGTTTATAGTTTAAATCATATGCAATTTTATAAACTTCTTGTTACTTTACAGTTATCAATTTCGGTACAATTACAAATTGATTATATATATATATTTATATATGTATGCATGTACTTCTCTCGTTATTCATATTACATATTCTCATTTTGGTTTTTTTAACAGACAGGTTTTTCTTCTTGTTTTTATGTTCTTCTTGTTCTTGTGTTGTTGTTGTTGTTTTTCTAGTGATAACAATGTGCGTAAGCATTTTAGTTTAGAGTTGTTTGTTTGTTGTTTGCTGTAGTACAAAATCAGTTTGTGAACTAACTAATGCCAAAGCAACAAAATGGAAACCACTCAAAAGTTCTTTCGGAATTACATCGAACGCAAAAGTGTTAGAGCGATTTAGATGGCAGTGCCAAAGAAGGTGATCGCATGAAATCAGGAGGAGATTGCCCCCGGAAATGTAAATGTATAGCTAAGGGTATGTACAGTGGTCTGTTGGGGGGCACATTCTATGGGATTAAATAATACAACGTTTTTGGGTGGTCTAAGAACGAAAACTAAACCATATCGCTATTCTAAGCTAGGTGTCAGTGTGGTTCCGAGTGTCTCGGTTGAGGAGCAGGAGATATATGTATAATAGATGTGCTGGGATTTGGGTGTGGTTTGGTTTGTTCTGGGATGGTGTGGTGGCAATGCGGGAAATACATAGCTCTATGGGCGTGGCATGTCTGCTGAACTTGCAATAGTATTATTTTGTAAATATAACAAGGTGTCATATGCGCTGCTTAAGTATACAAAAATAAATAACTTAAGAACTGAGGTTTACAATTTAACAATTTAATTTAATTTATTGTATTCCTTAAAATTATTCAACATCAACAATGTTTCTTTACTTTCCCTATTCCCTATACTCCCTATATCTCGCCACGGTCCTCTATCGTCCCTCGATCTCAGCGAGCGGATGGGCAGCGTGGTCAAGTGCCCAAGTGTCGGCTGTCTCGTGGCCGAGTGGGAGTTGCAAGCTCGACTGGCTCGGGCCAACCCGCATTCCGTTTATTTGTTTTTGTTTTTTGTCGCACACAATTGATGATTTGTCAATTGCATAATATCACATCTCATTGTCGGAAGCTTGGAGCCGTCGCCCATCGATCCGCTGGCTCCACTCTGGCCACATGCTGTTCCTCATCCATTGATTCACCTAAGGCGCAGTCCGCAGTCCCAGTCGCAGTCCGCCATATTGAGGTTCAACTGTACAGTGTATAAGGGGTGTATGTTCGAAGTGTGTGTGTGGTGTGTGTTTCGTATAATTTTGTGTTGGCAGCCGACAGTGAGTGATGAGCACAACAAAATCATTTAAGAACTTTCCAAAGAAATGTGTGTGAGTGTTGGGGGTTAGTTGGCTTACAGTTTGCTTGGGTCTTTCTCATCGATTTGGAGGGGAAGATACAAACTATAAACTATGAATTATTTAAATATACATTTGTGTGGCGGGTACGAGACGAAACACTGAGCAAGGTATACTATCTGTGTGGTGGCCACCATCCCAGTGAACTATCCGTGCGCTGGACCTGCCCAGGATGCGCATAGACTGGGCGAACTAATGAGTAGGTGTAAGTGGTTTGATAATAAATGATTGATTGATAGATTGCTGTTTATGTCCTAGAGGCAGTTGTGTGTTGTTTGTGATCAGATGCGATTTGATGGGACTTGATGGGCGGATGGTGCCACATGGGTTCTTGGCTCAGTGGTCGGTCTGTACCCTGCTCGTATGTTACATATTAGTTAGTATAGGCACTTAGCATATTCGATTGTTTTCATAGAAACAAAGTATATGTGTATATATATTGATTTTTCAGTTTTCTTATCCTTCTCTTATATTTTCAATTTCATTTTGGTTGGAAGTCTTGCGTTTAGAGTTCATTTTTCATTTCTCATTCGTTTTTGATTTTGGATGAAAGTTTTAGTACTTTTTCTTTTGGGAAAACATGGTTCAGTGTGTTCACAGTGGGTTCATAATCATAAGCATCTAATTAAAGAGAATGATAAACATAATACGCGGGTTTTCTTCGTTTTGGTAGTGAGGTTGTGAATGGTAAAATGAAAATGATGGCTTTCGTTTTGGTGTCGAAGTGAAAGGGCGGAGCAGTTTTGTTCTCAAATCAAAGGAATTGACTAACAAAAGAAGTAATGTTTTTAAGTTTAGTGTGAATATCCATATATGCATATCTAAACTTATTCTTATGCCTAGAATAGTTTGTAGATATCGTGTTGTACGCTCTTAAGTCTACTGATTATTTTTCATTAGTCCCTTGCCAATTGTTGTAATGCTTAGGGAATCAATTTACATGCTTCTTAAATTTGAATAAATTAAGACTCCATAAATCAATTTGTGCGTAAATCGTGAAAAATAAAAAGAGAAACAATAATTAAAATGAATGCACTTTTATGCAAATTTATACCTAAGGTGAGCATCAATAATTTGCGGCGAGATGAAGCTTCTTTTCAAATCGAGAGACAGTAAAACATTGGTAAAGAATTCGTTTTAAATGCCCTTTTTTGTGTCTTCCTTAACCTCATAGAATTTCGTGTGTCTGTGTGTGTTTTAGTTATGGCACCTTTTGTATAGAGTCCTAAGTCGTAAATATAACATTAGATAGTGTTTGTCTTATGAGCTGAGCTGTGTCCACCTACGCTTTGTAAGGATAAAGTTTTTAGTATTTAGCAATGACCGAACTTCTTAATGCATTCCATTTTCGTTCCTTGCTTGTTGAAATAGACGTGTGAAACCATCAAACTGAGAAAATTGCTTTCATGTGGAAACAAATGCAATTTTAAAATGTAAGTCCGTCCCACGATATACGATTTAAGTATAAAAATGAGGGGCATTCACGGGTCGGTGTCTGGGAGAAGATAAGTTTGCCTAGGGTGTGTCTGTGTAAAGGATCCCTTAAGTCGTGAACTAAGTACGAGAATCCCCATAATCAAGTTATATAAAAAAAAACCTCTTGCGCAAACAAGATCATCCGTTAAAATGTTACAAAGATTCAAAACAATCGTATATAAATATATATATAGATTATATATAATATTTCTAAATAATAGAAGTAACCCTATCCTGTGAGACTAGCAGAGACATAGCTATGTGGGCTACGCACTCGTATCTGTGTACTTCTGTTTTGGCTATAAACATTACGTTCTGATGTGTAAGCAAAAATGAGAATGATGAAATATTAAAGGCAAATAATATATCGTAAAATCGACGTGTTATCGGTAATTTAGCAATAAAACCTAACATTTCCTTCTCCTCTCGTCCATTGCTTGGCTTAGCTTGCTTTAGTATTGTTTTGTTTTGTCGTTCGATGCTAGTTAGTTAACTACGCTCAAACCTCTTAAGACTTATTCACTCGGCATCGTTATTGGTAATCGTAATAATAGCTTAGCTTAGGCATATACATCTCATACATTTCTTGTCTGTTCTTTCCTCTGTCTCCGGTCGCCGCAGTCCTGCTCCTCCGCGCCGCGCTAAGCTGTGTGTCTGTGTGTGTGTACCCACCGAGTCTAGGTAACATTAGCTTAGGTTGATTAACATTAACTGATAACTGATTAAATATAGCTGGAGAAAGGGTATGCACCATTCATTCTTCGTCCTTGCCTACTAATATGATAACTGGTCCAAGCATCGCCTGCTGCTCTCTCCTTCCTCTGCTTTCGTTTCCGCGTTCTTACGAGCAGCGGCAAGTGCTGCAAAACGGACTGTATATAGTAAGTTTTGAGGCTACATATGCACCACAACTCACCTGTCATATGCCTCCTTAGTTCGTTTATAGATATCTCTAGCTCTTATAGGTTTAACAAAAGGGTTTGCTCATATTTACACATGGAATTTCATATATTTACAGTCGGATGCAGCTTTAGAGGCATCCTGCAAAGATGTTTCACAGATGCCTCGCTTTGGCAACGCGGTTTGGTTCTCCTCTCTCCGTCCTTTAAGAGTTGTTGGCCCTGGACTTGCGGTTTCCGCTAGTCCCCAAGCCGATATTGGCATTAGTATTGTGCTCTGTAGCAGAGCCGTAATGTTGCTGCTGTTTCTCCTTGCTCAGTGGGCGAATGGAGGCATTGGGACGATTATCTGTGGTGTGCAAAGATTTGTTCGATTCAGTCCTTAAAAATTTAATTATCTAAAGAACCCCTTTTACTGGCTTTTAAACATACCTTTCTCTTTGGCAGAGACGACGACAGCACTGCTGCCTTGGGTTGTGTTGGTGGCCGGAAGTCCACCAGCTGGTTTGCCGACCAACGCGGCGGGCAAGGCTCCACCTGCGACGCGTTTCTCGGTAGAAACTGTGGCTAGGCCGCTTTTCTCCACGGCCGCCACCACGACGGCGGGGTCACCAAAGACTAGGTCCATCTTGTGGCTGCCGGTAGGCGACAGCGTGCCAGTGGAGCCACCGGAGCCCGTCTCCTTGCCATCAGAGGAGGCAGCGGCCTTGTGGTGCTGTGCCACCTGGGCATAGCTGAGTTTGCTGGCCGTGGCGGCAGCCGAAAGGTTTTCTGTAGACGTGGACGTGGCCACGCTCTTGTGCTTGCTGGCGCCCTTCTCCAGCAAATTGGCGTCTTTCTTGGCGTGCAGGGCGGCCACCGAGGGCGGCTTCTTGTGCTGGCCCAGGCTGCACTCGGCCAAACTGGTGGTCAAACCACCCTCCACCACGCTACAGGCGCCAGCGCCCGCGGCCAGGGCAGCGGAATACTCGTTATGGCCAGCCAGCAGCGGCAACTGCTGCTGCTGGACATAGCCTTCGACCAGTCGCTGCTGCGATGGCTGCTTTGGATGCATTTCATCCTCAGTCTTGTTTGATTTGTCCAGCTGCTGCTGCTGCTGTTGCTGGGCTCCGGCTGCCTCCTCCTTGCTGCTGGCATTGATATTTGGTGTTTGACACTTTATCACATGGATCGAATTGTTGTTACTGGAGCTCTGCTTAGTAACGTTCTTAGTATTGTTGCCCTCCTGAATCTGGATCGCATACTCAGCGCCCAGGACTGGCGTGGGGCTAACAGGTGGATTGCGCGGCTGATGCTGCTGATAGTTGTGGGCCAAATGGGACTGGTTCTGGCCCTGTGGGTGCCTGTTATCCTTACGAGCCTTGCCCTTGCCTCCGCCTCCACCGCCACCACCAGTGCGCACCACGTCCGATAGGCGGTTCTCGGCCCAATTATTGGCGGTGGAACTGTTGGCCAAGTGAATATTGCTGGTCTCGACTCCCTGCTGATTGCTTGAGCGTTGTTCATCACCGCTATCCGCGCTGCTGCTCAGCACCTGGTGCTGATGCGGCGCCTGCTGTTGCTGCTGGTGTAGGGTCTGCTTTTGGCCCAGGCTTGTTGACGAGGAGGACGAAGTCGTGGAGTTATGCAGGGAGGCTCCGCCAGTGGCCTGAGGTGTATGTGGTGCTGTGGCTGACGTGGCTGGCAATGGTGGAAAGGCGGCATCCTCTAAATCGAACTGCGGCGGTTGCACCGGTGCGGCTGGTTGTTGCTGTTGCTGCTGCTGTTGTTGCTGCTGCTGCTGTTGGTGCTGATGCTGGTGGCCTTGATAGCCCAAGGAGCTGTGGTGAATACCGCGCTCGTTGCTTCCACCGGACAGACTGTTGCTGCCCGATCCTCCGCCACTTCCGCCACCCCCGGATCCGCCACTGCTAACGCCCAAGCCGCCGCTGTTGCCCACATTGCTACCAATCGAATTGTGGTGGTGATGGTGATGATAGTGATGACCCGAGCCCTGCTGCCCAGTGCCGGTGGTCAAGTGATGTTGCTGCTGCTGCGACGACAGGGTGTTGTGGTGATGGTGATGATGCGAGCCACTCGCCATCGAAGAATGCTGGGCATGATAATGCGGATTGTAGTTATTGCCCTTGTAGTTGCCACGGTGCTGGGGCGGTGGGACGTCGTGGATGGTGTTGTAGTGGCTCTGGCGCTCTCCGCCGCGATGGGAGGCACCGCCGCCATCGGTTCCGCCAGCTGATTGTACATTGCTCCCGGTGGAAGATGACATCAGATGCTGCTGCGGATGCGGGTTTGAGGGTGAGCTGCCATAAAGCTGTTTAGAATGCAAAGGTATAGAGGTTAAGAAAAAATCATAATGCAATGCGTAAGCCACATATTATACTTTCAGCTACTTGCTTTATAAAATTACGTTAAATTTAAATTCCATTTAAGGGTTCTCGAATTCGCAAGTCTTTTATGCTAAATTTTGTATGCATGTAGATTACTCACCCCAACTCGCCCGCCTGGGGAATAGTTGATACCGCCCTCCTCATCACGACGACGACGACGCGGACGATTCTGCCATTGCAGTGGCTCCTTGCTGATCGAAGTGGCCAGCGATGAGGAGGAGCTGGCAGACATGTTGCTGCTGCGATTCACCTGCTGCATGGCGTGAGAGCTATGCTCGACACCGTCCCCCGCTTCCTGCAGCTCCTGCACCTGCACTTGCTGCTGCTGAAGGACTACCTGTTGCTGTTGTTGCTGCGTCTGCTGGACCACCAAGTGGTGTTGATGCTGGCCCGGCTGCTGTGGGGCCGGTGCAGTGGATACATAGGTAACTTGAGGAGCGCTTGCAGCGCTGGAGGAAGCCAATTGATAGTGCTGCTGCTGGGTCTGTCCCTGCAGCTGCTGCTGCTGCTGAGCTTGTAGGTGGTGGCTGTGGGCGGGCAGAGCCTGCACCTGGGTTGTGTAGTGATGGTGGGTGGTCACACCACCGCTATAGCTCTTGTCCAGGTTCTTTTGCATGCCACCTGTAACGGGTTAAAATTGTATTAGACTGTTTCGCAAATAAGCGGTATTTGAAAACACACCCTTCCAGTTGCTCTTGTTGGGGTAGTGACGCGTAGTGTTGTTCATCTGCACCGTGGCGGCCTGTTGCTGCGGAGCTGAGCTCGTTGGCTGCTGCTGTATCTGTTGGATCACCTGCTGTGGTTGCTGTTGCAAAGGTGCCGGCTGTAGTGGATCCTGCACAATGTTGGTCGGGACCACACTGACCATTCCTCCTGGAATGGGTCCAGTTATCTGGATGGGCACGATGTTACCGCCCTGGATGTGGGAGGCTGATGGTGTGCTGCGCGGTGGTTTGCTCCTCGACTCGGCGCGTGGCCCCGAGCTTGTACCGGCCACGTTGTTTGGATTGCCGCGGTGATTGTTATTGTAGCGCCCACCGCCCTGCGGTTTGGGCGTGACCATTGCTTGTGAGGTGGGTGGTGGAGGTTGAGCGAATCCCGCTGTCACAGGCTGCGGTGCTAAAGGATTGGTGGTAAATATGTTTCCTCCGAGCTCGTAGAAATTTTGCCCATGGGCGGTAGTGGCTGCTACAGTGCCAGGCGGCCAGGGACCAGCCACCAATCCAGGGTAGAATTGATTCTGCGGAATCGGCTGTAAACAAACAATGTTTGGCATTATTAACAAATAAATAAAATCGTTTTAGTTGTGAAAACACTAGTATATGAAAACACTGCAACTCTTAAACGAAATTGAAGTTACTGGAACGCCAATTAACTCGAATAACAAAACAAAACTTTATACTCACAATCAGTACTGGGTTGCTGTACTGAACTGAGGCGGGAGCCGCGATGGCCGCTCCGTTGGTGTACAGATAGCGGGGCTGCTGGGCAGCCGCATAACTAACTGTGGCGCCACCGGCTCCGGATGGATCAAAGACATTGGCAGTCGGCGGCGACGTGAGGCGATAGCCGTTCTTTGGTACAGCTTGGATGCGATTGATAAACGACTTGGGCTTGATGCGAGCCATGATCGGCTTGCCCTGGAACTCCTTGACCTCTTCGCGCAGGTACTTATACGCCTTTTGCGCATCTTCGTCCGACTCGAAGGTTATGTACCACGAGTTATTGGCGGCGAATTCGCAGGATATCGGGCGGGGGCAGCTCTCATTGCTGAACAGAGCCTGTGATATAAGCAAAATCCAATTAGTATTTTGGCTGGCTCGGGAGAGCGTATAGAGTCACTCACCTTGACGTCATCGAGAGGCGTGTTGTTCGATATTTCGCGCAGAATGATGATGCAACGCTTGCGATTGGGACGCACGCGCAGGCCTTTGTCGTCCACCTGGACATTGGGCGATTCACGCAGCACCTCAGTGATGAGATTGATGTCATTGGTTAGTTTCCGCACCAAATTAAATCTGGCCACAGTGTAAATGGGCACATACTGGTCACTGTCCATCTGGGACAGCAGGTAGGTGTCGTTTGCCAGGTTTTCCCTGTTTGGAGCGGAATAAGAAGCAATGTCAGAAAGTGTTTGCTGTTGAATTTTGTTTGCCAAATCTCACCTGGAGAAGTAGTACTCAAGTTGGGTGGCCAGCATTTGTTTGAGCTTGTCCAGCGGTATGTTGGGCTCCTCTCCACCGGCTGCATTGTGGCTGCCTTGCTGCGGATCAGCGGACCCATTTGCTGGGAGCTGAACGGGCACTGGGACTTGGACAGGAACCTGGACCGGCACTACAATTTGATGGGACTGCGGATCGAGTGCAACTAAATTCGTGTTGTTCAGGGCGTCTGTGGTGTAGCAGACCACAGAGCCATCCTGATTCTGGCCGAGTGCGCCATTCATGATGGCGTACTCGTTGGTGTCCTGGCCCTCCACGACTACTCCGGATGCTCCTACTGCTCCTCCGGAAATTGTTCCTGATCCTCCAGCCGTGGCCTGCGGAAGCGCCGGCTGATGGCCGTAGGTCAGATGCTGGGCGGGATGCGGCGACTGTTGTTGCTGCTGCTGGTGGATATGCTGTTGGATCGTCTGCTGCTGCTGATGCTGCTGTTGTTGTTGGTGGGCTACGTGCGTATGGGCCAGAATCTGGGCCTGGTGTGGATGCGCCTGCTGCTGCTGTTGGGCGGGCACAACTGCTGCTTGTGCTGCTGATGCGGTGGCCACTGGAGCAACGGCAACTTGAGGAGCTACTGCTGGAGCGCCTGCGGCGGCGGCGGCTGCAGCGGCGGCTGTGATCAACGGTATGTGAGCAGCGGTTGCTGCTGCGGGTGAGGCTGCAATTTGGGTTGTGGCGCCAAACAGATTAGTTGCTAGCATCGCCGTCTCGACAGGAACGTTGGTGTAGACGGGCGGCTGGATCTTGAGTGCATCTCCGTTCATGTACACATATCCTCCTGCAAAAGGTTTGCACATAAGACGGTTTTTACATTATGGGTGGGCGGGTGATGGGTGGTGTGGTTGAGTTTTTTTTTTGTGTGTGTGATGTGGTGAGTGTGTGTATAAACAAGGTCAATATTTTGTAATTGTAGACGTAACGGGAAACTGTCGTAATCGAAGGAAGCCAGATGCTGGGAAAACCCGATTTCGAGCTAATAACAACAAAAAACAAACAAGCGAAAAGCAGTGCCAGCATAAGCGCACACATACGTATGCAAATTTTCAAGCATGTGGGTGATGCATTGGGGGTGGCACACACGCATGCACGGGTGCTAGTTAACGCATTTTACCAACCTAGGAAGTATTCCATGGTAACGTATGTTGCAATTATCAAGAAATTCCACACAAAGACACAGTCGGTTATTTCGCTTCTCCTTATTTGCTTTTCCTCTTATTTTTTCTTTTAGATCTATTTTTTCGCTCTTTCGAGCTACACACACACACTTACGCACGCGGCACACTCACACACAGCAGGCACACACAGCACACACGCACACACGTTGCCACCCAGTTGCGAGAGTGGAAGCGAGAGAGCGAAGGAGAGGATGAGAGAGAGAGAGCGAGCAGGCGAACGAGCGTGAGGAGGAGCTCTTCTTTCTATTTGGAAAATTTGATTTTCACTGCGATATTTCGTACTTCGCCAACTTGCTTTTCCGCGATTCCAATCGCGCTGAATAACGAGCACTCTTTGGCGACGATGGTTATTTATTTATACTGCTTCTGCTGCTTGCGACTCGAAAACACGGCTCCTGCTCCTCCGCCCCTTTTCCACAACATTTTCTTCAACTCTACGTTGCCTTTTCCTCGGCCTTCTTCTGCGCTCTTCTTTCCGCTCGCCGTTTCTTTTCTATTTTTTCTTCTTTTCTTGTCGTTTGCAGTCTAATTTTTTTCTCGCCTTTCCTTTGCTTTTTGCACACGCAGAGAATGTGAATTGAAAATTGGAAACGACCGAGAGGCAATTGATTTTTTTTTCTTTTGGCGACTTTTCACACCTCACTTGAACCGCCCGCACCAGTCAGCGTTGCGCTTTTCAGTAGCCAATCGTTAGCCAAGTTGCCAAATGAATTGTTAAGGTTGTGCCTGGTTTTTTTTTTTCACCACCAACTTGTCACGCGAAAAATCCAAAAATTCGACTTCTCATCGTCATAGAAAACTTTCGCCGTTTCGATAGATCGCAAGTCAGGGTTGCAAGCGATTGCAAATACTAGAAGTTTCAAAAGTAACTCGATTGTCACTATATTTTCCTGATACGTTTTTAAAAGTGCGTAGCAAGAAACCCGCAAGTCAAGGCATGCTTTCACGCTTTTCGTTAACGAGTATTGCATAAATGACTATTGCGTTGCAATGAAAATGTAGAAAAATAGCTTGCGGAAGACCGCACAAATACAAGCACGCTACCCAAGAATATCGAACAAAAAATACCAACTGCCTGCGAAGCGACAACCCTGAAACGTGCAAGAACATAATATTGCTAAGCGAAATTCAGCCCAACCTCCCCCTCGCCCAACATGTTACCTGCACCATTATGCGCCCATGTTCACTTACCACTGGGATTAATGAGAATCCCGGGCTCATCCGCCTGCAGACGGCGATTTCGTGCAGCTGCGACAGCGCTGGGGCAAAAAACCACTTGTTAAATTTAGCCGAACGAACAAAATGAAACACCAAGCGTTCCGCGCGTCCACGTATTCTTCACTGCACGTTCTTTTGGAAAATTATCGTTGGGAAATTCGTCAGTTGCAACTCTTCGATTTCGGGGGACGCACTTGCCTACGTTTGACACTCAGATAACCCTTTTTTTTAGCAAAATGCAACACACGCAAAAACTTCGCGCTCCGTTTTTTTGTGCCTAAATTAGTGTGACTGCACAACAGTCTGACAAATATACACAAGAAGGCCTATGGTGGTATTTCATTCGAGGTGTGAAACGTTGCTGAAGCTGAGACAACAACCAAATCAGACGTTTCTGAATTTGAATATTTTTTTTAATATTCTCGCTTAGACAATAAATAAATGGCCCACCTTTCTTTTTACTATATTTTAAGTCGGGATCTTATTATCTGAATAGCTATGAAACAGCGTTTTCTGCGTTACAGGCTAGAAAAACCAATTCGAAACTAAAAGAGGTACTTTTTTCGACCCATTATGTTACGACAGCGCCCGCACACATTCATTTATTTAAATTGAACATTTAATTTTATTTATAACATTGTTCTCAGTAAGTGGT
The DNA here is from genome assembly GCF_004382195.2 of Drosophila sechellia. Classification (NCBI taxonomy): domain Eukaryota; kingdom Metazoa; phylum Arthropoda; class Insecta; order Diptera; family Drosophilidae; genus Drosophila; species Drosophila sechellia. The sequence continues at coordinate 3,205,202 of NC_045951.1, read as the reverse complement.
CTATTGCTTCTGTATGTTTATGTTCTATCAAGAGAGTGTGAATAAATCGGAACAAAGAACTTTTCCAAGTTTTTGGGTGTTGTTGCAGAGCTTAAGAATGAAAGAGTGGTATGAAGATTCACACGGTTTGTTCGTTCGACCGCTTAGAAGCCGTGCACCTTCAGCTGATCCGGCTTAGCTAGTCCCACCTTCGTCAACCATTGGCAGATGTTCTCACGCTGATCGCCCTGGAGCTGCAGAACCTCACCATACTCTGGGTGCTCGATTACAGTGCCATTGCATGCGAATTCCTGTGAATGGATAGAATGAATATGTTAGTGCCTTTCAACCAAATCCACAACCGACGAAGCAATCAATGTTTTAAACAATGTCTTGAATCTGTGCAAATGAACTGCTGACCAAATAGAAATCAATAATTTTCACCTGGTCGCTAACGCAGTTTCGAAAGGAGCATTTCTGCAAAAATCTGAGCTTTGGAGCTTTGAAATGGTTTCTATAGCAAAAACTAATTATAACCGAATAATCTTTTAAACATCTCTTTTTGGATGTACCACATAGTAAGGGATGTTTAAACTTCTATAGCGACCTCATGGAAATCAATAGATTGGGGGTAAATGCTAACACTGGTTCTTAAAGTGCTGATTTTACTGAATTAGCAGTTAAAGCGCGTGCTCATGATCTCGCTTCGACAGTTGAGAGATTTTCCAGACAAGGATTTCCTAGATGGACCCACCTTCTTGCAGGAGCGGACTATCTTCTTCAAGTCATACTCCGCGGACAGGCCCTGGACAGTGGTTAGCGTCTTGCGACCGTTCCTCTGCTGGATTCTTATATGCACTAGCCCGTCTTGAATATCATCATCATTGCCCTTGATTGCATCAGCAAAGGGGTCTGCAAAGGCGGAAAAAGGCTTGGTTATTAAAACTGTCGGGGAATTCAGAGCATGCAAGATGTAAAACGCTGGTTGTAAGGCATGTAATCACACCCCAGCAGCGTGTTTCTCTTTTGCACCAAGATGCGCTTATGTGCGTGTGTATGTTTGTTGTTGGGTGTGCGTGTGTTCGTGATGATGACGGCGAGGGCGGCCATTTTTATGTACATGTGTAGGAGTCGGGGAAAAGTGTCTCGTTTGGCCTAAACTTACCACGAGTGTTTAAATTCTGGATGGACATACGACAATAAAAACAAACCACAGCCTAAAACAAAAACTTTTTGAAATGATTTGTTGATAGTCAAACTTTAATTTAACGTTTTACTGATTGAGTTTTTTTCGGAAATGTGTCTGACAAGTAGACTAGAGCTGGAAAAAAATCGATTTCTAATCGATACTATCGAATCTTCAGAAGATGGGCAACGCCCGCCAGCATTAATAATATATTCACCCGATTTAAAATTATTAATTGCAAATGCCTTCGTAAATTTAGGAGTTTTTGAGTTTTTCGCAAAAATTGATTAATACCGTGGCTTGCGTTTATATTCTAACAATATACCACAATAATATTATAAGACTATAGAAAGTGGTATGACTTTAAAGACAATTAAAATTGCAAAAATTAAATTCATGTGATGTAGTTTTTAAAAGGCAAATCAGAAAAATTTTAGCAGCATATCGATAGTTGCCCTGCCAACTCGCCCAACACTGAATGCAACCCAGTGTTTTCGGCAAGCGCAGCCAACTTCGCGCTATGTCGGGCTGCCATATTTCTTTCCTTCTTGTATTTCAACGAGAAAAGGTGGGCATTTTGCGTTTGTTCTCGATTTGGTTAAGTTCTAGCGTTCTCTCAGCGTCCCAAGCGCTCCGCAAGTGTAGAGGTACAATGCCTGCACCACGTGTTTCCGTCTATTTGGCTGCCGGCCCGCTGAACCTCGGAGGTAAATTGAGTTTTACCCACACGTGCAACGCAGCGGGCAAATAGTGAATAAAAATGTGAATTAATTTGTAGCGAACCCATAATGGACTTAATCAAATAGTCTATATTACTAAGCGAACGAGACGTTGATCAATACCTAATTTAATATCGTTTTTCTCTTTCTTTGCATGCTGTTTTTTCTCCTGCTCATATTACATGGATCCTTTCAATAAAGGTAAGAACACGTGTGGTCTTAAAATGCGTGATTAATTCTGTGATGAATGATTGAGCAGAAGAGTTCTTGAAGACTATATTCATCACCCAAGACTGAATATATCTAGAGATATCGTTGTCTTTTATTCAGAAATACATATCTAACTGCAGACTTTCTTTTTGTTCCATGTCCATGTTCACCTTTTGTCTGGCTAATTCATTGATTTTTTCTTTAAAGGTAAGCATACAAAATGTATTCCAAATCCTAACTTTTGTCTGAATGAGGATTGATTTAGCAGAAGAGTTCTTGAAGACTATATTCATCACCCAAAACTGAAAACATAGCAGTTCTTCAGGAAATTAATATAGAAATTAAAAATCTAATCACCGAATTTCTTTTTATTTCATGTTCACCTTTCTTGCTTGCGTTTCTGTCGATTTGATCAAAAAGGTAAGCATTAAAATCTATATTGACTACTTCAGTTGTGGCTTAATGAGGATTGATTTAGCAGAAGAGTTCTTGAAGACTATATTCATCACCCAAAACTGAAATACCTTTGAAAAACATTTAATATGGCTTTATCCTGAGCAATTACTAATATGTTCTTAACTTCTATTCCAGACGTGAGATGGCAACCTCTTCGCACCTCAATTGGTTGATCATTCGCAACAACAACGCCTTCTTGTTGAAGAAGCGCGATGTGAAGAAGCCCTTCAGCACAGTAAGTAAATGTGGCATTAAACAACGTGCATCACGTTTAAATGATGTTTCCAACTTATAACTTTCACAATGATATTTGAATACAACATGATAGTAACCTTAATCTGATAAAAGTTGGCTTCATCACTACCATGATATGAGAAGCACATTACTGACTTTTAAATCCCTTCCAGGAGCCAAACAACTTGGCCAGCGTAAGCTCGTATCGCTACAGCGGCATCGTGCACAAGAAGACCCTGGGAGTCGTGCCAGCCGCCGACAAGAAGGGCTTCACCGCCGTGCTGAAGAAGGGCAAGTATGCCCAGCGCCCCGCCAAGAACACCGTGCGTGTTGACTTCAAGGCCGGTCCCCGCCGTTCCCTGAAGAAGCTGAAGAACCTGCTTATCGGCTCCAAGTACCGCAAGGACCTGACACAGGTGATTATGGCTCCAAGCCTAGGGACTACTGTTTGTGTTCTTGTCATGATGATCTTTTTTTAATGCTACACAACCAAGATCGCAGAATGATCGTGTTGATAAACTTATCTGAGGCTCTCAAACAAAATATATTATCGTACTTCAGTGTTAGGCTTATTCTAATGACTTCACTTGTGCTTACAGGCTGCTCTCCGCCGCGCTTCCGCTGTCCTGCGCTCCCAGAAGCCCGCCCCCGTCAAGGGAAAGAAGGCCGAGTTCGCTAAGGGAAAGAAGCCCGAATAAACTGTACCAGATGGGACTATGCGGAGCTGTTTTCTACTCGAGAATAAAGAAAAAATATTAAAAACACCCTAATATTAACCAATACTTCTGTGTTCACTTGTGATCATGGGTAGCGACCAAGCACTGCATACTTTGGGGCGGTATTTTTATGATTAGGTGATAATCTCAAGTTTAGATAAATTTTCTATAGCCGTGAATGAGCTTACTATATATTACTGTAAATATTTTTGATACAAAAGGTATCTTTAGATAAATCAATCTTTGTTTGCCTAAATGATTCTCACTTTTATTGAACTATTATTCCTGGGATATGGATGACGTTACACAGAAAGAGACCATGGAATTGCATCGACGGCTACACGAAGAAAAAGATTAAGTAAGAGCTATATAAACTCTAGTCAAACATATATCGCTGCTTATACTACGCTACACGTGGATTTTAAATGCGCATTGAGCTTGGCTGCTACCTACAGCCTCAGTAGAAGTACTCGTACTTCTGGGCGTGGTGCAGCATCACCTCCATCGACTTCTTGCCCTGCAGGACCCCATTTCGTTCCATGTAGTTCCAGATGGAGGCCATGAAGACGCAGAACAGGATCACGCCAAACACGATGAACTTGAGCAGCAGAAAGATAGTGCGCATGCCCACGGGGGCGGTGAACTCCACCAGCAGGACCAGGAGGACGAACAGGAAGGTGGCGGCGCTGTAATACAGTATTCGATCAGTGTTTAACTGCAGCAGGGAAGCATCGCACAACGCCAGAGCTTCAAGAAGGGCAGCAGTTCTAGCGGCGGGCATGGATTGAATGGATGTGGAGCTTCCATTGCATTGGATCTCCGGCTGGTGTTGGGATGACTGATCGTCCTCTCCTGTCAAAGCATCGCCTGCTCCTAGTTCCCTCACGGAACAGCTTTCACCATCCTCTACCAGGCAGTTCACCTCGATCGTTGCCACTGGCTCCTCACTTCTAGGTTCCAACTTGAATAACTTTAGCTTGGCCATCACCGCCTCGTGGTCGGAGAAGCTAAATTTCTCGCCAGGTACTCGCTCCGGAAAAGGCAGTTTGTATTCGGCTATCTCAGCATTCACATGGTCGCCACCACGCACAAAGATGTGATCGATGCGGATGCCCAGAGGATTTCTCTCCCGTGCTTGCTTAGATGTGTATGAGTTGTGTTCACATTCGTTGGTCCGAAAAGAGTCCGAGTCGCAGCTGTCGAGCATCTTGGAGGTATAAAGCAGCACCTTGTAAGAGATGTCCTGTGGCTGGGCATTCAGGTCGCCAGCCAGTATCTGCAGCGCAGAGTTCCCCCTGGTGGCCTCAATGAATTGAGCAGTATCGAAGGCCTGAATGACGCGATGTGTCTTGTACTCGTCGTTGGCATTGTCGTACTCCGCGTGCAGGTGGGCATTATACAGGTGCACCATCTGCCCGTCAACGAGTATGCGGCACAGGCCCACACCTTTGCCGCCGAACCAATCGGCATGCTGAATACGATGGAAGTAGCCATTCACGGACCACGCGTGAAACAGAGTGCCCAGGATGGGGTACTTGGACAGCACCAGCAGACCGGCGCCCATCACGCCGCTGTGAAAGTAGTGGCTATGGGGCAGGACCGCCTCCGTGCCCTTCTGGAGTAGCTCGCTGTCCTGTTGCGCCCACACCTCCTGCAGGGACACGATGTCATACTTCCCGCTAGCCAACTCCTTGCAGATGGCATCGATGCGGGGTCTACGATCACTCGACACATACGGAATGCCCCTGAAAGTGCACATGATTAGCCTGGGCAGATCGGTGTCAAGGGAAGTGGGGCTCCAGCAGCCTTAGAAGGAGATTCCTGCTCTCACCATATATTCAGGGTCAGAATGTTCAGCTCCAGCAGCAACATAGCGACTTCTTTGGCCGGTTTTCACGTTCGCATGCTTACAATGGAATAATGGGCGCGGGAGCAGCGATAAGATAACTTTTTGATTTTGTTATTTTTAAAAGATATAAAGCCACAGTGTGACCGTCTGGGGAAAGTCGAAATTTAATCAAGCCTCAACCCCTGACGAGCTTTGTTGATGCGACAAGTCAAAGTCGCACATGAACAGAGATGCATTTCTTTGCATTATAAATTTCTAACTGAGAGTGCATTTTCTTATCAAACACTGTACTAAAATTTTGGAAATTGCGTTAATTGTTTAAGTTATGCATATTGCGAACAAGCTTGTCTTGCTAGGGTTAATCATTTGAAAAATTGATAGCTTATTGTGGTATTTTTGAATAATATGCACTGGTCACTCTATTGCCGCAACTAGTAAATTGTTCAGTATTTAGTCAAAAAATTTAAAAACATAAATAGCACAACATAAATGTTGGGACACTATGGTATTTAGGCACCAACATGATGCTACAGTTGCTCCTATTCTGTCTGGCGATCTTCATCTTCGTTTATTGGTAAGTTTCGCCCGTTCCTTGGCTCCATAATTGATCCATCATCGTTATAAACATAAAAAATTGATCACTTTCATTTTAGGGTCTTGCCCACGGGCATTAGTTGGTATTTGGTCAATAGGTTTCGGGTCAAAGTACGGATCGGTCGCATTTCGCTGCCCTACTTGTCCCTGAAGAATGTGCACATCAGCAAGAGTGGATTCTCGGTGGTATGGATAACCTTCGAACTCTGGTTACCAAGCGATAAACACTCCTAATTTAACAGGCAATCGATGAGGTGTGTCTGCGCAGCAGTTTCTTCACCACCGAGGTGACCAAGCTGCTCTCCATTTACATCCGTGACATTCGCATCAACAAAGACATTCACAGACGACAAGATGACTCCTACGACCAGGACTCCTACGAACTCCGGCGGACTCAGACGTTGGCGGGGAAAGCCTCGGACGCGAAGGGTGTGCCAGACTTCCGGCAAACTAAGGTGCCGGCAAGCATTATCACCTTTGCCCAGTTTATGGCAGTGCACGTGAACAACATATCAGTGGTTCTGATGAACAATGACTTTGATCCGGGATGGTTCATCCATGCCACGGCAAAGGAGCTTCATTTGGACGGGAGTATCGTGCAAAATGCTCGTGTGCTGTTGGTCAATGCAGCCCTCAGCGAAGCCCAAGCCAAGATGCTGAGGCACTGCAGCTCTCGCCGTCAATCGCTGGAGAATCTGAACAAGATTCGTCCATGCCTAGGCGAGGTCAGCTTCGACATGACCCTGGATGCATCGCTCTTTGCCCAAGGCCCTCTGTCCATGGACGTATGTGACTTTTAAGTCTCCTCGGCATTCTTTTTATTAATTTCCGTTTGCAGACCCTAAGTCTGGTCATCAACAATGCCAAATCCGTCATCCACGGCGGACTGTACGAGTTCCTTAGTGAGGCCAAGCGGAGGACATCAACCGGTCAACCATCTCGGCGCCCCACTCAAGGCCCAGCTCCCTCGAAAAGGTCCTACGACAATGACAACTACGAGAAGCTGGCGCCCATTATACCAAAGAACTTTAACTTTAGCATTAAGGCGGCAACGTTTTCGGCCGTCAAAGAAAACTCACAGAACGATTTTAGTGCCAAACTGCAGTCGTTTCAAGTAGGTTAATACCACTCCTATAAGCTAATCGATAATAATACTTAATCTGCACAGATCTCGGGGAAGTTTAACTCGAAAGTCACCGATGAAAAGACGTTGTTACCGTCAATGCTTGCCAAATTGGGTTTTCATCACCTAGACATTGACACCAAATATGAAAAGCTCCTCTTTGTAGAACAATTTACCATAGACTCTGTGGTAAGTAAACACATTATAGTCCAATTAGTGCAATGCCATAATACTATACCTTTCAGCTGGAAAAAGACATATTCAACTTGTATGTAAAACTGAAGACATTCCAAATCATATATAATCACAGTGAGATCTATGACTTTGTCAACAACAATTTTCTGGCCCGCCAGCGATCGAGCGGAGCGCAGCCAATGCAGTTGATACATAAGCAGAAGTCCCTGCCGGATCACTTGGATCTGGACACGGCTGTGCAGAGTAATCTGCGAGCGAATCAGACACGGGAGGGCGGCGTTCTCGAGTGGATTATGCAGCGAATTGTTGTTAAAGGCTGTGCGGAACTGTTTAATGTATCTCTTCTTATGAAACTGGAGGATGAGCATATTGCCATGAGTGTGAGTCACACGAGATTCCTCTTGGAGCAGATCGAGGAAAAACGAAGTAATCTCTATGAAAACAAGTTCCTCAATTTGTTGTTGAATCAACGACAATGGAGCATGGAACTCATGGTGGAAACTCTTTGGTCAAATCTAGGGAACTCCATTAACGACACCAACAACTTGAAAAAAACTCATTCGCCTGGCTCGCCGTTTTTCCTCGGAGTTAGCTTGGTTAAGCTCTGCTCTTATGCAAACACAACTAAACTGGACATATCAGTGCACACTTTCCGCACGGAATATAGCATGCAGCTGGCGGAATTCGTGGTCAAGTCAATGGAGTGCCTTCGGCAGTACCGGGGCATAAAACCAAAGAATATGACGGGACAATCTCAGGCCAGGCCAAATGGAGGCCTAACATTGTCCGTGCAGCCATTACAATCATCTACCTCACTGCGGGTGTCTGTTAAGGTCAAGGATATTACGGCTTACTTTGTCAATCATCACAATGTTTATACACTGCTCAGTTTCTCAGAGCTGAATTTATCACGGTCTCAAAGCCTGACCACCCTTAAGCTCGAAGAGTTTCAGATGGCCATAATGCGCTCAATGACGGCTTCTTCGCTTTGCCTCACCGACTTCTCTGACGTTTTTGCTACATGCAAAATGATACGACTGGAGCATGAACAAGTGGAAGGTACGCTGGGCAAGTTGTCCATTTACATACCCGGCAACACGGAGGCCACGTGGAACTCTAATTTGCACATGCACCTGTTGACATTGGTGCGCGATATGCAGGACTTGAAGACAGAGCTGGCTATTCCGGCTTCGTCTGTTAAGAAAACAACTCCTAAAGGAGGACTCATAGTGGAGTTGTCTGCAGAACGTAGCACCATATTTGAAATTAAGTTTTCTGATCGTCACTCAATTCAGATCTTTGTGGAAAGCCTCTTTTTTAGCCAAAAGGAACGATGCATCATTTATACGGAGAATGTGTTTGTCAAGATCGATGATCAGCACATATTCACAGTGAAGGAGCTGGATCTACAATCAGTTCCACGTCTCGAGGTACTCACCCAAGAAAGACAAAACTTTCCTGGTTTTCAACTTCCCTCCAACAAGGTGTGGGTCACCACAATTGGATCCTTTAAAGCCATTTTCCCTTATGACCACGACTTTTATAACGCAGTCAATGGAGAGTGCACATCCCACTTTAAATGGCTAAAAATGGTTCACAACTACAAAAAGAAACCCTTTACGGTGGACTCACCGCTACCCTGTGATTTGGTTATTAAGATCAAGGAGTTCTTGCTGGAAATTAGCGACGATCCCTTTGAGGTGAAACTTCGTGATAACTACGTTCTATTGGTGGATGAATACTTGGAGAGCTTGAAGCGCAAAGCGCTTTTTGACAAGAAGATCGGCGAGCTCTGCTCAGAACGTCTCTTGTTGCCATCTGGAACCATTGAGGGTCTTTATGCCAACCTGGTGAAAAAGAACTCGGAGATCTACATTCAGCGCTCGAAGAAAATACGAGAAAGTGGCCCAGTACGCACCCGATTGCTGGCCTGGATAATGACGGACGTGAATATAATGGCAATGGCGGACACCTCCATCCATGGCTACGATAATGTGACACGCATTATGCGCGAGATAGATCACGAGAGTCCGTGGCCGGAGGAGGGTCTCGAGTTCTCTACACTTTGGTGCCGCGGTGTCAACATCAGCTGCACTGAATGGAAATTCATGCTGAGGTGAGTAGAAATCTTTGGGACGAGTTGATTCAATATTTATAATCTATTGATTAAATTTTCAGGGACTTCCCGCAACCAATGTTCTGCGTAAAAAGCATGCGACTGTACGGAAACCTTTGTGGAGCCGAGCAAATGGGCTCCAAGCGAGCCAAGCGAGATGTGTTTATTGACGTGGGTGAACCCTTTGGTACAGATGTGATTCAACGCAGCATGCCCTCGCTAAAATTCTACCATGACTTTGATTGCGAACTGGAGAGCTGTAGCTACGCATTCGGAGCTTGCTGGGAACCCGTAATGGCCCAGTGCAATCTAAGTTTCGAGAAGATATCGGCGCCCTCAAAGGACCCCTCGCCACCTTTGCCATTTTGGGATAAGCTGCGATTGCTTTTACATGGTCGGTTAACTCTGATAGCCAAGCAGTTTACTATACTCCTGCACGCATCGCTCGATCCGTATAACACGACAGAGGAAATGGAGTTGACCTGGAACAATTGCGGGATTGTGCTGACGAATGCCAAGATTATGTTTAAAGGCGAACTTAATGTGAGTGTGTTGCTTATAATTTTATAGTTTTTGGTACCAATTTAAATATGATTTTCTTTTAGGTTACTGTACGAACCGCGTCCCGCTACGACGACTGTCGACTGCTTCATTTTCCCAATCTTAAGTTGACGATTAAACTGAAATGGGTTTGCCTGGCTAATCCCAACGACCATCATGCTGTGATGCCATGTGCCCCCGACAAGCTGCCGGAGTACTCGAGTAATCAAGTCCACGACTCCTTCCGTGCCTTCCGCTCGCTAAATCTCAACATTTGGATATCATTCGAGACCAAGCCTAAGGCGGGCGAAGATTTGGAAGTGGACATACCCAGCCTAGTGCTGTACGGCAGCACGTTGCGATGGTTTGAGAGTCTCCAACTGATTTTATCGGGTGTGACGAGGCCTACGCGACGAGGTCCGGTCTTTAACAATGTGAGACCGCGGAAGAAACCACTTAGTAGACACTACAAAAAGGCGAACTTGCAGATGTGCTTGCATAAGTTTCAAGTGCTTTACTGGATGTCCCACGCCCTTCAAAAGGGATTCCAGTTGAACGGACGCCGAGTATCTTTTAGTTCTGAGCACTCGCTAACACTGAATCCCATTGACGATGGGCTCATCCATCGGCCACGAGCGGATTGGTCAACGATCTACATGAACTGCGAGCTCAACGACGCCGAAATCTGGCTTAAGAGTATTCTCACCGAGAAGATGGACAGTAGCTCTGAGAATTTGGCCAGTGCAGCGGATGCCTTCAAAATCGTGAGATTCTACTTCCTAAGCGTGGCCAAGGTTTCCTATGGACGCGAGGCACTGATACCCACGACGGCTACAAGCACGGAGGAGGATGTTAAGGCGCAGTCCACTACGCCTACGCATAAGTTGGTGGTCTATGACCTAAAGGGTGCCTGGACAAAGAGCAATCGAGATGTTGCTTTTGCTCTCTTTGATTCCTTCATGAAGTCACAAAAACTGAAAAACAATTTGTCCACGGAGGCGGTAAAGAGCTATCGCAAGGAGGGTCCAAACTCTTCCGTTTTGAAACACAAGCGAAGTGATAGCACAATTACCTTGTCCAGCACCAACAACGAGGTTTTGCCAAGTGAGTTGTGTAAGAATAACTTTTAAGTTTTCTTTTCTAAAAACCTTCTTTCTAGTTTCCAATCCAAATGCATCGATGAAAAAAGCCCCCGCCCAGATTCATGCCACAGCCATGTTGCAGCAGCTCATCGCAGAGGCGGACCACAAATTCAATGTGTATAGTGATGATCATAGCACCCAATCGAGGGAACTGCAGCTTCAAGGCCTGCAGGCATGTTCCGCCCAGGATATAATCCACGAGAACTGGTCCATTAGTCTGGTTAACTCCCAAGTACTGCTTAAGGGCTGTGAGACCTCTGGCTACGTAATTATCAGTGCCGCCAAGGCTGAAATTTTGCAGCGGGAACATCGGCCAGTTTGGCGCGAGCGCTCGCTGATCTCGAAAACCACATGGAAGGGATTGTTGGAGTGCATGCAGTACTATGCAACAGTTAGCGCGGGGGATAATAATTCCCTGTTGGAGAAGGAGATCATGTGGCTGACGGTGGACAACATTCAGGACAAGGACGAGACTGTGATAAACAACCTGCCGGACATATCACATTTGGTGGGTAGTGGACGCAGTGTGGGCGGTGTAGTTTCAGAGACTGTTGGAGCATTCTTGAGTGACAATTCGGGAGGGGCTCAACCCGTGCAGCTGCAGCGCATCGTGTCCAAGTGTAAGTGTGAGTTTTTCTATGTGAGCTACGGCGATGCCATCGATCCGAATAGCATTACGGAGGTGCCGCCGCCACCTTCAGAGGAATTGCAATCGCCATGGGAAAAACAAGACGATCCTGTAGATGCCTTCACACTTATGCATCACGATCTGGATGTATGCACCAACTCCCTGCAGTACGCCATGATTCTGGATATTGTAAACAATCTATTGCTTTACGTCGAGCCCCAGCGAAAGCAGGCGGCAGAAAAGCTCACCAGGATGCGGTTCCAGCTTCAGCTGCACTCGACGGAGGATCAAAAGCGACCCATCCAGCAGAAGCAGACGGTAATCCGAAGTCTACTCATGAAGATTCGTTCGCTGGAAAAGGATACACACATGATCAGCAAAGAGCGTATTGAGGATGGCGACTCACTGGAGCTGCGTCAAGAGTACGACCATGTCCAGCAGATGATCCGGGAGAGCAAGGAGGAGCTGAACACGTTTAGCGAGGACCTGGACATGATGTTGCTCTGCTATAAGGAGACTCAGTTGTCGCAGCTCAGCAAGATATCAAACGTGCGCTCCGACGAGTCGGTAACGATGGTGCGGACTAATGAGATTTGCTTCAAGCGTGCCCAGTGGAGGCTTACGGAAACGGATGGACAGATTGGAATAGCTGATCTTGTCCTTAGTGCTTTTCTGTACACCAAGAAGTCCAAGAGCGACGATTCGGTGGAGCATCTGCTGGAGCTGGGCAACATACGCATGGAGAACCTTTTGCCGCGAGAAATCTATCGCGATGTTTTGCTGGCCACTGAAATCCAGAAAGACATGCCCGTGGACACCCACAAGCGAGTGCTGCGTATCTTCTGCCGGGAAAAAGCTCCAGTGGGTGGCATATCCGTGAAGGAGCATTTCGAGATTAATGTGGCTCCTATTACAATAGCCATTACGAAAAAATTCTATAGCACCATGCTGAAATTCTGTTTCCCGGACCGCGATGCCTCCGAAACGGAGGTCAGTGACGAGCTGGATGACAACGCCTCAACCAGTTCGGCGTCCACAACGAATTTACAGTCCAAGTCATCGACATCTTCGTCGACCAAGCGATCGGGTAAGGGAAAGAAAGGGGCCAAGGACTCCGAGTTCTATGTAAAGATCGAAAAAGATGACGTGGAGAAGATGAAGGAGCGCGCCGAGAAAAACAAGCTGTTTATCTATATCAAGATTCCGGAAGTGCCTGTGCGCGTCAGCTACAAGGGTAACAAGGAGAAGAATCTAGAGGACATCACAGACTACTCACTAGTCATACCTACGCTGGAGTATCACAATGTGACGTGGACGTGGCTGGATTTGCTCCTGGCCATGAAGTCGGTGAGCCGGCGGGTGATATTCTCGCAGGCCATCAAACAGAAGCTACATATCCACCAGCGGCAACCGATTCTGTCCGCAGGCGAACGAGCGACCCCGCAAGAAGCGGAGGATAAGGCTGTGATGTTGTTCGGAAATCGCCTATTGGTAAGTTAACTACATCTGGTAGATAATGAGGCACTATATTCCAATGATTTGTGTATTCGCAGAATGAAAACCGTAACCAAAAGAAGGGTGTGTTCAAGTTTGCCTCGAGCGGAAAAAGATCGGGTAATGATTGAGACGTTTGTGCTCTTTCAACGATATTTGTATGCTTTATATTTATTACTGTACGTTCAAAGGATGTACGAAAATATGTGCAACTTGCGGTACTGACCAGGACTTAGCACTGCTTATCCAAAACGCCGTAATCAACTAACAATAATGTCTAGTGCGTCTTGGCCCGTTTAACAATACATTATACAATACAATCACACACACTCTCAAGTATTACGCTATGTAACTCTCTAAATATATAGCTATTTATGTATGTATGTTTGTTGTTAGCAATAAAGAGGGAGTAGGCGTAGTTAATTTTTACACACCAGTGATATTTGTAAACTTTAAAACACTTAAACTAAAGCGGCATTATATCAGTATCATCCCTACTTGTTCTGTTGCTTCAGAGGTGGCTGTGGGATTGAATAGAATTAGAATCGGAGGTTATCTAAACATTAATGACCACTTACCAGCACAAAGACTCGTTTGGGCAGTGCACGCTGCACCAATTCGTCGAGCAAGGCATTCTGGCTGTCTTTCTTCTGCGGATCGGCCTTGGTATTGTACTCCAGACTCAGCACTGGCAATTCTTGCCAGCCCACTTGCAGCGGATACAGGTTGTAGACCAGCTCCTTTTCCTCGTAGGCCATTATGGATATGTCCAGCTGTAACGATAAGTTGGTTAATTTGGGAAAGACAAAAGCAGCTATAGAAAGGACGAACCTGCTTGTGACCCGAGCATATAAAGTTATCCGTTTTGCTGATACTTAGGTTGGCTATCAGGTGGAGCACATGCGTCGTGGGGTTCTTCAGCACCACCTTAAAGGCCATGGGCATTTTCACAAACATCTTCTCCTCGATGGTGCAGTAGATGTTCAGCGGCGGCTCTACAATGTCTAAGCCACGGATCACAAACTTGGACTCGTTCTCCTCCTTGCAATTGGCTCGTCGCCAGCGAATGCAGAAGACCCCGAAAATGGGCACAGCAGAAGGATTGCCCTCCAACGTGTAGATTCCCTTGATGAAGCCGCGGCAGTGTCCCGTGCCCTGGACGGCTTCCAAAGCCTTGTTGTATATGAGTCGTGTGGTTTTGATTCCCTCTTGGGTATTTATTGCTTCCTCAGCCACATTCACATCATCCGACTGCATCGAGTTGCTCATCACTCCCGCATTGGCCACCTGCAGGGCATTGGACACAGCCGAGTTGCTGTTTATAATGGTCATGGTAGTGGGTATCTTGGTCACCAGACTCTTGCTCATGTAGGCACTAATTCCGGCTGGCGGTGTGGGAGCGAGAGGCTCCTCTGAGGAGGGTTTAGGTACGGTCCTGATAAACTTACTAGTCACCGCCTTGCCCTCCAACTTGCCGCGGTGATCCAGATCTCGGGCAGTCGTCCAGTCCCGCAGAGTGGCATTCGTTCGGAGGACTATCACGCTTTCCAGTTGCTCTCCGGCGCTGTACTTGTTGGTGTATTTCTTTTGCTTAAAGCTGTAGTTTGATTGCACTAGGTTGTGATCCTGCAAGGAAACGATATTTGGCCTTTGGCTTATAGTCTTTTAAAAATTCTAAAGTAGGCTTGCTTACACATATAAAGAAGCTGTCTAGTATCTCCACATCGTCCACGGCCACCACTTCCGTGTTGGCCCTGAGCAAAAAGTTCTCGCCACGATACACCTGGTTCAAAGGCTTCCTGTCCATCGTGTAGAAGCGTGCGGTGAACTTGAAGTCGCCATAGCATCGCACAGTGAGCGTATCCTCTCGTGACTTTCTCAACCGCGTCTCGTCCAGATACTCGATCTGCACCGGGGAAATGGCAGCTACGCTCGGGATTACACTCTTCACCTCGTGATCGGGCGTAGACTCTGAGCTGTTCGGAGCTGTGCTCACCCGGGCATTGCTGCTACCTCCACCTGGACCGCGATCCACATCCAAAGTGTAGCTTAACCTCTGTGCCAGCTTTATTTCCGCCTCCGTCAGGCTGAAGATGTAGAAGGTGGCCGTGTTGCTCCCGTGGGCCGACAGCTCACCCACGTCTATTTGGATCTGAGAGTGCAGTTTTTGGCGTCCCGGTGAGATGTCCGTGGTGAGGAATACTAAAATAAATGAAGGAAGAGTCAGTATTAGTAATTGCTTGAGTTTGTATAATAAGTTAATAAAAGGGTAACCACGTCTATATATTAATTGCATTAATTTTCTAATTCATGCTAATATCAGATTTAATTATTTATGTGATACCTTATCTTATGGTCGGTACTCCCAACTAAATAGAAGTAAATGCGTTCCCACCATTCGTTATCTATTTTCCGAACCCTAAACAAACACCATCGAGTGGGAACAGTGCTACCCACACTCTACTTCCTCGTAGTAGCCCCCACCATTCCAAGTTCATTGCCGTGTGTAAACACCGAAGAACAGGTGTTTTTGTAAGTGGTTTCTCGTTGGGAAAGGTCAGTGTCGCTCCGCTCTATAAATGATTGTGTTATGCAGTTCGCCGTTCTAGTCAACTGAAGTTCACATTACAGACTAGTCGATATCGAGATTCAAGGTATGCTGCTCCCGCTCATGTTGTGGATGCTTTGGATTCGGGAGTCTGTTGCAGAGGATCTGGAACTACGCCGAAGCCCACGTATTGTGGGTGGCCACCCGAGTGATGTATGGAACCAGCCGCACGTGGTTAACATCCGGCGACGTGGGAACTTCGAGTGCGGCGGTTCCCTGGTCACTCCACGCTGCGTCTTGACCGCCGCCCACTGCCTCAAGGATGGCAATCCATCGGATTTTGTGGTTCGTGGCGGGGTGACCTATCTGAGTGATATGCGTAATTCGCGCTATGTGAGGAAAATACTGCTGCCATCGGCCTACAGTCGCACAACATTGGACCACGACGTGGCGCTCCTTCAGCTCCAGCAACCGCTTCAAGCCTCCATTGCGAAACCCATCTCCTTGGCCGTGCGGTCTCCGCGACCTGGATCTTTTGTCCGGGTTTCCGGCTGGGGATTAACCGACTCGAGCTCCACGTCGCTGCCCAATCAGCTCCATAGTGTACATGTGCAAGTGATGCCGCAACGGGAGTGTAGGGATCTGTACCGTGGCTACCGGAACATAACGTCCAGTATGTTCTGTGCCTCCGTGCCGGGCTTAAAGGATGCTTGTGCGGCGGATTCGGGTGGGCCAGTAGTTAATTCGAATGGTATCCTTGTAGGCCTCGTGTCGTGGGGCAGGGCACATCGGTGTGCCGCCAGGGATAGTCCCGGAGTATACTCCGATGTGAGCTTCCTGTCCGACTGGATAGCGGATAATATTCACAGGTACTGCTAGCTCCGCTTAGATCCTTCGCTGTATTAATCAGTATTAGATTAGTTAACCCTGATCGTTGACCTCACATGGAGCTGGAATGCCATTGAAGTGGCAATGCTTGCCATTGTGACCCGTACTGTTTGCTCAGGTGATATCTCGATGTTTTGCCGAATATCCGGCCATAAAAGCCGGGGCAAGGTCATAACCACAACAGTTCACAGCGATATGCTTTGGCGCTGGGAGTTTCTTATTTTGGGCATGCTGGTCTTGGCCGAGCTCACCCAGTTGGGTGAAGCGGTGACAGCCAATCAGCAAAGGAGAAACAGGAGACTGAGAAGCGCCAACGGAACCAAGAGGTTGGCGGACAGAAAAAACCAAACCGGAAACAGAAGCAATCGACGCCAAACCACAGCGAGGAAACTCTCTGCCAAGAGGGTTAACCAGAACAAGAAGGCCGCCACATCGTCCAAGATTCAGTCCAGGATTGTGGGTGGCACCAGCACCACTGTTTCTACAACACCCTATATTGTCCAGTTGCGTCGAGGATCGAATCTGTGTGGCGGTTCCCTCATCGCCGAGCAATGGGTTCTAACTGCCGCCCATTGCGTCAAGGGATACAGTGCTTCCGATTTCACGGTTCGCGGAGGAACCACTACTTTGGATGGCAGTGATGGCGTCACTTGCTCCGTCAGTTCAATTCATTTGGCACCGAAGTTCACATCGAAGAAAATGAACATGGATGCCGCTTTGCTCAAGCTGAACCAATCCCTGACGGGCACCAATATCGGAACCATATCAATGGCTAACTATCGACCCAAGGCCGGTTCAAGGGTACGCATTGCAGGATGGGGTGTAACCAAGGAAGGTGGCACAACGGCATCCAAGACGCTGCAGACCGCACAGATAAGGGTGGTCAGGCAGCAAAAGTGTCGAAAGGACTACCGCGGTCAGGCTACCATCACCAAGTACATGCTTTGTGCCCGCGCTGCTAGCCAGGATTCCTGCAGCGGAGACTCCGGTGGCCCAGTGACCAGGAACAACACACTCTTAGGCATCGTATCCTTTGGCTACGGATGCGCCAGAGCCGGCTACCCAGGCGTATACACAGCCGTGTTTTCGATCCGCCAGTGGGCCACCAATATCATGGCCAACAATTGAGGATTGAAAATTCGAATCATCCTAGATCTTAAGGTCGTTGAAAGCTATGTGCGATAAAATAAATGTTTGTTAACTAAACACGATCTTTCATGCCTTTTTGCAATATGGCATTTAAAAATAGATTCTATAACTGAAGAAGGGTAAACACTGATCATAGAGCATAGAATATCTTAAAACCACATGATCAACAGATATATCTTGACGCAGGAAACGTTAGCCTCGCCCATAGGCAGTATAAATAAATATATTTAAACAATAGAATGATATGAATGCATTGGAAATAAACACTTTAAGACAAGATATACAACTTCGAAATAGACAAACAACTTCCTTAGGTAAATGCAATGCGAACTGTTGAAGAACTCCCAATCTAACAATGGTTAAAGTTCTTTAGATCTTAATGACCTTAGTGGCCTCTAGATCTCTAAAGATCTCTAAAATATTTGTACATTTGTAAAGTAAAATGGATTGGAAAAATGGTGTGTTTGAAAACCATAACATATTTTTTGATAAAATTCAAAACTATCGGAAGGAAAATAGCTTTTTATTACATGCGGGATTGGATCCAAATTTTAAATGTGAGCATTTCCGTTCTAATATCTTAGGTTGCGAGTAAATTAAACTTCCCAGAACAGAAGTTTAATTGAACAATTGTGCAAATGTTAAAGTCTTGTTCCGCCCAGATTTATATAATATATAATCAAGTTTTAGCTTCATTTCGGTATAGTTGGATAACCACAATGATTGCCCGGTGTCTGACTTCGCTGTTTCTTATTCAGATTTTGGGATCCCTTGCAGCTTTGTACGCACATCCCGACAGCGTGGAGATACAACCCCGCATCATTGGTGGCCATGTGTCCAGCATCAAGGAGGAGAAATATATCGTACAGGTCACCACATCCGAGGAGCTATGTGGCGGATCACTGGTTAAGCCGCGTTGGGTTATCACCGCGGCTCATTGCGTTTACAACAAGAACAAAAATGACTTCAAGATCTATGGTGGTGCCTCCAATCAGGCTGATCCATACGCCGTCATTCGCACTGTGGACTACGTGGCGATTCGTCCGGATTTCAATCGCAAGACCCTCAATATGGATGTGGCTGCCTTGCGCTTGAATTCGGATATGATTGGAGCTAATATAGAGACTATACCTCTCGCAGCACAATCCGTTCCAGCTCGCGCTTTGGTCAAGGTATCGGGTTGGGGTTTCCTAACTGCCGATGCGACAAAGACTGCCGAGCGGGTGCACAGTGTGCTGGTCCCTATGTGGTCGCGTGCGTCCTGCGTATCTGCTTTCAGAGGAATCCATCGCATTACCCGCTCCATGGTATGCGCCGCCAGGCTTTACAAGAAGGATTCCTGTGACGGCGACTCGGGGGGTCCTTTGGTGTACCGCGGCCAGCTGGCGGGGATCGTATCCTTTGGATACGGATGTGCCTCCGCTTTGCCTGGCATCTACACCAGTGTGCCTGAGATCCGGGATTGGTTTCTGCGCGTCGTAGAGCAGCATTCCTGAGCTAATCTTAAGTATTAGCTTTAAGGGTCAATAAATAGTTCAAGTTTATCTGAAGGCAATTAACTGGGGAATGCGGGAAGAGATATTATATAATGATATATATAAACTTGCTTCCCGGCTTAGACTTCCGTAGACCATGTTAAGACTCCTTATTTTACTAGCACTGCTCCATCAACTGGAGGGCAGCTCCTTATTCACTCTTCATCAGGGTAAAATCTTCGGAGGAAAAAACACGTTGGTAAAAGACCATTCATTCCTGGTCAATCTTCGACGCGGTGGCAACTTTCGGTGCGGTGGCGTCATAATCTCGCCCAACTGTGTACTCACAGCTGCTCATTGCTTGGAGGGACGATATCAACAGGTCCGGGATTTGACCGTACATGCCCAACAACAGTGCCTAGGCGATGAAACGCCACCGGAGCATGTGCGTTCGGCCTGGTATGTCGGCCTATCACCAAACTACTGCGCTCAACGCGGATTGGACTCCGATGTGGCGGTGATCCGTTTGAGACGCCCCTTTGACATCGCCGGAAATGCGAGTATGGTGAAGATCGACTACAATGACCTGACACCACATTCAAATCTAACGGTTCTGGGTTGGGGAGCGATCAATGAGCAGGGTCACAACTGGAACCAGTGTTTACAGGAAGCCAATGTTAATCTCATCTCGCACAGGGAGTGCATCAAATCAGTGGGATCCGGATGGCAAAAAGTTACGAACAACATGTTTTGTGCTCTGGGCGGAAACGCCAGGGATGCCTGCCAAGGGGACTCCGGAGGCCCCGCAGTCCATGCTGGTCGCTCCGTGGGCATAGTATCCTGGGGCTACGGATGTGGCAGTGGTTATCCAGGCGTCTACACCCGCCTCAGTAGTCCATCGATTACGTACTGGTTGAAGGACTTCATCGAGCGACATTGCTAAAGATCTATCAATCAATTTGATTAGCCTTTAACCCAATAAATAGTTAATAAGGCAGTAGCTTCATAAAGTAGTATTGCAATTGAGATCTCTTTCCGAATAGCAAATAATAGTGCGATTAGTCCCATTTCCGGGACAGGTGCGAGCCAATAACAGCATCATTATCACTTGAAAACTAGGTAGCAATATACATACATAGTAGCTGTCAGTCTGGACACGCCATGGTTGGCCTTAGGTTGCTCTGGTGGCTCTGCCATTTGGCAATTGTACTTCCCAGCTCCTCTAGCAAAACGCGCATAGTAGGCGGCAAGGAGACAACTATTTCGGAGGTTCCGTACCTGGTTTACCTGCGGCAAGATGGTTACTTTATCTGCGGAGGATCCCTAATCTCCAGCAGAGCAGTCCTAAGTGCAGCACATTGTGTTTATGGATCGCAGCCGGAGGGATTCACGGTTCACGCCGGCGCGAGTCGTTTGGACCAAGAAGCTCCAGTGGTTCGCAATGTAGTTATGTTCCATACTTCGCCTAGCTACTCTGCCACCAACTTCGACATGGACGTAGCATTGTTGCAGTTGCAGGAAGTCGTTTTCTTAATCTCCGGTAAAGTCGCCACCATTAGTCCTTGTCGGAATCCGCCGGAGGGTAATGCGTATGCCAGGATCAGTGGTTGGGGAGTGACCCGCGAGAATAACCGTGAACCTGCCGAACAGGTCCGCACCACCATGGTGCGAGTGCTTCCAGGAGCAGAATGTAAGCTCTCATATTCCGGATATGGTCAACTGAGCGATTCCATGCTATGCGCCGCCGTGCGCGGTCTTCGCGATTCCTGCTCTGGAGATTCCGGAGGTCCTTTGGTCTACCGCGGTCAGGTTTGTGGCATTG
This sequence comes from Drosophila sechellia, assembly GCF_004382195.2. Classification (NCBI taxonomy): domain Eukaryota; kingdom Metazoa; phylum Arthropoda; class Insecta; order Diptera; family Drosophilidae; genus Drosophila; species Drosophila sechellia. The sequence goes on along the minus strand of NC_045951.1, from coordinate 3,184,139 downwards.
TCTCCTGGGGATTCGGCTGCGCCCGACCTTCCTTTCCGGGTGTTTACACCGATGTGGCTAGCGAAAGGGTTCATGACTTCATAGAACAAACTCTACGCAGGATTGGATAATAGAATTCTTTTGGAATGAGCTTGTGAATTTGAAATTTGTATTAGTATTTCTATTAGTCATCTAATGAATATAGCTATTAACTTTCGATCAGACTATATTGAATCTTATTATTTTAAAAACTATTAGACTTTGACAAATCATTTCCTTATTAATTTGAGTATGAAACCCTTGTATCGGTAAACCGGCTAAAAGGAGCACTAATAAAATACATTAGAATGGCATGCGGATCTTTTAAAAGAAGAGATTAATCGACAATTATTCAATCAACCAACTTGTAAAATTGAATCAACGGCAGAAGGTCGGTAAAAGCGCTTAGAACACCCACACATAAAGCCCCATTGCACAGCACTTTTTGTTGGGTCTCAGTTTCTCATACCAAATACGCTGATGGAATCCGCCGATAAGCCACACAAAATGGTTTATTAAAATAATTATTATTTGCGCAATAAAATAATATGTGTGCTGTGTAATGATTGTTTCCTAAGAGGCATATAAATCGGAGCACGGAGCCGCGCGATTCGAGTCGGAACAGCGATCGAAAAGGTTTTTACCCAGCTGGCCAGTGATTCGGAAATTCGGTTGGTAGTTACAGCTACCGGATACGGCAAATATCGAGGGATGGAGTAAGCCGATGGCGACGCTATGGCTCGTGCTCCACATGATCCCACTTTGCTGGGCGGCCAGCAACGAGGCCAACAGTCGGATTGTGGGCGGTGTACCGGTGGACATCGCTAGTGTGCCCTACTTAGTGAACCTACGCATCGGTGGCAACTTTATGTGCGGCGGTTCATTGGTTACACCCCAGCATGTTGTCACCGCTGCCCACTGCGTCAAGGGAATTGGCGCTTCTCGTATCCTAGTCGTTGCAGGGGTAACGAAACTTACGGAGACGGGTGTCAGAAGTGGCGTGGACAAGGTTTATACCCCAAAGGCTTACAACACCCGCACCCTCACCTCTGACGTTGCTGTTTTGAAACTAAAAGCTCCCATCAGCGGTCCCAAGGTGTCCACCATTGAGCTGTGCAATGCCAGCTTTAAGGCAGGCGATCTGATCAAGGTCTCTGGCTGGGGACAAATCACGGAGCGCAACAAGGCGGTTTCAATGCAGGTGCGCAGCGTAGATGTGGCGCTCATTCCCCGAAAGACCTGCATGAGTCAGTATAAGCTGCGCGGAACCATCACCAGCACCATGTTTTGCGCCTCAGTGCCGGGCGTCAAGGATTCCTGCGAAGGCGACTCCGGAGGACCTGCCGTATATCAGGGTCAACTATGCGGAATTGTGTCGTGGGGTGTTGGATGCGCACGAAAGAGTTCGCCGGGAGTCTATACCAATGTCAAGACTGTTAGGAGCTTTATCGACAAGGCTTTGGGCATGTAGACCCCAATAGTACAATTTTTAGATGCTTAATTAAGCATAGATATCTGAATTAAAGGAAAATGTAACCTGTTCCACTAATATAAGTTGGATTACATTTTATCTCCTACTTACCACTATTTCGCAGACCCACGGGAATACTAATGTGCACGCCCACATTCTGCAGATAAACATTGTATGGATTGCTGACAGTGGTCACAACAGGAAAGTATTCGTTGACCAGCATTTTTGTAGCCACCACTTCCTTGCCATCAGTCAAACCGTTATCATGTCCATGGCCAAGGTTCGTTTGCGTGTCCAGATGAAAGCTGGTATAGAAAACCGTGTTTAGTAGAGCGTTAAATGCGCTGGTTGCATGCAATTGTCCGGAAATAAATCTCAGCTTCCGGTACCAATCGCTTTGACCTACGTGGGCGCAATGTAGCAAACGGGATTGATCGTCACGTTGTCATCGAGATCGCGGCTGCGCGTGTGATGTCGGAACAGATGCCGTGAGTAGTTGGAGCTGCACGTGAGAAGGGCGGCTACCTGGTCAGTGCCCATGTGGGCCTCCAGTCGGACAATGCGCAGTTGAGTGTTCTCGTGGAACTGCTGCGCTTCGGTGCTGCAGAAAAGCTGGTAGTAGGAGCCGGGCTCCAATCTCATATTCTTTTCAAAGTTTTTGGGCTCTTGTGGCTGATTCTCCAGTTGCTCATCATCCGGCTGCTTTTGGCCACGTAGCTGTGTGAGGGTGGGAAAGCAAAAATACTTGAGTGCCTCCAGTTTGTAGCTGTTCTGGGGATTTCCCGCATCGGCCAGAATGACATGGAAGCTGCGTATCCTCAAAGGAACATCCGTGAGCACACTAAGAACAAGGACAACTAAGTAGCTGCATATAAGATGTATAAACAACTAAACTTACCGCACTATCAGTTGCAACTGCAGCAAATCGTCGTTGTTCAACTGAACCCGCTCGAATGTGGCACACATTTCCACCACATCGTTGACCTTATCTAAATCAATTTGTATGGGCGATTTCACATTGGACAGCGCACTAGTCCACAACGTCTGCGCCTCGGGTGTCAACTGAGTTTTCGGCATGGGTGGCACGCCTTGAAACACCTGCCAAAGGTTCTCCAGTATCAGAATTCGCTCCGACTGCTCGGATTGATGGCGCAGAGACAATGCTTCAAGGCTGCAGGCAATGTAGTCGGCTACAGATCCCGAGAGCAGCGCACAACGGAGTGTTTTAAGCAAAACATCAGTGAATATCGTAGCCCATTTCTCTTGACGATAATCGGGCAGCATTAGGGAATACAAACTTCGGAAAAAATAGGTTCAATTAATTTTCTTGCACACATCAACATAAAAAACAATCTTACGTCAAAGCCTTGGCATGATCCCCGCTCTTGAGGTACTCCTCTGCCATATCGATAGCTAGTTTCTTTCGAAACCTGAGGCACTTGTAAATTTTGAACTGGGCCATGGCCTGGCTGAGCAGGGCTATGATTCCCGCTGAATGGTTATAGCTGCGCTCCTGATCACATAACTGCATATTGGCTTGTTGCTCGGCCACCAGATCGCCCGTCTTTACCGCACGGATTCCGAAAAACTCTGTGTACAGTGACAACGGATTCTGAATCGGTGTAGGTGTAGCTTCTGAAGAGGCTTGCATCGCAGCATACGCCTCCAGAGCTGCATCCCGTCGCTTCATCACGAATTCAGCTGCTTTATGGTAATAGATTCCAGGATGTTGAGTCTGTAGGGCGGGCAGTCCGTTCTTGATGGCCTCGCAAAAGAGCTCAGCGAATACGGAATGTCTGCGATAAAAGGTTAATTAATTAGGATATCCAGATTAGAGCTACAGTTCGGTCTTACTGCGTGCTTAACCAGGCATGATGCTCAAAAGCCAGATCTTTGAAACCCACTCGAGACTTGTATTTATCCACATGGATGATGAACTGGTTAATGGCATCCCTGGGAGTCTTCAGCTTAAACATAAGCCGACAGATCTTATAGTTCAAAAATCCTGCCAGAGTCTTAATCTCCAGGCAATTACCGTCATTGATGCGTATCTCGTCCAGATTTGCATAGGCTTGGAAATAGTGCCTGCGAACAAATGCAGAATAGTTAAATAGACAAGAAAATGCGTAAAGGACATACTTTTGTCCAGTGCTGAAGTCCTGCCGCATCTCCGCCACGAACCCCAATTTGAACTGGTGTCGGATCTTCAACGATGTGTGAGCCGCCGTCAGCTGATCTCGATGGTTCCGAATCCGCTTGGACATGAGGGCGTAATAGGATTGTGCCATATCGAGGAAGGCCGACTCCAATCGCAGGGCGTAGCCTGTGAGATGCTCTGTATGCGGGAGAATGAACAGCATCTTGCTGGTTATTCCACAAGCGTTTGTCAGACTGGCCGCTCGCTCTGCGGCCAGGAGATCTTCGCCAGGTGGGAGCGGCGCTGCCCTTTGCAGCAGCACTAGACACAGCCGGGTATTTCTTTCTTGCAGGGCGTTCTTGAGGGCCTGCACGATTGCCGCACACTGCACCTGCTTTTCCGTCCACTGAAGGTCATTCCACTCCATATCTTGGAACAGCACCACCACCGACGGCAGGACGTGCAGGTGCTTCAGCATCCAGTTCCGCTTGAGTATGCCCTTCGGGTGGTACCACTCGTAGGATGCTCGCTTGGGTTTGGCCACCGGGAACTCATAGTTTGGGGGCAGCAGCTTATACTGCACGGCGGCCCGGTCGGCGGCCTTGCGCTGCAAGCTCCCGCTGAACGCCTCCCAAACGGCCTTGTGCACCGACACCCGGGCGGTGTCCAGCCCACAGAAGCCAACCAGCGGCTGCGGGGTCACGAGCAGCTCCGACGGCAGGGCGGTGGCGTCCATCGTCATGGTTCCGACCGCTCCTGCTCAGAATTGGATGAGATCGATCTCTTCGTCACCAACTGCCACTCCTCTCCTGCGCTGCAATTGATGATCTTCTCCAGCTACGTCGTTTAGGTGTGACCGTGCTCGCTTGAGGACTATGTGACTCAGTGCGACCGTGCGATGCTCCCACTATAACGGTTACAAATAGCTAGATAACTAGCTAAAAGTGAAAACACCTAAATGTAATGTATGAGATACTTATAGTCAAAGGTTTTGTTCATAAAATTAACGCGCAATTACTAACTTATATAAAATAGGTTCTCATATACGTAGTTAAATTTTTAACGAACTCAATTGATGTTAATGCACCCCTGGCAGGCATCGCTTGTAGCCCATCCTAGTGCAGCCCTGGCAGTATACGTGTCGTGTCGTCGCTTTCTCATTCGTTTTGTTATTTTTGAGCTGAAAGGTACGTTGTTTTCTCGGACAAGTCCAAAGCTACAGCTTGTTTCGTTTCGTTTCGGAGTTATCAATTGCACGCAAGCTGCAGCCCAATCAATTGGCAATTAACAAACAATTCATTTGCGAATTTCAGTGCGATTGTGCTTTACATCAACAAAACAAGAAAATGGCTCCACCACAGAGAATGCGCGTCGCCAACGAGAAGGCCAGCAAATATGTGACAATGCGTGGCAATGTACCCAAATCCTCGGTAAGTTTAGCTTAAAACTAGTAGTTGAAACCACTCTGATTGGGGGAAAGTGGAGATAGCAGCAAAATTGCGATTAGAATTGCTCGATAATCGATGGCGAAAAGTGCCACGCCGTCATTGATTTTATTATTGGTCATATGTATGCATGTTTGTGTGTGTGCGGAGGCTGAATGTGTATGAGCGTCTTATCGTCGCTTCTGGAAATTCTGATTAGATGTTGCCATCCCATCGAAGATTTCTACTAATCTCTAAATGCAATATAGAATACAATATACACTCACCATACAAGAACTGACAAGACTAATCTGAACTTCTCTTCTTCGCAGAAAACGAAAGAGGGTCAATATCCGGTGGGTCCCTGGCTCCTGGCTCTGTTCATCTTTGTGGTCTGCGGCTCTGCCATTTTCCAGATCGTTCAGTCGATACGCGCCGCGTAAGGAAAGGCTTCCCCTCGCATAAGATACACAGAGAGCAGGTGCATCTGGAGGAAGATAATAGACCTTTCCGGAACCATCACTTGCTACTACTAACACCTTCCCTAGCTAAATAGACCCCGGCAACATGTGCAACCAGAGGATGACCCCAAACAACTTGGCTTTATTTTCGTGTCTGCAATATGAACTCCTATAAAACACATACAAAATTTAAGTCCATAGCATTTTGCATTAATTAATTTAACTGTAAGCTCTGCAATGTGCATTCCTGCAATTCTCTCCTAAGCAACTGAATAATGATCCCCGATCATTTATAGGCGATAAATGCATTTTTAAGATGCTTCTCGGCGCAGTTTGAAATAGTGCAAAGTGTTAAAGCGTTGTTTTCTAATGCAAAGACGAGTAGAGAAGAAACTATGAGTACATAACAATGATGAATATATGATAATTTTTTACCTAATCATATTTTGTTTTAATAAGTCTTGACATGTTGGGGAGACTTTGGACTCCATTTAGATAACCGTTAAATAATAATCAATGAGAAATAGGAATACATGTACGTACATTTTTAAATCGTACTCACGAGACATGCTCATCCCTATATGTGCGCATCCCTGGTTTTCACCGAGAATCAGCTGATAGACGCCAGTAGACTTCGCCAAATTAAACACTGGTTGCTATTAAAATGCATTTAAACACACAAATTATTTAAAATAATTCCCGAGAAGCTAATGCGCCGCTTGTTTACATCGGTCAACGCCCAAATAATGTCGAAGAGCAAGGGGAAATCAAAGGCCGCCGTTGAAAGTGCGAAGAACGACGCAAAATCGACGCCGGCTAAGGAAGCCAGTCCGATTTCAGTCGATAAGAGCGGCAATATATGCATACAAATCCTTGCCAAGCCGGGGGCTAAGCAGAACGGAATCACAGGAATTGGCCTTGAAGGAGTAGGCGTCCAAATCGCCGCTCCGCCCAGTGAGGGAGAAGCTAACGCCGAACTGGTTAAGTTTCTGTCGAAAGTTCTAGGTCTCCGAAAGAGCGACGTTTCTCTGGACAAGGGATCTCGATCGCGCAACAAGAAAATAATGATAACCAAGGGAGTGTCCACGGTGGAGGCCATTGAGCAGATGCTTCGCAAAGAATCCGATTCATAGATTGTTCCTTTCCCCCAATAAATACTCATTCAAAAGTTGGATTTTTAAAACACATTTGCTTGTTGTTTATTTGGTTTTATGTTTATCATCGATCGGGTCATCAAACCTTAATTATATATATACTCGATTCTTTATATAGCTCTACCAACTAGGGCGCGTATGTAGTCTTTAGTTTTTTACATAAATTACTTGGATTCTAAATTATAAGTTCTTAAAACGACAACTGCTCTTGAATGTTCTGTGGGAACCTAACCATTTAACGAGTTATTCCTGCTTTTTTATGAGTTAGGCGTATGTCTGTCGCTTATAACGCGGCAAAATGTTAATGAATACAAAATTTAACTCGGCCGTAGTAAACTCAGTATAAAAGTTCGAAACGCAAGTAAATTGTGTATGTGAATGCGAGTGATAGAATGAATTTTGATTGTTTCGAGTGGTAGCTTAATCGACCTCCTCCATGTGGGAAGCGTCCTCGGTGTCCTCAACCAGCGAGGGGGCATCTCCGGCGCTTTGGGCATCTTCGGTGGTCATAGGCTCGTCCTCGTCGATTCCCAAGCCCAGCTTGATCATGCGGTAGATGCGGCTGGCGTGCACCTGGGGGCTGTCCAGTGAGAATCCAGAGGACAGCAGAGAGGTCTCGAACAGCAGGATGACCAGATCCTTGACGGCCTTGTCGTTCTTGTCGGCATCGGCCTTCTGGCGCAGAGTCTCCACAATTGGGTGATCGGGGTTGATCTCCAGCTGCTTCTTGCCGGCCATGTAGCCCATTGTAGCGGTATCACGAAGAGCCTGGGCCTTCATGATGCGCTCCATGTTAGCGGACCAGCCGAACTGCGAAGTGACAATGCAGCAGGGGGAATCCACCAGGCGGTTGGACACCACCACCTTCTCGACCTTGTTGTCCAGGATGGACTTCATCAGCTTGCACAGGCTCTCGAACTTGGCCTTGTCCTCCTCGCGCTTCTTCTTCTCGTTCTCATCCTCAGGCAGCTCCAGACCCTCCTTGGTGACAGAGACCAGCTGCTTGCCCTTGTACTCCTTCAAGTGCTGGATGACGTACTCATCGATGGGCTCGGTCATGTAGACCACTTCGAAGCCACGGGCCTTGACGCGCTCCACGAAGGCAGAGTTGCTGACCTGGTCCTTGGACTCGCCAGTGATGAAGTACACGTGCTTCTGGTTATCCTTCATGCGCGACACGTAGTCGGCCAGGGAGCAGAAATCGTCGCCGGAGGCAGAGGTGTGGTACCGAAGGAAGTCGGCCAACTTGGCACGGTTGTTGCTGTCCTCGTGCACACCCAGCTTCAGGTTCTTGCTGAACTGGTCATAGAACTTCTTGTAGTTCTCCTTGTCCTCGGTGAGCTCCTCAATCAGCTCCATGGTCTTCTTGACCAGGTTCTTGCGGATCACCTTTAGGACCTTGTTCTGCTGCAGCATCTCACGCGAGATGTTGAGGGGCAGATCCTCGGAGTCGACCACACCCTTCATGAAGTTCAAGTACTCTGGGATGAGGTCCTCGCAGTTGTCCATGATGAAGACACGACGCACGTACAGCTTGATGTTGTTGCGCTTTTTCTGGTTCTCGAAGAGATCGAAGGGCGTGCGACGGGGAATGAAGAGCAGAGCACGGAACTCCAGCTGACCCTCCACGGAGAAGTGCTTGACGGCCAGATGATCCTCCCAGTCGTTGGTCAGGGACTTGTAGAACTCGCCGTACTCCTCCTGGGAGATATCATCGGGATTGCGGGTCCAGATGGGCTTGGTCTTGTTCAGCTCCTCATCCTCGGTGTACTTCTCCTTGATGGTTTTCTTCTTCTTGGCATCCTTGTCCTTCTTGTCGGCATCCTCATCCTCGCCAACATCCTCGATCTTGGGCTCATCGGTCTCCATCTCCTTCTTCTCATCACCTTCCTTCTTCTCATCATCAGCCTCATCGTCGCTGACCTCCTTCTCGCGCTCCTTCTCTACGAGCAGCTTGATGGGGTAGCCAATGAACTGGGAGTGCTTGTTAACAATCTCCTTGATCTTGCTCTCCTCCAGATAGTCGGTCTGGTCCTCCTTGATATACAGCACGATCTTGGTGCCACGGCCCAGGGGCTCGGAGTTGTCGGCACGGACGGTGAAGGAGCCTCCGGCAGAGGACTCCCACACGTACTGCTCGTCATCGTTGTTCTTGGAGGTGACAGTCACCTTGTCGGCGACCAGGTAGGCGGAATAGAAACCCACACCGAACTGACCGATCATGGAAATGTCGGCGCCAGCCTGCAGAGCCTCCATGAAGGCCTTGGTTCCGGACTTGGCGATGGTTCCCAAGTTGTTGACCAGGTCGGACTTGGTCATACCGATACCGGTATCAATGATGGTCAGAGTACCAGCCGTCTTGTTAGGGATCAGCTTGATGTACAGCTCCTTGCCAGAGTCCAGCTTGCTGGGGTCAGTAAGGGACTCATAGCGGATCTTGTCCAGGGCATCGGAAGCGTTCGAGATCAACTCTCGCAGGAAAATCTCCTTGTTCGAGTAGAATGTGTTGATGATCAGGGACATCAGCTGAGCAATCTCAGCCTGGAATGCAAAGGTCTCTGCTTCTTCTGGCATCTGCAATGGATTTACAAGAGGATTAGGATTAGTTATAGTCTGTGGGTTCAACGCTAAGGAAAAGCAGCTGCATTTTCACCAGCTGCTCCGGTTTTCTTCTTTTCTTTCTTTCTCTTTTGCACACGCTTCATTTAACATGCGCATATACCAACACAGTGGTGGTCAAAATTATAGCAACCCGTAAAATATAATTTTAATTTCAATTAGGCGACAGTAAATCATCTTACGTTGCAAAATAATGTTTTAAATTTAAATATTTAAATATAATTATGCAAATTGGGTCAGTTGCTACTTTTTGTACCCCTGCTGTGCAAACTCGTGTCTGTGTTGAGTGAGCATTGCATCGAAAATTCGTGCATCGCCATGGAAGTTTGTGGAAGAATCTAGAAGCCAAGGGAAAACTAATCTGCCTAGCAACCAACACATCAAAATGGAGCAAAAGAAAATTAAAAAACCGAGTTACCAAAATTTGCTGACTGACGCCACAGTTTTACTTGCAAGTATTAGTCATGGGTTTGCATGTGTGTGTGCGGCATGTGCAATTTAAAATGGCAATGCAAAGAAAGCACGTGTAATTGTAAATGAAGGAGAGTAATTTATAATTAAAAGGCCTATTTGGCACGCTGTTTATTTCATGCTAAAGCATAGAAACCTCTAGAACGTTCTCGAGTGAAAAAAACCGGCATTTTGTGTTAAATTGCACGTTGTCACCCCTAAAAAGAGCGGCATAAGTCGATTTAGCGCTAAATGACCCTGGCATTTATTAAACAAAAAAAACTTGGATTCTAGAAATTTAAAATCGATATCTCACATTTGGGTCAAGAACATTCGAGATGCACAGGACCAGGCAAAATGCAAATTTTGGCCATTGCCACTGATAAATAAATTATTCACTCTTTTTTTTTGCATTACTCACCTTGTATGTATGTTTTTCGTTCTATTCACAGAATATAGGTAAAAATACAGATATTTTCTCTTTGCTTTGTGTAGAATTGGAAATTCACAAAACTTTTCAGACGCTGTTTGCTGTTACGACGCACACCGCACGAAATTTTTTTCAAGACTCAAACCGGCAAACGCCGCGCGTCTGCTTTTATAGAAAAAACCGACCCGAACTCGAAGACTCTAGAAACTTCTAGAGGCTTCTGGTTGCCAGGGATGCAACTTCCTGTGAATACTAGGGTAGATCAGTGTTGTGATACGTTAGAAAAGTGCGCAACCTGTGCGGGCGAATTCAAAAATTGTACTGAACTAAGTTGGGTGGAAATTCGTCTAAGTGGTCCGAACGATTGAGCAAAGCCCACTGGGATTTCTTAACACATTACAATTGGATATCAAAAGGCCCTAACTAAGACTTAAACTGAAATTGGGTAAATGGAAAATTAAATTTTTCCCATTATATTTCTGGTTTTAAAAAGTAAATAATAAACATCTTATCTGTTAATTTATGATCTGTTAATTTTTTATTTATATTTATAAATACTTTTCTCCACCGGACAATCGATACTTCCAGAGTATCAGAGACTTGGCGGTGCTGGTTCCTCTGGAATAAACTAGTTCCATTTTAAGGGGACGGTAAAATTTGAAATCACTTGAGTGGGTTTAGGAAGAAACAAATTGGAAAGTTTTTGTTGGTAAATTAGCTTAAAAGCAGACCTATCACATTCGGAGAAAATAATTGCTTGTGAGCAAAACCTGCTACGAGCCAACTTGTTACCACTTAAGTATAAAATGTCTTATTAAAAAAAATCAATTCTGTTATCGATTCATCTTTCTATCGATATCTCCAGCTGACGCTAAAACTTCCACCACTAATAACATAAAAGTTGTTTGCTTACATTTAAACAAATGGGCGGCACTAAGTGTTGTTTTCGTGATTGTCCGGTGGGTTCTAGCCGCAACCCCAGTATGCACTTCTTCAAGTTCCCCGTTAAGGATCCGAAAAGGTTGAAAGATTGGGTGAGGAATTGTTCAAACCCTGACGTTTCAAATGCACCGCCGTCCAAACTGGCAGCCAAAACAGTTTGTGCCCGGCACTTTCGTGCGGAATGCTTCATGAACTACAAAATGGACAGACTCATCCCCATGCAGACGCCTACTTTGTTCAGGATCAACAGGGATCTGGCACTAGACTATGCAGATCTCGACCAGAACGGTGAAGCTCTTCTCGTGAAGTTGACGCCTCCAAAGCAGCAACACCTAATACCACCTAAGGATTTCGAGTGTCCTCTGGGATTCGTGGATGGTGAGACACAGAACGTGGAGGTTGTTAAGAAACGAAATACAGTTGAGTTGACAGAAGAGGAGGAGCAGCGAAAAGGAAAAGACGAAGCCGACGAAGTTTCCGGAAATCTCCATGTGCTGGGTACGGAGCAGGAACAGGCTTTTGTACCGAAGGAGAAAGCAACGGCGGCGAACAAGAGTTCTACATCAACAAGCGCTTCGGCTATGCCTCAAAACATTCTAGATATAATAAGTCAACTACAGCCTTCATTGGGCATCAAATTGATTAAAAGACCAGTAAAGAGTCAACCAGGAAGCGAGAATGAGTTGCCTCAGCTTGAAGAGCAGCTCCCAAAAGAACAAACTGATGAACAAACAACCAAGGAATCAGAAAAGCATAATAAATCGACAAGTTGTATTATTGACGTGTACCGACCAATTAAAGGGACTGTGGTTAGAAAACGTGGGATGCAGGAGTCAGATGCTGATAGACTGAACGAAGAGCAATCCACCAAGGAGCAGACTAAGAAAAGGAAGCTACCCCAAGAAGCACAAAAGACTGACTCCCAAGCTACACCTGACAACGGTACGATATTGAACCGATGTAGACAATTGCAAGAGAAATTCTGGGATGAGCAGAATACTCCGAAATTGGAGAAACCTACCCAATCCATCCAAATTAATCTTAGTTCTAGCAATAAAAATAGTCAAAGTGATTCCATTTCCGAAACCTTATCTGAATCTTTTCTAAACCTTGAAGAGAGCATACCACTTAGTACTGACAGTGAGGACGAGTCTGAACCAGATGAAAAACCATCTTCCTCGGAAGATGCCCAGCGCGATAAGCTTCTTCAGCAGTACGACAAACTGCAGGCCGAGTTTGAAAAGCTGTCGGAGGAGAATGCGAAACTAAAACGACTGCAAGCGGAGTCCCCGAAGACTTCAGATCCAATCAAACCCGCTGCTGTTTCCCTCAGCAAACCCCATCTGTACATGGCAATAAAGAAATACGTGGGGCCCACGATGGCCGCCTTGCTGCGCATGGAAATGTTTGGCGGCTCTGAGGATCGCACTTGGAAGGATGACGAGCGAGAGTTTGCCACAGAACTACTCCAACTGGGCGACGAGGTGTACAAGTACTGTTGCGACGAGTGGCGCTTCCGCCTGCCATCGATGCGGATTGCACGCTCCTGGCTGGAGAAAAAGAATACGGAAAATTCGGAAGAGTTTCTAGACTTATAGATTATTTTGCCATTATTGACTTGGCAATTTGAGGGGTATTTTACTGATAAATTATTTTATATATTACTTTTAATCATAACATCAGTTCCGGATTCATCTAATAAAATAGGTGTATATTAAAAACGCTTTAAAATCCATTTACGCAAATCTAATTTTTATTAATTACAAAAGCAATATTATTAGGCAAAAGCATTTGTTTATATCCTTTTTACACACAATAGTTAGCGAAGCTAATTTAAGTGGCAGATGATGGAGTCATCAGTGGCCTTGGTGACGCAGATCTCCTGGGTGGAGGCGTCACAGAAGTAACCATCCGGGCAGCTGCCCGTCACATTTGTGGGCGTTATGGCGCCAAAGCAGAAGGCAAATGTGGAGCGCGAGGTGCAGGCGAATGTGTAGTTGGGAGCACACTGGCCACAGCTATCCGTGTCGCCGCAGCTGGCGGGAATCTCGCTCCTCTGGAAACAGATCACTGGCTGGTCCGTGCACACCAGGCCATCCGTGCAGACGAAGGTCTGGTTAGTATTCGGCTGAGTGGCGCCGAAGCACAAATTGTAGGCGGTCTGGTTGATGCAGGAGGCTCCATTTGACTGGCATACATTACAGTCTGCCTGGATCCAAGCGATTGGCAAGGCTACCAAGGCAATCTGAAATGATATAAGGAATATTGAGATACGACTTTGTGGCAACTTGGTTTGAAAACTATTTCAAGGGTTTCTTTAACTTACCAAACCGAGCAATTTGTACATCTTAACCACTGCGTGGATCTACTGCGAATGATCAAGTGCCTAAGTACCAGTCTTATTTGTACATTTTGGCAGCCTTGCCGAATTATGTTCTATGGCATCGTAAAATTTGGGAGCCTTGGGTAATAAGAATAGCTGGTTATCTTTTTATGGGCGTCAAGCAAACGCTAACTGAGGGTGTGGTCGGGCTTAGGCTCTATAAAGAGAATTGGCACTTGGCCAGCCATCACAAGTAAGTTGCTCTTCCCGGCAAACAGACAAACTATGGCGGCACAAATTAGCCTACAGGTGACTCAAGATAGCACTCAGCAAAAAGAAAGTGACCCACTTCGCCTGTTCCAGGTTCTCCTGCTCCTCTGGATTTCGAATGGTGCTCTTGGGCAGTCCGGTTGTTCCGACTGCTCCTTGACAAATGAACAATATGCGTGTGTCAGTGAAACCGACTATGGGCTTTGCTTCGGTCAAGGCACCGTGGACGAAAGTGCGGTGCAAAGCTGTCGCGATGGGTACTACTGCGTCCTCGAGGGATTCTGTGCACCAATGGCCTCAGCGGAAGTGAGATTTAGTTAGCTCCGTGGCGACTTGCAAATTCTCACACTTCTTTTCCCACAGCCGGCCTGTGTCACAGCCACTTCTACGGCCACAACGGATATAGTAACAGGTTGGTATATGTAGCACATATCTCCTTTTTAATGGGTTTATTGCCTGCGGTTTTCATTATCTTGTACTTTGAACTCCAAGATTCGAGTACCCTAGAAACTACGGAGTCAACAGCAACCACCACAGCTGAAACTACCGATTCCACAGTGGCTGAAACTCCAACAACCCAGTTCACAACAGATTCAACCACTTCTGAATTTTCTACAGATTCCAGTACCGATTCTACTACATCTGAGCTCACTACGGAATCGAGTACCGATTCTACTACATCTGAAATTAGTACCGAATCGAGTACCGATTCTACTACATCTGAGCTAACTACCGAATCGAGTACAGATTCTACTACTTCTGAAATTAGTACCGAATCGAGTACCGATTCTACTACATCTGAGCTAACTACCGAATCGAGTACAGATTCTACTACTTCTGAAATTAGTACCGAATCGAGTACCGATTCTACTACATCTGAGCTAACTACCGAATCGAGTACAGATTCTACTACTTCTGAAATTAGTACCGAATCGAGTACCGATTCTACTACATCTGAGCTAACTACCGAATCGAGTACAGATTCTACTACTTCTGATATTAGTACCGAATCGAGTACGGATTCTACTACTTCTGAAATTAGTACCGAATCGAGTACGGACTCAACTACTTCTGAACTTACTACTGATTCGAGTACAGATTCTACTACATCTGAACTTACCACAGATTCAAGTACAGATTCCACCACATCTGCCACTACCACTGATTCGAGTTCTCCGCCCACAACAACTGAATCATCTACCAGTGCTCCAACTACAGTACCTTCGGAAATAGATCCCAATGCCTATTGTGCAAAGTTGAAGGCCAAAGGATACTTCCGAGTTGAGACCGATACAACGTGTCAAATGCAAGTATATTTATCATCTTCAAGATGCGTTGGTCTTAAGTGTTGGACTTTCTAGGTATGTCTACTGCTATAAATTGAGTCTGGATTACCTGGGTTGGCTTTACTATTGCAACACCAATGAATACTACAATTCGGAAACAGAGTCCTGCCAATCCACACGACCGAGCAACTGCTGAGTACCAACGATTAATGAGGTTCATTCATATTACTTCCAGTTAGCCATAAAGAAAGATACAAACGATTCTGTCTGGGATTTTGATTGGGTAATTGCCACTGGTTGCTTAGGAACCTGGAAAATATTTTACTTCCAATTTAGTTTTTATTTTATTGGTTTTAATATAATAAGTTAATAATACATATGTAAAATCTACTGCACTACTATTCAACTATGAATTTTATGACTATGTATTTTAAGACTTCCACACATTAGACACATCCAGCTGGTTTGCTGACACTGCAGAATTCGAGATCGGCATCAAAGAATTGCCCGCTCTTGCAGCTTTTGATTAGAGCCCTCGTTGAGTCATCGACTTTATAACAATAGACGAAACTGAAAGTGAATTTCCATTTAGTAGGTGGTAATCCGTATAATCCGTCGAGTTGCTTACGTTGCGCATGTGGAGTCATTCTGGTTCGCTATTATGACCGACTTATCCACATTCTGACACGCCTCATCCGCACTCCAGGTGCCCGCGTCCAGATCCTTTAGCGCAGGCGCTGCCCCGGCAAGCAGGCATTGGACCAGGAGCTATTATGGAGTGGATTCGTTTGATTGGGGATATGGATCCGAGGGCAGTCCTTGCATAGTTACCAGTGATACAATTAGACTCGTCCACATTGTCGATTTAACCTTGCTACACTTCGCACACTGAAACCTTGAAGCGCCAAAGCGGCCTTTAAATACCAGTAGGATTTAATCTGTAGAATCGTTTATCTCGGAACGCTTTGGCAATGTAGAATGTATTTAATGTTTATTGCGTAGGTTTATTAATTTGTTTTGTCACCCGTTCTCGTACTCGTATGTACTTCGTTTATGGACTTCTCAGATATGTGCAAATTTCTGGGTAAACTCTGGGTGTTGTCAAGAACTATAATCCGGGTGTTTTGATTATGCAGAAATGAATCCATTCGCTGAAAACCATATATGCCACTTCCTACCGAAAGCATTGAAAACGCATCAAGTGCTTATCTTGAAAAATGCTATCATTTTTAATTAGTTTTTATTGGCATCAAGATATGAAACATTTATAAGCTTTGGGTTCCAAGAAATTCAGATACAATAATCTGGCTTATTGGCGCTGCAGAAGTTCAAAGTGGCATGGAAGATGTGGTGGGATTTAGTTGGTTGGTGCCTCTGCAGAACATTCAGCTGGAACTTCAGACCTGCACATTTTCAAATTGTGATCAAAGTACTGGTTGCTTTTGCAGCTCCTAATCAACGAATAAACTGATCCATTTACCACGTAACAATAAACGTAGCTGGTAATGTGGTGGTAGCTGTTAGTATAATTTTGGTTATTTTACGCCATAGACTTCACCTACGTTCTACAAGTTGGATCAGCCTGGTTTTCCATTAGGGTGGTGATTGTAACTTCACTGCAGGCTTCTTCCGCACTCCAAGTCTTGGAGTTCTGGTCGTCAAACTCTGGAGCTGGCAAAGCCGAGAGGCAATGAGCCAGCAACTGAAATATATACATACATATATTTGATTAGCACAGGTAAAATATATTTTTAAAGACCTCACCAGTATAAACATTATACGCAGCCACATGATTAGCTTAACCCATTGCCTTTCGCTTTGTGAAGCATCAGAGCTCCGCCTGGCTCTTAAATAGTTACTGGAGTGGCCTGTTCCCCCGCCTATCTTGCCAATTTTAGAAAATGGTATCATATGATTGTTTTATACTGATATTTTATTGGTTTCAATAAATCTGATAATGATCGATTACTGCTGTTAAACGGTCTGAATTAGGTGCAATAATCCGGTTTATCTTCGCCGCAGGCTTTCAAGGAAGCATCAAAATATTGGTTGGTCTTACAGTTCCTTATCAAAGCTGTTGCCGATCCATTGATAAAATAACAAAATAGATACCTAGAAGAATCGTTTATGTGAGTTGTTCCCTGGAAATTCGTTGTCTACTTACGTGGTGCAGGTGGGATCGTCTTGGTTTTGAAACAAAGTGGTCCTAGTGACAGTCAGGCAGGTTTTCTCCGCACTCCAGGGTTCTGCTGTGGTGGTACTCGCCGCTGTTGTGGCCACGGTGGTGGTGGTTGGGGTTGTGGTGGCCACAGTGGTTGTCGCCTCCACGCATCCATCGGGCTTTGTGGCGGTACAAGCCTTCAAGCTGGTACTAAAATACTGATTAGCCTTGCATGAAGTGACCTTTGTCGAATGGGTTCCGTCGTCATCAACTGTACAGGTTATAAAACTGAAAAGTGTACTCTTAAGTCTAGCATCGAAATCCATTTTCAGCTGTAGGGTATTCACGTGGTGCAGGTGGGATCATCTACGTTTTCGAAAAAGGTGTTTTTAGTGTATTGCTGACAGATATCGTCGGCATCCCACGGAGCTTCAGTAGTCGGGATCTCAGTGGTTGTTGTGGTAGTGGGGATAGCAGTGGTAGTTGGGACTTCAGTGGTTGTCGTGGTAGTGGGGCTGGAAGTGGTTGTACTTGTCTGGATCTCGGTGGTGGAAGTGTCCTCTTCTGTTTTGCAAACTGGATCAGCATTTTGATAGCAAGTGTAAAAGCCATCCGTGCAATAAAAATCCTTAGGACATGGCAAGAGATCATACGATGGCACTCCTGGAAATTAAAACGTTGTCACACAATGCCCTTGTTTTTAAAGACCATTTACAGACCGTCATAGCAGATGGAAAAAGTGGTTTCACTGTGACAAGCGACATTGCTGGCACTTTGACACACATTGCACGTGGCCGCCAAATATCGGATCGTAAGCTTGAGTTTATTAAAAAGTGATTATTAGACGGAAGTGCGCACAGTTTGTAGTAGTTACCAGTAGAACAAG
The DNA here is from genome assembly GCF_004382195.2 of Drosophila sechellia. Classification (NCBI taxonomy): domain Eukaryota; kingdom Metazoa; phylum Arthropoda; class Insecta; order Diptera; family Drosophilidae; genus Drosophila; species Drosophila sechellia. Next base: position 3,166,107 of record NC_045951.1, on the reverse strand, counting down.
CGCCTTTAGCCACATCTTTTTTGTCTCCAGTCGCCTTTCATTCTAAAATACTGGGGACAAACGAAGCACCTTATATGTATGTTTGGTTATCTTTAGAGACTTGCCGAAAAAGTGAGATATTTTCTGTATGTTTGCTTAGCTTTATTGCGGTGTTAGGCTTTGCGTCAATAAATAGTACAAGGCTACAAGTAATTTATAAAAATATATTCACAAATTGAAGGCGCGTTTGTTAGCTGATAGCAGAGTTCGAGTGTGGTTTACAACATATCTAGGAATACATAGATTCGAGTCGAGTTAACAAAACACCAAATGAACGGATATAAATATATATCTTGTCTAATCAGCGAAATGGAAAGCCTTTCGCTTAGGACGTACATTGAGGCCGGTACAGCTAATATTTAACATATTACATTATAGTTTTGTGTATATAGGGGTGTATACTGGATAGTTATATGTTCGCATAGTAGTCGCGTAGTCTTCTGGAGTTTTTAGATTGCATAAATAGGTACAAAATATTGTATAGTACATAGTCTAATTGTAAAACATTTCTTAAGGCAAATCATAGCGGTTTAAGCAGCACTTTACACTTACATATGTAACTTGCTTAAGGCAACATCGATGTTCTAATGCGTTTAAAAATAAATTCGTTAATTTCTAAAACGAAATAATACTTCGTCAGCAAATGCATTATGTTCGAGTTCATGTTGTGGACGTATACTGTTCGAATGTTCTAGACGCAGCCGTACTCATACCAGATGCTATTGCTCTTGTCTTCGGTCCGCTTCCTTGCCGACTTGTCATCCTGCATGGTCGTTCCCGAGGTGCTGCCGCTGGCCTGCAGCAGAGGGCTCTGGTCCCCGCTGTTCGAGGCTCCCCCGATCGTGGTGTTTATCCGGTTGTACATGAGAAACGTGGCTGGGCCCACCGGGGCATTGTTTTCCGTACTCTTCTGAGGCGTCTGAGGTTCTGCGGATGTAGGAGTTGCGGCGCTGACGGAGCCACTGCCGCCAACAGACTGTGACTGTGCGGCGCCGGGAGTGGAGCCATCGGGAAGCTTCTGGTGCTCATCGATAAGATAAACGGTGCGTCTGGAGCCGGCCGTCCCGAGAGTCAGACTGCTCCCCGTCACGTCTGGCGCTTCAAGACTGCTGCGAAGTAAATGATTTATCAGCAACTGGTTGAATGCAAGTTTATAAAACACAGGTGGGGAGCGACAACGAAGGGAGATACGCATTGTGCAGAGGGAAAGAAGGAATGAGGATTGACAGTGGCCACTTGAATCCCCGGAACAGACTCCGATCCTTTTCAATTGGCAAGTTTTAATGGGGTAGAATGAATGTTAAACATCAAAAGCGCATACCCGTGCACGCTATTTCTACGTGAGTTATTCAAATCCGTACGTTTCTGAGCCTGCAGGCTACTGCGCACGGGGCCGCCGCGTTGGATCGAGTTATCCAGCAAATCCCTACTCCGACATAATGTACAGTGTTTGTTTGGTGCGAGTGTCGAGTTGTGTATAATACATGTAAAAAGAACAAATACCGTGAACCCAAAAATATAACAAAACATCCATTTCCATCCCAACTAAATGGCTTACCGCTGCAGACTCTGGCGGAGCGGGACATTCCTCTGGAGCAGGTGCGTGTCGGAGGCAATGGACAGTGGCTCCTCATTGCTATTATCCGACTCATTGCCGCCTGACTCGGAACCGACCACGAACTGGGAATTGGTACGCGCGTCATCTACCCAAGAGCGACGGTTCTGAAACAAAACGTTTTTATGTTATTAAGTTTCTTTACATTTAGTTGTGAGTAAACTTACTCGACTGGGCACCTTGTTCATTAGATCCGAGCTAGCTTTCTTTACTCTTCTAACCAGCATGCTGGCAAATGGTTTTCTGAAATTAAAGTGATTGCTTTAATAACAAATGTATTTTTGTATGGTTATATTATTTACTTCTTGTGCACTGTGGTCTCTGACTTCTTGTAATGCTCCATAATTTTCTCCTCCAGCTTTTCCTTCTGCCGCTTGAGGCTGTGCACCCGTTCGGTGTAGTTCTTCTCCTCCTCATGGAAGTGCTTTTTGTCCTCCAGAGATATGGCCAAAAGTTCCTGATATTGCGAGAGCAATTGGGACACGTTGTCCATCAGAGCCTTGCGCTCCGAGTCCAGTTCAGCATTGTTTTGTATTAACATCTGCATGCAAAAAGAATATTAATAGAATAGGATATTATCTTGGAACTTTTTAACCCACCTCACAACGCTGTTGAACCTTGCTATACTCCATCTGTAGGCAACGGACCTGATCGCTCTTGGCATTTAGCTCGCCGGAGAGTTCTGTGTTTTGTAACTTCAGGCTGGAGTGCTCCATGCGTACCATCTTGTACTGCTCCTGGATGTTTTTGTATTCGTTCTTGAAGCGATCGCTGGTGGCGAAAAGATTGCGGAAGTCGTCTGTCAGTTTGGAGTGCTCCGTACGCAGGATTGACAGATCCTCGCTGCATGTTTTCATGTTGTTGTTCTGAATGGTCAACTCCTCAATGCGTTGCTCCAATGCAGACTGCTGTTCACGGGTATCTCGCAGCTCCTGACGCAAATCCCGCACTGCAGCCTTTAGCTGCTCCTTGTCCTTATTCAGGGACTCGTACTCCGCGGAGAGTTGATCATGCAGGCATTGCAACGTTACCTGATCCTGCAAAGCATGTTTGTGCTCCTGCTGCAGTGAATCGATTTCTTTGAGCAGCGTATCTTTTTCGGCAGCCAACTGGGAGTTGGCCAGCTGTAGGGCTACATGCTGCGTGTTCAGCGAAGTTATTTGCGAGCCCAGAGCAGCCACGTCCACGCTAAGACGAGCATTCTCCGTCTGAAGCTGAGTGTTGGAATCCTTAATACGGGTCAGCTCTGCTGATTCTCGTGCTGGACTTAGACGTAACTTGTGTTCGAAGCGAAGTTCCTGCGAAGATGGTTGAGCTGGTGCAGGAGCTGGAGTAGCCGCGAGTTCAATGTTCTTTTCCACCGTAAAGATCTCCTGACGGTGGCATAGCACACACATGTCGGATTTGACGCCACCTTCTCGGTCCTCCTCCTCCAGCTGCTCTCGGGTCACGTTTAGCATTATCTCGCGAACTGTTTTAAAAGTCTCCGGGTTGCGCACCAACTTCTCCACCACATGCTCCACATTGAGCTCACCGGGCTCTTCGTCCGCCAGTCCTAGTTTCTCCAAGTTGTTTCGCACTTTCTTCGTTACTAGAGTACCAGTGACCAAGTCGTTTCGAAGAGTGCTTATCATCTCTTGATCAATGATGCGCTGTGAAGCTAGCTCTTGGTTTTGCTTCTCAAGTTCCACAAGCTTTTGATGCACTTGCTCCGAATCTTCAAGTGCTTTGCCCAGCTTTTGTAGTTCTTTGCTCTGTACATCGAGCCGATTAATACTGTCGTCCAGCTGCACAGACTTTTCCTCGCTACCCTCTTTGAGTTTGGACACTTCCTTAAGCAGGCTAGCGTTTTCGCGCTCGTACGTGGAGACCTTTGCTTCGATCTCATAGAGCTTCTGCTTAGTAAGCTCGTATTGCCTTGATTTTTCCAAGTATTGCTCTAGTTCCTTTGTCTTGCTCTCCGCCAACCGTTCAAGATCGTCGGCTCTTCGCTGAATGCTTTCGTTAAGGGTTTGAATACGTTGCTTTTCTTTGTTTAGGGTTTCGACATGCTGCTCGGCATCAGAAAGCTTTTGACGGTCAGCCTCGCGTTCCATGCTCTGTCGATCGTAGCTCTTTTGGCGATTATCCACCGCATCCTGTAACTTTTTGTTCTCTTCCAGGGCATTTTTAAAGACCCCTTCCAGTTCGACATTCTGCTGAGTCAGACGATGGATGTTTTCTTGCATCTGTTCAATTTTTAGAGACAGCTTTTTCTTCTCCTTCTCCAGTTCAAGCATCTTGCTGGTGGATTCGTGGAAGCTACTTTCTTTTAACTGTTCCAGAGCGGCGGTCAAACGACGGTTCTCCAGCTCGAGCTTGAGTGCACGGGTCTGAGCATTGTTCGTTAGCTGTTCCGAAAGACTATTGTCGCCTGAGTTGCAATCGTCTTCGTTTTCGGAAAAGGATTTATCCAAATCCATCGTCGAGTTGAGATTCCTGGCTACCAGTTGCAGTTGCGCGTTCTCCTCCAGCAACTCCTCTAGCTTGGAGCGATCTACGTCCCGTTCGAGAGCCATGTCGTTGAGCTTCTGTTTGTATTTAATAATCTCGGATTCCAGAGAGATGGCATGCTCAGACCTTTTTCGGTAACGCTGCAACTGCTCCTCCAGCATTTCCCTGAGAAGGTGAAAGGGTATAGGTTAGAAAACATTTATTGGTATTTTGTTTGGCTAATATACTTGGATTCAAGCAGCACACGGTTGTCCTCCCGCAGTTCCTCAACGCGGGATTTATAAAAGTCGGAGTCTCCGAGTTTCTCGCGGTACTTCTGAACTTCCACCTCCAGGCGATCAGCTCTTTCAGCCCTTTCCCGGAGGATGTCTACCTCGTCACGATATGCAGATGCCCGCTTGGCCTCCGTAAACCATTCTTGGCTTTCCTGGCGCAGCTTGTCAAAGCGAGCCTTCTTGTCATCCAACTCCTCACGTAGCTCCAAAAGATTCTCGGACTTTTCCTCGCTTAAAGAAAGTTAAAGGAGTTTGAATAATTATTGGGTTAGTAAATAATAGCTTATCTTACAGTTCCTGACGCAGCTTGCGGTTCTTCGAACGCAGATCGGCACATTCTACGGCAAGGTGATTGCTTTCCGAATTGGAAGAAGATGAAGGTGTCGAGGTGGCAGTTCCGTTTGAAGGGGAACGTGTAACGCTGACACCTTGCCCACATTCCACCAAATTTTCGCTGGCTGCCATTTCGCTCTCCACGCACGCCAAATCGATCCACTTGAGATACATGACGTCCCGCTCCTTGGTCAGGCGCAGAATGTGCGTGTACATGCTCTGCGGCGTAAGTCTCTCCAAGGAGTCCTCGGTAAGCACCAAACTATGGCTGTCGGTCACCTGTTTGATCAGTCCCACAATAGCGTGCTGCGTTTCCAAGTCCAGCTCCTTGATGCGAGCAATAAACAGCTCCTTGTTGGGACATTGCACAGCTGCGCCGAGCAACAGGGTCAGCAAGGTCTTCATCTGTTCGAGCCCGTTCTTACTCTCCGGATGATGACCCAAGGTGAAGGCATCGGGTAGGACCAGTATGGTTTGCCCAAGCTCCTCCTCAAAGAAAGACTTTAGATTCCTCACAACGCACTCGAAGTTCTTGGCCCTCGCGATGCTGAGAGATTTCCCGTTAAGATCGGTCAATTCGCTGGGATTATTCTGCGGCTCGGGGTCGATTTGCAGCCAGACGCTGTGGATTATGTGGCCATCCAGCAGGGAGGTGTATCCGGCGAGAAGCTCGGCACGTGGCAGACATGATTCCAGCTGTAAAGGAAGAAAATACCAGTTTTAGATACGGAATCCGACAAAGCGAGCGTGAATATGTTTATTAGCTGGACAAGAGCTCATTACGCTTCTCCTCCGTTCTCATTGTACCGCTAGCAGTCTTGAGCAAGTTACAATGACCTTGGTTCTTTGGCGACAAACAGTCAAAAAAATAAGAGCTCGAAGTGGAGTTGATACATATGTTTGATATGATTATAAATTAAAGAGATTTCATATACAATACACCTGCTTTCGTCGTAACGGAATCAATTTAACTAAGCTAATGCTTTGGATATCTATAATTATTCGCTTTTTGGAGTTTCCCTGTAACGTACGATTCTATTTCGTTGACCCCAGCTGTGTGCGTGTGTGTTTGTAAGCAGGTTGTTCTCACGACTTTGTTGTTGATTTCGCCTTTTCCATATGCGAGCGATTGGCAATCGAACACTTGAATTATTTATGCCAAGCACATAGGCCCACTGGCGATGCAAATATCGAGCATGTTTATCCGTAACGCCCGCAGTACTCTACTCACCCAAGAAATTATGGACGAATTAACAAACTCATCAATTTCCATTGGCGTCGCGGTCGCAGTGCCAGCCATTGTTTGTGTTGTTATTGTTATTGGACGGACGGGCGGAATAGGTAAGTGCAGGTATGTATGAGTGTGTGAGTTCGTATCGCTGCACCTGCCGCAAAGGAACAGCTGCGGCTCCACCAAATTGCTATGCTAGGCGAGATAGTTTCTATTTTTCCAACAAGTGAAGTCCAACAACAGCCTCCCGAAATTTATGCCAAGGACGGGGCATTTTCACATTGCACATGCAGGCAAGTCGTAAGATCACAGTTGTAACAACACTAAAATACGTTGGAGAGCACTTCGCGGATTAAATTGGCCTTAACAAACTAGGGAACAAGGAACACTACAAGGCAGCACTCTAAAAAATTAGAGAAATATTTTTGGGAAGACTGGACTGTTGGAAAAAAAGCATAATTTGTGCCGGTGATGACACTTCGCTACTGCTGCCAACTATCGAATGCGGTGGAGAGGTCTAGCGATGGAACTTTGCGACAAGTAGCTTAACTTGTACCTAGCTAGAAAGTAGCTAAATCCCACAAATGCACAGAGATGGTTAATTGACATAGAATAATGCTCTTTTGACGTTTATCAAATGAATTGGTAATATCGTTGATGGCATGCATTGCTACTGAGACTTATTTTACAATGCAAGCGGCTAGTTTTGTGTGGGTTAATTAAGGGTTATCGGTCAAACTAAATTCTTGAAAAGTAGCCAGAAGGAAGCTAGGTCACTTGCTAACCGATTGCAGCTCCTACCGATGTCGATAGCTGCTGTCGAGCCCATCAGAATTCAAATCTGAAAGAGAGCAGAAAGCTTTCGTGGATCGGTGGATGAGGAGGAGGATGCTGGGCTGACGAACCGATCGGAACGGATTATTTAACGCGCCGCAAAAATGGCAACGCTTGCAAACAAAAGCCTACAAACGCTACGAAAGTTACTTTACTAGAAACTAACCGACCTGAAGTGGAAATAGTTGGAGTGCAAAGTGTTGTTATTGGCGATTCGAAAACGACGGGTTAAGTTAAGTTAATTCCGACTGTCTATATATAGATCCTCTGTATAGGCAAGGAAAATATTGCAAATAGGTTAAATATCTAAATATCTCAAAATGGGAAATCAGCCGGGAAAGCTGCACACGAATCCACAAGGCGGTCGCCCCAAAAAGAATGTCCACTGGAAGTCCGCAGGCAAGTAGAAAAGTAGTAACTCCATATCCCATCAGTATCCCGGTCCCAGTACGTATTCCTACCCGAATTTCAAGATATTAGAGGAGGCCCCACATAGCTGTCTGTCTGGTGGGAGCGCTAGAAATGGGTCTATTTTTAGCCACTCGCACACTCAGTGGTTGCCGTGTTCGTCTGTTTGGCCCCAAAATCTCGCAACGTCAAAGTAATGTTGTCGTTTGAAAAGCGGAAGAATCATTATGCTGAGATAGAATCTTTCGTAGGTGCATAATTTCTAAGGCCATTTAAGGGCTACAGTATGGAACTGGGACAGGAATATCTTAGCAATGCAATCTTTGTGTATCGAAATTGTTTCTCTAAAACTATACTACTTATATATCTTAGGTTTTCTTAATTAAAAATAAAATATTCCCCTATTTCGATCAAAGTTTATCTTTTCCCGCATCATATGAGATTTTTAGATTAAATAGTACATTTCAATTTATTTGTTCCCCAATCAGAGCGACCCTCTCCGCCTGGCCGACCCATCCTGACGCCTGTGGCACTGCCGGAGCAGCAACCGGACGTGGTGAACCTGCGCTGGGATCGGCCACTCCACGATGGAGGTTCACCCATCACTGGCTATACGGTGGAGCACCGGCGCATGGGGTCACCCCACTGGGTAAGAGCCACGCCCACTCCCGTGGACCGCTGCGATGTGTGCATCAGTGGACTGGAGCCGGGATGGCGTTACCAGTTTCGTTGCTTTGCCGAGAACATTGTGGGGCGATCCGATGCCAGCGAGCTATCCGATCCGCTGACGGTGACGCTGCAGCGAAATGCCATAACCGTGCCCCGGTTCATCGACGAACTGGTGGACACGAATGCCGTGGAAGACGAGCGTATCGAGTTCCGCGTCCGCATTCTTGGCGAACCGCCGCCGGAGATCAACTGGTTTAAGGACGGCTACGAGATCTTCAGCAGTCGCCGCACCAAGATCGTCAACGACAACGAGGCCAGTGTCCTGGTGATCCACCAAGTGGCACTGACCGACGAGGGCGAGATAAAATGCACGGCCACCAACCGAGCGGGACATGTGATTACCAAGGCAAGGTTGATGGTGCAGGCTCCTCCCAAGATCCGATTACCCCGCACCTACGAGGATGGACTGATTGTTGAGGCGGATGAAGTGTTGCGCCTCAAAGTGGGCGTGGCTGGACAGCCACCGCCCGCTATTACGTGGCTCCATGAGGGCGAGGTCATCGCTCCAGGTGGACGCTTTGAGGTGGGTCATCTTTTTAGCCACTACATAAATAACTCGCCTCCCATTGCAGGTCTCCAACACGGAGAAGAACTCGCTACTCAAGATCGACAATGTACTTCGAGAAGATCGCGGCGAGTATATGGTGAAGGCTTGGAATCGATTGGGTGAGGACAGTACCTCCTTTTTGGTTACAGTGACAGCCAGGCCCAATCCACCGGGTACTCCCAAACTGAATATGTCCTTTGGCAAGTCGGCCACTCTTTCCTGGACGGCTCCACTCGACGACGGAGGCTGTAAGATTGGCAACTACATAGTTGAATATTTCCGAGTGGGCTGGAACGTCTGGCTGAAGGCGGCCACCACTCGGGCACTGAACACCACACTTCACGATCTGATAGAGGGTTCCGAGTACAAATTTCGGGTGAAGGCGGAGAATCCATATGGCCTGAGCGAACCGTCGGGCGAATCGGAGCTGCTCTTCATCCCGGATCCAAAGCGGGGAATCACCAAACCAAAATCAGCCACAAGGATAGCCGGAGATGAGAAGGACAAGCCCAAGGCAGGAGCTGGAGGGATGCAGGTGCCACCGCGCAGGAAGACTTTATCTCCTCCACGGCCTCAAGCAGATGCCTCCACGGGCATGTCACCCAAGCAGTCGCCCAGTGCGAAGCGGAAACCGAAGCCTCAGCTCATAGACAACGAGCAACTGACCCACGAAATGTCCTACGGAACTTCGGATCATGCTCTAAAGATGGACGTGCGCAAAAGTCCTTCGCTAAGTAGCGCCGATTTGGTTAATAAGCCCACGATAGATAGTTCCAATCCAAAGCTCAACCTGACCCTGGTTACCACTACACTGGCACCGCTGGACAAGTCTGTACCATCACCCAAGGCACCCAGGACACCAGCTACCTCTCCCTTAAAACTCTTCAATCCTAAGCCCTCTGGAGCCCCTAAAGATAGGTCACCAGTGCAGCCAAAACCACAGCCATTGCCCACTCCGCCCAAGGAAAAACCGGATAAGGCATCACCCAACCAGAATAGGAGCTTAAGTCCACCCAACAAGAGGCAACCACCGCCTCTTCGCAAGAGTCCCACGCCACCGGAACCTATAAAGGTTACCCCAGCTCTGTTGAGGAGTGCGGAGCCCGTTCAACTGGGAGTCAACCAGAATGTAAGACGATTCTCTGGACAAGCCCTAAGCCCGGCCAAAAATGTGCCTACTCTGGCGTTGGCAGTGGCTTCCGGTGTGTCAGCTGTAATTGGCGAGAAGCTGCCCACTATCGAAATAAGTGCTCCACCAACGCCCCAGGAGGAGGAACCTCCAGTACCAGAGCGCAGTCCGTCTCCAGAACCAACTCCAAAGTCCCAGTCCAACGCAAGGCGCTTCTCCAGGTCAGCCGACAAACACGACGACGTTCACACCAGCAATGAGTTCATGTTGGTCGTCTTCGACAAGAATAGCAAGGTCAAGGATAAGGCCAGTAAGTTTTCTGTGATAAGGATTTACAAGCTAAGGATTACCCACTAAATCACCTCATATTGTAACTAAGCCCATCCCATAATTCTCTTCCCCAGGACAAGATTCCTTTGAGCTGGACCTGGAGGACGCCATCCAGCCACCACCCATTTCGATTTCTGCGCCGGATCTGGCCTTCCTAGAGTTTACAAACTTGCACACAACCTTCCCACTGCGTCGCTCTGTTAGCTCCACGGAACTCTTGTATGAAAGGGCCATGGCCAGGTTCTACGAGGCAGTGGAACTCGAGCAGGCTTCCAAGTCCCGCAAGACGTCGCGGGACAAACTCACTCCGGTTCCCCACCAAACGCCTGCTAATCTCCGCAAGCGTCTGGGTTCCATATCGGAGGCTGAACGCTTGTCTTTCGAAAGAAGAAGCGAGATGCGTCGTCAATCGGCCGATGTGGTATCCATTTCCCGCAAATGGGACTCCAGGGAGAACGTCAACGAGATGGGTAACCTGACACGTATCCACACCACTGGACAATTGCCCTTTGAGACGCGAAAGGATCTTCGGGAGCCGGAAGCGGAAGAAGAACATGAAGATGGAGAGGAGGAACACTTAACTGCGAGCACGGCTGATGATAGCGAGGATATGGATCTGGATTATGATGAGGATGTGGACGTTGAGTATCCGCCGCAAAAGAAACTGCAGCAGCAGTCCAGCAACGACCTTGGTTCGGATTACACAGAGAGCACTGCATCCTCGGAGCAGGACTCCATCGAGAAGTTCAAGATGGAACTGCTGGCCCGCACCCGATCGCCCAGTCCTCGGGATCTGGAGACCTATCATCCACGTACCATGGGTGCTGGAACCTTTACACCATACAGGGCCCCCACTCCGGAGCAGGCTGCCGTTGTGCTCAACCGACCAGTGCCTCTGCCGAGTCCAGATTTTGTGCCCAAGCCGATCCTTAAGAGATCCTCTAATGAGCATGTGGAGCAAGCTGTTAGTCCCTTGCCGAGTAGTTTTGCCAGCCAAGCACCGATTATCATAGTGCCTCCAACTGCAACTGTAGCAACTAGCAATCCAAGCACCCTTAAAATGGACCTGGCTAAGGGTATCCAGTCCTTTTTCAGCCGCGACAAGAGATCAGCCACCGAAAAGAACACAGAGGCCAACGAGGAGATATCCAATCCATTGGAAAGGACCAATGCTGCTGCCATTGCCGCGGACTTGGAAGTCAAGAGAAAAGCTAAGGAGGAGGAAGAACTGCGTCGCAAGGAGGAGGAGCGCCTCATGCAGGAGGAGGCCCATGCAGCAGTGGATCACTACAGCGATTTGGTGAAGGAGGTGGGTAGTTCCCACAAATACCATACGCCTCTATACCTGGACCGGGATGAACTGAAGCGAGCGGCTGCTAAGGCAGCAGCGGAAACCGACGAGGAGGACATGCTCACCCATGCGGAGGAACTGAAGAAGAGACGTGTCACCGGTGGCAGTGAAGACCTGTTTCTGGCTCCTCCAGTGGTCAGGGAGAGACGGCTCTCCATCTCGGAGCGGGAGCAACTTGTCCATGTCCGGGATGCAGCCAGCAGTCTGGCATTCCACCGATCGCCCGAAAAGCCAGAATCTGACCAGGAGCACGAGTCACCGAAATCACAACAGGATGAGGAACCGGAGTACCCCACTGTGCTGGTGGTGCCGCCACCCAAATCGAAGAACAAGAACGAATCTGAGACTGAGAGCGTCATGAGCGAGATGGTGGAGGCTCGTCCGGATGCCAGGGGCCGGACGCGCTTGGTGAAGGTGAAAAGGGTGATCAGGCGAAGGGTTCCTTCGAGCACTCGATCACGTGACGCCTCACTCACCAGACGTGCGATTGCGGACGTAGAGGGCAGTCAGCAGACATCCTTGGTCCTCTCCGCCGCCGACAGGGACTTGCTGCAGAAAGCAGCCACTCTGGCCATTCTCCAGTCGGAGGAGCAGGCGCACGAGAAGGTTCGCTCGGCTCTTAGCTACTGCACGGACCTGGTCCTCTTCCTGGTCGCCTGCTATGTGTACTTGTTCAAGGACGCACGCCTGGTCCTGCCCATTCTGGGTCTCATCATCTACAGGCAGCTGGGCGAGGCGGTGCGGGGTTATGTGCCCGGCTGGCTGCGCCGCAGGTTCACCGGGGATGGTAGCTAGACCACCCAATTAGCCATACCGTCTCCGGCCCACACTGACATGCGTTTATCGGTTAAGTTAGTTTTTATTACATACGACTTATTTATACGTCTTAAGGTAAAGAAGAAGGTATCCCCCGAGTACATCGTACAAGAATCTGTATACGTAAAATCCCTGCAATCCTGCTCTGGTTGTAGCAAATAGTTATAGAGAATCACTTCCTTGATCAACATCTATGAACCAGAGTAGGGAGCTAAGAAAAAACCAAAGTTTTTTGACCCACCCATGAATATTACTCATCATTACTACCTAACTTTCATTAACATTAACCTCTATCTGCGATCATCCGTTTTCCGAAGCCCATTTCCCAAGGATAACTAACTTGTCATCATGTCTCAAAAATTGAAAACAGATTAATCCTATAAATCCCACTAGTTTTGGTTTGCTTTGTGTAAAGAAGCTATGTAAATCCTAATGTTATTAAGTGTTCGTTTGCGGTTCTATGTGGTCCATCCGGATTGTTGGTGATTCACTTGGAAAATAAAGCTTAGCATGTTATAAATTCGTATACTTTCTCTCCAAATGTTTACCAACCCGCCAGTTTATCCCAAAACACTGACTTCCGTGGGGGATTTAAAATTGGATAGACCCATAAGCAGATCGAAAAGCGCTTATCAGATGACGACAATGGTCAACAGAAATGCTGCGCCAAATTCAGGAAGACGCTATCAGTAGACAGTAATAACAAATCTTGATGGATGTATATAAAAGCTTCTGCGACTTTAATTTTAGTAGTCGTCTTTCGCTCACCACCTCACAGACATGGCCATTGCTCTGGACTGGCTGCTCCTGGTTACCTTGGCCAGTGGATCCCTGGCACTGTGGTCTCCTCAGTTGGTGCCACCAACTGGTGGTCTGTTGCCGCCGTCCCCGCCAGCTACCTTAGCTCCACCGCCCACTCTATCCCAAGATCTGGAAGAAATCCAGCGTCTGATCCAGTCGAAGCCATTGAACCAGCTATTGGTGCGCTACCTAATCAACGATGCCCAGTTCCAGGCCTTCGTGCGGATCATCAACAGCAATGCCGCAGTCACTGCCCGCTGGCGTCTGCTTTCCCAGCCGGAGCTCGTTCTCTTTCTGCAGTGGACGGACCAGCAGCTCCTGGCCTCGGGCGGTTCCTTTGAGTTGGAGGAGCAGAGGCTCAAAGTGAGTCTATTGAACCAGTTTCCCTACTGGTCCGGAACCGTTTTCGGCTGGCAAGGATTCCTAAACGAAGTTCAGCTCTACTTTCCACTGTATGCTATCCGAGCGCACATCGATGCCAAGGTGCTGCAGCAGGGAATTTTCGCCCAGTTCTGGTCGAGATTACAGGCATTGCGAGTCATGTATGAACGCTGGCTGAATACAGTGGAAACTACACAGGTTCTGGCTGAACTTCAGAAGGCGGGCATTGATACCGTCCAATTGGATAGCATCATCCGAGAGCTCCTCGGCTGGAATGCTGTGAATGGTACGGTAGAAGCCTCTACTGCTGCCCCTGGAACTCCCGCTGCACCCACCGCAATTCCGGGTGCAGTTTTGCCCCCAGTTAACACTGTTTCTGTGGTTGTCTAGACTGCCATAACACAGTGATGGGGAGTCAGCCGTTCCTAGGAAGGATTCAACATATAACATACCAATTGGGTAGGATAAATCGCACTCGTATTGTAAGAGTTGCACAATATTTGTAAAAATAAATTGGGGATCAACTGTTATTTTGCAAGTCTATTCATTGGATATTATACTTCTTAGGAAGGAAATTCTGAATTTATGCTAGCTTTAAAGGATATCAACAGATATTTGGCTACGTAGTCTCCACCTGGCTGAGGACTTCCCATCGCTGTCGGTATAGCTAACATATATTTTGGATAATCACTGCCACTGCTGGCAACATTGCACCAAAGTTATTAACAATCAATGGGGACTAACTACATCTATGCGTAATACGTATATGCATCTATACGTGAAACGTGGTCTCCGGCGGAGTTGCTTAGAACTTCAGTTTGCTTAGTGTGTTGGAGACTTCCTGGGCATTGGCCCCCTTCTTCTTGTTGTTCTTGATGGGTGCCACAGGGGCCTTTGGCTTCTTCACCACCAGATCCTTGTGTAGAGTCTTCAGTTTGGCGTCCAAATTCTCCTGCTTGGCTTTAACAGATTCCTTGATCTGCAAGTTAAGCGCGTACGTGACGGGATTCTATCCAGCAGTAGCCAATCCACTCACCTGCTTGAGCTTGCCCTGCACTTCCTTGGGCTTCTTGCCCTTGCCCTTGTTACCGTTGCCTACTTTGAATACGTTCTTGGCCTTCTTGGACTTGTTCAGAGCCGACTTTGGCTTGGCGGCCCCAGGAGTTACCTTCTTGTTGTTTGCCTTGTTGCGACCCATCTGTAAGTATGCATACGAGGAGACTCTTTGTAATTGTTTGGAAATCACAACTTTATTGTATCTATTGGATCAAACATATTTCACTTTGGTGGGGACCTCCAGCTCCTCCTCTGCACAACGTTTTCTCGTGACTTCGACTTCCTTTAAAGTGGTTAGCAAGTTTAGTGATAGCTTAAAGGACACTCTATACATGTCCTTGTTGGGGGCAACATTCCGTACAAAATTGATACCCTGGAGCAGGTTCTCGTCCAGGACGGCTCCCAGATTGCTCTCCACCAGTTGACGCACCAATTCCTTCGTGTTCTCACCCTTGGCAAAGGAGTAAACATGAACAGTGGGATAGCACACGTTTGTAGGCAACTGCGCCAGCTCATCTGCACTGTAAAGACCACGAAATGCGTCCAGGAACTCTACAGCCATTGCAGGTAGATTCATTGTAATATGTATGGCATACGTAGTAGTATCCGTGGTACATAGACGCTTTATCAGGTCCTCCCTTAGCTCCTCGACGATAAACTGCCTACCATCTTTATTGCTCATCTTTATATTGGGCATGCACTTATTTCTCTTGGCATTATGCTGGAGCCAACGGAAACTCTCAGGGTTCAGGTCATTGGCCAGGACATGGCATCGCTTCTTGGCAGCAGGCACACTGAATGGACCCACGCCAGCAAATACATCATAGAGAACATCGTCCGATTTCAGCATTTTGACAATTCTTTCGTGCTCCGTGGAGAGGCGGGGATTCCAGTACACCTTGGAGAAGTCAAACTCAAATGGGACTCCGTTCTCCTTAGTTTCCACCTGGTAATTGGGGTCCCCACAGATCAGCTCTAGCTGGAAGTTGCGGTAAGTGTTGTCAATGGAGGATGCTTTGTTAACTACAGTACGGCAATTGGGAAGCTTGTCACGGAGCACCTGACCGATGAGCTGCTTATAGGGCAGCAGATGATCACGAAGATTAAGGTGGGCAATGTGGCCTATGCGGGAGTAGGATGTGAGACCCTCCTCCTCCGTGGGTAGCACGCTTTTCAGGATTTCATTGGCGCTCCAATTTTCATACCTTAACTCGAGGTCGGCAAAGGAGAAGTTCTCGGCATTGACTTTCTGCCTCTGCAGATCCTCTGTTGGCAGGGATTCCCAGTTTTTGACAGGCGTTGGATGTAGTAGGATCTCTCGAGATTGGTCCACAGCTCGGACAGGATGCAGGTGCTCCATTTTCAGCAGGAACTTCTTGACCAGCGGCATCACACGTTGCACCTTAGACTCGGGCACCCGTAATCGCGGAACTTGAACGATCTTTCGGAACTGTTCCCTTTGGAGCTCCTGCATTCCGCGCACCGAGCTGGGAGGCTTCAGCTCCTTGACGTCCATGTTTCGAAAGTAGTGACGTAAACGACTCGTTATAATCGTGAAATCCTTCAATCTGGACACCATAAACATCCAAACACGTGCGACCTAGATTCTGGTGTTTTCGTGAATTTGGAACATGAAAGGCGGGCTCCTTTGATATGGAAGGCTGGAGCAGCTTGTGGAGGACTTGCAGATCCCACAAATATCTATTATTCTTTGAATATATACCTTTATTAATTCCAAAATCAAAATCGGATGAAAAAGCCAAACAAACGCAAAAACGTAAAAACAGTGTGACCATACGGATGACCGTTACAATATATTATATATTAGACAAAAATATACTGAAACTGCTATGCTTTCAAAAAAAAATTAATTAATGTTAATAATTAATTCCTTTTTCAGACAAATATTAGAATTCATCTACTCCTTTTCAAATATCTCAGCTATTAATCATTATAAACATAGCTGAACTTAATTATCCAATACCTTTGGTGACATTTTTAAATTTATTTAAAAATTAAAAGTCAATTATATAGATTTCGTGATTAATTATTAGGGAGATTAACTTTCACAGTATACAATATGCACTTTTGCTGAAGACATTTACACTTTGTTACAAAAATATGTTGTATTTTATCTTTTGACTACACTCTAAGCCATTTATTCATCAAACAATGTGCGAAAAACATAAGTCGGACTTCAGAACATTTACAATTTGTGCAATATCAAAAGGCCTATTCTTCAAAATGGACACACAAGCGAATTTTGTGCTCGTAATCAGGCTAGTACATACATACGTAGAAAGGCGGATTCATTATTTGAGTTTTTGCAGTGGCTGTCCTGTCCGCGAAGCGCTGGATATTTTAATGTATACGTACTACTATCTTTAGCGTGGCAGAAACATTCACATAACAATTAGGGATTGGGCGAACCAAAATGTAAAACGGCGGAGCAATTTAGCGAGTTAGCGTTAGATTAGGGGAAGCCTTAGCTCTTTCCATCTGCCTTCGCTGTGGAATCCAAATGATATTACTACAATTAAATAAATAAAGGCAAAAAACGCTTGCTTAAAGTAATCAATCTACACCACGGAACCCCTTGCTGGACCTGCTCGTTCAATCCTATCGACGGTATCGCCCCAAATATGCGCGGCAGTTGGGACACGAGTGATGCACATCCATGCAGTCGTCGATGCAGCAAGGTATTAGGCAGCATCCCAGCCAGCAACTAGGAAAGGAAGAAAGAACCGCATTAACTCGACGTCTGTGGGGATGCAGAAAGCCAGGCAAAACTCACCCGAACAGGGCAATCAAAAATCCGGACAAGTAGGCAATCATTCCCGGCTCGGTGCGCGTAGTCGTCTCGATCTCGGCATGGCACGATGGACAGATCATGTGTGTCGAAGTGCGGCTAATGGGCACAACCGTGGTCACAATCGTGGTATTTGCCGTGGTTGCAGGCGCCACCACGGGCGTATATGGACCCACCGGCTTCACTCCGCCCACCGCCTCCTGGTAAGAGGGCGGGGCCGAAGGGGGCGGCACATAGGTGAACTGCGGAGGAGCACTGCCAGGTTTACTCATGTTGCTAGGCTAGTAAATGCACTTGGCGGTTAAGAATCTGTAAAAAAATGCAATTAAGTTACATTTAAAAAAAAAAAAAAATTAAATTTCTATAAATTTTAAAAGCATCTATAACCAATCAATTGGCACTTTTCATATCCTTATTACTGGCATTCTGTCGTTTTGTTTTCTATTATCAGCAGCAAATCTCATGGGAGTTCTCCGACGAAAACAATTCCCACAGCTATTTGCGCAATCAGCAGAAAATTGGCTTTGCTTTTTTTTATGTGGCAAAACCATGTGTACCTTCTGGGCAAAATTTATGTAGATATGTAATTGTATAAGTTACAAATCAAAATATGTTTCCAATCCAGTTTTTAACAGAATGGCGATAAAATGTGCAAAAGTCAAACTAAAAGTTACTAATTCAGAAAGATAAACAACCAGAACTGAGTTGATTTTGAAAATGGATGCTGAAAATAGCGCAGAGCCCAATGGTCAGCATCTCATCCCCAACCACGGCGCCATGAGTCACTTTCGCTCATTTGGCACGCATTCGAATCTATTGGAGAGCAAGTCCGCATAGAGAGATCTCAAAAAGTACTCCACATGGATATACCCTATCCAGAATCAACTTTAAAATAAGATACTAAGCATCAACATAAATTAGAGTATACAAATCAAGAAGCTTAATAATATTCAATAAAATCTCGTCGAAACATTCGTTTCCGTGTAGCAAACGAGGGAAATAATCTGCTGGCGGTCACAAGGCAATTACCAATTGAAATTCCATGAAGGGATTGTAAGCAGACATGCAAAACTGGGAGCAACAATCGGAGTTTTCGGTAGAAACTCAGATAAGATATGGCAATTGTATTCGTATGACGACAACTGCCAAAGCAATTGAGCAATTGTCTTTACATGTCTGAATATCAGACGACGACAGGCGCTCAACTTTTGGAGCTGGTGTACAATGACCTGCCCCTCATCCAAATCCAAACTGCGCCAACTTTCACCATTCGTTCAGGGAGCCATTGCACACATATATAGATATCTGAAGCACATAGCTGCAGGCCAGGCGGAAGTAGATATGACCAAGTCAGATAACCAGATGTCTTGGTCTTGGCCAGAACGCCAACGATCGGCTGAAACCAGCTGCACTTGGCGGAAATAAGCAAAGCTATTCACATCAGATACATCAGATATACAGTACGATGACGTATGTGGGCGATATGCATTGATCTCAGCTGAATCAGCTTCGATTTGGTTTACACTCGATCGAAGCAAATTCGTTAATGCAATTAGCATCCGCTGGCGTCCAGGTTCTACTTAAACTCTCCCATTTACCAGTCCAATTCCCAGAGATTGCCATGGGCAACGAAACCAGTTGAATGCGGCGGCTGGCATCAATTGGAAAATAAATTGAGACTTTGAGACACTACCCCAGAAATCCATCCTATGTGCAACCGCACCGATTGCGTCATGCCATCAGACATTCATTATCTTCTCAGCTCGGATGAATCTTCGCTTTGCAAATGCGATAACCTTGCGAATTTGGACCAAGCAATCTTTAACTCACAGAGTTTAGTGCTGACACCAACAAATTCCCTTCGGTAGTTAAAATGTGTGATATATGTCGTCAGTCAACTTGTTTTTCCAGACTATCTTATCACAATTTTATAAGGAATGCAGCTGGGATGCTAGTTAATAAGATGAATTTGAGATGGAACGCATTTCAGCTAAACAATCTTGAATAAAATATTTTCCCGTGTACAGAGCAACCTTCTAACCGAATTGATGCTTCTTTTTGGAAGAGTATGCGATAAATTAGAATATTCAGCTTTGTACGTCTGTGCGTACAAGGTCTGCCACTCGACGCGATCAGAAGAGATTTAAAAACGCCTTAATATGTATTTAATTTTAGCCTTTGTATTAATTTCAGGCAGCGTTTTCGTGTATTTCTCTGCCGCATGCAAATTTTATGAATCGAACTTTAGGCCCACGGGGCATATTCATCCAACGAAATTAACGTAAACCCAATTACGATTGTAGGTAAACCAGAAAATGGAATAATTGTACACACATTTCGTAGGTAAATTGTGGCGAAATTGCGCACAATTACCATGGAATCTAAGCACTGTTTGTGGATAGAACTGGATTCGAGTTGGAATAACCTTGGGTACGCCCTTTTAAAACCGCTTTTTGTAAACCCAGCCCTCCATTCAATAACGATCGTGACGATGATGAAGTTGCTTTGAATGATATGTATTCCGCACACTATCTTTCGCACCGCCAGATGTTTTCGGCCGATTCAGATGCCACAGATGACGTAGTCGCACCAAAAATAGCCACTTCAGGGGGCGGCAAGGACGCGGGGGCGTGGCAAAACAAGAGCAAAAGGCAATGGGTTCACAGGTGTGTGTGTTGGCGTGGGTGGATTGGATTGAAACTGCTTGTTTCATTCGTTGGTAATTAAATATCTCGATATTATCACACTGCACCATGCGATGGATTACACCATATAGCACATATAACCACAGAAAAGTAGCCCGAATTAATTTGCGCTTAATTTTAATGTACTTTTATTCGCACGCACACGCAGATACATCTCGTCATTGGTATAAGTGCACATACGAGGGACCACTTTAAACTGATTTTGAGTTTTATCTAAATTTGTTTGGGCCCGTTATCTTCGCTGCCCATATTTGGTTGTTATTATTAGCTTGTCGCACCTGCACAAATATTCTTTCGAAAGCGATCGCTACCTCGTATTTTGCAGAGCGATACGTTTTAATAATAAATGCCTCGTTGCGGAGTGACCGTTACAAGTATTGTTCAGAAATACCATACCGAGGCAATCGATAACTTTCGATTCATCTTGTATCGATTGCATGCCTTTTCCAAACAACAGAATGCACTGCGAAAAACACACGCCGGATATTCGAGAATTAATGCCCGTGAGGGAGCACAGGTGCGAGAAATGTCCGAGCCTTATCTTTGGCAACCTCAGTCACTATCAACTGCACCTGCGCCGGCGGCACCAGGAGGTTCTCCCACCCTCAGTGATTGGGCCAATTGTCGCATTCCATTGCCCCGTGGAAAAGTGCATCTACCATGTGGCCACCAAGGGAGCCCGCAGCTTCACCAGCTTGCGCTTGCTGCGACAGCACTACCAGAAGAGCCACCTGGACAAGAACTACAAGTGCCTGGCGTGCGGCGGGAAATTCCTGCTGCAGCACCATCTGGAGAAGCATCAGTGCGCAAAACACAAGTGTCCAGTGTGTGAACTGACCTACAACAGCAAGGCTGGCCTCAGGACCCACATGCGGCGGAAGAACCACTTGGTGCAGCATGAATCCGACAAGGTTCCCATACCCTCGCTGGCCACATGGAAAAGGCTGAATCCACAGCCAATTCCGGTTTCTGCAGATTCCTTAACTGCCCACAGTTTACAAACAGGCAGTGATTTACATCCGTCAGAGGAATATATTAACAACCTGCCTTCCAACTTGGCGGGGGTTACAGAACTATATGCTGAAATACCCAATCCGGAGGCCAATATGCCCTCCACTCTTGAACTTGCCACCGATTTACCGGCTGAAGAGGAACATATTCTTTGTTTCCTGCCCATTATGGATGTGCCCTATGCGCTAGAGATGTCATCCCAGAAACTAGATATGGAAACACAAACGGAGGAAGACGATCTGAATGAAATCAGGAACGAAGTGCTGGCGCCCTTGTTGCGCGATATAGAAACCCAAACACCCGACACCAGAGGCGACATAGGAACGATGACCGATGATTTCGCAGAGGAACAGGAGCCTGTTGCGGTCGGAAGCCATTTCCACGCGTATCCAGAAACTGAACCTATGTTTGACTTGCAAACCTCTGCCCACATGTACACCCAAACCTGCGACGATTTGTTCGAGGAACTCGGGCTGTCCCACATCCAAACCCAAACCCACTGGCCAGATGGTCTGTACAACACGCAGCACACGCAGACCTGCGATGAAATAATGGACGAACTCTTCCCCGACAACTTTCAGTCCACTTGCACGCAAACCAGGTGGCTGGACTGAAAGGATACTGGAGAAGGCGAAAGCTAGAATGAGCAGATCAAAAACTCATTGTATTATATATAATTATATAATTATTATTTGTTAATGTGAAAATTAAGTAAATTATTTTTCTGTGAAAACACAAAACAATTCTAAAGCCATCTTATAATACAAGTTCGTTCAGAAGTAGTTAGTTTCACGTAAATCTAGACAGACTTTTGGCGAGGTCAAAAAGTTTTGGTCTTGGAGCGACCATCCGACTTGGTCAGAAGCAACTCAGAGCATTGGAAAAAACAATAGCTGCAGAAGCAGAGTGCCATATAGTTGCCCACTCCACTAAGGTAGGCGCCGCGCATTAGGAAGTCTCCAATCTCTTGTCCGCCGATAAAGTAGACATTGGAGAAGGCGGCCGGAATGAAGAGCTGGGTGGCCAGGATTGCGTACAATCGCTGAGCTCCCACGGCTCCCAGGTGACGCTGTGTCCACCGCTGGTACTCCGGCATCGCGGTAAACGTCTTAAACACCTTCTCTGCAGCCAGGCAGAGGAAGTTCAGAATGCTCCAGATAAGCACGTAGGTGTAGCATCCATGCCAGACGAACACAAAGGCGAAGGTCAAGGCGGTGGCGCCGAACTTTGCCGCTGCCGATGATCGCTTGCCGCACAGCTCGGCGTAAATGTGCTGGAATAGGAATTCGTACAGACCCTCATCGAAGTACTTCCACATGTCCGAGTAGAAGTGGATGCGTCCGATGCAGCGAGGTCTATTGGGCGCTGGGATGCCATCCTGCACAGCAAAAGCTATCCCCAAGCCGTATGTCACCACGTAGTACAGGAAAAAGAACTGGCCCATGAAGTAGCCGGCGGAGTGCTGCCAAAACACCGAGTCCATCATCTCCACCATTCGCACATCGCGCGACATGTAGTGTATATAGAAATAGTGGAGGGCGCACTGCATCACCAACCACCATATGGCGCTGCGCAGGAGTCCTCCGACGAATCTCAGCCAGTTTTGCTCTTCATCCTCTCTCCGGGCTGCGAACCTCTGGTAGCTAATGATTGGCCCATAGGTCAGACAGGGAAAGTACATGGCGTAGCCAAGATACTGGACGAGGCTGTATCTCGTCAAATCCTCCTGCTTAGCTCCCATCTTGGAAAGCGAATAACTGCATCCGCGAAGCACACTCCAGGACATTGTGACAATAACCAGGACGTATTCCGTGTAACCAACGCGATCTGTCCACCAGGCATTCTTTTGCATCACATTGATGCACAGTATCCAGCCGGCGGACAAGAGCCACACGAGGAATTTTAGTGAGAGCAGGGAAACGAGGTAGTACGTTGCTATCAATGTGACTAGTAGTACCATCGATGACCAGTCCAGGCTTACACTAAGAGCCAAGGCACAGACGCCGATGAATCCCAGACACTGAAGGCGGGGACATTTCCAGCGTATAAATCCTTGGACAACCGCGTGCAGCAAGTAAAAGGGCCAAAAGCTGGCGATAAAGTCTCCAAAGTTCTCCAGCTCATCGTTGCTGTCATCCCGACGCCGCTGGGAAAAAGGATACAAGCGCCAGCCCTCCGGAAACTGGAACTTTGCCTCATTGGCTATGTGATCCCGCAGTCCATATATCTTGTACAGGCCCACAACTATATACAATATATAGACGCCGAAGTAGACGAAAATCTCGCAGCGAGTGAGTAGGGATCGGTCTGGTAACCTGGACATCACTACACCACCGACTTGGACTCTTCATTCCGGGAAAAGATTTCGCTAGGGATGTGAAGAACCAGCGAAAATATCGATATTTTTATACCCTTGATGGAGAAGATTACCGGCACTTCAATTACATATATTTCTCTCATGTTATAAATTTGAACCATTCAAAAATAAGTTTGTCAATTTTTGGTTGTATTTAATTAACCAATTACGATGGAGTGAACAATAAAAGAGCAGCTGTTATTAAAATAGCTAATGGTATCTACATATAGAGCTAAGTCTACAGAACTACCTCTAGAATAGCATCTCATGCTGCTCTTTCGGACTGTTTTGGTTTCATCAGGAGATGGGACATGCTTGATGTACATATACTGATGAGACATGATGTTAAACGCTATGCTTATGGCTTCTTAATGGTAACTTATTGATTCCAGCTGAACGTCTGTAAAACCAGAACTCCGAAGGCTTATTTCTAGTTTAGCATATCGTCTCCGTATTCGGCCTTCAAATCCTTCTTGATCTTTTTATTCTGACTCGTCGTGCGTCGCTGCAGGTGTCTCCAGAGCGTGCTCTTGGGGATCTCGAAGAGGTTGGCCGCGTGGTTTTGAGACATTCCCTCATTCAGGCAGGCGTGCACCGCCTTGGCAAGTTTATCACGCAGCTCATCCTTGGGCGTATTGTCGCGCTTTCGGCAGGACACGAAGTTGGGCAGGCGTCCCTGGGCGGACAGACGAACCTTGTGTCGGTGCAACGTGGACATGGGGATTTGCAACTCAGTGCTGATGCTCTTCAAAGAATCTCCATTCTTCAGTCGCTCGTAGGCCTCTTGCAGGGATGGTCGTTCCCGGTTGTTTCGCATGTAGGCGGGATTAGTGCGCACGCGTCGCCACAGGACTGTCTTGGAGATATCAAACCGGTCGGCGGCCTTTTGTAGGCTTAAGCCCTCGATGATAACCGCGTCGGCCGCCAGATCCAAAGCATCATTGATGTCGTCTTTTACCTCACGTTTCAGAGCTACGAACTGCTGGATTCGGGTCGGCTTGCAATCGGGCAATCGTTTGACAGGCTTCGCACTTATGGAGCGACGGATACGCATCTTTCCCCCGCCCAGCTTGCGGGGCTTAACGTCTATTTCCTCGTCCACAAGCTGGTCGTGCACGTCGTCATCGTCGTCCATTTCAGTACCAGCTTCTAGCTCCATAAGAGGATCGGGTGACGCGAACTCCTCCTCTATCATTTGTGATTCGTGCTCCTCAGAATCCTCAGCAATGTCCGCATCCACGTCATCATCTCCCAGGTCCACTTCAGCGCCACTGGTAGCCGTTTCATCTGCCTCAATTTTGGACAAACTCGATGCTGACTGCGTTATGGTGAAAGTGCCCGTGTTCTCGGTGAGTATAAATTGATTGCCGCTGGAACTTCCGTCCATGTGCTCGATTGAGTAGGTGATCTTCGGCGGCTCGTAGACATCAATGTACTCCAAGGACCGACTGGAATGGCTGGGCTGGTGCTGAGATCCCGCGAGTGTTGTGGCTGGGACGGAGACCATCGGATGTGGCTCTTCCTCGTCGTCCAGCAGCTCCGCCTCAGCGATTTGGAGCCCTGTAATGGACTTGGCCGACTCCACGGCTATCGAATGGTCAACATCGACACTGGGTGGACTAGCCGATGGATTGCACTCAAAGCTGATGGCAGATTTGATGCCCAGGAGGTTAATGGCCTCCAGGAACTCGGGGAGCGACGTGGAGGGCAGGCTAGTCTCGCCCATGTAAATGAAGGACAGCATGCACTCCAGCAAATCTCCGCGGATGTCGGGCAGCATAATGGTTGCCTCCTGGCCGCGCGGAACGTCCACCAGGAGGTTGCGCATCAGTTCGCTGCAAGTGCTCAGCACGAATAGATGGGCGCGCACTCGAACGCCGTCCCTGGAGGCCAGCACCACCTCGCAGTGCTGATTATCATTACGCAGCGAACGCTGGATGTCCATTATCGTGGACGAGTGGCCCATCCACTTTAGATTATTCTGCGAACGGTGAAGATTGTAGATTTGAATTTCACTTATCCCGGAGATTTGGGAGGACGCGTTTCACTTACCATATTGTTGTGTTTTGATTCCCAATTGATTTCCAAAAAGTTTTCAATTCTCGCAATTCCAAACGCAACGCGATGTCACAGTTTTCAGCCAGGGTAGTCAAATTCACCAAAGATCTCGGTATTTCGGTATGTTTTCCATGTGCTGTACTTCAAGGAACGTGTTGGTATTTTTAATTAAATAATAAATCAAGTAGTATGGTTTTTTTTTTATAAATCATTTAAACAAATATTCCAGAAAAGTCTTGTGGTTGGTAATAAAGAATAATTCGGTGTTAACGTACACGATATAAAATAATGTATGTGCGGTATTTGTGTGGTACCGAAATTGTTAAAATACCGAACTAGGGCTGTCGGGTATATTAATTTGGCGCACTGACAACCCTGGGGCTCCAACAACTATATTGACATTTTAGCATTACATAAATTGTCAAAAACGGAGCAAATTGTTGAATTTATATTGAACAGTTTGTAGAATGGCGGCCTTAATCAGGAATCTGGGTGCCCGTACCGCAGTCGCCGTTCTGTCGGCCAAACATGGTTGGTAATTGTCTTGTCTCAAGAGCTTTAACTGATCTATTCTAACCCTTCAATATTCAGTGGTGCCCGCTGCTGGATCCGCTGCTCTTCGGATGGCCAGCACAACTCCAGTGGAGCCCAAGAAGGCGGATAAGCGTAGGTAATTGTCGACTTTATCACGGTGCCAATTACATGTAAGACATTCCACCCACAGCCACTGTCCGCCAGCCGGACGCAGTCGCTCGCTCGCACCTCTCCGATTTCGGGCGCTATGTGGCCGAGTGCTTGCCCAAGTACGTGCAGAAGGTGCAGCTGACCGCCGGCGATGAGCTGGAGGTGCTTATTGCCCCAGAGGGCGTGGTGCCCGTGCTGCAGTTCCTTAAGGATCACCATCAGGCGCAGTTTACCAACCTGGTCGACATTGCCGGCGTGGATGTGCCCTGCCGCAAGAACCGATTCGAGGTGGTCTACAATCTGCTCTCGCTGCGCTACAACTCGCGCATCCGCGTTAAGACCTACACCGATGAGCTGACTCCCCTGGACTCCGCGTGCGAGGTGCATAAGGCGGCCAACTGGTACGAACGTGAGATCTGGGACATGTACGGAGTGTTCTTTGCCAATCATCCCGACTTGCGCCGCATCCTGACCGATTACGGTTTCGAGGGACACCCCCAGCGCCGCGACTTCCCGCTGTCCGGCTACGTAGAGCTGCGCTACGATGATGAGAAGAAGCGCGTCGTCTGCGAGCCCTTGGAGTTGGCCCAGGAGTTCAGGAAGTTCGACTTGTCGGCGCCTTGGGAACAGTTCCCCAACTTCCGCAACGCTAATCCCCCCGCCGAGGTCGTTCCGCCACAGGCTCCAGCCAAGAAGTAATCCGTAGTCGGTTTGTTAAATGGTAATTAGATCAATAAAATGTGATCACTATGAGATGTGTAAACGTAAAGGAAACGAAGCTCCACTTAGTTACTTAGGTTTCTTGGCTGATTCCTGCACTATTTCCAAATGAAAACACAATTCGTATCAAACCAGAGGGTCACAAGTATTTATTGATTTCCGTATTGTTTACATACATGGTAGTTTACACTGAGAGTTAAACGAATTCGCCGGATCTAGCACATCCGAAAACCTCCTCGAAGGCCATGTCCATATACATACATACATACATAGATATAAAAACGTTAAGTAAAACAAGTGCAGGCCTCTAGACAATTCGTGCGCCTGCGCAGCGGTGCCCGGCGAAAGTACAGGTGCAAGGACGTACTTAAGTTTAGGCCGGAGCGGATTGGGCTAGTGGTAGTGATAGTTGTACTTGGTGAAATCCTAATCGTAATTCGAGCTTCAGAAGTTTGATACACCGCCTGGCTGCACCGTCGTCTACGTTTTATTTTTGTTAGATTTTCGTTCGGTTTTTTTGTACAAGAACATACACATATATATATATATATATATATATATATAGTACATAGGTACACACACATAAACATAGTATTACATTTAGCGATTTAAAAAAAGTTTTCACCCCGCATTCCGGCGGAGTGGTCCAAAAGATTTTCGTTACTTTACAATGGCTGCGTGCATCTGGGCACGACTCAAAAAACAATTCTCCGGCGCCACATGGCGCCCTCTCCAGCAGTGCATGTGCCCGGGCTCCGGTCCGGATGCACAGTGGGACTGGGACAACAAATGAAAATTTGGGTGCAGTTCGTGAGTGCGCTTTCTTCGCGCTTCCTGCTGACAAAAAAAACAAATTCGACAGAAGGCCATCGTGGACCATATTGCAGAATGAAGGACGAGCAATGCGTGGCTTCTAGTCTGGTGGAGGTCATCCTCTCGGCGGCCATCCTGTCACAAATACAAATATGCGGGCTTGGCCACGGCAGCTCCAGATTATATCGATTCCGTCTTGGTATAATGACGAGCTGCACCCGCTCCACTGCTGCTACTGCCGGCAGAGGAGACGTACGGCGACGCCTTGCCACTGCTGCTGCTCCCTGATCCCGGCGTGCTGTTGTTCAGCTGATTATCGCCCGCTGCAGCTCCACTGGACGCAGCGGCCGCCTCGTTGTTTAGCCGCTCGTGATACTCCTGGAAACAGGGCACAATGCACAAATTCGTCTGGCACTCCGGACAATGGTATTTCGTTTTGCGGCGCAAAATGCGGCCATGCCCGTCGATGGTGTTCCAACAGAAGTTGCAGCCCAGGGCCGGACCTGGTCGAATGACCGGACAATGACTAGAACGGGGATTCTCGAGAGTGATGATCTCCCGTTGGGTCTGCAACAAAGGTATGTAAGTGTGAGTGATCCTTCGGTAGGGTACACATTCAACTCACCTGAGGTGAAGACACCGATCGCTGCAGTTCCTCGTTCTTAACACGCAGCGTGGGCAAATGCTCAAACGAACTGCTCATGGTGGCCTGGCCGGGATGCAGATGGGTGCCAGTGATGGAGCCCGAGGCTGACTTGGAAGTTCGCAGCCTCGAACCGCCTCCGTTGGCAGCCTCTGCTGGATTCTTCCCTGCCCGCTCCACGACTTGCGATCTGCTGATGGAGGGAGAGTGCGGAGACCTTCGCTCGTGTGCCACATCCGATCCAATGGAGAACGTGGGCGACAACTGATGCCTACTGGAGCTGTTCTGGAGCCCCGCATTGGGCGAGGTAACCACAGACACGGCCGCCGACACTGTCGACGAGGAGCCGGGACTGGCATTAGTGGGCGTTGCTGCCGTTTCACTAGAAACCACTGGACAGGTCAGCACGCGCGTGGGCACCAGGTATTGCGAGGAGCCGGCCGGCGGCGGGGACCCCGAGGCGTAGATGGACTCGGGCAGAGAGATGTGGTGCGGGTGGTGAAGCGGCGCCGGAGTGACATAGCTGGCATTTGAACCCGACAACGGATGCGAGTATTGGCGGTGCAGCGGGGCAAACGGATTGGTGCCAGTTGCCATCGCGGAACTGGATCCAGAACCGGATCCGGCCATATGCAGCGCGGACTGGCGAGGCAGCAGCGGATCCGAGTGCTGCTTGATGAGATAGGGAGTGCTGGACGGCACGCTGAGCAGGTGCGGCGTGGAGGGAGCCAAACTGGGAGCCGGTTCAGAGGCATGGCGCTCGATCCGCGGTGGAACGGTTAGCAGGTGATGATGGTGATGCACAGCTGGCTGATGGTGCAGATGATGCGAGCCCGTCGTAGAGTAATCTCTAGCCGTGGCACTCGTGGCGCCCGCAGCATTGAATGGATCAAAGTCGAGCGTCGTGGCAGCCGTATCCGGGGATATCTGATTCGTGGACGAGATGCTGTCACTGTCCCGCTTCACCCTCGGCTGACGGGTTAGCACCCGGTTGCGCTTGGTGCCCATCACCGCTGGCGAACTGGGCGTGCCATCTGGATCACACTCGACGGATCCGACGCCTCCGATGCTGAAGGAGCGCTCGAAGCTTCCGCTGCCACCGCTGCTGCTGCTGGCGGCCCCCAGCGGAGGATGTGGCGGATGAGGAGCATGCGCCGGACTGGGTTCTGTAAGAAAATAGTGTCAATGGATTAGGTTTTGAGCCGTCCTAAAAAGCATGGATACGGTTGCCCAAGATTCATTATGAAATATGAATGTTTCAAATATGTTAGGGGTCTCATTTCCATATCATTTCGATTAAAACTATCCGCAAACGTGTCCTTCTGAATGGGAAAAGTGAAATGAAGCCAGGGGAGAGTATGTTGTAGTTTTGAAAGTTTATTCGTTTCTTGCACATCGACTACAGTCTAGAATGTTCGTTCCATCGCGATATTCGATTCGTTTGGGGCGCGCATTACTTGGTATGGTACATGCAACTTATAATACAATCGGTTCTTTATGCACTTACGCTGATTTAAATAATTTATATATATATTTAACACACACATAACTAGCGTAGTTATTGGTACTTTGCAATTGTAGGAAACAGAGTTAGTAATATTTGCTTATTGTTTCGGCTATTTTCGCATTGTTTCATCAGTGTTCTCTTTTGATCTGTTCTGTTTGGTTGTTTCGTATGTTTCCGTGGTTCTGTGGTCTGGGATCGGATCGGATCGGGTTGGCTTGGGATCGTAGGGATCCTTCGTGGTATATGATGCGTGTGGGCGAGTGTACAGTAATAAAAGTCCATTATCAAAGTTTA
The DNA here is from genome assembly GCF_004382195.2 of Drosophila sechellia. Classification (NCBI taxonomy): domain Eukaryota; kingdom Metazoa; phylum Arthropoda; class Insecta; order Diptera; family Drosophilidae; genus Drosophila; species Drosophila sechellia. The sequence continues at coordinate 3,136,139 of NC_045951.1, read as the reverse complement.
CGTTACTCTATGACTTCTAACAAATCACGCTTAAGTTCTTAGTATGCCTTGACACAATATAAAAAGTTCTCTATTAGTACAATATTCATATGAATCGTTTAAAAAACACACTATACGTAATCGTTATTCAAAACCGGAATCGTTCGTATCTCCGCCTTCCGTGTTCGTTTCTGTTTTGGTTTCCTATGTGCCTTTAGCTGCAGTCTCCGTTTAGGATTTTGGGTGGTTACGAGTTATCTTTAAGTTTCGTTTGTTTGCGTATCTGTATCTTGTAGTCCGTCACCGATCTCGTCGCGTCGCTATATGTACACTGCCTATGTACAAATAAGTGCCGAAGTAAACGAGTCCCCCTGGAAAGTACCCCTCCCCATTCTCAGATATGTTGTCGGATTTGGAAATATATAACCTACAGTCGATCACCGTAAGACCTGGTGCCAGCGCACCCATAAAAACAGGAATTGACACCTTGAGTAACTCAGAAAGAAATGAAAAAATGTGTGTATACATTCACAAATATAAATATATATACATATATATTGGTTGGTACATATTTATCATACATATCCGGTTCGCTTACATGCTCCTCCTCCTCCGCCGATCTAGTAGCTTAGTCTATTGTACGCGGTCCAGCGATCCTCGTATCTCCCTGCTCTTGACATTGTGCGGCATGGAGTCGGGAGTCGCTAACGATTACGCTTATGCTTCGAATAGAGTGGACTTGCGTCACTGTACACAGAAAATGGTCTCACATTGATAGGAAGCTAAATATAATACTCACGGGGAGTTCCTACATACTGGTATTTGCTATTGTAACACAAGTGCAGAAATTAAATCCCTTTCGAAACGAGGAAGAAAACTTATTTCTGATGCGCCAGAGCCTAGCAAACCGCAGGATGTGGGAAATTTTCGTCAGAAATTGCCAATAAATCTCATTTTGTCCTTAATGTTTATCATTACGATTACAGATAGAATTTTTGGTTTAGTCCATTGCTTGCTTGCATTACAGAAAGTGGAATTATGGAACGGATTCCGCAAGGTTTGGTCGGCTGCTGGCACACAGCACCACTTTTTAGCTGCAGTTGCTTACAAATCATTTGATGTTCGCGATTAACACTAATAAAATTTTATAACTTATGTACAATTACATTATTCTTTTACACGTAATATAGCTATATATATATATATATATGTATATCGAAGATCTGCACTACCGATTTCTTAGTTAACAATCGTAAAAATGTTGGGTTCAAAACGTTTAGCTTAAGGAATTAGGTTTTATAAAAGTATTATTACAAGTGCGGCCGGCTTGCCTGCTCTCTTAACTCGCTTCGCTCCTCGCCCCTCACTTCCTTGCGATCCACCTGCTTCGCTTAGCTCAGCTCAGCTCAGCGCAGGAATCCGATTCCACTTCTGTGCCATCCTGGGTCGGCATATATCGCTCCACTGTGCCGTACAAGCGTCCGCTATATACACTAGATTGCTGCCGTTTCTCTAATACCTGTATCGATCAATTTGGGGGCTCTGTGTCCGGACCTACGACTTGTCCAAGTACTGCAGGCCCGTGCTGGTCACCGTAGCCACCGGCGGTGCAGCCACCGTCACAAAGTTGTTGATGAGGAAACTGTGCGCCATGCCCATTGGAACGGAGACGGGCATGGCTGATATGCTCAGGGATTCCGCTGGCTCGCTGGCGGCCATCACGGCAGCTGCCTGCAGCAGAGTGGCCGTTCCCGCCTGGCTCGAAATCGTATTCTATATTGAGTTGAAGTTAATACTCTGTAGATTCATGGCGGTGGTCGGATTAACGTTAATGGTGCCGGTTCCTGCGCCCGTTCCCGCACCTGCTCCGCCGCCGGTGGCTTCGATGTACCGCTGCCGCGTCATCGAGTGGACATTGCCGGGCGAATCCATGTATCGCGGATCGAACAGGCTCATCACCCCGATCGCTGGGTGCGAGTTTCCTCCGGCCGGCAGACTTCCAGCTCCGCTTCCCAGGCCAGCGTGGTGCGATGTGCACATGAGCGAAGGCGTCGGAGTCTCCGCCTGTGGTGGTATCTGCATGCCGAGCGTTTCGTTGGTGTTGTCGTCGCCCTGATTCGTTGAGGGCGTCGGCGAGGGCGACAGATTCGGCTCCTGTTTGACCACACGCGCTTTTATGCTGGGCCGTGACACCGGATAGCCACGCTTTTTGTATTCCAGCCACAGGGTCCTGTTGTTTACTCCGTAAAGTCGTGCTGCCTTGCAGAATCCGATACCACCCGTGCGTACCGCCTCCAGGGCTCGGATAAAGTTCTCGTCTCCCTGCGGATTCACCGATCTCTTGCGCTTCACCACCTGGTTGGCCGCTCCAGGGGCTCCACCGTTTCCAGCACTGGCATTGCCAGCTGCACCGCCAGCCGCACTTGCTCCACCCACTCCCGCGTGCACCGGGGATTGGGTGGGCGTGGGACCCTGACTGTAGACCGATTGCACCATGTTTGACTCATTGGGCGAGGTGGGCGAAAGGTTCTGGGCCGCCGTCGCATAGCTTCCGACTAGGTTGTTCACGGTAATGATCTGCGACGAGTAGGCCTGTCCGGAAGCGGATGTCTGCTCCTGCTGTTGCTGCTGCTGGTAGTGCAGTTGCTGCAGGTGTTGTTGCTGTTGGGTGGCCTGCTGCTGGGCTTCGTGCTGCTGCCGCTGATCGTTATTGACGCCGCCGGCGCTATTCGCACCACTGCTCTGGCTACCGGCTCCACCACCGCTGCCACCGCCGTTGCCCAGCAAGTTGGACTGGCAGGCAGGCAGGGAGAAGCGCGGATAGTTGGAATCGACAACTGTCCATTGCAGACCTGGGAAGGGGAGAGAGAGAGAGACAGCGAATGAAAGATTGGTTCTGTTACTGGTACTGGTTACTGGGGCATTTCGATCGAAATTGAAGTTGAGATCGCTCTCTCCTAGCTCTAATGGGTCGGGATTTGGTCTGTTTGGGTCTGGTCAGGTCAGTTCCGGCTTTGATCTTAGGTCAGTTGTGTTCTTACTGAGACAGTACTTTATAGGTTCTGAGGCAGTTCTTAGATAGGTACAATAGAGGTAGGTAGTAGAGGAAAGATTGCTAAGGCTAAATCATTATCATCGGAAACCGCTGTTTTAGAAATTCCCACAAAACAACAAAAAAAAAAAAAAAAAAAAAAAAAAAAAAAAACGCAAGTAAACGCAAATAGAGAATGAACAATTGAAAAAAAAATCATAGGTTTAGTTTTTGGAAGTTTTGGTTTTTGTTCTGGACTCTGTGCTAGCTCTCTCCCATTCCCAAGTTCAGGCAGGATTTGGTTTTGGAATACAATACACAATAATAGTTAAACATAGAAAATTTCGGCATTTCTCAATTATTTCGTTGCACTTAGTCGGTAAATCGGTAATGAATAATCGGTATGCTAGATCTCATATTTAGCTTTAGCATTCATTTCTCCAAGCGCTGTGTACTGAAATTTTTTCGAAATGGCACCGTTCGTGTGTGAGATATATGCAGATGAAGTATGATTGTGGGCATTATTTCGATGGGTGAATCGAGAGTACACAGTGGTTTAGATTTCACATTGATTTGCTTAAGAGAACATAGGTGACAGTGCTTATCAGTTCAGTGAACCCCTAGTCAGTTCGCAAATGATACCAACATTGTAAAGCTATGTTCTTTCAGTCCTGTAGAGTACGTGCTCGTTTCAAAAAAGTCAAGTGATTACTTATTTATACACAGTTTCCCTCTTGACTCCTAATTTATCAATAGTTTGTCAGCATTCTTTTGACTACGAATTGCAGTTAACTTGTCAGTGTTTTGTGTTTTTTAAAGTAATCAAGGCAAATAAAACTAAGAAACGATAAAAAAAAAGAATCCAACCTGGCAAATGAGATCCCTACCCGATGAACAATGAGCTTTGATGGAACAGTGTGCTGGCTTTTGATTTCCAATTGCGACTTACCCGAGTGCGAGGACTGGGAGTTCGGCGCATCGTGCTCGGATGGTGTGGTGCCGCCGGAGATGTCCAAGGGCATCGTTTGGTTCACGCCGCCAATGTCCACTTCGGGCTTCTGCAAGAAAAAGAAAACAATTAGTGCCTTTGCTCATGCGGACGAGGGTACAAGGTTAACGTGACCAATTTCATTACAATTTGCATATGTAAGTGTCCGTGTCCATCGTCCAGATCCGAGTCCTGCGGCTGCTGCTCCAGCTCAGCGCTGGCCGACTCCTTGAGCAGCTTGGCCGCGTGCAATGAGTGGCCGGCCAAACCACCGCCCGCACCAAATGTCATCTGGTTCATCTGGGCGAGACTGAGACCGGCATTGCCGGCACCACTGCCCGCGTCCAGTGAGCTGTTGTGCTGCTCCTCCGCGTTGTTGCGATCGCCTGAACCTGCGTTATTAAGAAAAACAGTTATTTTTTGAGCCCTTACAATTTTGGATCTATCACGACGATGCTTTACCCAACTCCAACTCACCGTTATTCGAGGATTTGCGCAAGCGCTTGCGCCTGGTGGCCGGCGAAGTTCCAGCGCTCAAAGGTGACGGCGTACGTCGCATCTGGTGGTGATGCGTCTGCGCCGCCTGCGCCTGTCCACTCTGCTGCTGCTGATGGTGGTGGTGATGGTGCTGCTGCTGTTGTTGCTGCTGCTGCGCCTGTTGTTGTTGCTGCTGTAACTGCTGCTGCTGCTGGTGGTGATGGTGCTGCTGCTGTGCTTGTTGCTGGGCCTGCTGTTGCTGCTGCTGCTGGAACTGCTGGGCCTCGCTGCTACTCCACAGGGAGTCGCCCACGCTGCTTCCACTGGCGGCTCCCAGGCTGCCACCCGAGTTGCCCGCTCCAGTGCCCACTCCCGCGCCCCCCACCATCTCGGTGCCGTCGGTGGAGGATTTGCTGTCCGACTTGGTAAGATTGGCCGGATCCGTTGGCATCTCCGCTAGGCCTTTGATCTTGAGCATCTCGGCGGTCTTGAGGATGTGCGGTAGCTGCTCCTGCGACACATTCACCTCGCCGTAGTACATAAAGTCCACCATGGTCTTTAGGTCATCGTACTGCACGTCCTTCAGGATGACAATGGGATGTTGGCACGGATTTGTGGTAAACAAAGCCTGTCGAACACATTTGATATATAGTTTAATTCGTAACGGATATACGCTGCGTAGGTCTCCAACTTACCTGAAAGTACGAACTGCAGGCGGATAGCACTATTTTGTGGGCCTGCAATTGGCGACCCTCGGCTGCCAGGGTGACATCCACCAGGGTGCCATTGTGCAGCAGCGAGGAGCACACGGAAATGAAGTTCGGCTGGTGGTTGTTCCACCGCAGGCAGAACTGCTGCACGGACATGATGTCAAGGGGTCCGGATCCGCGTCCGGGATGCGGATTTGGAGCTCCCTAAACCTCAATCTCCGGAGCAACCGCCTCCTCCTGCTCCCGCTCCTCCGCCTCCTGCTCGTTCCCTTCTTCGTAGCCAATTAATTCACACTGATAACACGTTTTATCGCCTCCCGCTCGCCACTCTATTGATTTTTATTAATTTTACTTGCTTTCCGGTGTTTTGTTCGCTTTTCTTTTTCGCTCTGACTTTTAATCAATTTAAATTTATGAACAATCGCAGTCTGTACATGTGTGTGTGCGTGTGGGGGGTCGGGATCTCGGTTTTTGGGGGGCGACGACTTCTATGCCGCACGCATCGCGAGTCACTGCAAAAAGGGGTAATAAAAATGGGGTTTAAATAAATCAAACATTATCGATGGTTACACAAATTGCTCAACAGCAAATTCCACTCTCTCGCTCTCTTCCTCTCTGCTTTTCACAGCTGCGCGCTCTTCTCGCTTACAATAAAAAAGCAAACAGAAACAACAACAACGGCGGGACTGCGTGTGTATGTAATTATACAGTCGCGAAAATGAAACACACACACACTGGCACACAACAGCCATACTTGTTGTTGTTGCTGCTCGCTGGCCAAAGTTTTATTTTTGATAAAACCGAGAACGTAACGAAATCGTATAGCTTTTTATATAGCCGCCGCGCTGTAGACCTTGAATTTTCTTTAATTCTTATGACGTAATTATATACGCGCCCCGCGCTCCACCATCTCTTTCGCACTTAATCGCCTTCCCCATTCCCGTCTCCATCACTCTCTCACCCACACAGACGACCGCCGACGACGTACTAATCGCTGCTTCTTCGTTTATTCATCGTATCGATATTTTCAGTTTTCAGTGTTTCAGTCGCATTTATTTATGTGCATGTCGCGCGTTATTTTCGTATAGCTTTTAGGGGCACAAATATGATGCTCGAACTAGCCGAGCGCCACATGTTTTTCACTTGCTTTTCCCCCCACAAAATTCCTTTTCCTCTTTCTTTTTTTTTTGTGGTAGGTTTTTGCTGTTGTATTTCTTCTTTTTCTTTTGCTTTCCAAAAACAAAATGGCGCGCAACAAATTTATGCGAGGGGCAAAACAACGCCGAAAACAGTTAGAACGAGCTGAATTTCAATGCCTTTGACTGGCGCTTTGTTTGCTCCATTTTATTTACCACTTTTTACACTATTTTAATGCGGATTTCTTGACGAAAAACGCATATGAAAATTCTTACGTTTTACTTCTTTATGCGAAAGATTTTTGTGACTATATGGCAACTCTGCGCACAACGAGTTGGCAGGTCGTTTAATAGTGTGACCACTCCTAGGTCAAGACTAGTTAACCAATTGTTAAGTATTGTCCTAAATTTAAAAAAAATTGTTAAATGCATTTAAATGGTTACCATTCTAATTGTTGTTTCAAAATGTTGACTTCAGTAATACATCTGATGAAACACAATCGGCGTTGCCACACTTTCCCCGCATTGTTCGTTCTTAACGGAACCAGTTCGGTTCCCTTGGTGACTCGTGAATTTGTTGTTGGCTTTGGCTAGAGCTGACAGTATTGAATAAACAACGATAGCCTGCAGCATTCAAATTGAACTAATTGTGCTTATTAGGCGGCCAAATACGGAAATACCACACAATAGCCGTCATAAGGAACGTAAATAAGGGTAGGAATTGTTAAAAGCTGATTTCAACCAACAAAACACCATTTCAACCCATCGATATTCGCACTTCCATGCTCGCTGGTATCGATGCATTTTCCACTGTTCATCTCTAAGCAGCAGCTGCAAAAAAAATCAACTATACTATTTTACATTCGGTCCGTAAAGTTTATGAGAAAAGAGCTGCTCACAGTATTCCAAATACCGTCATGGAGGAACTACGCAAGCATTTATCCAAGGTGAACGTGCCCTGCGTATCCGGGGCGGGCAGTCCTCCCATCTACAAAGACGAGTGCGTCTACTCCTACGACAATCCCGAGACGCCCACCGGTTTGTACGTGTGCCTGCACAGCTTTTTGGGCTTCGGCGAGGCGTACGTGCGGGAGTATGCCAACAAGACCGGCAACCGGATCTTCCTCCACATCCAGCGGGTGAAGACGATCAAGGAGGGCGCCGATATGGATGCCGATGCGGAGTCGGAGGCTGGACCGGAACGGAAAATCACCCGCCTGGCCATCGGCGTCGAGGGCGGCTACAACGAGTCGGACATGGCCAAGAAGTACGAGATCAAGGACACGTACAGCATCGTGGTGGCCCCCGATCTGGACAAGAAGCTGCCCTATCCGGATCCGGAGCTGCCCATGCGTGTCACCCAATCGGTGGAGGCGATCCTTGCTGCCGACTCGGCAATTGCCAAGTTGGAGAAGGCCACGCTAATGGGTGAGTTGCAGGATTGTTGTCACACGCTGACGAAAGTAGCCTAAAATCAATAATGTTTCAGGCACCTGGGATGGTGAAGTGCGTCAGGCGTCGAAGTACGCAGAGAACCTGCAGCAGCTGGATAATGGCAAGAGGATTCCTCCATCCGGCTGGCAGTGCGAGAAGTGCGATTTGACCAACAACCTCTGGCTTAATCTGACCGATGGTTCGATCATGTGCGGACGCAAGTTCTTCGACGGCAGTGGCGGCAACGATCACGCCGTGGAGCACTACAGAGTGACAGGTTTCCCGCTGGCGGTGAAACTGGGCACCATCACCGCTGATGGCAAGTCGGATGTGTTCTCCTACCCGGAGGATGAAATGGTACTCGACCCACACCTAGAGCGCCATCTCTCCCACTTTGGCATCAACATGGCGGCGATGAAGAAGAGCGAGAAGTCGATGGTGGAGCTAGAGCTGGACATTAACCATCGCATCGGCGAGTGGTCGGCGCTTACGGAGAGCGAAAGTGAGCTGCAGCCTGTTGCTGGTCCTGGATACACTGGCATGCGCAATCTGGGCAACTCCTGCTACATCAACAGCGTGATGCAAGTGCTCTTCATCATCCCAGACTTCCAGCAGCGATTCGTGGGCACAGGAGCGGAACGCTATTTCAGCGAGTTTCCTAGCGACCCGGCCAACGACTTCAACATTCAAATGGCCAAGCTGGGAACTGGTCTGCAGTCCGGAAAGTACAGCAGTATTGCCGAGAACACTCTGGACACCGATCACATCACCGGAATATCGCCGGCCATGTTTAAGAACATTGTGGGCAAGAATCACCCAGATTTCAGCACCAAACAGCAGCAGGATGCCAACGATTTCTATCTGCATTTGCTCACCCTGCTAGACAGGAATTCGCGGAACCAAACCAATCCCGCAGATGCTCTAAAGTTCCTGCTGGAGGATCGCGTTGAGTGTCTGGCCAGCCGCAAGGTGAAGTACAGGACCCGCGAGGAATACAGTTTCCGTCTGCCTGTTCCGTTGGACAAGGCCACCAATCTGGATGAGGTGCGGGAGTTCCAGGAGCGTAAGAAGGCGGCCCGCGAGACTGGACAACGGCTCCCGGATCGCGACATCGTGAGGCACAAGGTGCCTCTACAGGCCTGCCTGGAAAGGTTCTTCGCCCCGGAGCTGATCGAGCAATTCTACTCCACTGCCATCGATGGCAAGACGAATGCCAGGAAAATCACGCGATTGGCCACCATGCCCGACTGCCTGATGATTCACGTGGGAAAGTTCACGCTGGGCGACGACTGGGTGCCCAAAAAACTGGACGTTTCCGTAGACATGCCCGATGAACTGGATCTAAGCAACTGGCGTTCTGCTGGTGGCTTGCAGCCCGGTGAGGAGGCTCTTCCCGAGCCCGCCGCTGAGGAGGTAAAGTTTGCATTTGACGAGGCGGTCATGTCCGAGTTGCTGACCATGGGCTTTCCGCCGGAAGCCTGCAAGCGTGCTTGCTATCACACGAAAAACAGCGGGCTGGAGGCAGCCTCCAACTGGTTGATGGAGCACATCGCCGACGAGGATATCTCGGAGCCCTTTGTGGTGCCGAACAACAGCATTGGAGACTGCGCCGCCAACCAGTTTGTGGCCAATCCCGAGAGCCTGGCCATGCTCATGAGCATGGGCTTCGACGAACGACAGGCGGTGGCTGCTTTGAAGGCGACCGATGGCAACGTGGAGCGCGCCACCGACTGGATCTTCTCGCACGCCGATTCAATTAGTGTCGAGGAAGCTGCCCCCGCTTCAAATTCATCAGCTGCAGCGGCGTCCTCGGCGCCCAATAAGACCGACTACCGCGATGGCCGCGGCAAGTACCGCCTGGTGGGATTCATCTCACACATGGGCACCTCCGCCCAGGTGGGACACTACGTTTGTCACATTCGCAAGAAGGGCGAATGGGTGATCTTCAACGACAGCAAGGTGGCCAAGTCGCAGAACCCGCCCAAGGACCTCGGCTATCTGTATCTCTATATGCGCGAACAGTAGCCAGCTCGATCTCAGTCCAATCCGAATCACCCCAGTCCCACAAGCTAATATTATACGCCCTGAAGAATGGAATTTAATAATAAAGTACATACACAGTGCTACAATCGGTTTTTGGGGGCTTCTGATATATAGAATCTTCACAATTGATGAATCATTTGCTTGAATCTTGATGACTAATACTTCGCATAAGCAGCTAAAAATAAGTCCATGAAAGTTTGCAATAGATCTGCTTTCTTAACTGGAATTTTATTTATTTTTCTTAGCACTCGACTCCCTGGAGACAGGAACAAGATCTCTAATAATGCCGTTCAGCCGATCTGCGAATGCTTGGAAAGAGAACTTTTGCTGCACCCGCTTGTGACCCTGGTCTCCCATCTTCACACGCAGCTGTTCGTCCCGGAAAAGCTGGAGCATTGCTCCTCCAAAGCTTTTCTCGGTTTTTTCGCACAGAAAGCCAGTGGAAGTGTTCACCACCGTTTCAGTGGGTCCGCCGCTGTTCAATGCCACGACTGGCTTGGAGCAGTACATGCCCTCCAGCGGCACAATGCCGAAGTGCTCGTTTTCTGGCGTATACAGCAGACAGTGAGCGGCGAAGAGCAGGCGACATTTCTCCTCGTCGGTAGGCGATCTCAGCAGAGCAACGTGATCCTGAAGCTTCAGCTCCTCCGTAAGCTGCTCCAGCTCCGCGAAGTGCTCTACATTTTCCATGCATCGGGTGTCGTAACCCCCGGCGATGATTAGGCGACAGCGCTTGAAGTCCGTGGCGGGCAGAATGTCGCCCAGAAGGCGCAGGGAATGTAAGGCGAGGGCGTGGTTCTTCTTGCGCTCGTACCGATTGATGTCCAGATAGATAAAGGCGTTGAGTGGTACTCGCGGGTGCACAGGCTCGTCCAGTAAAGCAGACCGCTGTTCCAGCTTTTTCTGCATCTGGTCAAAGTACTGGGTGTGCAGTGAAGGATACAGCACATCCGGCACCGTGCTCAGTCGGCGGAAGGTGTCCTGGAAGACACGTAGCGTAAATTTGGAGTTGACCAGCACCTTGTCTGCTAGACCGATCGTGTGCTCCTCCAGCCAGTTGATGGGCAGGCGGTACAGTCGCTTCAGCAGCCCTTCACGGCTGCTGAGAAGCTGATCCGGGAAGTGGCAGTAGAATAGAACTTTCGGACGATGAGGGGCGAAGCGGAGAACTGGAATGCACACAGATATTAGGTCGCACACCACCACGTCCACTTGCTCCCGCTGGGGCATGAAGAAGCTGGCGTAGATCGCCGCGTAGAGCATGCGCAGATAGGCACAGATGGCATAGAACCTTCCAAAGAGCCCGCGTGGCAACCAGTCGCCCACTACGTGGAGCGGAAA